>NC_139902.1:27993260-28593260 GCF_905171665.1 Trachurus trachurus | reverse complement strand
AACTCCAACTCCAACACCACGCCAAATCAGGTCAGGATGCTTAATTGTAGCCCAATCAACCTTCACTAATGTAATGTCACTTCTAACATGAGTTAAATGAAAAAGATCTCCCTGCTGGAGGAGTGCGCCGAGTGTGGTGGAGGAGGAGGAGCAGCGCTGCGGTGCGGTGCGGCGGCCGGCGTGCGTGCGTGGGCTCGACGGGAATGAACCATTTGATCTGCTGAATATTAATGCTTCTCCAAGATTATGAGGATTATTAGTTCTTTCCTCATCTGACAATGAAGTTATTTTCAGACCCCCATCGATTAAATTACTGAGGGAATTGCCTTTGATATGAGCCCGCCCACACGAGAAGCCTCTTTTGGAAAATGAGTGGTGTTAATTTGAGCCCCCCCTCCCCCTCACCCCTTCCCTCTTCCGTGTATTGTATATTATTCCAATCAAAAATTCACACACAAGAGACATTGAGACGAGTCGCCGTTTTTTCCGCGCCTTTTTAATGTGACTGTATAAATCAACATCTTATGTAATAAACTCTTAATTTCCTATAATTCAGTCGACGGCTTAACATTCAGTTTAATGCGCGATCATTATTGTGTGTGTTGTGGAAATGACTAATTAAACTGTGTTTTTCTCTTCTCCTTGTCTCCCCAGGTAGGACGACCGCTCTCGGTCTCTCTTATTTTGCACTCTTTGTGTCTTGTTGCCTCCTTACAGTACAATTACATATATATATGTATGTGTGTATGTGTGTGTGCGTGCCTGTGTGTGCGTATGTGTGTGTGTGTGCCTGTGTGTCCTCTGTTGATCGTCACAGGTTTAGTCCCTACGAGTGGTATAACCCCCACCCCTGCAACCCCGACTCGGATGTAGTGGAAAACAATTTCACCCTGCTAAATAGTTTCTGGTTCGGAGTTGGAGCTCTCATGCAGCAAGGTAGACGCCTCTGCCTGCCACCTTTTTCTAAAGTACCAGTCCCACTCTTTGCTGGGGTCAGTCTCTGCTCTGTGACCATGACCATGCATGGGGGCCTCTGTGCATGTAGCTAGATGCTTCACTGGTGACGTCCAGCAGGATGGACCAGGAGGGGGATTTTTTTTCTGAGTGATGTGAATGTGATCTGTGAATGAGGACGGTGCTTCCTTCCTTCCTTCCTTCCTTCCTGCATGTTCTCCTCCTCACCCCCTCTACTCTAACTCCTCCCCCTTTCCCTTTCCCTTTCCCTCCTACTTTTCCCCTTTCCCCACCTATTCACAGCCGT
Organism: Trachurus trachurus; assembly: GCF_905171665.1. Lineage (NCBI taxonomy): Eukaryota > Metazoa > Chordata > Actinopteri > Carangiformes > Carangidae > Trachurus > Trachurus trachurus. Next base: position 28,591,999 of record NC_139902.1, on the reverse strand, counting down.
TTGGACCAGGTAAGTGCATCCCACCCTCCCACCCACCCACACAGAAGAGAAGAGTCAGACGGATGAATGAGCAGCTTTTTTTTTTTTTTAAATCCTGCCTGTTTGGTTTTATTTATTTCCCCTCTGCCGAACCAACGCCATATCTTCTCAACTAGTTGGCATCTTTAGACGGAGAATAAAATAAATAAGATAAACGAACTTGGAATGGCTTCTATCATCCACATTGCCTGTAGAAATATGAGATATGTTGCATTTTATATAATAAATTAGCAGCTGACAGCGCAGCAGGTACAGTAGAGATGGTTTCAGGGCCTGGAAAAGCATGAATTCTACTGAATGTCTCTGTCTTGCATCTGAACGGTGGATCGGAGCCTTCACTGCTGCAGTCGAGCTGCTTTATTAAAGGGTCGGTTCACCTGAATTATGAGAAGTTTCAATTCTCCATTACCTCTCATGGTGTCTACCTGTGCAGATGGTTCCTGTGTTATATCTACTTAATAAAATGCAGGTGAGAGGAGGCTGATATCTGGTGCTCACAACCTTAAATGAACACTTGAAGGTAGAAAAAACCAAAAGAATGTATTGCACTGGCATATTTTACTTCTATCTATTCAAATTCATATACTTTGATTTTTTTAAATCTTTTTTATCAAATTCTCAGAAGGTAATTTCACATGGTGCAATTTGAGGACCTTGAATTTAACATAGAAAAATGAAACATCCATTCATCCATGAAAATAAATCAATAAATGGATTGTTAGAAATACATATCAGAGCTTTCAACAGTATATCTGTATTACATTATACAATTTAATAGTTCTGCCTTATCATGTCACATGATGGCACCATGAAAATGTGATTTAGTATCACATTGTTTTTAATATTTTTTACATTTTTCAAACTTAAACAAAAGAAAGAAACACACACATATTTAGTAGAGGTGTAATTACACAACGACAATAACAACAAACAGTATAATCTGTTTCCAGAGACAGTGAGTCGTTAGAGGGTGAAATCCCACCGAGCTGTCTGCATCAGTAGGCACCACTGGAGGTAAATGAGAAAACATATATTTTGGGTAAGGTGACCCTTGAGTCCAAGCCTCCAAGTCTCTTTTAGGATTAAGTAGCTGATAACTTATCTCTGGTTGGCTGGCTGCATGCTGTGACTTATTTCTAATGCATGCTCACTAATATCTCCAAATTAGCTTTTACTAACGTCTTTTCACAGATATTTTTTTATTTATTTGACCTTTAAAACTTTTTATTGGAGATTAAAATATGATGCACTGGTTTGACTTTTACTTCGCACCAAGAAAAACAACTTTTTTTTCTTTTCTTTTTTTTTTACATGTTTATAACCAACAAGTCTCAGGTGCAGGTTGATGGTTGATGTGTTCAGCCGTTGATCCGGTAGCCAGCAGGACAGACGGAGGGTTGACCGGTTGAGAAGATGTGGTTGAGGGCCAGGAGGCTGTGGGATTAGACAGGATGAACACACTGGTCTACACTGTAGAGAGGCTCCCCTGCCTGGTGGCTTGCAGCGCTGCAACCCCACCACTACCCCCCCAGAAAACTGTGGGATGTGCTGTTTGGTCATGACGTTACCTTGGGTACATGACAGTCAGCCCCAACCAGGTTCTGTTTGGGTTCCACTCGCTTCTCTGAGCGGGTCGTCCCTCTTATTCTGTTCTGATTTCTGAGGTGGAACGGGATCAGGAGCTCGGAGCCAAATGGTAACTCGTTCCACTTCTCAAACAGACCTGCGTTTATATATATAAAGAAAAAAGAAAGAAAGATTTTTCCATGGGACCGACACAGGACGGGCAGAATCTCACTGCTGACAGTACTGATGGATTCACTTTGTGTTTGTGGTCACGTCTGTTTTCCTTGATTCCTGTTCTGGGTTGTGGTTCGATGATGAGTGGACACAGTGGGAGGCGAGTGGCCGTCCTGGGTGAGTTTAACAACACCGCCGAGCCAGACAGTGTTGAAGGATGGCGGCTAAAGAGTCAATGTACAGTTATAAAACACACACTGAGGCCAATGTTGTGTTGTTAGCAGCAGCTCTAGGTTGTGAGATTACCATTAAGTGTCAATCAACCCTCAATGTTTCAGTCACACACCCTTTACTTAACCTTCAATCAGCGTAACTGCTAACAGATGCTGTATAGCAATAGCAAAACATACAAACAGCTTCTTTAAAATCGTGTTATGACCATTTTTATGCGTTGTTATCCTCATGTTTTCCATCTGTACGTCCCATTCCCAATAATCTCACTCATTTCTTGATGGAAATCCTCAAATGTTTATTAGACCTTAAAGGGGTTAGCTACAAGTTTAATTCCTCCTGGCCAGTAGGTGTCGCACTCACACTCGCACGCTCTCGCCTAGCGGCTAGCAGCTAAAGCTAAGCTAATGCTAACCGTATTTACACATCTGAATCATTTCACACTAACTCACCTGCAGACGAACCCGACAAACCTGCAGCATCACGCCTGCACCGGAAACGTTACCGTACCGGCTGACCTCTAGTTAGCATTAGCATTAGTATTAGCACGATGCCATTTTCTCCACAGAGCTATCTGATCTGGCTCCTGAGCTCCGCCTCACGTGACATCAACGTACTAATGCTGTTGGCGCAGAGATCATTTGTGAACAAATTATGTCAGGAACTCTTCAGGAGAATCAAATGTCCACTGGGACTAAAGGACGAATACAAAACAGGTTTTAGCCAAAACTCAGGACTTCACTTTCAATATGAGTTCTATAAATTAGTGTTTATTGTCTATTACACATCTAACAGTGATTACTGAGGTACGCAGTGATGATAGTTTGCAAAAACACGTGAGAAATGAATGGCATGGCCCCAATAAAAGACCAGTGACAGGTGCCTGGTGCTTGTGGAGAACTTAAATGCAACACAGTCCATAAAACTGCACTTCTTTACCATTTGTCTCAGTGACTGAGAAGTGGAGCGTTACACAAGTATCAGTACACAAACAGATGTATAAGGACATTTCTACATCCGTTTGTGTTGTAACTGTGAGACAGGATTTGGAGCTTGTGTACAATCTGAAAAGACATGAGTCTGCATATTTCTGTCTTTGTGCACACACACAGCTTTTAGTCTGAACCTACACAGATTTCCGGGCGTTTGTTTGCTCGGTTTGTGTCGGATACAGAACGTGATGCACAAAAAACTGAATGCAGCTTCCTCACGTTTAGCTTTGACTCTGCATGTTGCCACTGTTATGGACGTAGTTTCTCCTCTGGAACAAGTGGGAGCATTAAACATTCTTGTTTTAATAACTATATGAAGCCTGACAGTAACAACAAGTGATACAGAGCTTCTTAGCATTCACTATATGTGGTAACAGTGCGCTGACAGTTCAGTGTTGTGCTCCTGCTGCTCGACAGCTCTCTCAGGGAACGGAAAGTAAGTTTGATTAAAACCGAGAGTGGCCGCTGAGTGTCACACAAAGGGAGTGGAGCACACTGCTCTTAACCTCCCACCGCTCTGACTCTTTGTCAGCTTCCCCTACGAGTGCAATGTGCAAAATCCCAGCTTTCACTTGCTTAAGCTGCTTGAGTTGAATAGTCCCGCTGTTATCCAAACTCACCTGGACAACAAATCTCTGTCTTATTCTTCCCATGCACTTATACTGCAAAAACCTGAATGAAAACCAGATTTTAACTTGAGTCTGTGCACAAGAGACACAAAATACTAAAAGTGAGTAGCTAATGCTAAGCTAAACAACAGCATGTAGAAAGTAACATGGGGCTCTTCGGACCAGCGTTTGTGGCAGCAACAAAATCAATTCTGTTAAAAGAAGTGCTGCAGTCAGTGGAGTCACTGGCAGGGACAGAGTGAATCTATGCAGATGTCAAGCAGGGTTTACATTCTGCGGCCTTCAATGTGCAATTTCATGCTGTTGAGCATTTGCTAACCAGTTTGACAGGCCGGGTCTTTCAGAGAGTGGAGAACCAAAGAATCTGTGTCCGATTCAATTTATAAAACCTTGTTACACCAGAGTACCATTGGTGTCGTTCCAGTGCTGGTGAAATAATTTGTTGTTTGGATCTAAGGCGTTAATTACCATGAAGCCTTGTGGCTGCTCCAGGGTCCAACAGGACCTCGAACATGCAAAACATCTGAAGCTGCAAAATCAACAAGAAAAAGATGCAGGTCTCACCTCAAGTCCTGGTTTCTGCAGTTGCTCCATCTGTTTGTCGATCATTCATCTGCTGTGATTGATCTGTGTTGGCCCTTTAACAACCATAAAGGAAGATCTGAATGTTATGTAATGTAAACACCTAGATGTGAACAGAAACTAAACCAAAGCTGTTATAGGAGGAGGGTTAATCTTCGCTCTCAAACACCATCCATTTTCAAACACACCCCTTCTAATGTGTTTTCACCTCTCAGTCACACAACTAAAGAGCACCAAAGATGTAGATATTTGGAAATGCTGCCGGCCCCCTGGGGTGTTTTGTGCAACAAATCAGCTGCAGAGTAGACGATCGACTTCCTGTTTACACCAGTTTGCAGCTCGCTGGGTACATGATTGCTCATGCTTATGCATGTGTGCGTTTTAAGGTCTGTTAGTCTGGATGGAGCTTGTTTTTGTTTGAAAACACCAATTTTTAACGAAAGCGTAGCCGTTTAGACGAAGCAGAACTTATATTATCCTTTTGAAGCAGGACAATCAGTCACCAATGACAGCTGACCACATGTGACAGGAAACCACAAAAGATGCTTTGTAGACCAGGTTTGAGCCGAACAGCTCGGCTGTCACATAGTGAGTTGCTGTGTTTTGAAGGTAGTAGAGTTGGTAACAAGACGACAGTGGCACAGCAGGTTTGAGGTAAACAAATACCTAAGCGATAATCAACGCGTAGGTGTGTGTTATAGAGTTTTAAGGCACGACTCAAAACTTTGATTTATAATTGTTCGCATCGCCGCTGGTATGAATAGTTTTCACAGTTCACGGTCATGTTTTCAAATCAGAGTTAGAGTCATTTATTTGCTATTTGCAGTAAACTCTGCATTGGAAAGCAATTGCGAGAGTTTCACACTTAAGACATAGGACTGTGAAACAAACTTAGATAAACAATAAGGCAGTTGGGTGCATAAAACATAAAATAAGATAAGAAGGACGGTGCCCCTAGTTATAGGCCCTCGATTGTCTAAAAAGAAATACAATGTACAAAACATTAGCCCTAAAAACATTAATGAGAATACTAAACTTAAAGTGCACGATAGAGAGTGTCCGTACATTTTCTTGTCTTTTATTCGTGTGGGTCCCCGGTGTGTAAAGGCCTTAAGAGCAGGAAACAATGTACAACATGTGTACTGATCACACCTCATTATGAGGCCCAAGATAAGCTTCTGATTGGTTAGCACAGGGGTAAGCCAGTTGGTAATAGCTAGCTAAGTACAGATGTCAGAAGAACAAGCTAATTCATTTTCCTTTGTCAGGTTTTCTGTCACATTTTGAGTTCAGAGAGAATAAAACTATCAGCTGCAGGTCCAGGTTAAACATGAAGGATTGACACCAAACACCAGGTCCAACCATGAGCCGTCCCACTCTGTCCACTCAGTGTGTCTGTGTCTGAGTGTGTGATCCAGGCAGCAGATGCAGAGGCCCGGCCTGGGTGCTGCCCCCCCCCTCCAGCCTAGTCCTGTACCAGACCTCACCCCGCCCCCTCTGCTCCTCTCGTTCAGGATCTGAGCTCATGCCGAAAGCGCTCTCCACCAGAATTGTAGGAGGAATCTGGTGGTTTTTCACGCTCATCATCATCTCCTCCTACACGGCCAACCTGGCCGCCTTCCTCACCGTGGAGAGGATGGAGTCGCCCATCGACTCCGCCGACGACCTGGCCAAGCAGACCAAAATAGAATACGGGATCGTAGAGGACGGCTCCACCATGACCTTCTTCAAGGTGAGTTACCGCTCCATGTTATCAAACCAGATACAGTAGTGTTACTCGTATCATCCAGGGATTCAGAGGCCTGAGCTTGAAAAGCCAAAGCTGCATGGGAAATATCACAAACTTGTACTGTAGTGCTCATTTCAAAGTGAAAAGAAATAACAGTTGTATTTTTTCTTAAAATGGTTCAGATACAAAAAGCTGAAGAGAGTCAGTTCCTACAGAGCGATCAACCTTGTGTTAATACAAGTATCGGCTCATTATATAAAAACCCAAATTTCAAACTCAAGGCTACTTAAAGATCTCACTTTACTGAACTAAACAGAAAATCAACCTTGAATCACAGAGATGTTGAAATTCAAAGAGGTGCAGACAAACACACACGACTGCAGAGAGGATAGATGGAGCTTACACAATAATTCCTAACAATAAGTATATGTTATTTCTCATTTAAAAGAAATTTAATAATTTATTATCCAGTTTCTTTATTGTGTGAACTCCACATCTCACGACAGACTGAGCCCTTTTATAATAAACAATCTCAACACATCTTTACAATTGAATTCACACCTCCTTTTCACTTTCACATCTCACTCCCCCTCTTTATCTCTCCAGTTTCCATTGTCTCGTCTCAGGAAACAATCAAACTTTAATAATTCTCAGTACTTCATAGGTCATAGCTCGGTGTCTGGATGAGACAGCCTCTGGGTGTACTTCACTAAATATGAGAAACATTACTAAAAAGAAGGTTTTAAAAAAGGAATGGTCAAAACCACAGATACTTACATTTCTTATATTACCTCAGTATCGTCCACTTTTAAAATGCCCCCAGTTTGAGATGTGTTGTAAAATGTGTTTTTTTTTTTATATATAAATGATATTACACCTGTCCTAATAAAAACCAGAGTGTGGGATAAAGTGTGTCCTCCCCCACCCCCAAGGATGTCCACAACAGTTAACAGCAGTTTCTGCGGTGAACAGAGCCTCAAATAATAAATACAAAGCTTCTCAATTCCTAAAAATAAAGGTAGAAAATAAAATATAAGTCCTCAAATATAAAGCTTTTGAACCATCTCATCAGTTTCAGTATCATTTTAGCAGCATTGGATGAAATCTATGGATGAAAATAAAGTCAGTGGGTTCACCACCGTCCTCCATGGAGACATCCAGTACACAGACAAATGTTACTTGATGCTTTTAACATTGATGATCTTCTGACTTTTCATTCAGAAAGTCAAACTTGTTTGTCCTTATTGTAATTCCAGCCATGAACAATAAGTTTTAGGTATTTTATGTAGTTATTTTAGAACTTTTATGAGTATAACTTGGTTAAACTCAGGCCAAGAGGAGCTGGACTTGTATCGATTGGTCACCGGTCTCTAACTGGACTCACAGATTCACTCACACATTCATGCTTAAACCCGATTTCCCCTTCAACCTTAACCTGCGTGTCTTTGGGCTGCAGTCTCCATGAAGACAGTTCCCAGGTGGCCGGGTCATGTTGAAACCTAGAATACTTTTTTTGTTGCTTTGAGGCGACAGCGCTGACCGCTGATCCACCGTGTCGCCATGATCAAACACAGCCGGACCTTTTTACCAGTGGAACATCCTGGAAGCACAGAGCAGGAACAGCTCTGCTCTGGTTCCTATAGACGTCCTGCTGCTGCCTGTCAGGGTTAAAGGGGAATTGGCGTTTTTTTTACAATCTGGACCTTATTTCTAGCATAAAATACGATAATGTACTCACCCAGATAACTTTGGTGTCATTACAAGTCGTTCCGACGAAATTAGCTCCAGCCGAGAGCCACGTATATAATGTGAGTCTACTGGGTAGCGGAATGCAGCCTCTAAATAACACATTATCTGCTGCGAAACTCGTTCATTCACCAATATTTTGTTATGATACGCTAGTGCTATTCCCCTCTGAGTCCGGGGTTAGCTGTTATCAACATCTGGGGTCTCAATTATGTCATCTCCGAGCGCCGCGGCTTGTTGCTACCGCTAATGCTACGGTTCGTTTCTGCGTGTTTCCGACTTGTCAGAACAAAATGAGCAGCTGGACGAAGTTCAGCTTCCACAGGCTTCCTCTCCGCAGCCTGGACTCACTAAAGCTCCGGCTAGTTGATATAAAATTGGACGCTATTGCCGAAGCGGAATGATTATTATCAGAATGACATCATCCAGGTCAGAGGTTAGTAGGTCAACCTACAGACCCGGGATGTTGATAACAGCTAACCCCGGACTCTAGCGTATCATAACAAAATATTGGTGAAATGAACAAGTTTTGCGGCAGATAATGTGTTATTTAGAGGCTGCATTGCACTTCCCCGTGTTCTCGCATTATACTGATATACGCGGCTCTCGGCTGGAGCTAATTTCATCGGAACGACTTGTAATGACACCAAAGTTATCTGGGTGAGTACATAAATGTATTTTATGCTAGAAATAAGGTTCAGATTGTAAGAAACGGCAATTCCCCTTTAATGGGTGAAGTTTGAAAACTTAGATTTCTTGATTTGTTTATCAGTCGATGGCACTTCAAGTTGAAGCTTCTTTTTTTAAAACGTTTTCATCCATCTGTTCTCGGAGCATTATGCATTCCCAGGTATCGCTCACACACACAAACAGTTGTGATTAATATGTTTGTGTGCTTCGTCTTGACACTCACACCGGTCTCATCAGGAAGCTGCTGCAGCACCGTCTCTTTATAATTCCACCACGTAAAGTAATGAAAACAACAGTTGGTGTAAGAAGCAGCATATGTGCTTTTTAATCATCGTACCGGCGATGAGATCCCTCTGCAGCCATCATTTATAGCCTCAGGTCAGACACTGTGCGCTATTATGGGCTGGACTGGGATCATCACTAACACTGCCAACTCCAGCGTTCAAGTGTCAGGTCTGAGAATATGTTGCATTTTACAAAATAGCAAAAAAATCTGCTCCAAACTTTTACACCTTTAACAAAATCCCACAAGAGTCACTGACAAGAAAATCATCTCATAAAAACCAAACTGCCTTTTCAACACAGAATACACAACTAGTCCAATCTGCAATTATTGAATCATGACGTGGAGAAGTGGGGAAAAAAATACAATTAAACTTTATCTTGAATCTTTCACACCTAAACTTTGGCTTCAAGGCCAAAAACAAACTCTCTAATAATACTGTAGTTGTGAAAAGTTATTAAAGCTCCAATTATAAACTTTTCCAGAGACAGCTAAGACTTCTGTTTCCATCAGACTATCATGGTGGTGAATGGAAAAACCTCTCCTCATAATCAGTGACCCCATCACTCCACATAGTCCAAAGACCTCACACCCCATAATCCATCAGTCATTAAACATGAACTAGTTGTTTTTACAAAGACTTTCATTCTTGTACAACAATCTCCTGTCTCATTAACATCTACTTACACTGGTTGGTTAATCCCAGTTAATCCCAATCAACCTTCTTCCTGAACAAATATATAAACTCCTCAAAAAAAGTTTGGAAACAGTCAATCATTTCCCCCCTTTAATGAAACCAGTTGGTGTTGTATTTTCTATCGTTAGAAAGCCAGATTAGTGGTTAGGCAACTAGGTACAACTTGTGAGGTTTGTGCATCGTGTTGCTCAATCCGCGGATGCACAATCTTTACAAGTTGTACCTTGTTTTGAAGGTGACTAATCAGGATTTCCAACGATATAAAATACAACACCAATTGGTTTTATTAAAGAGGAGTTTAGGTTGTTTCTTCCAATCCAACTCTGATGCCACCCTTAAGATCATCATACCAGTTACCACCAATAACTCTACAGTAACTCCAGTGAGGTCACGTCTGTGAACAAAACAACACAAACTGCTGTACTCGACCCATCCTCCTCCCAAGCTTTGTCACTGTGTCACCACCTCGTCCTAATCGCTACGACAACAGGATGTTGCCTGACAACAAACCCTAACGATGGGTCATAATAACCTGCTGCACAGACGACCCATGGACTCGCTCCTCCCAGCCAATTACAGTCTACAATTTTCTGTCGCCAAGTCATGAAATAAATGATCTATATATACCAGAGATTGTACATTGGGTAAACTCAACTGTGTGTAATAGGCACTGAATAAACCACATGTAACTGCACAAAACTCAGGTATAGTTGATGCAAAAGTCAAAATTAGTCAAAAGCGATGTGATCATTAAACTGTGATTGTTTATCTTCTTCAGAATTAATTTCAACAGAGGCTAAAACATGCAGGTATGAAAAGTTAAATGGAAAAAGTAAATCAATAAACACATTATCAGGTCTGGTGCACAGCAACTTTTAAGACTTTCTTTGCTTCTTCTTCTTTGTTAATTTGTGTTAATGAATCATTTGTCCTTCACTGAGTAATTGACTTAGTTATGATGTTGCGTCCACAGATCCTGTGTGAGGTGTTTAAAACAGATTTTTTATGAAGCTCCTGTTACATCTGAAAACAGCTAAAACCACTTCACCATAATGTGCAATGCACAAACTTAGGATGTTAAACAATACGTCCATCGAGTCAAATGTTTCTGGCGACAACAAAACGGCGACAGTGGATGAAGTCGTAAAAAATGTAGCTGTCTTTAAAGTGACTACGAGGACTTTCAGAAAGCGGGAAGTGTTTTCACACTACATTTCCCATGAGCCTCTGCTCGCACGGTGAAATTCTTGGATGAAAGCGAAACCATTTGTCAAGAATGTTTTCATTGATCAAGAACGAAAGTCGGAGGTTCGAAGACGATCAGATACCGTCGTAGTGCCGACCATAAACGATGCCAACTAGCGATGGCATCGTTAGTGGGTAACGTAGATTCATCCACATTAATATGAGACTCTTTTATAACCAAAAGCAAACTCCTCTCTTTAAAAAACAATACAAAACCAATTCTTCAGAAATGATCATTTTTAAACTGTGCTGTTTCTGTTTCTGTTCAGAAAATGCTAGATAAGGACACACAGTATTGACAGAAGGCTCCGCCCACATCGGCACAAGTCTGTAACCTTAGGTTGATTTAGTGCAGCGCGCTGACGGGTTGATGTGGGCGTGCATCACAATTATTTTTCAAAACAAGAAGAAAAAAAATGACAAAATACCCTTTGTTGGGGTAATTATGGATGTGTGCTGTAAAATACCAGTCTATGGGTGGCTAATTATGTAAATGTCTGCACGGGATAATCTCTGAAGCATTGAAGCATCTCACTCATCTTCCTCGCAGGGACGTTCCCTATGGATCGCCGCTACAATAACACTGAATAATTTAATAAGCAAACACACACCACAGCTGTGTCGGGCTTGTTAGCTAATAAAATCACATCTTATTAGAGACAGCGCTGGGTTTCTCACCTAGTGTGTATAATGGGGGTGATGGCTGGCAGAGTTGGCGCCACAGACACTGGCCCTTTATATGAGTGTGCCACTGAGCTCCATGTCCCCCGGCTATACAAGCCTGGCTTGTTTTGCATTAGCCATAAGACAGATGGGGAGGAACACCTTCAGCATGGTGATTAAACCAAGCAGAAAAAGCTCCGTGACGCGATGAGCCTGATACCCGACGAAGGGAGGACGCAGCATGTGGTGGTAGAAGAAGAAGACAACGAGGGACAAAGAGGAAACTGCAAATTGAAAATCAATACAGATTCAAAAACACATATGAAAACACAGAATAAATACAAGAAAAGGAAACATGTTGCAAATGAACAACAATCTGCAGGAAGCCAAAACAAACACATTCACAGGAAGATCACAAATAATTCAATATAATGAGTTTGAATGGAACATGGATATTGCAGTAAGTAGGACATATTTAACAATGATTAAAACGACAAAAAGGAGCAGACCGTAAATATATTTTGTCATGAGAAATTGATTTTCCCAACAACAATTGCCACGAATCTACATATAATTTTAAGTCTGTTCCTCTTTTCACGGTGTGTGTGTGTGGTCATGTTAAAGCGTGTTGCTGCTGCTGTTGGACCGACAGTAGAGTGGATGTTGAACACCGTCCTCTGCTCAGTGCAGCATCAACACTGATGTCAGGTCAGCAGTCAGAGCTGCTAATGAGGAGCTGAGTCTTCCTCTTCACTGACACAGAGTCAGTTCCTACAAACCGTAGCCTGTGTGTCGTTCTTTGTGAGAGACGCTGTGTGTTTTCTATGTTGAAGCTGAGCTCGTGTGTGTTTGTGTTTCAGGGTGTCTGTAGCTCTTGCCTATGAGTTTTTTATATATACAGTACTTTATTCTCTTTTTTAAGCATACGTTAGCATGAGTGTATGGCTGAATGTGTGTCTTGTCATGTAAATATTTTATATGTATTTCACATCTTATTTGAAGAGCTGGTCTCTGAGTGCACCAGATTCCGTCGTATGTTCTTGTACCATGACAATGAATAATCTTTAATCGTGGTGAGAAGTTAATGCTACACTTCATACATTTTCTTATTAAAGGGATAGTTCAACATTTTGGCAAACTGGCCCATTGCCATTATCCCTGTAGTCTTAGGAGTTACCTTTAATTGTCAGTGCAAGCTATTTTTAGAACGGCGGAGCAGAGCTGCGAGCTGCTCAGAGCTACGCTACGGAGGCTCATGGGATTTCTTGGTTTCCCTCATCAAACTCATCAAATACATAATCCAACAACTCCACAACGCTCTGGTGGACAAGTTGTGACCTGCACATTCACCACGCTATGAGATAATAACAGAACGTTACCAGACAGAGTTGTTTTAGAGGGAAATGCAGAGACTGCTTGCTGAAAAACTGCCACCGATGGGAACGTGCATTAGCAGTTTTGCATGAATTTACCTCGAAAACATCTCCGTCAAATTTGATGAGTTTGATGAGGGAAACCAAGAAATCCCATTAGCCTCCGTAGCGTAGCTCTGAACAGCTCGCGGATCTGCTCCGCCGTTCTAAAAATATCTTGCACCGACAATTAAAGGTAACAAACCCACTGTTATGACTATAGGGATTATGGCAATGGGCCAATTTGCCAAAATGTTGAACTATCGTTCAAAAAAGTTAGAGACCAAATTTTCTTTTTAAAATGATATGTAGTGATAAAGACTTTATTAGAGTGAAAGACAGAGAGAGTTTGATGTACGTTTGACTCAGACCTGTGCAGCAGGACAGAGACTAAAAACCCTAAAGTGAGACTGGACCAGAGGAGCTGCTGAGAAAATACAGTTTAGTTTTTACAGCCTCAGTCTTGGATCCACAAAAGTTTAGTCTTTAAACTCCAGGCAGCCGTTTCTGTCAAGCTCCCTCTGTGTGTCAAATGTTTAGTTATTAATCCTCAACCTTAACATACCATATAACTCATATCACCTGTTCACACATGCGCTTTGTCGCTCGCTCTCTCTCTTTATTCATATTTCTACAGTTTGTGTTTATATTTCTCTGCAGTGATCCTAAAGGCTAAAGACACAGAGAGTTCAGATGAATCCCTGTGATTCTGTCTGGCTGCTTCAGTCTACTAACAGATCTGTTGCCGTGACAGTCGACTTCCAGGTCGAGCTGAAGAAGAAGCTACAAACGTGTTTTCTTCCTTTCCGCAGCCACCTGTGTTGACTGTCGACACTTAAATCTGCTCTGAGAGAATTCCTCATAAAAGCAAAGTTGTTGTTTGTGCTGACAAAAAAACAAACTCTCTTCCCCTCCGTCTTCCAGGAGCTCTTTGAAAAACTATGCAAAACACTTTCACAAACAAGCGAGTGAGCAATTCAAGGCTGCACACACACACACACACACACACACACACACACACACACACACACACACACTAAATACTGTATGCATAAAAACTGTGGCGCATTGTGCTGTAATTCAGTTTGATTGAGATAAAACACACAAACAAAACAAAACATGCAACACACACACTTACACACACAGCCAGTGGAAATGTAAAACTCATGATTTCCTGCAGCAGTAGATGCAACGATAATAAACCGTTAAATATGAAATAACCACTTGAGCAGCAGCTTAACGTATAACTGAGGCCTCATAAACAGCAGCAGTAACAGTAACACTCACGACGTACTGTACAGCGGGACATTGCTAGGCAACACAGCAGCGGTTGATGTTGTCGGTGCTTTACCACAAACTGATTTGTTGTCTTGAGCGTCGGTCTGCAGAACACTCAGAGTCCTTGAGGCTCGGCTTTCTGTTCCTTCTCAATCACACGAGTCTAACGGGTCCGTTCAGACCGAGCGTCGATTCTCGCTGCTGCTGCTCAGAGTTTTTTTTCAAAGCCGGAGCTGAATGAGCTCTTTGCAGCCGTGACAGCAGGAAGCTGCGTGTTCCTGACTGGAGTCGGAGCTGACAGCTTCAGGATTCAGCGTGGGGCCAAACGCAGCATCAAACCTGTTGATCGCACAGCAGCGCAGGTGGCTTTTACTCGGTGTGTTTACTGGATGCTGCACTTCATGACTGATTTAGTTTTTGTTTATTCCCTTCAGCTGAGGTCATGCTAATTTAACCACGGCCCCACAATGTCCCATATTTCTCTCTGTTGTGCTGTTGTACAGTTTTAATAAGATTAGTGTGTCCTTTTTTCGTCCCACGGTGAGAAAATGTCCAGTTTGGCAGCAGCAGACATCAATGAAAGGAATAAAAAGCAGAAAAGAAAAGACACACACACACACACCCCAGGGAATCAAACCCCAGTCTTCCATGTGTCGTGTGGAGACACGACACATTTCCTGGTGGTGGTTTCACACTGGACTCACCATTCAGTACAGATTCAAAATCAATCCCTAGATTGAAAAGAAAAAAAGATTCAGATGTTTTAGTCTTGTAAACACCACTGATGTATGTTTCTACCCAACATGACTTAAGCTCAGTCCTTTAGATCAGTCTGGCCTGGTTCAGACTGCAGCACACATCTGATTTTTATGCTAATCTGATCAGAATCACATTCGAAACCACCTCCGTATGCGGTTTGAATCCGTTTCGGAAAAAATCTAACTAGATACAATCTGGATATGACAAAAAACGTATTTGTAGTGGCAGTGTGAACAAGGCCCCTTCTGTCCAGGTCATAGGCTGAAGAAGAAGGAGGAAAAAGTTATGAATTGCACAATACACAAGAAAACATTAAAGTGTCTAGTAGCTGTCTCAAGCTTCTGAAGAGCACACTTAAAGGAGAATTCTGGCCATTTTTGACCCCTGACCCCTAAATCGTCTCGTTAACACAAAGTTTATACTGTTTATACTCTACACTATATGAGTTCAGTGGTGTCTCGTAAGGATTCCAGTCATGTACCATAGATATTTGATTGTTTTTTCAGTGTTTGTTGTGGTTGAAAGAATTGCCCCCATGGGTTAACGTTGTTGCTATCCCTAGCGCCGGGTAGCCATGGTGTAACTCCGGTTTGCCTGCATCAATTGTAGTCGTGTTTTTTGCTCCAACCAACACTGGGTGACCATCAGGACAACGATTTTGGGGTTAAAAATGACCGGAATTCTCCTTTAAATTAAAACTGAAAAAGCAGGAAACATTGTTGGTTTATGATAACACATCACTGCTACACCTGTGATCATCGTACAAACACCTGACCTCTGAACGGTGCACCGCTATTGGTCAATGACTGTAGTAGAACAAGGTCAGACCATGATGCTGCAAACACGTCAAACATACATTTGATTTCACTCTGTAATGATGTGACTCTCAAAAGAGGAATAATACACAAAAAACAACCGTGTTATTGGAACAACTTGTTTAGTTTGATGCTGCTCAGTCGTCCTGGAAGTCACAGCAGCAGTTCATTGAATATCAAGTGGATGTTGTATCGTGTTTGGAGATGAAGCCTTTTGACTTTGTCCTTGTTAGATAAAAACACATTTTGTCATTTGCTCAAATATTGAAAACGTAGTTAGGAGGTTTAGTGACAGACGTCCTCTTGTGTTTGCTTGAATATTGACGACAGTGAAGAAGCAGAACTTAAATCTTAAAGACTGTCTGTGCTTCTGGCTGCTGGTTGGACAGTTGAACAGGAAGTGCGGCCCCGTGGGGAAGCCGGGACAAACTTAATCAAAGTCTAAAAGCAGTGATTTATTAAATTGGTGCAACCGAATTACACCTCGAAAACAAAGCAACAAGCAAAATAAATACGAGAAGCATCTCATTATCATGTGAACTGAGGGAAACGGAGCTCATGTCAAACACACCTACACGCTCGTCTGTCTTTTCACTTCTTCTCTCTGTTGTTCTTTTGTTTAATGATTGTAACAATGAATCTTTTCGTGATGAATAGCATCAGACGAGCTCAGCCCTGCATCTCAAACATTATCATGTTAGATGAGTCTGTCCTCTTCCAGTCTGCTATTGGATTCTACAGAATTAGGATGATTACTGTGCACTTTTGTTTCCTGCTCCCCGAGGTCCTGCCGGAGCTCAGCTAATGTTGATTTGTTATTTTGTTGACTCTGCACTGTTGGCATGAAAAATCGGCTCCGTAGAACAATTAATATCTTGTTTTGGGATGAGTAGAGTAATTGCATCGCTGCGTGACACCACCTGCAGGAGATTTCCCCCGAATCACAAGTTGAATTTAAGTTTGTGTTCAGAGTTTAAATGTGTGTTTTTTTCTTTTGCATGAAATTGAAAAACCGAGCAGAATTATGTGTCAAGACCTTCTTGTTTAAAGCCTATTCATCGCTCAGTGGGACGTTTCTATATTGTGGATAAAGAGGAGAATCAAGAGAGATACTGAGTCACTGAATCACATTTGAGAAAGAAAGGGTAAAAAAAAAGTTATTGCCAGTGTGGCAATTGTTGTGCAGTGTTTTTTGGTGTAGTTGTTGTTGTTTTTTCCGGCAGTATAGACGCTTTCTAAAAGCAGTGATTCACCCTGAGGTTTCTCCAATTTTCCCCTGTTAAAAGGGTTTCTGGGAGTTTTTCCCAGGACAGAGGATGTTGTTATGATGCCATGTAAAACCCTTTGAGACAAATTGTTTGCAAAAATGGGCTATATAAATAAAATTGCCTTGCCTTGCCTAAAAAAGCTGAGGGTTATAAGTGCCGTTTTGATCGTTGCATACAGTAATCACGCATTTATCATCCTTTTTTTTTTTTACTACTGCTACTCTCATGCACCGTTTCATGACTTATTCTCTCTTTTTCCGGCCGTGTAGATGTTTGTTTTTTTTTTTTTTATATATATATATATAACAATGGGATTTAAAGGGGAACTATGCAAGTCCACTCGCTATTCCGCAGTTTTGGTTACGCTCCTCTCGCCTATGTGCAGTTGTTTACAATGAAGCCGGCGAAAAATCAATAAATGGAGCGGTGGATAACGTTACATAACATATACGATGTTACAACCCATGTGTTTGTGTAGTCTTAACCATCAAAAACAAAAGATTAGGGGTTACAGAGCACGTTTGTGTTGCGGTGTGCAGAGATGAGAGCTGGACACCACAGCAGAGACCAGGTGATTGTTGCAAGGTGCAGAGAGCCTCCGTTGTCACTCATCATGTAGTTAACTCTCAAAATTACTTTTTAATGAAGGTAAAAATGTAGCATATTAAAAATGTCCCATATTTAGCTATCTCGGGGCTTTCTCTTCGCGTCACATCCCGCTCTGAGTTTGACCAATCAGCACAGAGTAAACTTCAAGCCCCACTCAGGAGTTTTTCAGGGCCGGCCGATCTGAGTAATCATTTACAGATCTGTAAATGGCGCTTCGGGGGAGGTTCCTGCAGTAGAAACATGCCTAAGTCTGCACAAGCAGAGCAACAGGAACCACAACCAGGATTAGGTTGGGAAGGCAACCCAGCGGCCAGGCAGACAGGTACAGTCAGCTGGGTGAAGACCATGCAGAGTCTCCTCAGGAGGATGACCAGGAGTCTGATCAGAGGCTGGTGATGGACCGACAGCAGCAGATTCAGCTGCAGACCCGAGCAGAGAGCAGGACCGGCGAGACCAGACCACCAGAGTGCTGAGCAGGAGGAGGTCAGCTGGAGATCTGGGCCGACCGATGACCTGGAAGGTCGGGCAGCGCGTCAACAGGAACTGTCACCAGGAGATCCAGGGCCGGTGTCAGCTGCACCACCGACAGGAGGTCAGGAGCAGATGTCCACCGCACCACCGACGGAGGAGCAGGAAACAGACAGGGATGAGTGTCTGCAGGTTGGCAGGCTGCAGTGCAGATGGAGACCAGTGGATCAAGTGGCTCGGCTATCCAGCTGGTGGGATGATGGGATGTCTGGGAATCAGGAATGATTTGAATTTGGAATGAAAAAAAAAAGGCGGAGGCTGCTTCTGTCCAATCCACTCTCACAGCTTTCTGCATTTAAAAAAAAAGACATTTCTGTTCTCCCTCCTCCGTACAACACACGCGGGAATGTGACAATTCAGGAAGTTGGTCATCAGCTGAAGAGCTGCTGGGTTCAGAGTCGGACAGGTTGTACAGAAATGCAGACAGGATTCAGTGAAGGTGCATTAATGAGACAAAAACAAACAAAACAAACTGTACTGAGGAAAGACACACCAGGAAACACACAAACACAACACACACCCCATCTCTCACACGACACACTTCAAAACACTTGCTGTTTTTAGTGCAAACGGTAGTAAGCAGCAGCCCGCAGTGTGTTTCCTACATTTCCTAACTCCTTTCAAACATGAACGTGTCCCAATTTCAATAACAAGACGGACTCGTGCAGAAACAGGAGGAGAACTTATCCTCCGCTCTGATCTGACCGAGGCCGATAGCGGATTCACTTTGCTCTTTTTGTCACGATCGCCGGCGCGCGTCACTCTCTGCTGCCCGAGGCCTTTCAGGTCTCGCTGAAAGCACCTTTTTGCCAGAATCGGCAGCACGGATCTGAATACAGGAGGGGATTATAAAGGATTTCTAATCTACTGCCTCTTCACTGTGAAGAGGGGAGTAACCTGCAGTTCCTGTACGTACAGGGAACAGTGAGAAAAGAGATTGTTCAAAGAGAAGCAGTCAGATACTATTGAAGGAGACTCTCTGTCAGGGACACCCAGAAAACATGAAGATTGGAGGTTTTTCAATCTTTAGCTACAATGAGTCTGTTGAATGAATTATAATGTTCAAAGACATTTTATTTTCCATAGTGCTGATGGTTGGTCCACACCTCTCTGCTGTAGTTGTCCTTCATTTACATTAATCTCCTCTCCAGTTCCCATCACTGTCCTCATCCACCAAGACCTCTAGTTTCTGGTTTATGAAGGTCTTGATGTTACTGCTGATTCAGTATTTGTCCAAACAGAAGTAGAAGTCACTGTCTGTGGTGCATCGACCACTCTGTGGAGGTCAGATCTTTCTTTTTTCAGTGAATGAGCAGAGTTTGTAGGAAGTCTGAGGAAAAATACAAGTTATGATCTTATCTGCTAAGTGGTGGTGGAGCTGACGCAGCGTAAGCCTCCCTGATGTTTGTATACAACACATCAAGTGTCTTATTTTCCAGTGAAGAACAGTGAGGTGAGAGGTGAGAGTCACATGCTTTAAATCCACTGACACAGAAATGAATGGAATAAAACACTGACAGGTGCAACAAGTTGTTCAACAACCACATTTCTGATGCTTTTCTTGGACTCATTCACAAGACTAAGACAAAGAAACTACTGGTCCGTTCATTTACTCTGACACCTAAACTGGGGGGTTTAGATAAAACATCATCTTTACAATCGATGACCAACCTGCTGTATCAAACCACCACAGCTGCCACTGTGGCTCAGGCTGCTTAACCAACCAGCAAAATCAATTAACCAGTCAACACAAAGAGCTCCTGATAACTGGGACTGCTCTGTGGTGTGGACAGTAGCAACTGGCAAGTGTACAAGCTGCCTGTTCATACTGCTAGAATGAATATACGTATTTCTTCTATTAGCATTTTGTTTTGATCAAAAAGCTTTATAACAATAATCATAACACACTATAAAGCATTTTATCATGACTTACGAGGTCAGGTATTATAATATGTTAATTGTTAGTAACTTGCTGACAATGCCCACATCGATAATGCATTATAAATATAGTTATGTGTTATAATGTCTTATAAATGTGTATAACTATCATTATTAACACTCATAAATGATCATAAGGCTTTATAACAATAAGCATAACACATTATAGAGCATTATAACTCTATCATAATACTTGACCTTATAAGCCATTATAAAATAACTACAGTTATACAGTCCTGTAACTGCATTATAACTCATTATAAGTATGGTTATCATGTGTTACAGAGATAGGCGTCAAATAAAGTGTTACCCAATAAATAGATTGTATTGTATTGACTTATAAATGTGTATAACTATCATTATAAACACTCATATATGATCATAAGGCTTTATAACAATAAGCAGCCAACCCGACCCAAGTCATTTCTATAAATCTTCGGCCTGAACCAGCCTGTCTGGTTCCCATTGAAAACTCTAAAGGCAAAAGTTGCTGCATTATGGAACACCCTGACTTTATAGTTTCCATCACATGCAGCTCCTGCCTCCATTAAAAGAAAAAGTTCCACCCCCAACCCTCCAATACAAAGGCCAGAAACGCAGCAGTAACTTCTCTCACTGTTGTACCCGTTCCTTCTCCAGGATCTCACGGTGCTTCAGCTGTAATCAGCTCTGGATCCCTGCGCGGCAGGCGGCTGTAGGTAGCCCATGCACCTCGGCTCTGGGTGGTTATCTGCCTCAGCGCGTATGCACGGCCACAGCTCGCGCCTTATCAGCAGTCTGAAGCTTGCATGCTCAATCACCTGATTTGTCAAGGGTGACTCCAAAAGATTCTGATAGGCACTCCGCAAATCACCCAGTTGATCTAAAATATCGACCAGCCACAAAAAGTCATTACACACAATAATGGCGGGCAGGACCTTGAAGATGTGACTTAATTAGGTTTCAAATGGCTTCAAAAATGCCTTCAAATCCGCTCCCCTGGAGAGCTATGTGCTCTTGGATTTTTCTCAGTGATTACAGGTGTAGAGAGTGAGTCACGCCGCCGCTGACAACGCCGCAGCTGCTTCTAACATCAAACGTATGCAGTCGCACAAACTCACACCACCGCTGCTCTTTAGCATGCTTGTCTGCTCCGGCCCGTGTCCCCCCCCCCCCCCCAACACTGCAAGTGATAATGATTCAGGCCGACAGAAAGCATACACCAGTGCTGGTGCTGCAGAAAACTTCTGCTGAAGCAAACAACGTGTTTTTTTCTAATGAAATTTAGAACATAATTGGATGTAAATGGTTTTTCAGGCCTTGATGGAGCTGCTGCAGACTTTGGCAGTATGTAAAGATGTGACGTGGGCGCTCTGCCTGTCATTGTGTGTGTGTGTATAAATAATCCGTCATTAACCTCCAACCTAGGACTTCATTTTCTGCAAGAAAACACCACAGCTGCTGCAGTGAAAGATTTCTGTTTTGACTCAATGTCGCTATTCTACATGTATTTCTTTTTTTGTGTGTATCCTCACAGAAAACCAAGATCTCCACATACGATAAGATGTGGGAGTTCATGAGCAGCCGGAGACACTCGGTGATGGTGAAGAACGTGGAGGAGGGCATTCACCGCGTGCTCACCTCGGACTACGCCTTCCTCATGGAGTCCACCACCATCGAGTTCGTCACGCAGCGCAACTGCAACCTCACCCAGATCGGAGGCCTTATCGACTCCAAAGCCTACGGGGTCGGCACGCCAATGGGTACGTACAGTACGCTCTGTTTATCATCCTATGTGTTAGATACTGTACACGTCTGAAAACCAGGAGCTCCTCAGAGCTTCTTAATGCAAGACAAAGCTACATGGTTAAAGATTAAGATACTTTATTAATCCTCGGGAGGAAATTCAGTTGTTCCCCATTAGCTATTGCTTCATTTTAAGATCAATGGCTGTTCCTCCTGGGGTCCAGCACATACAATTACAAATATAGTAAAAACATACAGAGTAAAAACAACATGAAAAAACAAACTAAAACCATACAACAATCATCCAGATATCATAAGAAATAGTTAAACAGTTTAAACATTTGCAGATACAACAGAATACTTAAAGGTCCAGTGTGTAATATTTGTCAAGGTTTATTGGCAAAATCTAAATATACTACCAATGAATATATTTGTATAAGTGTATAATCGCTATAAAATTATATACATTTGGTTTTCCTAGCCTATACATGTAGCAAGGGTCTTGCTTAGAGAGTGTCGCCATCTTGCGCCGCCATGTTTGTACAGAATGATAAATCCAACCAACCAGAGAGCACATTTCAAAAGTTTCACGTTAATAATTAAACAATAGAATTATTTAATAGAAAAATAATACAATCTGAAAGCTGGATGTCATTGTCTTCCCCTCATTTTACACACTGGACCTTTAAGCTTATGGTGTGTTCCAGGCAACCCATAACTCGTGTTTTTCCGACCCGTGAACTCGTACCAGATCGAACTGGTACAAGTTCACGGACGTTACGGGTTTGACTGCCGTTCTAGTGCATTTTCACGGGCAACAGGTCGAAAAAAGACGAGTTACGGGTTGCCTGGAACGCTACAAAGTCGTAAGTCGTGACTTGAGGTTGTGACTTACAGGTTCAAAAGCCTGCCTGGTACGCAGCATTATGAAACAAGAAAGCAAAACAACACAAAAACAAAACAAAAACAAACAAACAAAAAAGGAAGAAGAAGAAGAAGTCAGACACTAGACTATCTCCTCTATGAAAACACATTCTTCAATTTATTTTTAAAACTACTTTTGCTTAGCACTAATAGAAGCTCAGTGTTACAACAGTAGGCAATAAAAGCAAATAAGAAAAGCAAGAAAAGCAGATAATCAAAAGAATATTTAAATAGTAAAATAAATAGATATGAAATATTAAAAACACATGGTTGTAAAAAAAAAAAAAAAAAAAAAAGAAAAGTGATTGATACAATGTTGGGACCGTGTCGAGGCCCTGACTTATTTGAGGCCTGATGGCGGTGGGCACAAAGGAGTGTCTTAAGAGTTCAGGGGTATAAACCACTGGCTGAATGGTTCACGTGTTGAAGTGAGATTTAGGATTTAGGAATTTATTCATTTAAAACAGGGACACAAATGCACAAATAAACGTTGATCTTGTAGGATGAGAAAAGATGTCTTCACCCAAGTAATAGCAGCATTTCTAATTTCCTCCTGTAGTCCCTGGGCAATTATGAGAAGATGAAAAGATAACAATATTAAAATGGTTGAAATATAACAGTATAAAAATGAAACGACGGCCATACTATTTGAAAATAGACTAAACAAACTGACAAAACAGGGAACAAGACGGATCAGGACACGGCTGTCTTCTTTTCAACTGTCATGGCGGTTACGTTTGCAAGTGTGCACTTCTGGAAGCGTGTTGCATTCACAGACTTAATCCTGATCTGGTTATTACAAACTCCTTTTCTTACAATGACAGGAGAAGGTGTCTGGTTTTCTGTGCATGTAAAAATATGATGTCTCACTCTCTGGTGGTTCGTCAAACAGACCCGGTAATGACAGATAATCCTGCTGCTCAGTCTGCAAATGTAACCAGGAAATCAGAAGATGAAACAAAAGTCAGATCCCACCCGGCTGCACATTAAAAAAAAAAAAAAAAAAAAAAAAGCTGTGTTAAACTGCATTTGGTGCATTTACGCTGCACTGCGCCCCGAGGGGAAGCCCATGTGGTGGGAAATACTGAGCAGGGAAAATCCTGGGGTTATCTCCAGCAGGCAGAGGAACAGTGTAACACAAGTGGAGGGGATGAACAGAGGGAGAGGCTCCACAGCAGAGAGTGGTAATCCTGTTACAAACACAGTCGGAGGAGAAACGTCGGTTCACCACCTGTGGAAGGAAAAGCCGACAGACAACTTAGCATGATGACCTCTCGCAGAAAGAAAAAAAAAGAAGAAAAAAGGGCTGCACTTCACATCTGTATCTTCCTTCAGCAGAGAGTTGGGGGATTGTGAAACACGTCCTGCAGTGTTTATTCCTCCGGCCTCCTGGAGTCTGAATTATGAACCCGGCTCAGTCAGTGTCGGTCTAATGAGCATGAAGCTTCACAGCGCTTCAGAAGAACACATGTGCCACAGTTTTGTAGAACATTTCTGACACAACTTGGCTCTAAAGTGAGAAAACAAACAATAAGAAATTTAATTAAAATAAAAAACGCAACTAACACCCAAAAAAAAGTACAGTGAGTAGTCACCAGTAAAATCAGTGGTGTAGCTGCACATATGAAGAGAAAACTACACATGACGAGTCTCATAGTCAAATGTTATTACATATGCTGAATTTCCATAATTGAAATATACATATATTGTAAAACATATATGTAACAATTTAAAGGGATAGTTCAACATTTAAGCAAATTTGCCCATTGCCATAATCCCTATAGTCATAGCAGTAGGTTCGTTACCTTTAATTGTGGGTGCAAGCTGTTTTTAGAACGGCGGAGCAGAGCCGCAAGCTGCTCAGAGCTACGCTACGGAGGCTAATGGAATTTCTTGGTTTCCCTCATCAAACTCATCAAATACACAATCCAACAACTCCAAAACGCTCTGGTGGACAAGTTGTGACCTGCACATTCACCACACTATGAGATAATAACAGAACGTTACCAGACAGAGTTGTTTTAGAGGTAAATGCAGAGACTGTTTGACGAAAAACTGCCCCTGAAGGCAACACGCATCAGTGGTTTTGCATGAATTTGCCTCTAAAACAACTAAAGGTAACGGCAATGGGCCAATTTACCAAAATGTTGAACTATCCCTTTAATGTAAATTGCAGTAAATGTAATTTTAGTACACATGAATCCATGGTCTTACTGTGGCTGGTTCATTTGGTAGAAACATCTTCACTATTATTTACTGTACATCCTCACTATCCAGAGCAAGTATATATGGGATAATAATTATTATGAGAATATCGCCTCAGAGGTGACATTTATGTTAATATAACTTAATATATGGACATATATTGTGTATTCAACGGTTCTATGTGAGGAAAAAAGACTCTACCCTGAAATATGTAGAAATAAAGATCAAAACCTAAAGACTCACTCTGAAAAATAAGTCGACAGGACGTCATATTCATTTTTCTCTAAAAGCTTCTCGAGCCCGTCTTTATTTTTGTCACTGAAGTCAAACCCAGTCCAAGAATTTACAGTGTTGGTTTATCTCTCTGTGACTGTGCAGATGGTTTCTGCTGACAACATAAATCTTTATTTAGAAACAGTTCATTTCTTTTCAGTATTTTCCTAAAACAGAGGACAGTCGTCCTTATCACCACAGGGCAACAATACTTCATAAAATATAAGATAAAACATTTTAGATTTGAGTTTTCTTTGTCAGAAACACATTAATGTGACAGCCAGTTATTATTGTCATTGACAAGATTTATTTTATTGAACATAATGTGTCCAGATGTGCAGATACAAATCTTAAAGGAAGATTAAAAATGAATAAAATGACACTTATCCAGTGAAATCTTGTATCTACTGCATTGGCTGGTATAATAACTACCACAAATCTTCATTATATCCAATCACAATAACTCCAGTGACTTCTTTCTCTTGCACAAAGATGTAAATTTGATCAGTGCATGTTATCTTTACTGTTCCTAAAAGCCGATGCTGCTGATGTTAAAGGTCATTTCTCCACACATCATTTTCTAATCAGTGTAGATGTACAACATGCTGCTCTAATGGTTATTCTAACACTAGAGCTTCACATTACACTGAATGAGGCATAAAGCATCTGTCGCACTATTGTTGTCACTTACAATGTGAGAGGTTCAAAGACATTCAGGCAAAAATGATACAAGGCGAAACACCAAAGACTCTCACTCCACCTGGTACAAAGTGCAGCACCAGCGCCTTTTCTGCTGGTTTCGTCGTAGCTGATGTCATTTTCCCGTCCAGCGCCCACATTGTTAAAACAGCAAATAGACTCGGTCTGTCTGAGCGCCCATGGGTGTGAGTCTGGAAATGAGCGTGTGATCAAGAGCGTCGTCGGCATAATGTGAGAAGTGAAAGCAGCGGCAGAAGGTGATTGGGCTATTGACCATGAACACCTGGTCTGGGGTCAGTGCTGCAGTCGTTATAAAGAGCAGAGTGATGGTTAAGTAGACTAGAGGTCGTCAAGATCCACTCATCACACTCATCACACACTGAGGGAGGGAGAAATATCCAACAACCACGTTGAGCATGTGGCTGCAACCTTCTCTCTAATGTTCTTCAGGAACATGTTTATGTTATAAAACCAGCCGGATACAGTTTTCTCTGAAAGTACTGGAGCAGCGAGGCCATGCACTTCTTTTCTTTCTGCTGTAGACTGAAAACACCTGGGTTTGACATCAAAAAAATGAATATACCAGAATTCAAGCTTTTATTTCCAGGTATTTACATCGAGATATGTCAAACAACTTATAAAAGATAGCCTTGTTTATGACACATTAAAGTGAATTATACTTAAAGCAAGAGTGAGTGATATATTTGTGTTAATATAAGTCTTAAATAGTTATATCTTCCGACAGCAATCACTTACATAGAGTGTTTGGACTGAAACACGGGTCTCTCAGTCCCTCTGCTCTGCTCTGAGCCGAAGAGAAAACATTTATCGTATCCTACAGTTTTTATCCAATGAGGAGAGAGAACGGCATGCAGGGCTGTGTGTGCAGCCAAGGAACGCCGTGAATGTGGTGACGTAGGGACGAGGACTGTTATGGTGCGTTCAAGGAAACTCGTATTTTTCCGACCGTGAAGTGGTACCAGTTCGATCTGGTACGAGTTCACCGGTCGGAAGTTACGAGTGGCCGTTATAGTGACTTTCACCGGTAAAACAGGTCGGAAAAACACGAGTGGGTTGCCTGGAACGCTACAAAGTCGTAAGTTGTGACTTGAAGCTGTAATTTACGATTTCAAAAGCCTGCCTGGAACGCAGCATTAGCGAAAACGACCGGATCACTCACTTCTGCTTTAATATTTAGTCACAGATCCCTTGCTTACGATAACTACATCAACCCTGTGACCCACTTTTACTGCAGCCGCTTTCAGTTGTTGTTGGTTTCAGAAGTTTGTTCCCTCCAGTCTCTTTAGCAGCTAGAATAGCATTTAAAGGGATAGTTCACCCAAAATTCAAATTTCACTCATTATCTACTCACCCTCATGTCGACTAAGAGCTGTGAGAAGTTTCAGAGTCCTCCGTGGCTTCTCTGAGTTACGGGGGGGTCCACGCAGCAGTATTTGTCCATATAATGGTTGTCAATGGATACCAACTTTCTTCGTCCAAAAAGACACACCAAAAAACATCCAAATACCTCCATGCTGCTCGTTTTTAATGTCCCTCTTGTATTGAAGCCCCGACATGAGAAATTGTTCCGAAAAAAATTAAATAAGTCTATTTTTTAAGCTTGTTTGTAGCAGAAGCTCCCAGTGTCTCAGTTCACTGCTCTTCCTGTGTCAGTCCGGCGGAACAATTTCTCATGTCGGGGCTTCAATACAAGAGGGATATTACAGACGAGCAGCATGGAGGTATTTGGATGTTTTTTGGTGTGTCTTTTTGGACGAAGAAAGTTGGTGTCCATTGACAACCATTATATGGACAAATACTGCTGCGTGGACCCCCCCGTAACTCAGAGAAGGGACGGAGGACTCTGAAAATTCTCACAGCTTTTAGTCGACATGAGGGTGAGTAGATAATGAGTGAAATTTGAATTTTGGGTGAACTATCCCTTTAAGTCTGGAAAGGTCTTTTCCCTGATGAACTCCTTGGTGGTTTTGCCAGTGTGTGTGTTTTGGGTCGTTGTCCTCCTGCATGATGAAGGATCTTTTGGACGGGACTGTACCTGGGATCTTTAGCTAAAATCACCTCCTCTGGCTGTTTCCTGCCTCCTCTACTTGGAACATATGAGCGATGCTCTGTGGCTTCAGTTTGTGAGGTCACACTGACATTTAATGAGGAACATATTGACATTTATAGTTTAGTTTATTTCGGTCTTGACATGTCACCTCATTGTACATTAGAAATTAGATCACACATAAATACAGCAGCCAGACAAGGTCTTTAAAAAACAGAACGTACACAAATCAAAGTAAACAATAAGTAATTAAAGAAAGTGCACAATTGTACATTCAGTAAAGAGTTCCCATTGTCCATAGCTGCGTTTCCGCTGCAGGAGTTCAGGGAGCGGGTTGTCTCCACTTCATTTTGCAACAGTTTCAATCATAGTGCAATCATTGTGTAGCATTTTATTTCATTTTTTATGCTCTTGTAGTATTTTTTCCGGTAGTATAGACACTTTCTACTAATTCTGGGGTTTAAAAATGCTGTTTCGGTGCCGTCATGTAATTGCATAGTTGTCTGTCCACTTAGAATACAATAGAATAGAAATACAAAATACTTTATTATTCCCAAGGAGGGAAATCATAACTTAAAACTGACCGTGTAGACACTTTTTTTTCTTTGCTGGGATTTTAAAATGCTGCTTATTTCGGGGCTTTCTCTTGGCGTCACATCTCTGTTTGAGTCTGCCCAATCAGCACGGAGTAAACCTAGCACCTATACCCAATACAGGGACTCGTTTTGCTCCTATAAAACTTCTGGGAGACGGTCCTACGGGGTTCGGTTCCTGCAGTGGAGACTTACACCAACGGCCCCCACCCCTAGCCTTGTAAAATCCGGAAAACAATCTGTCTCAAACATTTTAATAAAAAAAAAAAAATCAGACCATCAGTAAAAATCCTCCACTATCTAGTCGAAAAACGAAAAGCAGCTCGGGCCTGTGTGAAGCTCCCTCCAGTATCCAGCAGCTGTATTGTCCTGACAAATGGGTGAAACGTCCTCTGGGACACCGAGTCTTGGCAAGGTCGTCCTGTGCTGTTTGTGTATGCTCCGCTGCTCAGCCACACACGGCCTAATGTGAGTGACTGGAGCTGTGTGTGTGAAAACAGTGGAGGTAGGCTATATTTTCTTTGGGTGATTGCATTTCCTGACTGATGTTCTCCTTTTGAAGGTTTGCTTGCTACTCCGTCTGTGTGTGTGAATGAGTGTGTGTGTGTGTTTCTGTCGATATGCATTTTCCTTTAGGTGACTGTGAACTTGACTATAAGCATACGCTGATGTGCGTTGCATATATTTTTTTACTGATTGTGTCCTTTACATTTAATCATTTTACACAAGTAGTTTCCTGTGCGTGTGTGTGTGTGTATAAATGTGTGTGTGTGACTGAGAGAAAGAGAGAGCAGGGTGTGAAGGTAATGAAGGGGAAGTGAGTGAGCCTGAGCCACACAGTTGTTGTCCACGGTGGAGAAAGAGGAGGAGTGTTAGCATCATTACTCCCCGGTGGCTCATTCACATGCTGTCAGGACAAGGTATTTAAATTGCTAATCCTACCCTTTTATTACCCTTTACCATATGCAGCCTGTATTCCCATACAGCCGGGACATTTAGCATATATCTAATTGACTTGAACAGAGAGGAGGTGTTAGTCTGCATTAGTACCTGGGTGCTCTCTCTCTCTCTCTCTCTCGCTCGGCCCCTTGGCAGCTGCCTCGGCTCCGTAATGGACGGACTTATACTTCACCTCCCAGGTGTTAGTCATGGCTGCGTCTAATGGTGTGTTTACTCCATTAAAAGCCCTCATGGTAAACCCTGTTAATTCTCAGGACAACACTTACACATATTAAAGACTCAAGATGCGTTGTTTTATTTTTTTATCAGACTTCATAGTGCGTGAGCCTCTCTCTAACTTTGGGCCATGGTGGTGGAATGACCTACGAGCCAGGATGAGATTGGGCTCTCTCGTTTATTTTTTATTTATTTATTTGTTTATTTAGATGGGACAGGGCATATTAACTCATTGAGTGCCAACCACGTAATTTCTCGTTTTTCGTTCCCATGCGTTGAGTGCCAAAAACGAGATTTTACGTTTTTTGCTTTTTTTTTAAATTATGAAACTAGACACTTTAACACACCTTATGTGTAAATTTGGGGACTCTACGACGAGCAGAACTGAAATAGATGACGATCAAAAACTCATGACAGCTTTTGCCGAATCTGATAAAACGCTGTTTCCCCCTCTCTATACATTTACAGTCAACCTATTGTTCTTTGAAATGCCTTTTTCTCTATTGGATATTTTAGCATCTTGATCTGCACATGACCACTTCATTTCATTTCATTTCATTTCATTTTACTTCAATTCTAACTTTTGATTCAGTTGTCGTAATTGTCTTGACTGTTTTATCTGAAGGCTTTACATTTTCACTGCAGAACAAGAACAACATGTGCACACACATGTACAAAAAAGAATACACTGTGGCTCTACAAAAATCGTCAAAAATGGTCTAAATTGCCGGTACACTTGACTAAAACTTTGGAAAGGAGCGCGGCACTCAATGAGTTAATGGACACTGAGTACATGAGTACTCACTATAAATACACCAGACTTGGCACTGCTGCTAAATTTCATCCGTAGTCATAAAAACAGATGACCGATAGATAACAAAATAAGTAGATTTACATGATTGCAGGAGGATTGAACATGATTTGTGTTATAAAAACATACAATTACATTGGACATGATTCCCTCCTTCTTTCTGGCTTCAAACATACAATCTCAGAACTATTATAATAGTCACCAGCTGCACCTGTGACAATTAACTTAACTCTGTAATTGTTATGCTCACTGCTCGTTTGACGTTTGGTGTCTCTTGTTAGCTTGATCTTGCTGTGTATGTTTGCTTGTATTTGTGCTACTGCTTTCCTGACCGGGGCATCCTTGAAAAAGAGATTGTTAAATCTCAATGGATCCATAAAAAATAGTTTTGCACAATTTGCACCAATCACAGCAGCTCGAACATCATTAAATTGGCCTCCATGTAACAGAGCAGCAGTGTTGCAAAACTTGAATTGAACTGGAACCTGAGCTTGAACTTTGAATTCATTTACTCTCACTCATTGAGGTTTTTACAGTAAGTGTGTGACAATTTCTGCTCTGTGTTTTATTTCAGGTCAACCCGTAGGTTCACAGTTTATTGTCGTAGCATAAAAGCACATACAACAACATTTTGTTGTGCATTCTCCTGTAGCAGCAGCTATTAAAATGTTAAAAACATAAAGTGCAGCACAAGAGGTCAACATCAGGGCTCTCAATAAGTAATTAAATATCAACAATATTCAAACATAAAATACAGCAAAAGGCAGTATCAATCTGGACATCATCATAATTTATAACATAAAAAATAATAGTAACAATTCAGTGTTGCCCATGCTACTATTGCACTTGCCCGTGTATATTGTTTTTTTGTACATGTGTGTGCACATGTTGTCCTTGTTCTGCAGTGAAAATGTAAAGCCTTCAGTTAAAACAGTCAAGACAATTACGACAACTGAATCAAAAAGTTGAATTGAAGTAAAATGAAATGAAATGAAGTGGTCATGTGCAGATCAAGATGCTAAAATATCTAATAGAGAAAAAGGCATTTCAAAGAACAATAGGTTGACTGTAAATGTATAGAGAGAGGAAAACAGCGTTTTATCAGATTCTCTGTGTTATGGTTCAGAAATGAGAAAGTGCTATCAAGTCATCTGTAATTATAACTGGACAAAAACAAAACAGTGAAGATAAAAAAAAAATATTCCCTATTCATCACAGCACTTTAATCTGCTGTATCTGCCCCAGCGACCACACCACGCTGGTGCTCTGGGAGTGTTTGCCCTCCACACATCATTTTCCCCTCTTTTTTTCCTCTTTAAGCTGTTTTTTTTTTCTTTTTTTAGCAGCATCGAAGAGAGAGGGAGAGAGAAATCCCAGAGCTGAGAGACTCTGTGTTTAAAATGTCACGAGGAAACTCCCTTTAGTTTCATTTTGTTTCCTACATCACAGCTTTCATTCCTCTGTTTCTTACAGTGGCTGTATGAAGCTGTACGTTACTTCTCGCCCTCTCTTTTTCCGTTGTCTCTCTCCCTGATGTCTATCAATCTTCATTTAGCTTCATTAGCTGCATTAATCAGATGGGGTGAAGGGGAAGTGCCTGCTGCTGCTGCTGCTGCTGCTGCTGCTGCTGCTGCTGCTCTGCCTCCGCCTGCTGGGCCGTTCAGCTCCACCTCGTAAACAGGAAGGAAGTTCTATAGAGTTATTCATTAAAACGTCCTCTTTGATATATACGGTGCATAAAATGAGAAAAGCTGGAAACGACATGAGATCAGACTTAAGCGATTAGACCTCGTTGTGATATTGCTGTTTTTATGTGTGTGAGTGTGTGAGTGTGTGCAGAGTGAAGACTGGTCATTAAACGCGGTGACTGAGGCTCCTGATGTGACCCAGAGCAGATTGTCAGCTCATTGGACGGATCCACAGTGAGATACACTCAAGTGGTTCTGATGAAAACCCGCAGAAATCTAGCAGCTTAACCAGTCGACGTGTTGAACCTCACACAGCAGCTGCACATTACAGTGTCTTCATGTGGCTCCTAGCAGGAAACTGTTACAGTCAGCACATTGTCTGTATCTGCTCTCATTAGATTTAATCAGCACCAAATATCATTATCAAGTTAGATTCAAGTCGAGCTTATGGTGAGTAAAAACAAACTGCATGTTCGTAAAGCAGAATCCATGTTACTTAAAGGGATAGTTCAACATTTTGGCAAACTGGCCCATTGCCATAATCCCTATAGTCTTAGCAGTAGGTTCGTTACCTTTAATTGTCGGTGCAAGCTATTTTTAGAACGGCGGAGCAGAGCCGCAAGCTGCTCAGAGCTACGATACGGAGGCTCATGGGATTTCTTGGTTTCCCTCATCAAACTCATCAAATACACATCTGCACATTCACCACGCTATGAGATAATAACAGAACATTACCAGACAGAGTTGTTTTAGAGGGAAATTCATGCAAAACCACTGATGCACGTTGCCTTCAGGGACAGTTTTTCAGCAAGCAGTCTCTCATTTACCTCTAAAACAACACCATCTCGTAACTTTGGTGAATGTGTGGTGAATGTGCAGGTCACAACTTGTCCACCAGAGCGTTGTGGAGTTGTTGGATTGTGTATTTGATGAGTTTGATGAGGGAAACCCAAGAAATCCCATTAGCCTCCGTAGCGTAGCTCTGAGCAGCTCGCCGCTCTGCTCCACCGTTCTAAAAATAGCTTGCACCGACAATTAAAGGTAACGAACCTACTGCTAAGACTATAGGGATTATGGCAATGGGCCAGTTTGCCAAAATGTTGAACTATCCCTTTAAAGTAAACATTGACATGTATTTGTTGTTCATTCATACAATGAAGAAAACAATCCACCTGAAAAGTGTATGGAAAAAAGAGATTTAAACACATTTTGTTCTTTTTTGTTCTGTTTTTCTTCACACTGATTAGTCGCCATCAGACGTCAACAAAACAAAAAAAAAACTGAATTATTTAGAGTCAGACATATAAACACCTGCCAGCCAAAGTACTCAACCCCTCCTCTGTGGTCGTTTCCTCTACAGTAGGTGGTGGCCATAATGACACACACACACACACACACACACACACGTACACAAACAGATTCACAAGGTGAAAACAACAGCAGCCCCGCTGTCGAGGTTGGTAACAAATCTCCTGATGCAGAGCGGGAGCACAGAGAGCAGAATTGCTCTTGGTCGACTAGAAAAAAATAAATGTTCTCAGCGCCGGGTTTTGCAGCACATTTAAATTTCAAGCTTTTTTTTTTTTTTTTTCCCTCCATTCAGAGACAATGCATTAGGGATCGGTGTGCTATTACTCTGCTTTGATCTTGCAGATTACATCTGTGTGCGCCCGGGTTCAGTATGGCCTGTCACTTCGCTCTGCACTCGTTCCTGAATTGAAGGATTAAATGCGGCTTTTATGGGCAACACATGCACAGACCTGTTTTTCACATTCCTCCATCAGACTCAGACTCAGGGGTCTCAGTCCTCAGTCCTTGACATCTGATTGATGTCACTGATGGGTCACCTCACCTTGTTTATTCTCACATTAGATAGCATCAATGTCAGTGACAGCGGTCAAAGTCCACGACTCAAGGAGCCATGGTCATTTTCTGTGGCCAGTTATGAGATGTGTGGTCGTCGTAAACACAACAAACATATTAAACATACTCAAACTCATCTTTATCTCACCCTACAGCTCTGTTTCCAAGTAGAGACTATTTATACTTAAATGTAACAGCACCAAAAGTGTAATATGCAGAGTAAAAGAAAAAATATTCCAGTATAGTAGGCTACAGTTATTCAAAAAATACATCATCAACGCCTTGTGACCATGTAAATAGTTAAATTAGAGGGACTGAATACAGCACCATGATCACCACTAACGCATATGTCATTTATAGGAAGCTGATAAAAACAAATTAAATGTATTTATATTAATATTAATGGTCACAGCTTGTTAATGCTGCAGCACCTGAGGACAGGTGGTGTATGTATGTTTATATGTCAAAATTGATATCATTTAATTTCAGAAAATTATTGACCATCCAATCAAGACAAGACAGAATAACATCGGTGGCCTTCAGGCTTTACTGGAAAATACAATTGGATATCGTCCACATAGAGGTTGATATCAGTAGGCTATTATATCTACACATGATTTGTGCCAAACGTAGACTGTAAAGAGTAAATACCAGGTGAAATAGAAAACGACTCCTTTGTGATTTAACTTAAAGCAACTACAAATAACTTTTAACTGGATATGCAAAAGTTGTTGACCTGCTATGAGATAATAACAGAACGTTACGAGACAGAGTTGTTTTAGAGGTAAATGCAGAGACTGCTTGCCGAAAAACTGTCCTGGATGGGAACGAGCATCGGCGGTTTTGCATGAATTTACCTCTAAAACAACTCTGTCTGGTAACGTTCTGTTATTATCTCATAGCGTGGTGAATGTGCAGGTCACAACTTGTCCACCAGAGCGTTGTGGAGTTGTTGGATTGTGTATTTGATGAGTTTGATGAGGGAAACCAAGAAATCTCATGAGCCTCTGTAGCGTAGCTCTGAGCAGCTCGCGGCTCTGCTCCGCCGTTCTAAAAACAGATTGCACCAACAATTAAAGGTAACGAACCTACTGCTATGACTATAGGGATAATGGCAATGGTCCAATTTGCCAAAATGTTGGACTATCCATTTAAGGAGCCTGAGTGTTGTTGGGTTTTTTTTTAATCAAAACCACACAACAACAGTCGGAAAAACAGAGGAAGTGTGTTGTCCATTGGTCTGAGGATGAAACCACTGCTGGACACGTGACTGGTGCCAACATTGTTTTTCAGATGGCTAATTAAGAGGTTGCGGTCGAGTGCATCAAAGTGTGAGTTGAGGTCGAAGAGGATTCAGATGGAGTTATAGATCTGCCTCAGTGACAAACACACTCTCTGTGTTCATTTCCTCAACACAAGACAAGACAGAAAATAAAACCTTGAAGTATCGCAGCCAAAGCCGGGCGCTCACAAAAGCCATCTGGCTCTCTCAGTGTGGAAAAAATAATGTCGGCTGGAGGATGCACTGTGTATTTTTTTTTTTTTTTTGCAACTCAAATATAAAACCCATTTAACAAAGGGTTCACTACTGTGGCTTTATTTTCCCAGTCACTCGGTCAGGAGGCATCAGATCGCTCACCCATTTCATGCTCATGTGAATATGGGTTACAACACTTGCCAAAAAAAATGTGTCTGGCACCGAGCAGCAGAGGTCTTGACTGCATCGCACATTGCTCATTTTCATCCCACCCATGACATCACAGCTGAGTTTTTTTTTTGCTTTTTTTCTTTAGTTTTTTTTTTTCTCCCATTTGTTTTGATCAAGCAGAGTGGGCCCAGTTTCAAGGCTGCCTGTTTTTCTTTGTGGCAGCGAGTGATTTATCTGACAACACGTCGGCTGGCTTGTTGTTCCACTCACACGCAGCTGAAGGGAAGGTATCTACTGTAGATGACAACGAATAACAAGGACCGGAGTGCAATTCACATCCAGCCATCACCATGGTGATAGATGCTTTTTTTTTTAAAAACACGGCCGCCGCACAGCTTGGTCTGAAATAAAGAGTCAGATACCAGAAGCCCTT
This sequence comes from Trachurus trachurus, assembly GCF_905171665.1. Lineage (NCBI taxonomy): Eukaryota > Metazoa > Chordata > Actinopteri > Carangiformes > Carangidae > Trachurus > Trachurus trachurus. The sequence continues at coordinate 28,556,020 of NC_139902.1, read as the reverse complement.
GGGCAGAGATGAAGGACAGAGGAGATGTTGAAGAGTGTGAAGGCGGCCTTGTGACTGCAGCAGCTCAAAGCTTCACACACTTTAACGTTGTCACTTCTGTTGTCCACTGAATAATGTCGTTGCTAAACCGGCGGCTCTGCGTCCTGACTGCTAATCACACAGATTGCCACTCCACCAATGATAATGTTTTCTAATCTAAACATGTTTTTCCCCTCCTGTGCTCCAGGGAGAGTTCATTCTAAGTGTTTGTGATAATAGGTGTTTTTTTTCCTCTCTCTTTTTTTAATTAGTCAAGCTGCATTAACATCCTGATTGCAGTATATTGGCTGTACCATGGGGAGGTTTGGGGAATTGGGAGTCTGGCAGGATTCTGCGTTTTTTTTTTTCCCCCTTACAAGGCTTTACCCGTCAGGTTTAATCAGGGATCTCAACGTATGACTGGTTTTGATCAGCGGAGCAAGGGGGAAGGTGCTGGAGTGCTTTATCTGAGTGGTAGAGACGAGGATTAGAGGTGCAGAGGTTTGCTGCTGGAAAAACTGAAAAAGAGAAGGGGAGAATTTTTTTTCGCCAGGCGCTCTGCAGACAGACGTCTGACACGGGAGCGTTTCACCGCTCGCTTTGGGGATGTGGACGTATTAAAAGCGGGGAAACAGCTCACAGTGAAAACATTAGGACACATTAAGCATGGCAACAGGTTTTTAATTAGGCAGCTATACAGGTGTAACGAGTGGCACCACGAGCCCCACAGATGTAGTTTAGGTTTATTAGTTGAGTGTTGTTGGGCCTGTGGTGACAATGGAGCGGTTGTACCAGACATTAGCATGAATAATTTACAACATAAAACGTGCACAATAAAACAAAGTGGAATGTGTTGAATGCTCAGTGGAGTCTAATGGAGGCTCCATGAAACACACAAACACAACAGTCAAGTTGACTGATGCAGATGTGAAGAGGTTTACAGCTCTTCAGGTTACATCTTTAATACAGGAACATAATCAGCTTTAAAGGGGACATATTGTGGAAATATCACTTCCTGGAGGCTCTTTAACATATATCTGGGTGTTTGTCTTGCCTTCCGGCCCCTAAAATCTAAGAATTGACAAAAAATACTGTAATTTTCAGGCTCCCGAGGTTGAAATCCATGTGGTTTTACAAGCTGTTCCCTCAGTTGTCCGACAATGATGTCATTAGTTTTCGAATTTGCATAATACCACCAGTACCAGTAGAGGGGGCGGGGCAAGCAGTGGCTCATTTGTATTTAAAGGGACAGGCACTGAAACCAGCCATTCTGAACAGGGCTGTTCTGAGAGGATGAAAAGAGCTGTGATGTTTGATCCTTGAGGTATTTTGACCGAAGTCTTTAAGACACCTGGGAACTATTTTTAATTTGTGGAAAAGGGGCAGAATATGTCTCCTTTAAATGAACAAAGCAGCAATTACTGAAATAATCAGAAAATAGAGTTTATAATGTAAAGACTCAAAAACATAGCATAGCTGAAGAAATAATAGATAAACAAGTCATAATCTGCTGTGGCTTGTTACTGTTTACTATGGCACTTGTCGAACTTTTGTATGGTGGGTTAGGACGACCCACAGGTGGCTGAGGAGACGGATGGTGTTTAGTTTGTTCGTTTGTTTTGTTATTGTTCAGTTTACAGTTACAGGTGCAGCTCTGGGAGATGGGACTGGTTCTGTTTGGATTTTAGTCATTCACAGGCATAAAGAGCCGCCCTCTTATTAAAGCACTTTGTCAGTTGCAGGAATTTTTTTAATGGGTTGAATAAAAAAAACAAAAAAAACCCACTAACACTGGTACTGTATAGGTGTGAGCTAAAGTGTCTCAGCTGAAATACACAGTACAGTCAGTCTTCACAGATTCAGAGTCAATATACAAACCAGAATATAAAAAAAATAGTTATGAATATTGCAACTGAATCCATCATTCCCCGATTTACAGTTTCTCTATGACCCAAAGCTTTTTGTTGCTCTCCAACGCTTCATCACGCCTGAGTACGTACAAATGTTATAAATATTCTCTTTCAGTAAAATCCATCTATGTGTAAAACAGTGTTTGATTGCACACTGGAGCCCTGAGGAAAAATACAACTGTTTTATGTCTATACAAGTAATTTGTATTTTCTCACAACGCTGCTTTTCCTTCATTGTCTGGAGAGCGGGGAAATATCACAAAGATGCTGCTTGAATTTGATCAAAAGCAGTTTTTTAGGTGACAAAAGACGAAGATGAAGACGCTGCAGCATGGTTCAGTCATGATTCTGCGCTCGCCTCACGCTGACCCGGTGTGTTTTGGTCCTTCAGGCTCTCCGTACAGAGATAGGATCACTATTGCCATCCTGCAGCTCCAGGAGGAAGGGAAGCTGCACATGATGAAGGAGCGGTGGTGGCGAGGAAACGGCTGCCCGGAGGAGGAGAGCAAGGAGGCCAGCGCCCTCGGCGTGCAGAACATCGGAGGGATCTTCATCGTCCTCGCCGCCGGACTTGTCCTCTCGGTGTTCGTGGCCGTGGGGGAGTTCCTGTACAAGTCCAAACAGAACGCACAACTTGAAAAGGTAAGAAAACACCCGCGACACCGATGTCTCCTATAAAGCGATAAAACGATAGCAGAATTTCTTACCATAACAGACACAGACGCCATGACAAGGCAGCGTCATGGCAGATAGAAAATAAATCTATAAATGTTAACAAAATGAAACAAAATATATTCATTTTTAAAAAAATCATTTTCTAATATATAATTTGTGGAAACACAGTGCTGTATCATCTGCAGTAAGGTAAGGGTTGGTTTTTCTGCATTTATTCACATAGGCCCAATGGCGACAACGAGATAAGAAACGTGAGGAATTCTGCTGTCACCATGGATCCAAGCTAGACTTTAACCACCATCTGAAATGACCCCAAGTGAAACTCCAGAAACTGTTTTCTATTGTAAAAAAAAAAAAGGAAAAAAGAAAAGAAAAACTTAACATGATCTAAAACTTACTATAAAAATACTGAATTGTGTTTTTTTTTTTTTTTTTTTTTGTTTCTTTACGACACTCCCGAGGGGGAAAATGGGAGAAACAACGTGAGGTGTGGTGGAGTGGAGCGCTGCTAGTGAAACCGTACAGTTGGAACATAGACGTGTTTTTGCGAATGTTTGCTCTGCTGCATGAGCCACCTCTTCAGCAGCCACTCACACACACACACACACACACATATACACACACCGCCCACGCCCACACCCACTGTCCATTTCCACTCTGCCTTCCTTCTGCCTTTACTGTTTCCGTCCTCACTGTTTCTGTCCGTGACTCTGAGCTCACGTTAAATCTAGATCAGTTGAGGTGAAGCTGAAGTTTCCCAGCAAACACTGTGACGCTGGATAGTCGCTGATCTACCGACCTGCACCACTGAAGAAATACAACTGTTACAATACAATAAAATACATGAATAAATCAGTTCCTCTTTAAAGGGATAGTTCAACATTTTGACAAATTGGCCCATTGCCGTAATCCCTATAGTCATAGCAGTAGGTTCGTTACCTTTAATTGTCGGTGCAAGCTGTTTTTAGAACGGCGGAGCAGAGCCGCGACCTATGGAGGCTAATGGGATTTCTTGGTTTCCCTCATCAAACTCATCAAATACACAATCCAACAACTCCACACAGCTCTGGTGGACAAGTTGTGACCTGCACATTCACCACGCTATGAGATAATAACAGAACGTTACGAGATGGAGTTGTTTTAGAGGTAAATTCATGCAAAACCGCTGATACGCGTTGCCTTCAGGGACAGTTTTTCAGCGACCAGTCTCGAAAACAGCTCCGTCTCGTGCCAAAATGTTGAACTATCCCTTTAAAGACGTTTATGGTGTTCAGTATGAATCTGCAAATATGGATTATAACACATTATAGTCCATTGAAATAAATGCACCATAGTTTGTATTATAGTAATATTACATTACACATGTACCTGTCACAAGTAAACATAGTGTACAATGAACATATGATATAATTTATTTGGACATTTTTTATTTCTGACATAAAAAGAGCATTTATCAATAATTTTATATGCAGCACCCTGTTTGTAAAATAGATAATAGATTATATTACTAGATTTTAGGTTATACCAGCACTAATTGCTGCAGCATGTGTTGCTGTGACCTCCATCTCTCTTGAGTTTGCTGAAAGCTAAATTATATGTTCGTCTATGACGGACGGCATAAACTCTCTAAGTGGGTTGCAGCTATAAATAAGCAATAAAATTATAATATATCACTTGTAACATATAGTTTTCACCATCATAATCAAGAACAACCAGTGCAGAGGGAGGAGCATCCAAGCTGTGGACTGAATAGAGAAGCATTTATGTTTTTAATATAAAATAAAGCATTTTTGGGTCAATACAAGTTAAAACTGAGTTTGAGGCGATTCAATTCTTAATTTGATTTCACTTCTTATGAAGCTATTTCATACTCTGATAAATGTTTTTATACTTGTGTCAGTAAATATAATACGCATATTTAAACTATAATACACATACATTATTTACTATGTAGTATCTTGCGTACCATTGTAAATATGGCATCAAAATGAAAATAATGCTGGTAGTCCTGCATATTACTTTGAAACGCCAAATTAATCCAAAACCCATATACTGTATTTTTTTGAAAGATGACTAGTTTGAAATCTTTGAGGACAGTTTCTAACTGTAAAACATGAGTCCTGAGCCGGTCCTCTGCCTCTCATTATGTCTGATTGCATTGATTTTGGCTCAGCCCAGTGACCCTGTATTGATGCAACAGACACTCCTGTTGTGTTATTATATTATAAGAATCCACTCAACACACAAAGATATGGATGCAGATTCAGATTCAACAAATATAACCTTTAAAAACAAGTTTAAATTAAAAATGTAAAACTGCAATAAACCTGGAATCATTCTGTGTCCAGTTCCTTGCACATAATCGACCGAACAAATAGATTTCATTTAGAGGCGAAATAAAAAAAATTAGATAACATCAACAAACCCGAAAGTTGTTACCAAACGTGTCCACAGAGAGTTTCAGGTTAAAGCGCAGTGTGATGCTGCACAGTGTGACGAACCCTCGGTGTGGGTGAATCACTGGTTAGCGGTGGTATTAAAGCTGCATTATACGGAGCTCAGGGGGTTCATCGTTCGCTCTTTACCCTCTCATTGTCTTTGGTGCATTAATGTGTGTGCAGGATCTTTAATGCACCGCTGGCAATAAGGTGATTAGCTGCTCCTTTACCTTGTTATTGTCACTGTCGGTGTCAATCTGCCCCTCGTGTGCAGGAAAAGACTCCACGTATCGGCGGTCGCCTTATTGCCGGTGGTTCATCACATGAGAGTGTGTGTGTGTGTGTGTGTGTGTGTGTGTGTGTGTGTGTGTGTGTGTGTGTGTGTAGGATCTTGCACCAGGGCAATAAGCATCACAAGCACCCCCATTAAGTGCACACAACTTAAACGACACCTTATTACCTGAGGACACATTAAGGTTAAATGCACAAAGTGGACCACCGAGGTGTAGAGGTATGAGACGTATTGATATTTCTTCAGTTTGGTGCCGGGGATCACGTCAGCGTCAGTGCTACAGATTAAAAATGTTTGCTGGGATGATTACTGATATTATTATTTTTTACATTAGTTAAAGGGATAGTTCAACATTTTGGCAAATTGGCCCATTGCCATAATCCCTACAGTCTTAGCAGTAGGTTTGTTTAATGGTCAGTGCAAGCTACTTTTAGAACGGTGGAGCAGAGCCGTGAGCTGCTCAGAGCTACGCTATGGAGGCTCATGGGATTTCTTGGTTTCCCTCATCAAATACACAATCCAACAACTCCAAAACGCTCTGGTGGACAAGTTGTGACCTGCACATTCATCACACTATGAGATAATAACAGAACGTTACCAGACAGAGTTGTTCTAGAGGTAAATTCATGCAAAACCGCTGATGCGCGTTCCCATTGGGGGCAGTTTTTCGGTAAGCAGTCTCTGTATTTCCCTCTAAAACAACTCTGTCTGGTAACGTTCTGTTATTATCTCATAGCGTGGTGAATGTGCAGCTCACAACTTGTCCACCAGAGCGTTGTGGAGTTGTTGGATTGTGTATTTGATGAGTTTGATGAGGGAAACCAAGAAATCCCATGAGCCTCCGTAGCGTAGCTCTGAGCAGCTCATGGCTCTGCTCCACCGTTCTAAAAACAGCTTGCACCGACAATTGCAGGTAACAAACCTACTACTATAACTATAGGGATTATGGCAATAGACCAATTTGCCTTAATGTTGAAATATCCCTTAAAAATTCAGATCATGCACTCACAACCTGAGCCTAATGTGTGTAGGTTTGTATATTTAACACTGTACAGAGTTTTAATGGAGGATAGTGTCTTATTTTGAAAGGTTAGGTTTAGTTGTATTGACAGTGACATGCTGACACTCGTTTTCATGCACAAATGCCACAACCTGTCATGTGTTATGCACTCTGCAGTGTAGACATGCCTTTGATCGGAGCGTACGAGTGTGCAATAATTAACACTCTCTCACTTGTTTGCTTGAAATTGCACAAATAATTTAACGTTGAGCATTTAGACAAAATAGCACCACTCGGCTCCAATGCATCAGAGTTGGAGGACCGGTTTGAAGATAGCATGTTCTGATATTCACCAACCCGCCCTGGTGACTGAGAACCCGTCTGAAAAAAATATTCAGGCCATTATTCAGGACCAAAGCTTCGGCGCTGAAACCCGGCTTAATTAAATTCTTGGAAGTGGGTTATCAGCTGTGTGGAGGAAGTTTAATTTCTGAGTCTCCAGACTCTACAGAGGCCTGTGAAGTCCACACAGCTACACAACTACACAGCTACACAACTACACAACTGCACTCTCACTCTGAGCTCGTCCGTACAGTTTTTCTGCTGACGCATGTTCGACAGCTTTTACTCGGCTGTCGGTGATAAACCGCAGCGGGAAAACACAGTAGGACGGCTACAGTCTGTTCTATAGATACAATTAAAATGTGTGTTGTTGTTGTTGGACAGTCTGTGGATAGGTCCACTTCCTCTGCATGCCGCCGCTGCACTGTTAGCAAGATTCAGTCGTGATGATCCAAACAGATTTTTTTTTTTTTCCCAGGAGACGACTTCAGCTGCCATTTTCACAAACCCACCCAACACTTATCAACACTGTTCAAAGTGCAGCTAAACATCTGTTGTCCAGATGTAGCATGGACCTCACACAAGGGAACGATCAGTTCAGTTGAGGCAACAGAAACACACGACTGCTGCTCGGCTTCACCAAAACCCTCACATTATTACTTCATGCTTGGCTGCATTAAGGACACACGGCTTCCTGCGTCGTCCAACAGGAATATGATTCACTCTGGAATTACATTCTGACCGGGATGTAATTCCTGTTGGACAATTTCTATTTTTATTTCTGTTTTTTTTTTTTTTTGTTTATTTGTTTTGGCTAACCCTCCTGCTGACCAATCAATATGATCATCTATAATCATAAGTGTAACAGTTAAGAAACCATAATACCAGAACTAAACAGCCCTGTTGTTACTGTTGTCAGTCATTGTGGTTGTGAATATCAGAAGTAGCTTTGACACAATGATGTGTTCAGTATATAGAAATAAAGTCGAAAAGTATTTGACACACACATATATTGTAAATTCTCAAATAAAAGCCAGATCTTAAATAGATGTCGGTCTCCTGTACTGACCGGCTCATATCGGATATTTACAAAAGTCCAAACACTAAACTCACCTTCATCTTAAATTAAACCCAAATACAGATTTCAGAAACGTATCAGGACTAATCTGTGAACATGAACGATGTTGTTTATTCTTACTGTGAAAATCAACCAGATATTTTCTCTCATGTACTTAAATAACCACCTACTTTTTATTAGATGGGCTTGTTTTTCTCACCACGAGTGTCGAGTGTCAAGTTGAAAATGTGGTGCTGAGCATCTCCTTGTTGTGTTTCACATGCTCGACCGTGCGCACCCTGCAATCTGCATTTCCTAACTACTCATTTTCTGTAACAGTAGAAATAGCCTTTATATATATACATGTATATATATATATATATATACAGTATGAGCCATAATGCAGCCTCTGATACAGGAGAGAAACTGTTTAAATAGTGTTTTTAAAGGTTAAATCCACATGTAAACACCGGATGTACGTTGTTTTTGAGATTATTGCATTTATTAAACAGACTGCAATACCACTAGATGAGAGCACTGTCGAATTATACACTTGTTAATTTAATTCAACTTTTAATAAAAATAAATAAATAAATAAACATTTGATAACTTTAAAAACTACAGATTTCTGCAGGTTTGTCATTTTGCATCACCTGTCCAGACTATGAAACTTCTTTTTGCTCTCATTTTCAGTTGGACCCTCCCTTTTTATCATTATTATTATTATTATTTTATCACATTTCATCATCACTGCTACATTTGTGAAATATGTGTGTTTGCCTTCAGATCCATAGATAAGAAGAGAGATCCATGTTGTTTCTGTGCAGCTAAGACAGAGGAAGCTGTGAGAACTAAAGACTGGAAACTATAAATAACCAGCTCCCATGAAGTGAATTCAAAACTGTCATAAGTTCTGTCTAGAAACGATTCCAGGTGTAGGAGGAAGATAACATGTTCCTCAGTTAGCGACTGCAATACAAGAAGTGGATCTCTGCAAAAACAAAAAAATGTAAAAACAGAAAGAGACACACTTTAAAGTTTTGTATAATAATTTGTTTTTCTTTGTACGATGCACAACGAGTTTGAACTTAGAGTCACCTGCTCAACCAGACTCAGGTGATAGATGCAGCCAGGGACCAGTCATCATCACTGTTTATATGTATATTTGTAATACAGTTAAATCAAATATAACAGGTCTGTATTTTATATATATTTAAAACATGCACTAGATAGATCATGAATGTGCAACAAACAAATGATTTTGACTGAAACCAAAGTTTGAGGTAGAGAGATAGATCACTTCTCACTGGGATTGACAAAGAACATTGACCAATCAGATCCCAACCTGTGAGGTGAGTCTTATCATGTGAGCTCATCCTGACATCTCAGAAAATGTCAGATCAGTTTTTCAAGGCGATAATATTATATGCATTACTTTAATTTAGACTTAAAAAAAACAAAAACAAAAACTCCTCTACAAAAAGAACGTCTAATTCCAGGGACACAGGAAGATGTGCATTTTTATGACTAAAACATGAAATCTTGTGTTTATAATCTGGTCACTAGGAGTTGATCACATTTTGGTATAAAAAAAAGAAGCGTTTTAATGTTTTCATGTTTTTCTTAATTGCCCCTATGTGAGTGTTTGAGGTTGTTTGTTTCCATGTGATGACCCGTCCAGGCTGTGAACTGCCCTCATGGATGGATGGATGGAGGTGGGGTCTTTATAAAAGTATAAGAAAATTCAAATAAAATCACTAAAAATAAAACATAATTGCCAGACTCTGCCTTTAAACCTGTCAAGACCTACCAACCTGGTCGCCTTCTGCCCCACAGATCAAATCTGTAAGTAAACGCTGGAGACAGTTTGATGCTTTAATCATAAAATGCATAATTCTTTCCATGTTCAACCTCCTGTCAATGTCAGTTTGGTCATTTTTTTGAAGGTTTGAACTGAACAAGAAACAACATGTGAGGACGACAGCCTTGGAGCTGCAGAGGAAATTCTCTCTGTCGGCTTCTGTGTTGTTGTTCGTGCAGCTGTAACAAAAAAAAAGTATAGAAAGTATATGACTCATCCCAGGTGTTTGTATAATCGACTGTGCGTTTTTTTATGATGGATGGAGATAGTGAAAGAGAAAGTGTGTTAGATTTAGAACTAAATGATTCTTGTAAATACTTCTTTAAAAAGGAAACTTTAAAGGCGACTTTACCTCAGAGGGACTCATCTCTTTGTCATCTCCATGCCGGTCTGTCAGATTTCCATGATTACCATGGTTCTCCCCTTCCTCCCTCTCCTCCTCCTCCTCTTCCTCCTCTTCCTCCTGCTCCTCTCTTCCCTCTCCCTCCTTCAGCTCCTCCTTCGCTTCCTTCTCCCGCTCCTCCTCCTCCCACTCCTCCTCCTCCTGCTGCTTTTTCCTCTCTTCCTGCCTGCTGCTGAGGCTGCCGCAGACTAACCTGGCTCTCGGGGTGCAGGGACCACCAGCTGTGTGTGAGGAACCCATCTCATCAACACAGCACACACACACTCACACACACATACACACACACTTGCACGCATGCATGATGCATATGGATGAACACACTCATGCCAACGTAGAGGATATGTGTGTGTGCTGGAAAGGGAAGTGTAATGAATCAGGTGTTTGGACGGAGGCAGAGCTGCTGTTGAAGCTAAAACACTCAGATTAAAAAACTTCCACCTGACACACATCACAGCCGACCATCAAGACTCTTCCCATTCAAAAAGTTTCTCCTCTGGAAAACAGGATCTGCAGCATCTGCTGGCTGACAACACATTGGATATTGGACAGTCCTGCAAAATACTGGTTTTGTGCAATAACAATACTTCATTTTTTTTATAACCAATTCTAGTAGCTGTCAATAATACATGCAAAAGTACAGTACGGTTAGATGTTACATTTAGGTTATGCCTGATAGAAATGTGAAATTGATCACAACACCTTTGACAGATGTTAGCCAGCTGGGGTCTTAAAGGTTGAGTCTGGAGTTTTGTGACCAAAAATAAAAGCTAGACTTATACAAATGAAATCTGTCTTAATCATCACCTATGGGCTTCTAGTCCTGTGTGGTGGGGGCTGTGTCTGCAGCGCCCCCTCCCCCTGCCTGTATTTTGGTCTTTTGGTTTCTTTTGTTGTGCACGTGGACGTTTATGGGTGGAGAGCGAGAGATTTGGTGTTTTCTCTCCAGCCAATGACGGAGCTCAGCTGAAGCTACGTGCAACAGAGTAGGAGGGCTCAGGGCTGCTAGCCGCACTAGCTGTCTCTGATGCTAACGAGTGCTAGCATGTCTTTCACTCTCAGCAGCAGCAGGCAGGACCGCAAAGAAAAAGAAATACAGTCCGAGTGAAGCGCTGGAGCCGCGAGCCGATTTCCGACCGTCACCAACAACTAAAGCCTTGACTGGTAACAAGTATGAGGACCGTTGTGGTGAGCTAGCTCGATGCTAACTTCAGCTAGTGGTAGTGGTTAGCATCCGCCGCTAACACTGTCTTCCCAGCTCACCACAACGGCATAACAACATAACAGCGGAGGCTCCCGGTGTTGGTGACCGTCGGCTATCAGCCCACGGCTCCAGCGCTTCACTCGGACTGTATTTCTTTTTCTTTGTGGTCCTGACAACTGCTGCTGAGAGAGAGAGATGTGCTAACACTCGGTAGCATTAGGGACAGCTAGTGCGGCTAGCAGCCCTGAGCCCTCCTACTCTGCTGCTGTCAGGGGCAGGAGGCTACACAGCTTAGCCCGAGAGGAGGGGGCCAGTTTGAATGTTTTGATTACAAACTGCAACATACAAAACTCCAGACTCTACCTTTAAAGAGGATCTATTATGGCCGTTTCTTTTTAGTTTTCATCATTTGATTCTTGGTGTTTGTTAAAATAGATTTATAAACCTCACAGACCAATTCAACCTCTGACCAATCAGAGCACACGGGGGCTCCAATTAATCACTACCACAGTATGGCAACCAGAGGTAACGCTTGTTGACATTGGTTTGGGCCAGAGTCTGATCCAGAACCAGATGATGAAGGACCAGGATTCACCTTCACAAACTGGACTGGAGCCAGAAAAGAAGCTCACACCCACTGCCAGGCAGCGGGAAAACTATAGGGGAGAGGTGGAAATAATGAAGGAATTATGGCAAGCGGATTTAACATTTAAAAGCTAAGTTTGACTATCCGGAATTAACATTGTTGATCTTTCTGAATTGTTGTAATTACGTTTTGAATAGTTGGATTTTTCATTCAAGGTATCTGTAATTCAGTTTTGCAGAGTCAAAAAGAACATTTCAGATCCACAACTACGTTCTTCCCAGGATAAATGCACTTTTGCGTATTGTGTGTGGTGTTTGTCATTACAGATATCTACAATTCAGTTGCATATATCCGCTATGTGAATTACGGATATCTGTAGCTGAATTACGACTAGTACTAATTCCAGTTTGAGATATCTACAACTTAAGTTTTGATTAGGCGAAATGACGTTGTAGAAATCTCAAACTGGAATTAGGAATAGTCGTATTTCAGTTACAGATATCTGTAATTCACATAGCGGATATCTGCAACTGAATTGTAGATATCTGTAATGATAAACCCCATACACATGAATGGCAAAAGTGACATATTTTGTCCTGGGAAGAACGTAGTTGTGGATATCTGAAATGACAATTGTGGATAGGAGGAATGTAGTTGCGGATATCGGAAATACTCTTTGAGACTAGTCAAAACTGAATTACAGATATCTGCAACACATATCCAGTCTGGCTTTTTAAATGTTAAAATGGCTTGCCATAAGGAATAGACAGATACTCGGACTTAACGATCATGTCTACCGTCCTGCTGGTTTATGATGCTGGTAAACCTGAATGAGTTCTGTGCTCACAGGAACTGAAACTGAGCAGTTAAATTTACCTGAGCTCACGAGTTATAAGCATAAAAGTACTGACTGATATTGCAGGATTTATATATTTGCTTCCTACCAAAGTAACAAGGTCAGCAGCAACTTCATTAAGCATCTCAGATCCTCAATGATAACGCTGACAGACAGTCCACTGTTCGGCCATATTTACTCTTCAGAAAGAAGCACTGAGAAAATTGAGCACCTAATTGTGCGTTGTTGCTGAAAAGGCCTTCAAAGTGCTGGGTTTTTTTGTACTATAAAGTTTAGAGCAGTGAAGGAAACTGAAAAAAAACATATTTCTCTAGGTAATTGAGAGCACAACTTCTCAGTATGGTTTCAAAACTAAAAGAACAATTTATATGCACAAAAGGATACAGCAGACTGTAAGGAAAGGGAAACTCAGTAAAGTATAATAGGTCTTCTTTCATGCTGCGTTCAGACCAACGTCAGACTTAAAATGTCTGCTGACATCAGTGCAGAGGACTCGGGCCTATTGAATAAATGTAAGCGCACATTACTGGCTGATTACTTCATAACCTTTACTTTGTAATGGCCTTGACAAAAGATAGAAAGAGCTGCTGTTACTCAGCTGGACTTCCTGGATCATATTTCACTGCACCATTGAGCACCATCCTCACCAAAGACCACGTCATCTGTGTTGTTTTAGATGCATGGGGTAAAACAATAAGCATGTCTCACTGTCTGCATCTCACTTTTCAGATCCATTCACTGTGACTGTGGTCAGCCTTAAAGGGATAGTTCAACATTTTGACAAATTCACCCATTGCCATAGTCCCTATAGTCATACGGGGAGGTTTGTTACTGTACCTTTATTTGTCGATGCATGTTGTTTTGAGAGAGGCGAGCTACTCAGGTAACGGTACAGACAATAGTCGCCCGGGCGGAGTGATTTCAAAAGTGCAAGTAGGTCCAAGTATTTGCTTCATGTGTCGTAATGTTACATAATTATACATGATTATCTCATAGCGTGGTGAATGTGCAGGTCACAACTTGTCCACCAGAGTGTTGTGGAGTTGTTGTATTGTGTATTTGATGAGTTTGATGAGGGACAGGGGACCTGTACCATTCACCTCCATTGTGTCCGCTGAGCAGCTCATGTCTCTTCCCCACTGATCTCAAAACAACATGCACCGATAATTAAAGGCAATGAACCTATAGGGATTATGGCAATAGGCAAATTTGCCAAAATGTTGAACTATCCCTTTAAAATACCTCCCCGATCACAAACCTGAAGGAGTGAGCACAAATACACATGTTGACACAGTCATCCCAGATGCTTTTGACTTTATAGAAACCCCCATTTTATACTGTGCATGATGAAACCCCTCAGATTGTGTAATGACAGTGATAAGAGGCCACAGAGTTTGTGTGACAACAGACTGGTCGACTACAGGGGAAATCAACTTAATCAAACAGATCTTAATACACTCAATACAGTTCCTGGAGCTTCCCCCTGTGGTGAACCACACTCTCTAAACTCTGGGAGGGTCCTGGACTGGTTGTGGAGGTTGTACCGTCAGCTTACAACTACTAATTAGGACATTTAGGATGTAGTTTACTTGATTGCGTACTGTAGGTTGGGATGTGCTGGTTAAAGCTCTGTTGGCTCTGATTTAGTCTACATCCAGACTCTTGATTGTGTGAATAGTAGAGGCCATTTAACTGTGGAAAATAAGGAAGTGTGTGAATTTCCTGGATGTCCCTGATGAGATCTGTGGTGTGTTGTTGGACCCCAGTCTCTGGACCATCATCCATCATGAGCACAAACCTCCTTGACAGCGTGAATGGAGGCCTCAGCTGGTGAAACCTTGAGCTCTCTTCTACCCCAATGTACCTTGAAAAATAGTCCAGCATCAGCAAGTTTATGATTATTATTATTATTACTCATCTCTCTCTCTCTCTGTGTTGTGTCCTGTGTCTTCAGTTTATTTCATACATGCATCCAGGGTCTTAGTCTGATATAACAGGCCATCATTCCTGGAGATCCCTTATTAATGAAAATCATGGAGTTTATTATCGATCTCTGCTCTAAGTAGCTAACACACTCAAACCTTTATTAGATGATACCCTGCAAGATAGAAATCCTGATGTTCATGCAACATCTGGTCTCTGGTGTGTCACTATTTTGCACATTTCTTCTGTTTGTTTGCATTTTTTGATTTTTTCCCACCATGTTCTCCATGCAAAAGTCAAAAGTGGATGAGGAAAGTACATAGTCGCTGCTCCAGGCTAACGGTTTATAAGGGTTGTACTTATAGTCTAACACCACACTATCTCCTGCTCCCTTTAAAAGGCAGGTAAGGTAGCACAGATTTCTATTAATAAATGTAGAGTGTTTGACATTGTGTGGTCAGTTTTTCATATGTTGTTGCCAGTCCTGACCTGCAGTCTGAGGTTAAACCAAGAGCCGAGTGAATCAATGCTCTGCTCAACACAAAAAACAGCACCAGGCGGATATTATCATCTATTATGAGACGTGTAAATACACTTTCAGTTCATTATGAAACTGGTGGGGAACACTGGTGCAAGACTCACCAGGTAGTAAGAAACATGCTGCAATGTTATGCAACACAACCTCCTGAAATGTTCCACCTCGGGGGGGTCTCGGAGTGAGAGGCACGCCTCACTGGGGGGGCAGCGAAGAACCTCACAGGAGGCGCAACATGGAAATAAATACACCAGAAAAAATAACAGTAAACATCTGGTTGGCTCAGCTCAGATATTTGTGTGGAGAAATGGATCGATTTTGAGGAGCTGCACTGAGAGAGGAGTAGAAACTATGTTCATGTCTTTCTTTAAAATCTTCTTGTTTTTGGCTGGACAGTATCTTCTCCATGCACTGTTACTTTACAGAGATGAAGGTGTTTTGTTTTCAGCTTCAGTCTGTCTGATGATGGTCAAAGGTCACAGTGGTCATCGAAAAGCCATTTTTAACCATTAGTCAAGACTAAGACTAAAGAATTCAACAGAGTATTAGGGCCACATTGAGAAAACAATTTTTTTCACAGACTTCGAGAATAAAGTCATAATATTAAGAGAAAAAAAGTGGCAATTTTATGTGAATAAAGTCGTAAATTTACAGGAAAATAGTCGTAATTGTACCAGTAAGTGGATACGGTAGGCTGTTCTGGTTCTTTCTGCGAAATAGATGCATTTTCTTGCATATTCTTTTCAAAGTCCTGATACTGATGACAATGTGGTGCTGATGTGCCAAAAGATTAAAGCAGATATCAGCTTCACGGCCGTTTCGGCTAATGCTGCGTTCAAGGCAGGCTTTTGAAACCGTAAGTTACAGCTTCAAGTCACAACTACGACTTGGTAGCGTTCCAGGTAACCCGTAGCTCGTGTTTTTACCATCCTGTTGTCTGTGAAAGTTCCCTATAACGGCCACTCGTAACTTCCGACCCGTGAACTCGTACCAGATCGAACTGGTATGACTTCACAGGAAGGAAAAACACAAAGTACGAGTTTCTTTGAACGCACCATGAGTTAGCAGCCCCCGCCCTTGTCAGGCATCAATTGGTCCTCGTGCTACGTCACCACTTTCACGCGCATCCCTTGGCTGCACACACAGCCCTTCATGCCGTTCTCTCTCCTCATTGGATAACACTTGTATCCCACAAGGAAAATTTTCTCCTCGGGTTACAGCAGAGCAGAGTGACGGAGAGACTCGTGTTTAGGCTGAAATACTTCATGTAAGTGATTGCTGACGGAAAATAGGACTATTTAGGACTTATATTAACAAAAACATTCCACTGATATCTGCTTTAAGTATCTACTTGTTTGTGAAACCTATATTGAAGTACAACTTCACAAAATGCTCCAAGGCCTTGTTTTAACAACCTTCCTCCTCTAAAACAGCAGGTTAAAATTTTATGACTTTATTCTCGCAATATTATGACTTTATTCTTGTAAGACTATGATTTTATTCTCAAAGTCTGTGAAAAAAAACTCTCCGTTGTAACTTCATGACCAAATTTCACAGATGGTACATATTTTCTATGACTGTGGAGGAGCAGGGATGAATCCTGAAACCAGTCAGACGACCACGAGGAGGTGATTCTAGTTTCACTTTCACTTTCATTTTCACTTTGTGTCAGATTTGTTTGGTCATAAGTTTTCTTTTGTCCTGTCTGCTACAACTTTTTTCCTTCATTTTCATGTTTATTTTAATGGTGTTGACATTTATTTTGGTGTCTTCCCTCATGCATTGTCTCTTATTTGTCTCACATTGTCTCATGTTTGTTTTGTCTCAGTCCGTTTGCAGATGTTCCTGTCTTTTATCCCTGTCTTCATCTTTAACCACTCCAAAGCTTCATTGCTATGCTAATTTAGCAATTTTATTAGTATGATACTTTATTATAGCAAGAAACCCAACAATCACAGCCGCACTTGGTGACTGAGAGAGGAAAAATTCAGGAAGAAACCTCCAACAGGACTGGGATCAGGACGGACATCCATGCAAACTCTCCTTCTTGGTGACCTCTAATGTTAAACTATAAACATCCATCTCCCACTGTTGATTGAATATGAGCGCGAACTCACCTGATGTCCTTTTGGTTTTTCCTTTTCTTCTGATACAACATGACATCTCCTACATCATCTGATCAACTCGGCCACTGGATGTGATATTTTTACAGTCACCATTTTGTCTTTCTTTGGTTCTTTCACATTCAGGACAACCTTAATGCTGCTTTGTTGTTTCCTCTTTTCTCCCCTTTGTGTACATCTGGCCTCACCCATCAGACTTGAACAAACTCACCGACTCTCTCTTCTTTCGTTGCTGTTTTCTACACTTGTTTTTTTTTCTGCTGCCGACCAGGTATCTGCTCCCTGAGAATAACAACCACAGCATATAGAGCAGAGCAGATTGCTTAGATTTCGAGTTCTGTTTCACTGTCTGGCAACAGGTATAATGATGGACAGGAATCTGGTGAACAACAGCAATTTGCTGAGTTACCCTGGCAACCCTTAACAGTGCAATATGGGCTGCACAGGTGGTGATGTGTCTCAAACTGACACCGGAGCTGGAGAATCACAGGAATAATCTGAAATAAGATGCATAGCTACTCCCCTGGATACAGCTTTCAGACGGATTCTGACTGATGGACTGACGGATGTTTCGTACCAATATGTCGGTCACAGTTGGAGGTTGGAGGTCTTCTACGATCCACAGTGTTTCCTAAAACAGCTTGATGCGGAACTTGTGATGATGACAGTACTTGGTCTTTCATATTCATCCCTCCTCCTCCTCCTGTCGTTGACTTTCCCTTTACAAAGCCCCTGTACAGACTTTTCATTTAGTGTTGACTTTGGCGGCCCCTGTGGACAAAAGCGGTGGTGTCTTGCCGGAATGAAGACCGCATTTCCCACTGTCATTAAGACGTTTGTGTAGATTTGTTTTGGAAACATTGGAAAGAAGACGGGACTTGCTTCTTCTTTTTTTAGCAGCGTAATGTATCTATTTGTATCATTTCATCAGTGGTCCGACCCGACCCGACCATGCCTTCCAGAGGTAGCCTACAGAATTAGACTACTTAGAAATTGCGTATTGCGTATCTTCACACTGATGGGCTCATTTGCTGTTGTAGGTAACAGAGACACATCAACAGAAACCAGAGACTTTTGCGTATCCAGTTAAAGGGACAACGAGGAGTTTCTCCAGCGGCAGAACGAAAAATTCTGCAACAATAAAAAAGTCTCATATTAATGTGGATGAATCTACGTTGCCCACACTTGTTAATGGGTCCATTTTCGATAAATATATCGTTTTGTCTCTATCGTTATTTTGTTATTATTAGTGGTGGCGGAAATGCTGCGCGAGCCGACCAGCGTTTCTTTACTTTCGGTTTCGTGGCGAGTCATGAGAATAACGCCGCCGAATCGCCGTTTATGGTCAGAACTACGACAGTATGTGATCGTCTTTGAACCTCTGACTTTAATTCTTGATGAATGAAAACATGAGTCTGTCTTGCGCCGGTCAAAGAATTTCACGGTGCGCGCGGAGGCTCATAAATGTAGTGTGAAAACGCTTCGCTTTTCCAAAACTCCTCGTTGTCCCTTTAAAAGCTCTGTACAGGGGCTTTAAACTACGTCACTCCTCTTCTTTCTTTGCTTCTGTCTTAATTACTACGACCACTAGATGTCGCCTGAGCACAAAACAACTTTGCATCATAATAACCTTGCTGCACAGACACTGACCTGTGGACAAGATCAGCCTGTATGAAACACCAACCCTCCAAGTATCTGATCATTTCCTGCAGACCGGGGCAGGATTATAGCTCAGCTGTGCTCCTCCCATCTGCATCACAGCTCCACATCTGTTCCTCCTCCCTCCTACCTCCCTAAATGGAGCCCATCACTTCTGTCTCACAGGTGTGGGACAGGACAATAGACCAACAATGTTCCTTTAAACCGGGATTATTACAGTTACTAAACATCTTCTTCTATACATCATCTTCTTCTGATTACTTTTGGACGACTGCACCTATAACGTCCTCATCGAGCAAGATTAAACCAGTAATATTCCCCCGGGAGCTGTCTTCATGATATACAGTTTTATTGCCCATTATTCATTTGTACAGTCGAGCCTGTGTATAAAAAATTGCACGGGCTAAACGCAGCTTTTTCAATTTGATGTCTGCTCTCGGTGTCAGATTTACGACCTCCCCGTTCCCCTCAGAGTGGCTCGGCCTATCTCGCTGTGACATGCGGCGATACAGCTGTGGCTAATTGTTGTGTGTCGTAAAAAACTCAGTTGTCCACCGACCCCTAGCAACCGCTATCAATCCAGCGTGCCACCAGCAGGCAGCCATAATGCCGATGTGTCCCCCGTGTGCGATCACAGCACGCTCAGTATTCCCCGAAGCCTGGAGCTTTATGGCTGCTCGCCTTAGATAATCAGGAAGAATAATTCATCTACATTCAAACTGTTTGTTTTATTTCCGTTATTCCCATTGTTGGTGTTTTCCATTACATTTTCCATTATTGGTAAAATAAATGAAAAAACTATAGTGTTTACAAATCCCTTCAGTTCATGTTTCTTTGTAGAAATGAAACCAGGTGGCAGTATGTAAGGGTAAATATTTCAAAATAAAAGCCTCGAGGATGGAACAGCCATTCTAGAAAAGTCTAATAGAAAACCAGTTGTTTTGCTGGTTAAATTGGACTCACATGTAACTGTGACATGTTGCAGCAGGTCTAACACATACTAGTAGCTCTATATATTCAATGTATCACAGTCACAAAAAAAGATGAGTTACCACTCGTCTTTCTCAGTCATTGCAGTAAGACTGTATTTTACTACAGAATTACTTTCAGGCACATTATATTCCAGTGTTTCAGCACGTCACTGTGTTATTAAAAGATTTACAGTAGTTTACAGGTACAGATCAGCTCTTTGTATCTATTTTTTATGCAGAAATTAAAACAAGGACCATGCTGATAAACTGTAGATGCGATGGGAGTTTTATATAGACTGAATGAACCAAGTTATGCAGAAACGTAAAATGGATCATTTGCTCGTAAAGGTTCATTCCAGCCGTGGCAAAAAAAAAAAAAGATGTGCAGAAATACACAATTTAGAGAAAGCCAAACTCCAGGCAGTCGGAAAGAAACTTTTTGGAGCATTGTTGAATCCCTCAGGTTTGTTTTTTTTGCAAACAGATAGGCTGATCTGTTTGTGCATTCATGCCAAACACTGGACCTCACAACCAGTCACATTTGCTGTTAGTATAATGAGGATGAGTGTAGGTTTGCACCGATGGCTTTATAATACAACTACCACCTTGTTTATCACAGTAAACCCATGTTAGCCAGGAGCACAGAAACAGCGACTTTTCCCTTTAAGAACCTCCAGGACCAATGGGATTAAGCTGCCTGTCGGGTCTGTGATCCTGTTCTACACACAGTGTTTTGTAGGACTGAGTTTTAAGCTCACGTCCTGTGGTGTTGAGTGGGCGTCCATGTCGATCACAGTTCACAGTCTTCTCTGTCGTCATCTGTCTGTTTAAACCCAAACTCACTGATGATCCAGACCACTTCCTCTGACCATCAGCAGGTAAGAGCCTGACGCTTCAACCCCTTTTCAGATCATTCTTGTTGTTGATGTGTTTGTTTTTGTACCATTCCTCCAGTGAAACAGATAATCAGTCCCACCAGATAAGAAATACATCCATATATATAGGTGATATGTTTTTGGTTTGACTGCAGCTGCAACAGCTAGCAAACCCCATGAATGTCATCGACTGACTTACTCAACTGGCCAGATGTTGGGGTTTCTAGCACCCACAAATCTACTAAATCTACTATCCATTGGACAGCATCAATGGTATTGTTTTATATACTGTATATACCCACCACACAAGAGCAACAGTTTGTACTGAGACTAGAAATAGATGTTCTGTTGCTTCTGACCGTCTCTCGTAGACATTTATTTCCAGTCATTGCCGACTTGAAAATCTCACAATCTCAAAAATGTTGGTGAACCACATCTGAGCCAGATAAAGCCTTCTTAGAGCACTTTGTATTTTAATGATAACAATCTAACTGAATACAGGAAACAAAGAAAATGCACTTTATAAATGTGTACATTTTGATAAGAGTAGAAAAACCTAACCAGAAATAATAAAACAAGCTCAGTGGATACATGAACCAAGTCGGGGTCATTCCTATGTTCCCACAGCCTTATGTTCCCACATTTCTCACTTTTGTTGTCACTGAAAATTAGGCCCTATGTTCCCACAGCCCTTTGGTCCCACCATTGGTTGGGTTTAGGCAATGAAGAAAAGAGTTGGTTAAGTTTAGTAAAAAGACCCGGTAGAGGCTAGACAGGCCAGATAGATAGAGTCCAGATAGGTAGAGAGAGTCCAGTGGGAACATAGGGCCTAATTATGAGAAAAATCTTAAAACTGTGGGAACACATGTTACCACATCCTGTGCTGAGTCATGTTTTGCTGCCCAGTCATTATTACTCAGAAGTGTGAAGTGCAGTGAGGTTGTTCAGCTTCCTGGTTTGGTGAAGGTTTGTCTGGCTGTGTGGCCCCTGAGTCTCGGAGGAGGTCGCTGGGCTGGCCGCCCATTAGCTGAGTTAGCTACTCAATGCTAACTCTGCTTCGTATCGTAGCTCCTGGTGCTTGTGAAATTCACCTGGCTGGTTTTGTGTGGTGGCCTCTGGCTCTGATTTAAACGTCCTCATCCCCCGGTGTAAATCTCAGGCAGCTCTCACATTGGTGCTGTGAGCAGGTCTGCACATATAATAGACTCCAGGTCCAAGTAGCAGCAGCGTTAACCTGAGTTATTGAGTCACAGAGAGGGTTGTTACCTTGGGTCACATGATGACTGGTTGTGGGTCCCTGGTGTGAAAGATAAAGGAGTTAAAATGGCCTTCATTAAGAACATATTCTCTCCACCATTTTGACCAGACTGAGGTCCAACAAGTAAAACTGTCTCATTTTCATTATTTCTGTTTTATGCTCTAGAATCTGTATTTTACGGCTTTTCTGACGATCAGTTTCCCTCTATAATTGGTCACAACATTTGGAAACATTAATCCATTTGATTTTGCTAAAGCTTTGTATTTTATTACACATCACTGTAGTTTATATCCAGTTGGATTGTTTGGCTACGAGTTCAGATGTTCAGCTGCAGTGATGATCATAGTGTGTTGTGGATAAACTGCACTGGGGACTTTTTTTTTTTTAATGAAACACTGTAGAAATGCAGCTGTCTGAAGTTACAAAGTGGAGCTGAAACAAACAAACACACACACACACACACACACACACACACACACACACACACACACACACACACACACACACACACACACACACACACACACACACACACACACACACACAACTCACTGGGGAATTAGTTTATTCTCATCACCTTAGGATTTCTCCTCTATAACTGGAATTTAATGCAACTTATCCGACAGTGTTTTCTCTGTGATCCAAAGGGACTGACGAGAGAAAGCCACCTAAAACAAAATTAGATTTGTAGTTTTTGTTTTCTAATCCAGATGTGATTTGACTCGTGTCTGGACTTTGAGTTCTTTCAACCAAAAGATACGGAGACAAAAGCATTAGATCAAAACGCAGATGTGCAATGTGAAGAAATGTATATTGTTTGGTTGCTAATGGTTTCCAATCAGTTCAGTCAAGCACTGAAAAGTAAAACAACAACTTTCAGACCCTTTTTTAATCTAATTAACTAACACCATATCTTCTTCTGGTGCTATTAAAACACTAACTACTAATTACTAAAGTCCGTTTATTGACCAGTTTTTGAGGCCTTGGCAGAAAATCTGTGCAGTTTTCATGCAAACACACACATTCATATTTAGATTATTCTAAATATTTCACTAAAACAATTGTTTCTTTGTTTTCAAGGCTGTTTTCCAATAATGAACCTTTTTTTCCTCTTTTCAAGGTTTTTTTCTTATAAAACCTTGAAAGGACGATGTTCAGTATGTTGTAGTTGAATTCCCTGCTCATCAAACCCACCTGCTCTTCCAGCAGCATCATCATCATGCAGCAGTGTCAAACCTCTTAAAAACTCAACAAGCCTTAAGTCGCCTGACAGTTGATTGTAATAACAGGCTAATCTAAAAGTGCAATAACACTGCTATGTTCCAAGTGTTGAATAAATATCACATCACATGAAGTTAAACTTCTGCACATTTAGTTGAAATGTTCACACTTGCCATAATCAAGTGTTTTGCAGAACTGTCCGATATTGATGTTTTCATTGAGAGGTCACAGCCTTATGTGAGACTGTAGCAAGGCATTATGGGAAACAATGACCATTCCTGACTTATGTGGAGGTTTGAAAAAACATTTATACACCAACATCATTAACATGTGACCTAAACATGCTGCTAAAATGTAAAATAGATCGATAATTTATAGGATACATGTTAGGATATGTAGAATATGTTGCAGTGCATCACATATTTAATGCATAAAAATCACTGCATGAGCAGCAACAAGCACAAATCCACCACTGTGTTCTGTACTGAGACACTAAGATGAGTAATCTCATGCTTTTACACCTCCCTCCCGCTCCCATCCAGAGTTTTTCCTCCATTTCCCGCCTGCTACACTGAATATCTCACTATTTTCCCCCCGTGGCAGCGCCGCGTCCAGGTGGAGGCAACAAAATTACCGTCACCCATAACATTTTTGGAGAAGGGTGCAGCAGTCTGAAACCTGTCTTCTTCTTCTTCTCCTCCTTTTTTTTCTTTCTTTTTCCCCTATGCAGCGGTCCTTCTGCAGTGCCATGGTGGACGAGCTGCGGGTTTCCCTCAAGTGCCAGCGCCGGCTCAAACACAAGCCCCAGCCAACTGTCATGGTGAAAACAGAGGAGGTCATCAACATGCACACTTTCAACGACCGCAGACTGCCAGGGAAAGAGACCATGGCCTAAGATGGGATTCTCAATCACTCTCTCACCCTCTCTCCTGCAGCGAGGAGTTCTGCAGAGACTCTGAAGAACAGGGTCGGGGGAAATGGTAAAAAAAAAAGGGGGAATGGGAGGGGAATGGGGGGCAGGCAGTGGGTTTTAAATGGCTGAGGACCGGTGGGATATTTAGAGAAGAGGTGCTTGGGTTGTATATTGATGAAATGTCATTCTTCTTTCTTTATAATTAGCTAGGGATAAGAGATTCAACAATATTTCCTGTGGAAATAACGTGAACCTGGGTAAAAGTTCAGAGTTATACCTCATTACTCTTAACCAGCTTGGCAAGGGGCGGTAAAAAAAAACGCCACGTGCCAGGATTTTCAAAACCCAGGAGTCATGAGATAGTCTAGAGAAAATAAAATAATAATGAAATTTGGAAACAAGTGGTCAATTATTTAAAAAAAAGAAGAAAAAGCGAAAATTAAAGAATAATTGGAGCGATCATCTTCAGCTGCTGCTCAGTCAGTTCAAAAGAGGAGTTTGTATAGGACTGTTTATTTTCAAAATGACTTAATAATTAACCCCCCCCACCACCACCACAAGCCCTGAAGACGACGGCAGCTCCCAAAATGTACAGAGAGGCGTCTGCTTAGTCACATATTATTATTATTATTATTATATACTGATCGACGAGAATCAGAAATGGATAAACTGTCATCCATCGGCTGGAGGAACGAGTGACATCATTTATTTGTGTTTCAGAGTACTAACACTTTGTCTTTAATGTTAGGGCAGGTGAGGAGGGTGGGGGGCGGGGGGGAGGGGGGGGCAGTCTTTTCAGATTTAAGATTATATGGTAAAATAAAAGCAGAGATTGCAGGAGAAGAGGGGAATGGGGGGATGGGAGGGGAGGGGGGAGGGAGGGTGACGTAGTGAGCTGTTAATGTCCAATGTATTAGCCGCCAGTATTCACTTTAAAACAAGAGGAGTGTGTGTGTGTGTGGAGGTTTAAAAGAAACACACACCTGTTGTTAACTTGTGTGTGTGGGAACAGTTCACCGAGTCTAAATTCACAGCAATCACACAAACACACAAACTCTATTTATTCTAAATATTTATTAAATTGTTTTTATTTATGAAATCTCCTTATTTATATCTCGACGGACTGACTTTTCACTAGACTGCAGTAAACACACCTCGACTCTGTGATGGGTATAGAAACACACTTTGTTTCCATTTTTGCTCAGTATCAAAGTATCTCCAGTTTTCATTTTGTACTTCTGTGGCTTTATTTCCTTTTCTTTTCTTTTTTGTTTTTTGTTTTGGCAGCAAAGCCCCACATTTATTTACATGTGCAAATGCAATTTCTATGAAAAAGTGTTTTTGTACGAAGAGAATCAAAAATTTTGTAATGATGATTTTTATCAACACAAAATGCACCACGAGGAGTGTCATCCATGGCAGAGGTGGGACTCACACACCAGGTCAGGAGGCTTTCCTATATAGACAATAGACAAAACGCTGACACACACATACACACACACACAAAAAACACACACACACTCGTTCTCCATGGAGCAGATTCACACCAATTAGCACTCTGGTCTCCAAGAGAGGGAGATAGAGAGATAGAGATAGAAAGAGATAGAGATAAAGAGAGAGGCAGAAGAGCCTCAGTGACATGATGTTGAAGAAAAAGAAAAAGAAGAATAAACTATTTTTATCATGTAAAAGAATCATATTTAAAGAAAGATATTTTTACTTCACATGAAAGAAACGTTAATACTGGTTAGAGCAACTATATAGTGTTCACATACACACACAAACACACACATATATACATATACACACACATATACAGGAAGGTTGGGAGACTGCTGTTGATGATGATGATGATGACGATGCTTATCATTCTTACACCCCTGATTACCGATAGACTGCTAGAATCCAGTGCTGAGCAAATTGTGTGTAAATGGTTTTAAAATGAAAAAGATGTATTTAAAAAAAAATAAAAAATAAGAACAACACTTAACTAATTTTGAACTTGAAAACTAAATAGAGTGCACACAGTTTACCCTTTGAAGTTGATGCACAAGTTTAAAGAAAATAAAAAAAAACGTATTCACAACTTTCAGCTCATCTGCGTCTTTATTGAACAGAAGGAACACGACGGGAACAGATATGAGCTGTTGCGTTTATATCTCATTGACTAAAAATGCATTAGAACTCGTTCGGAAAAGAAACTAGACAGTCATTGGATAAATGCTGTGATGTTGTCAGTTGGCAGTGGGCGGGGCCTGGACGCTGGCTTCTGTTTGATGATTGGAGGATCTGTCTGAATCCCTTTTTGAGTGACAGCTAATTTTAAAACACACAAAGTGAAGTCATGAAACAAACTGCAACTCATTAACATTGTACATACCATACACTGTAAAAAAAAAAAAAAAAAAAAAAAAAACACAGTTGTAGTATTTTCTTCTTTTAATTTAAAGGGATAGTTCAACATTTTGGCCAATTGGCCCATTGCCATAATCCCTGTAGTTTTAGCAGTAGGTTCATTACCTTCAATTGTCATTGCAAGCTATTTTTAGAACGGCGGAGCAGAGCCGTGAGCTGGCCAGAGCTACACTAAGGAGGCTCATGGGATTTCTTGGTTTCCCTCATCAAACTCATACACAATACAAAATACACAATCCAACAACTCTACAACGCCCTGGTGGACAAGTTGTGACCTGCACATTCAGCACGCTATGAGATAATAATGGGACGTTACCAGAGTTGTTTTAGAGGTAAATTCATGCAAAACCGCTGTTGCACGTTCCCGTCGGGGGCTCAAGGCTCTGCTCCGCCGTTCTAAAAAATAGCTTGCACCGACAATTAAAGGTAACGAACCTACTGCTATGACAATAGGGATTATGGCAATGGGCCAATTTGCCAAAATGTTGAACTATCCCTTTAACATAATTCTCACATATCCTTGTTTGAATTTAATAAAGTGTTGTTAGTGTCGGGGTGCGTATAAATAAATGGACAAATTTTATGATGTAGACCGAAAATGAGCTTCCCCTCTCAGTAAAACCAGCTGCCGCAACTGGTTTGCAGTGGATAGAGAAAGAGAAAAAAAAACTCATCGCCCTCATGGAGATGGAAACTGGATGTTTAGATAAGCCTCCATTCAACCCCCTTCCTCCAGACCTGTGACAATAAGGTTTAAAAACATTTCCCCTCCAGCTCCACAAAGCGCTAAAAACAAGGCCAATACGAACAAAATCGTTCCGAGGCTTTTGTTATTTTATTTTTATTTTAGCTGACAGTACATGTCTTATTGATTGGACCAAGATGGGCAACACATCCCCTGAGGTCATGTGGGTCCCTCACAATTTAGTAATGGGGCCCCATTTAGATCGCAGCATGTCCAATTTGACAAGGGCATTTGTTCTATCGCGTGCACCACCGACGGTTAAAATGACAGAGGTAAATTTAATTACTTTGGCCGTGAGCCAGAACATTTGGACATTGGGAACCCTTTGACAGATCTGCAGAAGCATCAACCACTAGAATCTACATTTACATTAACGCCTCCGACATTAGGAACGAATCCATGCACGACCTTGACAACCAGGGTCGGAAGTATTTGGCCTCCAGTGTCCAATCGAGTGAGTTTACATGGACTTGAGTATCCCGATTCTGCATTTGTGCATGTAAACATCATATCCTCCTGATTTCAGACAGCAGGATACACCCTTATCTATCCCCAAAGCTGTCAGAGATGAAGAGGACATTTATATTTGTTGTTGCTCTCTTCTACCGTCACTAGATAAAGGATGAATGAGTTACAGTGTGTGGTCTCTCATTTTAACAAATTTCAAAATTACTGTGGTTTCCGTCTGCGCAGTAAGACACAGCTATCAGAAACCAGGACAGAGGTGTTTATCATGTAAACAGGGAGATGAATAACCAGGTTTCTCTGTGTGCATGTACAGTAAACGTAGTACTATAATACTAGCGATACTGTAAAATCTGGTATCGATCCAATACCAAGTAAATACAGGGCTAGTATTGCTGATACAGATACCAATACCGATCATTTTTGCTTGCAATTCAATTGTACTTACTAGCAGTTTATCTGCTTTTGTTTAGGGGAGAGCAATGCTTCATAATTTATGAAGCAAATGCATCATCAATATGCAAATTAGAATGAAAACATGAATTTTCATGATCATTGAATTATTTTGTAATTTTTCCTTTAATTGATAATCATTATGATCATAATAAAACACTCTGCTTTGTGTATAAGCGTAGTGATAGAGGAGCAGTGTTTGCACAGCCACTCTGTAACAGGAATCGCATACTTTTTATTTCAAGAGAAGAGAAACTGAAACTTAAGTATCGATCTCATCACGTAAGTATTGAGCAACACCAATACCAATGTTGGTATCGATACTATCAATATTTTAGATAGATCCTGCCACCACAAATATGGCAGTATCCAGTTCTCCAGGTAGCAAAACCAGGATAAACACGGGTGTATCCTGGTTTCTGAAATCAGGATATGATGCTCACATGCATAAACACAAAAATACTCAGATAGGCCTGTATGTAAAGATGGGAGGGCTCTGTATCTTTAACATTTCACTGACAATGTGCAGCTTTCTGTGCAACAAAAGGCCGCAAACATAATCAAGCAGTCCAAATAATTAATATAAAATAAATGAGTCCATGTTGGTCTGAGGTGTGAGTGCGGATATCGCTCCTGTTGTAGCACTTTAACAACTCACCTGGGGTCTGTACATGAGCGCTGTCTGCTCGGGAGCCATTAGCCCGTCTGTGGGATAATTATCAGGTCAACAAATGCGTCCCAGGTGGGAGATCTGGTAGTGATTTACAAATTTAACTAAGACGCTTGTAAGTCCGAGTCGTTAACACACAAATGAATGGACACCATGTGCTCGTTGGCTCGGTGCACCGTCATCTTCATCTGTTTGTGTTGCTAATGACACATGCACGGACACGGAGAGCATAGCAAGTAGCACAGGTGGAGGAGGTTATTTCACAATCATTAATAACAAGAGCAGCTGTGTGTGTTATAATCTAAACTGTATTTGACTGTACTGTATGTATCTGCAGCAGTTAAATTGACATTTTCTCTGTTGTGTTGTTTCTTTGTTTTGGACAATATGGTACGGACTTGGTTCATCTATTAAATTTGCAAAAATTATAGCGGAAAAAAACATTGAATAAGAGCTGAAATTGTCTTTTTAAACAAAATAAGAGATCACGTCGGTCCTATTTTCTTCCTCCTCACCTGGGCAGACACAGATAATGTGACGACACAATCATTTTCCCTGGAAAAACTGCTGCACTTGCAAACACCTGAATATATTTCGCTGTCATTTAATACTGTTGCAGCATCTTCTCGGTGGCGCTGCGAGGTGGAGGTGGAGGTATAGTTGCATCGTTGGGAAATCTGCAGTCAGCACAAACTGAATCACTTTACAAGGTCACCGTGTAACAAATCCCTGACCTTTTGTCGGGGACTCTGGTCGACACTTGCCACAGTGACTCAGCAGAATGGCAGCCAATCAGATTAAAGTGCCCATCCTCCTCCTTTCCCCCCCTGAACCCTGAGGCGGCACAGATCTGAGAGGAGGAAGCTGTGAGAGATGCAGCCAAAGATTACATTAAACACATTTGTACCAAGTTGCCCGCCCTGCTCTGCTGCTGCTGCCGCTGCTGCTCCCGTGCCCTTATCTGCTCCACCTGAGAGTCTGGTCACACGCTGACCCTGGCGTCCGAGCTCCATCAGTGCATATTTGTGCTCATTGACCTCTAAGGTAAAGTAAAGGCTGCCGCTGCTGAGAGAGCAACACTGCTCCATCCAGTGGTGCCTCAACGCACCGGCTTGAATCCATGAACATGGACACACGGTCGCAGCTCCGGGCCCTGAAATAATGTTAGTTACATTAGGCGAAAATAAACACAGGAGCTGCTTAAAGGGATAGTTCAACATTTTGCCATAATCCCTATAGTCATAGCAGTAGGTTCGTCACCTTTAATTGTCGGTGCAAGCAAATTTTAGAACGGCGGAGCAGAGCCGTGAGCTGCTCAGAGCTATGCTACGGAGGCTCATGGGATTTCTTGGTTTCCCTCATCAAAGTCATCAAATACACAATCCAACAACTCCAAAACGCTCTGGTGGACAAGTTGTGACCTGCACATTCACCACGCTATGAGATAATAACAGAACGTTATGAGACAGAGTTGTTTTAGAGGTAAATTCATGCAAAAACGCTGATGCGCGTTGCCTTCAGGGACAGTTTTTCATCAAACAGTCTCTGCATTTACCTCTAAAACAACTCTGTCTGGTAACGTTGTGTTATTATGTCATAGTGTGGTGAATGTGCAGGTCACAACTTGTCCACCAGAGCGTTTTGGAGTTGTTGGATTGTGTATTTGATGAGTTTGATGAGGGAAACCAAGAAATCCCTTGAGCCTCGGTAGCGTAGCTCTGAGCAGCTCGCGGCTCTGCTCTGCCGAAATAGCTTGCACTGACAAATAAAGGTAACGAACCAACTGCTATAACTATAGGGATTATACTGTAGCAATGGGCCAATTTGCCAAAATGTTGAACTATCTCTTTAACGTTCACATACATTGTACCACTTCAATCAGTGATCAGTCAATTACAACAATGATACTGCATCAAATGATACCATCACTGATGAATGCGCATGATGTAATAAGTACAGCAGGACAGGTCAGTTCAGGAAAGACGTGTCTGTGATATTACCGTGTACATTTACACATTCATACTGTATATATAAGATCCTGAGCTCTGCATGTTTTCAATAAGGATTTGTGCACTTTGCCCTCAGCAGCCTCACATCCTGATGCTACCTCCGGTCCTCCACCAGCTTCAGTACAGAGATGGCTTCAGGCAGGCGATGATGTTTCCCCCCATGACAGTCTCTCCTGTCCTGATTTCATCTTGTTTCTCTGTTAGTTTCTGTTTTTACAAGCTCCAGAACAGCTTGAATGTGTGTTTCACAGAGGAGAGGAGGATTCATCTGGACTCTCGGCCAGGAAGCTGAGAGCAAGTGCCGAGCTGCAGTGGGAGTTACTCCGTCGTCCACACCCACACTGGATCTCTGGAGCTCAGGAAGAGAGAGCACCAGGTTCTGGTTGTATTGTTCCGATGATGGAGGCCACTGTTTTTCTTCTTATTGGGAACCTTCAACGCGGCAGAAATGTTTCTCTGCAGCATCTCTGTGCTCCTCATTGAGACAGGTCCACATCATGTCAAATCAGTGTTGACTACCAGTGGACAAAGAACTGGAAGAGTTATAGTCAAGTGTTTAAATACTTGTCTCAGTGATAATTCAATTTTTTTTACATGTTCAAAAATGGAAAAAATATGTTTTCACTTGTAACTGTCAATGTGATTGATGAGTAAAAATGAATTGAAATGATTTCATCCTAAGCCTGAGGCAGAAGATGATAAAATATGAGATTATTTAAAAGGTCTGAATGCACCGTATGAAAGAAACCTTCACAGAAAAACACCAACAGCAACTTCATTCAGGACTTGACTGGAAACAGTCTGTGCATTACACATTGTATACATGACAGAAGCTTCAGTATTAATGTATAAAGCCCACACACACTGACAGATCAATATTTGCTCTTTGATTCTCACACCCACTGGAGTACAAGCTGTGGGTTACCACAACCAAACACCGCTTGTTGACCGCTATAGGACAAAACGCCCAGGCATGAGCAGACCTCTGTGGAGAGCACGGTTCACTGTAGTGAGGAACTCAACTCACAGACCTGGGCGTCAGGGGAACTGAACAACTGCTGCACAAGCTCTTGCCTTTGTATAGCTCATAGTAAAAAGTGTATGTGATGGCTTGGACAAACAGAGATAAATGTGTAGACCTTAATACGCTCCCGTGTTAAAGGCATGGTTATGGTTAGTGTTAAGACATGTACAGTATTGAACCTGGTTAAGGTAGAAATACATTTTCACCTTTTCTTTATCTCATCAGTCACATCACAAAGGTCTTACAGTCTGATTTGTTTGGTGGACAGACAGAAACCTGTGTTGGTGTGGGTCTGTAATCTAAAGCAATGGTTCTTTTCATACATTTTGTCTTTGTGATAGATATGGTTGGAAGTCAGAGCTCTGAATAACATCACCTCTTAGGTTTAACGCTTTCCAATTGAAAAACAAACAAGGAAGTTGGAAAAATGGACAATTAATACAAGATATAACAATTGCATACTTGCAAATGTTAGATTTCAATGCAAATAGTTTATAACAAGACATACAAACATGTGACCAAAACAAACAGGCCATTAGCTGCAGTTTTGACACATACGTAGAGTATAGAGTAGGAAAATGTCCAGGGATAAGAATTGAACAAATTTTACTGTGAAACAATTATGAGAGAAATAAAATGAACAATAAAATTGTGTACTGTTGGCACAAGTAGCGGCCATCTTGAATCCTTATTGGGTCTTGTGGGATTTGACGGAGATTAAATTACAGGGCTTGGAAATTCCAATTTCTGAGTACAAAACTTGAACGCACCATAAGGCTCGAACACTGGGATAGAAAATAGTAGATTACAGTTAGGGTTACTGATTAGGGTTCAACAATGTAGTTTGTATGAAAAGTCCACCAATTATTGTTGCAATTAGTTATGTGTGTAATACAAAGACAGATGTGGAAATGAGAATGAAAAAGGAAAATGTACTTTGTGACACAGCGATGATGTGACAGTCAGATTTGGTTTAATGTTAGAAATTGCAAATTTACCCTGGGTTAGTTTTAGGACGGGGCAGAGCTGAGTTCACAGTCAGTGCTAATCAGTCGTCTGCCAGATGAAGCCAGTCACATTAGCGCTGATCCATCTCTGACAGTTGAACTTTCAAAATAAGGTGAATTTTTCATGAGCTTCAAACACAAACACTGCTAATTGCTTCTTCTGAAACGTGAGGAATGGAGCTGCTGTTTTGTGCAAGGACGGATTTTGGGCAGAGCCATGTGCAATGCTGGAACAGAAACACACCCTGAGAATCCATGATACCGCGTTAAATCACTGGTAGAAAAAAATTCACAAGGTAGTCAAGCCTATCGTGCAACAAAAACAATGGCAGCACTTTCAACTGTGTCAGGAAGAGGAGATGAAAAACACACACAGCTGTGAGGGACTGATAGGATCAGAAAGAAATGAAAAATCACACCATGTGGAGTATAATTCTGAATCAGGTGACAGCACATTTCCTCCACGGGCTATTTAGGTGGAAATCTAGTAATGAAAAAAAAATGGGGGGGGGGGGATGTTGTGTTTCTCTGTCTGTGTGCTACTGGTGATTATTGGCCCAGTAAATGTAAGGCTGAAAGGATTGGACGAGAGCAGTGAAAGGGGAAAGTCACAGGCGTTTTATCCGCCACTGATCCCCACCACAGGAGATTTACAGACATAATCCAAAATTACACTGAGGGAGAAACACCCGAACCTTACAAGCCATGACCAGATTACACAGAGTGAGACTAATGGTGGACTAATGGAGCGTGACCAGATTACAGCCAAGATCCACCTGTGGTGGCAGAACCTCAAGGAGGGAGAACCCCTGGGACCCTGTGAGTGTCCTGGGGACGTTACTGTGGAAGAAACAACCTCAAAAATCATGTTTCAATATTATATAATGTAATGTAAGGTAACATAGCATAACATGATATAATGTAACAGAATGTAGAGCACAAGGTAACATAGCATAGCATACCACAGCATAACATAATGTAATGACCATACTCAAAACACACCTTTTTAAATTAGCTTTTAATATATAATTTTTGTGTGTTTTATACTGCTTTTTGTGTTTTATACAGTCTCTGCTGTTTTTAACTGCATTACAATCTGAATTGCTCTATTTTATGATTTTTTAACTGTAAAGTGTCTTTGACCATTTGTAAAAGCGCTTATAAATAAAATGTATTACTATCATCATTATTATTATTATATGTACCAAAGCATTACATAACGCATCATAACATAATTTAACATAACGTTACACAATATAACGTGGCATAACATAATGTAACATGACATAATGTAACGTTATGTAACGTATCCTAACATATCGTGAAAAAGCATAATGTAATAATAACGTGACGTAACATAACATAACATAACGTAACATAAAGTACCGAAACGAAACATAACATAATGTAACATAACGTTACGCAATATAACATGGCGTAACGTAACGTCATGTAACGTAATGTAACATGACATAATGTAGCGTAACATAATGTAACGTTATGTAATATGTCATTTGAATGAAATTAATTATTAAAGCGGTTACAGATACTAAATGACTATGAAGACAATATGATTTTTATTGTGATTTTATATTGTGTTTTTCCAGCAGTGGATTTACTCATAATATTACATACAGTACCTGCTTTCTATCTTGTTTTTAGAGACCAAGTTGGAAACTTGAAGCTGAATTAGTTTCATTATACTGTTGTATGAATAAATTACAACCTGATTTATAAAATCAATAACATAATTGTATAGTTGCAACAGTAATTTTACTAAATGTTCTGTGTATTTTAATCAGTCAAAATGATTATAATTTATTCGATTTTTTTTAAATTCATGGTTAATCATTAGTCTTTCTCTGTAAAAGGAGACTGATTTTATACGATGTACATTAGCAGCCTACATCAGTCCAAGGTTTTCTGGTCTTCCAGGCATAAATTTCCCGGTGCTTACTGGATAGACTGACAATGATCCAGATATTTTTTGATCCCAAGAGGCCAGATGTTTATGACTCTGTTGAACCTGTGACCTTTCCTCTAGTACCACCACCACCTCCAAACATCCATATGTGCTAATGCCGTTCCCATGAGCCTAATTTGTGACCGTTACATTTACAGCATTTAACCTCACAGAGCAGTTTTATGCTAAGCTATAGGCTAACACACCACATTATAGCTTCATAGGGGAAACATCAGAGTTATTATAAAACCATCTCAGGCTTAAAGTATGTGTCACACACACATCCAGATGTCACGCAGCAGCTCTGATGTACAGTACCTGTGCCTGCTGTGCTGCTGTATGTCCCAGTGGGTGGCGGAGTAGCTATGTGCGCTACAGGGACGACAAACAGCAGCCGCCTCACATTGTTTGTTCTCGCCGACAGCAGCATTACAAGCAAAGCTGCTAAAAATGGGAAATCCATGTGTAAATCACTTCTTCATAATCTGTTACTCCAGCAACAAGCTCAGTCTGCCGCCAGCTGCGGGCTGAATGAAAAGAAGCCAAAACCATCAAGGCACCTCATCTGTAATCCCTCCATACTGAGGTTTTGTTCCACTGTAATCAATAAAGCCGCTAACTAGTATGTAACAGTGCGTCGTGCAGCATTAGGAGAAATACAAACTTAACCGAAAGTGAAACAAAGTTTGTCTCAAGCCACTACAGTACGATCGATTAAAGCTTTGTAAAAAAAAAAAAAAAAAAAAAAAACATCCCACAGGTGGAGCTGTGGAGCAGATTACTGTGACCCAGTTACATTTTGTTGCTAGGAGACATTTAGTCATCATAGTAATTATGACAGGAGCAACAGTGACCTAGTAGAGACAGACACAGGTGTTTGATTCCCGTGTGAAAGCAGCAGTTTGTATCTATCACCTTTCATGTTGTTGTTACAGTATCATAACCATGACAACAAAGATTGTTTCATGTTGAGGAAGGTCATGTTTTAACCCAATCAATCAATCAATCAAACAATCTTTTCCTAAACCTAACCAAGCCATCAAAGGAATAGTTCACCAAAAAATGGTGAATACTCCGGAGTAGTTTTTCATTCCTCAAAGTGCATCTTAGGGGGGCGATTCGTATAGTCCAACGAAATCCCTATAGTCAATAGCGCCTGACACAAAATGTCCATAAAACTACACAAAAACCCGTTTTATCTTCCTCCTTTCTCCTCATCCACTTCAATCCAAGTGTCCAGAAGGGATATAGTCCAGAGTTTACTCGAAACAACGTCATTTAGGACATTTTTACAGCCTAAACAGTCCTGTATTGCGCTCTGAACGTGAACGCGAGAGCACGCCCCAGGCAAATTCAATACAGGACTGATTTTCATTTTTTGGTAAACTATTCCTTTAACCATTATTATTTCTATACATAGTAAACCATGGTAACACATTTTTTTTTTATTTATTTAAAAAGGACAGTGTGCAGTGACATTAGTTATTGAGACAATAAAAAGATGGCTGCACCAGATTTAGCGGAGCCGCTAATTTCAGATACATTGCTCTTACAGAACGGTACCGAAGTACAGCTATTTAGACGTGTCGAAATCGAAAATATATACATATATAGAGATAAAAAGATGAATTAGTACAATTAAAAAAATATATAACAATGATGAAAAAAACCTAGGTAATTCCTCTATATTCACATATATGTATACACATTTTTGTCTACCCACTGTAGTTTACCTGTGTACAAATGGGGGGGGGGGGGGGGATAAACATATGCATATGCTACAGAAGAATCTCTGAACAAAATTGCTCCTCCAATTTTGACAAAACATTCCTTTATACATAAAGTACAACCATTAAAGTCAAATAAATGTTTCCTTACTGAGTTACTGCATTAATCCCCGAAGTTATTCAGTCTCCTAGTCCTCCAATAAATCAAAATCTTTGACATAATCAATGAAGGACCTGAACATACTCTGAGGAACATGTTGTTTATCCTTTGATACTTAAATGTTCCTTTCTAATGGAAAGTCAGATAAGAACTGTCTCGTCCACTTTTCCATAACAATGTGATAATAGTAGTATTTTCTGTGAAGCAAGCTGAGATCTATATAAAACCTGTTCCTTTTTTCAGTCGGCATGTTTATTATTGCAACTATGGCAACCAAAGTGCTGCTGTATGGGCACTATTTCAGGAGTCTCTCCTATGGCTCGAGCTGTGTGGTTGTTCAGGTCAAAATGAAGAGAAGTCATGTGGAGCTTTATTCACAGGTGGAAACACGAGAAAAAAAGAAACATCCAAATCATCTGTAGAAAGAGCTGAAATAACATGTAGAGAGTGGAAAAGCTGCACAAGCCTGCGTTGAGCCATGCACTGTCAATACTGATCAATATTCAATTTTACTCTTTGATATTTCTTAACACAAGAAGAATATCTTGAATATCTTGGCTATATCTTGTCTGCAGGGTAAAATAAAATAGAAAGTTCCACCTAATCTCATGAAACTGGTTCCTTAGCACCCCTCCTTATAGACTTATAGACCGTACACTGTTTTTTTTTTTCAGTTTTCTTTGATTTCAACAGTGACTCCAGTGAAAAACATTTAATGGTACAAAGGGAGAATTAAATTGCCCAAGGAAAAAAAACAAAACAAAACAAAACATCAAAACCTGAAAAAGATAGAAAAACACGCTTTCCAGTAATGAAAAAACTGGATAATTTACAGAGTTCCTGCAGCAGCAAGTAATCGCAAACAATTCCTACAAGATGATGACTCCCAAAACCTCTGTCTGTATAATCTACGTTCAGATACTTTAGCTACTGTAACACCAGACCAGATAGATATCACATTTAAGATTGAGTATGCGTCAAATGGGCGTAGATCAAAATGGAGCTGTATCAAACCAATCAGAGGAACGATCCAGCTGACGTATGCAGAGCTACTGGAAACGTGATGCTAATGCTATTTTGTGTTCACTTTTAAAGCAGAAGTAAGCGATCCGGTCGTTTTGGCTAATGCTGCGTTCCAGGCAGGCTTTTGAAACCGTAAATTACAGCTTCAAGTCACAACTTACGACTTTGTAGCGTTTCAGGCAACCCACTCGTGTTTTTCCGACCTGTTTTACCTGTGAAAGTCACTATAACGGCCACTCGTAACTTCCGACCCGTGAACTCGTACCAGATCGAACTGGTACCACTTCACAGGTCGGAAAAACCCGAGTTACGAGTTTCCTTGAACGCACCATAACAGTCCTCGTCCCTACGTCACCACATTCACGGCGTCCCTTGGCTGCACACACAGCCCTGCATGCCGTTCTCTCTCCTCATTGGATACAAATTGTAGGATACGAGTAATGTTTTCTCCTCGGCTCAGAGCAGAGCAGAGGGACTGACAGACCCGTGTTTCAGACCAAACACTCTATGTAAGTGATTGCTGTCGGAAGATATAACTATTTAAGACTTATATTAACACAAATATATCACTTACTTCTGCTTTAAGTGAAAAAGCAACATAACAGTCTCTCAAAATCAAATTGACAGCCAAATTGAACAATAGCTGCTCTTTGGTGGCGGCCTTGTTGCATGTAAACAAAAGCTGTCGTCATTGTGTTAAGCCTGCCGATGTCAAAAACCTGTTTGTGGTTGGTTCTCCAGTTTTCGGGGAATTGGAAGTCGGCCTCAACAGTTTCTCCTCCAGATTGATCTGCAAAGACAAATGAAGCCATCTGCGCTTTTATTCACCCTCTGATACTTTTTCATTACCGTACACTGTATTACAGAATAAAGTACTATATATTACATAACATATTGTTGCCAGAGTGGTGCATCCTACATCAAGAAAGCCACATGAGTCTTCACAATAGACCTGGTTTGGGATGGGGAAATATTGGAGGAAGCGTAGAGCGTGTTCAGCTCCTGGATCAGTCTCTACCAGCCTTAAACATACACATCGTAGTCAAGTGATGATATACATGATGCAATAATTAGCAATACAACTGCTACTTAATCTGAGGACATTATTAAAGCACAGTCTTGTCAATGAAGATAAAATGTCGACATCTGTGACCTTGGGGGTCCCACGTGTCTCCCTGAGCCACTGAAGCGTACAACAAAAGAGCAAAGGCTCAATGCATCTTCACCCAACCAGATAAATAAAAGTAAGGAGCGACAGGCAGGATAACTCTCATAACTCTGATCATGCATTATGAATTCTGGATGTATTATTCATACGAGAGGAGAAGCATAGCTGGAGGATGCCTTTTTCCCCTCTCCCTGGTGCTCACTGATACATGAAGTAATCTCGCCTTGTTTTCTCTCCGCTGCCTCGTCTCCACCTGCAAATCAGAAAATCCCCCCCACCCACCCACCTCGTCCCTCTGAGGCCTCACACTCTCCGCCCTATTGACCATCCAGGGCTCTGCATGAGCTAAATCACAGAGTCAGGGCAGAGCAGCAACTCTAGGTTTGACAGCAGAACCGTCACAACGCATCATTTGTTCTGCTATGATGCGAAAGCCGAGGAAATTGGCTCTGGATTTAGGTTGATCAGGAGCGAGGGAAGAAAAGGCTTGTATGGTTATTAATTTGTGAAAAGCTCAGGCTGCAGAAATAAATTTAAATCTTTAATCAGCCTGTATGTTTAGAAATGGTAAATGCAGAAGACATCCAAAATTAGGAAGCTTGAAATCTGCAGTTCGTCTCTCTCTCTAGAGTCGATTTAGCAGATTTAGGTCAATGGAGAACCTGAGAGAGTGTTTGCTTACACACACCTGAATGTTAAGCACAAAATAAACTGAAGAGATATCAACTCTCTAATATAAGTCCATTCTACACAATATTTAAGATTACATAAGATCAGTAGGTCTACTCCCATATTTTGTCAGATACAGTAACTGATGCGGTAATTCAATACATAATTTGGGGTCACAACAATTGTTTGGACTAATGTTCTGGACACTGTGGTGGCACTTCTCTGTGATCCGATTAAAAACACGATGGATTGTTTTATGTTTTCACAAATAAAACTGAACTAATTAGAGGGAGAGCTGTGGGTGTGATGAACCTCTTTGATCAAAAGGTGCGTGCGCTCTGTAAATTAGCAGATGAAAAGGTTCAAATTCAAGAAACTAAGGTTTGTTACTTTTTTTTTTTGACTTATCACCAGGATGAAATCTTATGATGATGTGAGATGGCATCATATGATGTCCAGGGATTATCATTATTAGACTGAGACATGCAGTAATTTCAGAGGTTACTACATGTTTCTGCAGACAGGTGCCTTATTTAATTAATTTGTGCGTTAACTCCCTACTTTCTGGTTTGCCAAGTTTAAGACCTGAAATCTGATTATCTATCACAGATCGATGGATTTATCTGGTCAGATTCATAATTTGAAGTGCTATGCTAGTTCGGGATAACATTCCTGTTAGCTTAGATACGAACGTACAGCCCAGCAAGAAAAATGTAATAAACAAAACAATTTTGTGTGCATGTCA
The DNA here is from genome assembly GCF_905171665.1 of Trachurus trachurus. Taxonomy (NCBI): domain Eukaryota; kingdom Metazoa; phylum Chordata; class Actinopteri; order Carangiformes; family Carangidae; genus Trachurus; species Trachurus trachurus. The sequence goes on along the minus strand of NC_139902.1, from coordinate 28,515,660 downwards.
TTTGTTAAAGCAACACTAATTTATAAAACACCATTTAAAAAGGGAATTTCCGTTTTTTCACAATCTGGACCTTATTTCTAGCATAAAATACGATTATTTACTCACCCTGATAACTTTGGTGTCAAGTTATCTGGGTGACTAAATGATCGTATTTTATGCTAGAAATAAGCTCCAGATTGTAAAAAACAAAAATTCCCCCTTGCCTATATAAAAAAAAGAGTCGCTTCCCTACTATATAAGACATTTTGAGTTCCACCTCTTTGCTGATGATGTGGTGATGTTTGTCCAAGAATTTGAATGGCCACTGAAGGAAGGGGATGCAACTGTGTTTCTGTTGAGTTCACATGTCCACACCAATGTTCACTGAAACACGGTGATCATGGGAAGATGACTAAATAAAATTTTGTGTCATCAGCATAGCGATGGAATAAAATATCATGCTGTCATCCAACGACGTTGATCCATTTTTGACCACCAATTTACAATCAATTTCATCATTCATCTAAATCTAAACAAATTGAGCCGAGCAGCACCAAATACCTGTGACAGTAATAAATAACAGATGTGGAGAAAAACTATAAGAAGAACCACTGTGGGCAGCCTGACAGCACTAAGATCATACATAACCATGTGATACTATCAGTTCATTCTGAGTTGGCGACTTCCTTTAAAACACAGAGCATCTACTTGAGGAGAAATAATATCAGGGCTGACCCGTTATTCTATCAAGGTAGAAGGTTAAAAACCCTCTCACACCCTGCATGAGAGGAAACAGGGGCAGCAGGAGAACTGGGGTTAACTAATCACTCAGTGTTATTAAACTAGAATCAAGAACAGCGCTGGTTGGAGGTGATGAGCTCTGAGATGTATTTTGCTCTTGCACCTTTAATCTCACTGTTATAAGAGACTAATAAAAATTTCATATGCTCATAGTGAAGTGAGAGCTTTGAATTCTTCCAGTCTCTCAATCTTCCTCCACTCCCTTTAATGCCACAGATACTTCACCCAGTCATTAGTGTTTCAGAGCTCCAGTCTTAAGGAATCACCACCAAACTTCACAAATGATGATGAAAATCTGAAAAGCACCAGTGTCATTAATGATGCACAAGCAAATGTTCTGCTCGTGAGGAAACCTGTTCACATTACCCCGAGTTAAACACGAGACACGAGTGATCAAAGATGACGGTGTCCTTTAACACTGAAGATGAAAGGGAATTCAGTGGGTTATATATATGTTTATATAAAAATATATAATTCTTAAAGGGACAACGAGGAGTTTTGGAAAAGCGATGTGTTTTCACACTACATTTATGAGCCTCCGCGCGCACCGTACATTTCTTTGACCGGCGCAAGACAGACTCATGTTTTCATTCATCAATAATTAAAGTCAGAGGTTCAAAGAGGTTCACATACCGTCGTAGTTCCGACCGTAAACGGCGATTCTGCGGCGTTATTCTCATGACTCGCCACGAAGGAAACGCTGGTCAGCTCGACCAGCATTTCCACTAATAATAACAAAATAACGATAGAGACAGAACGATATATTTATCGAAAATGGGCCCATTAACAAGTGTGGGTAGCGGAGATTCATCCACATTAACGTGAGACTTTTTTATAACCGAATAGAAACTCCTCGTTGTCCCTTTAAGAAATTGTAGCGTTAAACTCCTCTTTGACATTGGTATGATATGATATTGTTTTAAAGCAGAAGTAAGCGACCCGGTCATTTTCGCTAATGCTGCGTTCCAGGCAGGCTTTTGAAATCGTAAATTACAGCTTCAAGTCACAACTTACGACTTTGTAGCGTTCCAGGCAACCCACTCGTGTTTTTTCCGACCTGTTTTACCGGTGAAAGTCACTATAACGGCCACTCGTAACTTCTGACCCGTGAACTCGTACCAGATCAAACTGATACAACTTCACAGGTCGGAGTTACGAGTTTCCTTGAACGCACCATAACAGTCCTCGTCCCTACGTCGCCACATTCACGGCGTCCCTTGGCTGCACACACAGCCCTGCATGCCGTTCTCTCTCCTCATTGGATAAAAACTGTAGGATACGAGAAATGTTTTCTCCTCGGCTCAGAGCAGAGCAGAGGGACTGAGAGACCCGTGATTCAGACCAAACACTCTATGTAAGTGATCGCTGTCGGAAGATATAACTATTTAAGACTTATATTAACACAAATATATCACTTACTTCTGCTTTAATTAACGGATATGTTCATGAAGAAAATGGACATAACTGAAGCAGGGCTGATGAATTATTGCAAAAATCATGACAATGATCATTGGTTTGCGCTGATTTCACTTTATTAACATGATTACCTATTAAGTATGGGAATACACTTTAAATAGCTATTAAAAACTATTTAAAAAAAATAGACTTCAAAACAAATTGTGTCACACTGTGATGATGTGGTTTATAGAGCCTGCAAACTGCTTGAAATGACACCCTCCATCATAGCAAAAGGATAAATGTTCATATTTTCTTACAGCTTTTATCTATCTGGTAACTTTTCTGTTATTTTGTGGGGAAAAAAACATAACTATGAATTACCATGTTCCCTTTTAATTTTTATTTTATTTAGTTTACAGATGCTCTGTCAATTTCAGACTGAATTTGAACAGATGTGGGCCACTATAGCCTACTACTAGGCCGCTGTTGCCATGGTTACATTAACACACGTCTGGACTGTACTGACAGAAGGATACCTACACCTACCTTTGTTTCCATGGTTACTACAATATGGGTTAGGTTTAGGCACAACAACTATGATGGTTACTTTTTTGGGGAATCAGACAACGGATAGCTACTAACGCTACAAACATAACCACATAGGAGAGGAGAGGAGAGGAGAGGAGAGGAGAGGAGAGGAGAGGAGAGGAGAGGAGAGGAGAGGAGGGAAATAGATGAAATGATGTAAATAAATGGAACAAGAATGGAGGGAAAGAAGGAGAAGAAGGAGAGGAAGAAGAGAGGAGAGGAGAGGAAACTAGAGGAGAGAAGAGGATAGGAGAGGAGAGGAGAGGAGAGGAAACTAGAGGAGAGGAGAGGAAACTAGAGGAGAGGAGAGGAGAGGAAACTAGAGGAGAGGAGAGGAGAGGAGAGGAGAGGAGAGGAGAGGAGAGGAGAGGAGAGGAGAGGAGAGGAGAGGAGAGGAGAGGAGGGAAATAGATGAAATCATGTAAATAAATGGAACAAGAATGGAGGGAAAGAAGGAGAAGAAGGAGAAGAAGAAGAGATCGTCTATAGGGGTGGAAGGAATGGATGGAAAGGGAGTTGATTGACTCCCTTTTGAAGTTAATCCCCATCCAGCGAGCAGCCAGCCTCACAGCCCCACAATTAGAGGCAGCTGTAGCTTCAACCGTCATCTTGATATTCACAAACTGTCGTATAAACACAGTCATTAAACTGACAGATCCACCTTTCTGCCCCGGCATTTGCATATTCTGCTCAAAGACGATGTTGTCGACTGCCATTTGAAGCAAGTGCTGCTGCAGAACCAACACAACCAACAACAACCCACACCCCACCCCAGAGGCAACACGAGGGATTGAGATTTATCTCCCAGACCAAATACTAAAACCATAAACACATCCGCTCTAAAAAAATCTGCTGTAAAATCTTAACTTTCCTCTAAACTTTCTATTCAAATTTAATCAAAGTTATTTCCGAGCCATTATCACTATTTCAAGTTACATAACTTTTAAATTGGCTTTGAATTTCTTGAATATCTTTTTTATTTTATTTTACAGTTTAACTTTTTGGGGATTTTATTGGATTGGATCAATCAAAGACTTTTATTTTTTTTGCTCATTTCTGCAAAATATTGAAAATGAAATGAATAATAAATGAGTACCGAAAAAGGAAGAGAAACTAATGGATTCTAGAAACATATACGATAAACAGCCAAAATTGTGTTTAACTCCATAATGATCCACGTCAATATGAGAAAAACATATAAACATTAATACATGGGGGGGAAAAGCAGTAGTTAAATTATCTTTTTAAGAGCATATACTGTGAATATTTCATCCGTGCTATACTTTCATCACTGGGTTTCTCCCACCAATAACCTTTTATGGGTAACAGGTCCTGGATTTATTCATTCTTTACCTTATATTATATCTTCTGCAGAAGAAAGGGGACTTTTAATATTCGAGCAATCGTATACCATTATCAGAGCTCTGCCCCCATGCTTTGGCAGGAATCCACTGTTATCATTGCTGGGAAGGAAATTATTATAGCTCTATCATCCCGAACCCTGTACTCCCCGACCAGCCTGTTCTTTACAGGTGATACCTTCAGGGTGGGAGCTCTCAGTACCTCACCTCCAGTATATTGGACTTGAATGAGAATTGTTAAAGGGTCAACACTGACTTAACGCTACATTCGCCTGCAGACCACCTCAATTGAGTTCAAGACATTTTAAAAGAGATCTGGTTTTACTCTTATTCAGGTCAGGAGTTAAGTCCAAATGGGATTAAGATGTCATTTTGGACCAGAGGAAATGTTCATGATTCAAGAGGAAGACCAAAAATATACATGTTTTATGTATTTATTGACATAAATAATGCCCGGGGAGTTTCTGTATATAGCGCTCAATACTCAACTAATCAATACATACAAGACTGAGGAAACTATATATGTGGAAATGTGATTCTGAGGATGAAAATCCCTTCAGTTGTTTCAGTTTCAAGTTGTCCAACTTTACACTGATATTTATTCTTGCAGATTATTTTGTAATTACTTGAGATTTAAAAGGGTTTATTGATCATAATCTACAGTAAATAACTGATCTGAATGCAGCCAATACAACTGCATCTGTGAGAATTACAGCGAGGACGAGACCACAGAGCTTTTTATTCCTGGCTGATGGACAGATATCATCCAACTGGCAACGTTTGCCGATCTAGGATCTGCGTGGTCATCCGAGGACGTGTCAGACAGACAGCGACTGTAGGGCCGGAGAGGTCTCGGCCAAAACAAAGACGGCCTCCACATCTGCTGCTGCTTTTTGTGCCTGGCAGGCTCCTGTAGCCAGGTGGATGCAGTCGGGCTGATTGGTCACCGATTGGCAGCCGGGAGCAGCTCGAAGCTCCAGCGCCTTGGCCTGGGCTTGGGCTTCTCTTTGTGTCGACCATCTGATGCTTCACAGGGGCTCATGGCATCAACGCTGCCGAGATGTGTGAGTCTCTGATGGTCAGAGTCTGCAAACAGGTTAGTGGTTAAAGCAGAAGTAAGCAGAATATTTGTGTTAATATAAGTCTTAAATAGTTCTATCTTCCGACAGCAATCACTTATATAGAGTGTTTGGTCTGAAACACGGGTCTGTCAGTCACTCTGCTCTGCTCTGAGCCGAGGAGAAACTTTCCTTGTATCCTACAAGCTTTATCCAATGAGGAGAGAGAACGGCATAAAGGGGCGGTCCTCTCTGTGTGTGCAGCCAAGGGATGCGCGTGAATGTGGTGACGTAGGGACGAGGACGGGGACTGCTAACTCCATCTGCTGACAGGAAGTTAGCCAAAACCACCGGATCGCTTACTTCTGCTTTAAGTCCTAGTAAGAGTAAGAGTACATTTCTTATTCTTCACATCAATGAATTACTATAATTTTTTCTAAATGAATTTAAGGACCTTTTAACTCTTGTTTCTCAGAAACCAGCTGCACTGATGTGCTGCTTTTAGGGGTTAGGGTTTCCTTCTTTGACAAACACAGCTTGTGTTCAGTAGTATTTTAGAAAAAAAAGAGCAGACCTGAAAGTAACGAGTACTTTTCAGCCTTCCTAGAAATGAACTTGAGTAAAAGTAAAAATATTTGTCTTGGAAATGTATTAAAGTAAGAGTAATAAGTACCAAAGAAATCTAATACTCAAGTAAAGTACAAATCCTCTGGATATGTACTTAAGTACAGTACTCAAGTAAATTTACTCCGTTACTGTCCACCACTGATCAGCACTGCCGAGATGTGTGAGTCTCTGATGGTCAGAGTCGGTTGGGTCAACTTTTTGTATCCGTTTTAGACTTTTGATTCATTTTCTGTTTTATTTTGTAGTTCTGACTGTGTTTTTTTTTTTACTTCCTGTCTTTGTCTTGCATTTCAATCACCTTTACCTCCTCTGTGTCTCTCTCTTCAGGCTTTGTCCTTCTGGACCAGCACTGTTCATTGGTAAATGAGAAGATCTATCCTATGGAGGAGTATAGCCACTGTGTTCTCGTTGCCTGGCAACCTTAACAGCTGCAGCTCGTTCAGCTGATTAGTCGCTGGGATTCTCCACAGGCCAGACCATCACATTTACAAATTACTTGAATTAAAACACATAGATGAAACACAGAGGGCGCTGAGATAGAAAAGGGTTTTTAAAAATAGTTTTAGTTGAGTTTTTCCTCCACTTTGCACGCTAATCTAAGCATTGTGGGATAGGTGAGGTTGGGCCGTCCAGTTAGATCTTTCAAACTGGGTAGATGGCAGCTGCATCGCATTTGAAGGAGACTTCGAAATGGGACGGCCCTTAGTCACACCACTGTGATGCATTCAGTGCTCAAATGCAGCCTTGGAAGAATACAACCTCTGAATTGAGACTCTTTCTTTAGATGAGTTGAGACATATTATGGAAATATCACTTTTTGAAGGCTCTTTAACATATATTTGGGTGTTTGTCTTGTCTTCCAGCCCCCAAAATGTGAGAACTGACATACAAATCTGTAATTTTCAGGCTCCTGAGGTTGAAATTTATGTGGTTTTACGAGCTGTTCCTTGGTTGTCTGACAATGATGTCATTAGCTCTCAAATTTGCATAACCTCACCCCTACCTGGTACCGGTAGAAGGGGCGGGGCAAGCAGTGGTTCATTTGCATTTAAAGGGAAAGGCTCTGAAACCAGCCGTTCTGAACAGGGCTGTTTAGAGAGGATGAAAAGAGCTGTGATGTTTGATCCTTGGGGGATTTTGACCAAAGCATGTCACAGACATGTCTTTAAGACACCTGGGAACTATTTCAATTTATGGAAAGGGGGCAGAATATGTCTCCTTTAAGTGTAAATGGGGCCCGAGTGACCCTGCATTGAAAGCTTATATGTAAGGATGGATTTGTGATGCAGCCATTTTGTTTTACTTCATTGTGCTTGTGCTGATGTAAAGACTGTTGTTTATAAAGAGTGAAGCCGATGACTGGATGGGGCCGTCCTGCCTGTCGTGTGCCCTTCATGATCACCACTGACTGACTTATCGCTGCTACTCACCTCTATCCCACTAATGGAGCAGCTGCAGCCCTAAACACTCCTTCAGCTGATGGCTGCACATTACAACATGCAAGGTGCTCCTCTCTTTTTCATTATTCCATGATAATGCACCCAAAGCTGCACACACACACACACACACACACACCAACGCCCCACACCTCTATTATATCTCCGTCATCAACATAACATTTGCCCCGTCCTTGGGGGAATATCACTAGCAATGAAGCTCATCTGTGATGGAGCCGGAGCCACTTCAGGATCATGTACAACCACAGCCAGGACTCTAATATGTAGATTTATCATCCCCCCATGCAGCAGCTTTCACATTAATCACCTGTCAGGACGGCGGGAGCTGAGCTTGCACGGGATGCATCTATTTCCCCGTGACAAATGACGGAGCTAAACGTGTCTGTCAAAAGATTCTCTCAAACTGTACCATCAACACATGATGCTTTTGTCACAACGGAAAGACACATTTATCTAACACTTGGGCTTTATAGCATGTAACACAAGGGTTAAAGGGGCATATTTTTTAAATTTAAAATATAGGATACAGTAGGTTGCTTGTGTGGATTTGACTTCATGCAGCCAAAAAATGGTCCAATAAGCACCATGGTTAAAGAAAAACAATCAAATGATCAAATCAACATGATGATGTGGTGAGTCTGAGTCTCTTAGATCCAAATGTTGCGTTCGATAACTCAAGATTCAAGAGATTCAACAGATACAAGATTAATTGTTTAGCAGAAATACATAACAAACTGCAAGGTGCTTACAAAGACACATATGTCACAATCAGTCACAGCTTCACACACAAACACACACACTGATAAATAATGTGTAAGAAGTTTAAAAAAAAACAGGATGCACATTATAAAAAAGAGTAGATAGAGTAACGCTGCTCATTCACTGTCAGACTTAAAAGTTAAGGCCTGTCCTCAACACCTGAGGAGGGAGGGGCACGCACAATTACTGATAGAAAACAATCAATCAATCAAAAATGAATCCATCCTCTATAAGCAGAAATAAACTAAAGAAACTTAAATGTAGCTCCCACAGTGTGTGTGGTTATGGGCTTTATTGTCTGTATGCTTGAACTGAAATATAAACTATTGAACTTTGACATTTGTTCATCCAAGAGAAGTCAGAAAAGCAGCAGATATGAACAAAGGAGTCAGACTCTTCTGTCACCGAACTCTTTGATCTTGATCTTAAAATCCTTGATGTGGCCACTGTGATGATGCAGAACTGGTGTAATGATGTGTTCACACTTTCTCCTGTGGCAGGTAAAACTTGGTCCTATGAACATTATTTTTTATTACAGTATTAGTGTGAATCTGCCTTTTGTGACTCTGTTGAACTCTACTGAACTCTGCTGCGGTTTTTGTTTTACTGTTGTTTATGTGCTATCGTCTTTTTCCAATCTTCTCTAAATAGCATTCAATGACAATGACAGTAAAGATTTTCTTATTTCTGAAAATGCACTGCAGCATAATGACAATAAAGTTTGTTCAGTTTCAGGAGGTCGTACCACTTAATCAATTCCCAAGGCGATATCTTTTCATATAATAAAAAATAGCAATTTACCACTGAATCTAAGGTGAGGTTAGACATATTGAAATGATTATTTTATGAATTTTTGTATCATTTATGGATGGAAATTAGCCACTTGGCTACAATCCCACATATTTACATGATAGTGTTCATCAATATGTACTGTTCCCATTTTAAAAATGAAATAAAATCTGAAAATGTATAGGCCTCACGTTATTTTTCAATAGACTTCCCCTTCATTATCATACTGTACCTGCATATTGATTTAAAGTTATTATCACCCATCATAAGTTATTTACCACAAACACAAGTCAGATGTTAATGTGTTTCCTCTGAGTGTTAGTTTAGGTAAAAAAATAAAACATAAAAGAGATTAAAAAGCGACGTGGGCGAGCTTTAGAGAGGAGCTTCATTGTGGAGTTAAGATCAGAGCGAGGACAGGTAACGATGGATTTAGGCAGAGACGATAACACAAGATCATTCATCACTGAACAGAAGAGGACTCTCAGCCCCGTGATGATGATGATGATGATGTTGATGAGCTGGACTGAAACCTCTCACACACACACATGGTGCCCATTCATTACAGATAAGAGTTTTTTTTTTCTCCCAGAAGCCTTTGCATGAGATGAGAGTACATATTAAAGCACTGCAGTGAAGTGATGGGCTCTGGAAGACAAAAGATTTTTAAGGATGCTTCTTCAAAAATGAAGAACGACCTCCGTCAGGAAAACTGTTATTGAAATAAATCAGTTTTTACTGCGTCTTTGAGTTTATATACTTGTATGTTTATTTTATTTTATTTTTTATTTTTTTCTCTCCCTTCTTTCCATGGAAACTGTTCAGTAATTATTTTTTTCATCGCAGTCTCAAACCATGATGGTGCCACTTTTATGAGCTGCCATATTCTCCAGCAGTAATTTGTAATTCATTTAACACAGTGAGCTTGTATGAAAGAGAGTGCAGTCATTTGTTCTGGTTATATATTCACACACATACACATACACACACACACACACACACACACACACAGTCGCTCTTTCCCTTTTAAACCATAAATACATTGTGGTTGAGTGCAGCATTTATCAAGCGCACACTCTCAATCACACACACACACACACACACACACACACACACACACACAAACACACACATAACTCCTAACTCTTTGATCACGCTCTGTGACCAATTCACCTCCGTCTCTCCGCACTTTAATACTCTTAAAAACGCCATGTGGCCTTTTTTTTTTTGTGTGTGTGGATTCTTTATTTCTACAACAAATCATAAACTGATTAATAACCACATGTTTGCACATCAGCGGTCGACGGTGCCGTTAATAATCCTGATAAAGCGTAGGTATAAAAGCACAGAGAGGAAGGTGCCCATGTTTTTTTTTTGTTTTGTTTTAAGAACAGCCTTGTCTTGTTAGCTGCTGTTGCTGTTGTTGTTGTTGCTGTTGTTTGTCACGCTCATGACATATGAAATGTTTGTTCGCTTTGCTATTAGACTCCGCAGCCAGACGAGCCCGAGACATCACAGGAGAAGACAGATGTGATGTCTGGTGGCAGTGAGATGATGAAATGGTCCATCTACAGTGACACTGCAACATGCAACACTGCATACTGATGACAAGGTGTCAGTGAAGTGTGGACAGATATGAGGCAGTTAAAAGAACAGCAGCACTTTTTTTTTCTTTTTAGGGGAATATGCTTGTTTGTTGCTTTTACTCTCCGCTGAAAGACGACTCTGTTGTGTTCGTGACAGTCAGAGTCAGTAGTGTAGTCTACAACACCAGGACTTGATCCTAAAAACAATAAACACTGGCCATGAGTTTCTGTTTTAAACGTCTTCACATGATTACATATTTTACACTAGGGAGGAACTTGTCCTGGATATTGATTGACACCTACAGCATCCAATAGCATGGGATGTACTACCACCACCACCTGTGGGATTAGACAATAAAGAGCTGCTCTCCTCCACCACCTGTTGACCTGGATGATGAGTCTGGTGGAAGGTTAAACAGAGGAAGGTGATTATGATGATATGGATGATGAAGATGTTTCTGGAATCAGACTGTTTATGTTTGAGGCTGATAGCGGAGACAGAGCTGATGCTTCACGGTGGAGTTTGTCCACAGTCAACAATGATGGGACCGTAAAAGTACAGCATCGGCCCACGGTTTCAAGCTAACTAGCAGGTCCAGCACTGATGGCGCCATGGTGACTGGCAGAATTTATAGTTTGCGGAGGAGACATTGATTTTAAATTGGATGCAAAATTAGGACCCACAAGTGCAGGATGAGTCATCAAACGTCTGAATTCATTCTACAGGAGGAGAAATTACATTGATTTTGATGTATAAATAAGTAAGTAAGTAATATGTAAGTAATAACTTTAGTACGGACGAGCAGTATGAAGGTATTTGGATGTTTCATAGTGTGTGTTTTGGACAAGTGAACTCTATCCGCTGCCATTATATGAAAACCCGTTGCCAGCTGGACCCCCCCTGGAACTCCTAAAGAGTTTTGATGACTCTGAAAGTTCTCCAAGCCCTTCCTTGGCATGACGGTGAGTAGAAAATTGGTGAATTATTGATTTTGGGTGAAGTATCCCTTTAAGTTGCTCTTGTCTCCAAACTTAAATTCTCCCAGGCCACAGTCATCCTTTCATAAAACAAACAGGGCTTCTCACATACACATGGTGATGATACAGCTATTTAAAGGTTGAGTATCCTGCTGTATCCAAGGAGTAGATGGACAAGTGGGAGGAGCCGAGGAGCCTGGTTCTACCTCCTGAGTCACTAAACTAAACCTCAACTCAACCACACTGTGGTCTCATCAAGAAGCTGGTTTTCACAGTTTGTAAAAAGTTCTATTATAAAAATCAAGACGTTATTATAGAGTTCAGCTCTATGTGTGAGTCATTGTGTCTTCAGTCTGTCAGTGTGTGTGTTTACCTGTCTTCTCCAGTCAAGGATTTCCACTGGGACAACTTGAGCAGACCCCAGACAGTTCATTCATCCAGTCCAGTTTCTTTCTCTGCTGGTTTCCAGGTGAGGAAGTAACTTCAGGCCGTTGGTTTATCTCCAGTTTCCAGTGCCGTGTCTGCACACAGCGCCAGAATGACCCGACACTGAAAGTTGATAGAAGAAGTGGAAGGAAATTCAACTCATTGACAAAACACAGACCTGCACCGCTCTGAGCTGAGGTTAACTCTGCATTTCATTTGCCCCCCCCGCCCCCCGCCCCCCGGTGTGTATGAGTGTCCACCTCACACACGTCCTTCGCTTTTGATGTGTTAAGAGCATTGATCATTCGTGGCAACATCTTCCTCATGAATGTACTTCACTTAAAAAAAGAGGTGGTGCTGCAACGTCTCAGAGAAGCTCTGGGCAGCAGCGGTCACTGACTCATCAAAAGAATGATTTATAGCAATTTAACAAGGTCAATTTAAAGAGGAACTATGCAGGATTTTTAGCTTAACTTTGCTTTATTTTTTACCTTAATGCAAAAGCTTCGGAGAACTAGCGCTGGTTAAGTAAATGACTTGTAACTAGTTCCAGGGAGAATGGAGGCTCTCTGCCTCCCACCTAACCCATAATCTCTTGTTTATGACAGATAAGACTACAGAAATATACACATAGTAACATGGTATATGATAAAAAACACTCCATTGATTGATTTCTCACCGGCTTCATTGAAAACAATTGCACATGGCCAAGAGGAGGGTTAGCAACACAGAGGAAAAGAGATCAAATTTGCTTCCCCTGTAAAGGTTTCCATTGATTGCTAATTATCTGTCCATTTGTCCATTGTCCATACTGGTTATCCATGCTTGACCCTGGGGGCTGCAGTCAATCCCAGCTGATGTAGGGTGAGGGCGGGGTGCACCCTGGACGGGTCGCATCTCATCAATCAACCATGGAGAACCTGGAGAACCCAAAGAAACGTATGCACATGCAAAGTCCACCCAGGGAGGACTGTACCACTTGTGAACACAGTAAAGAGATGATGTTGCATGGTTGCACGACTTGGTCAAAGTAATTTGTCGCTCTTGGCTAAGAAGCGACAGGGGCAGAGGCGCACACAGCTTGCAGAGTTTCATTGTCTTCTCCAGAGACTGTACCTTGATGATGGACCTGTCTCTAGAGTTCGACAACGCTTTGTTCGGCTGACGAAGGGCGCACTTGTCGCTGAAGTTGAATGTTTCGAACTTCTATTACAAGCTAGTCGCCTCCTAGAGCAACAAGCCGCGCCCACTCGGTTGCAGCCTCAAACAGGATGTTGCATCATACCATTGATTTTGTATGTAATATTGTCACAACAAAAAAAAAGTCACTTTTGGTGTGCACACAGCTTTAAAGGAGAATTCCGGCCATTTTTGACCCCTAAATCGTTGATGGTCACCCAGTGTTGGGTGGAGCAAAAAAACGCGACTAAAATTGATGCAGGCAAACCGGAGTTACACCATGGCTAGACGGCACTAGGGATAGCGACAACGCTAACCTATGGGGGCAATTCTTTCAACCACAACAAACACTCAAAAAACAATCAAATATCTATGGTACATGACTGGAATCCTTAGAGACACCACTGAACTCATATAGTGTACAGTATAAACAGTATAAACTTTGTGTTTTTGCATGTAGTCACTCACCTCAGACGGCCGAACTCTGAAACATCCTGGAAAGACATTACTATCCGATCGCAGAGCGCCTGCTCTCCCCGCCACAGAAACAAACACTTTTCCTTTGTTGTGATGATTTCTTTACAAAAATAAACAGTCTGAGATATTTTGGGCATTACCACTGCACTGCTCCACCGTTCATTTTTTGTAAAGAAATCATCACAACAAGGAAAAAGTGTTTGTTTCTGTGGCGGGGAGAGTAACGATTTAGGGGTCAGAAATGGCCGTAATTCTCCTTTAAAGTTTTGACTTCTGAGTGAAACTTAAAACAAATGTCTCTTCTCAAAGACAAACAGACCTGATCGAAACAGTAAAAGCACAATTACGCTGTCAAAATTTTGTTCTTGATGCACTTTGAGGTGTGCCTGGGTTTAGATATGAAAAAAAAATGGTTATTTTTATATCAAAAGTGGAGTTTAGTGTTGGTATCAGCTCAGTTTCTGCTCAGTTGAAGCCATTTTTGGTCATTGTTTCTATTGCACTGTACTGTACTGTATGTGACCAGATCATCACTTGTTTTTCTATAGATTCATTTGTGTTGGTTTGAAATTCGTCATTACCTGCTGCTGCTGCTGCTCGCCAGCCACTAAAAAAAATGTCTGTACCAGAGAGATGCCCTGTTTTTCTGGACATCTTTGTGACTCAGTTCACTTGCTACTGTAACATTACAGGGAACTATTCAAACATTCCCATAAGACACTTGTCTACAGATTTACAGGTGAATTTCTTTTGTAGCTCACAAGAATTTACACCACAAAACGGTGTTGTCTGCAGGATCTCTGCAGGAACAAGATGGGAAGTGCAAATCTAAAGTTTTCTTTTGCTTCCCCCCCCCTCCTCACCTTGTCTGTGTTTTTACAAAATCACAAAAGAAGCTGTGCAGAAGTCCTGCAAATTGGCTGTGAACATCTGAGGCTGAGAGAAAGTCACAGATCAGTGGCTGTGGGAGACTCAGCTGCTCTGTGAGGGCGGCAGGTCCTGGATGATCGCTCTCAATGGAAGCTTTAAAAAAAAAAAAAAAAAAGTAGGAAAAAGTAAAAACTGGAAGTGAGAAGTAAAAGCAGCTGTAGTGTGTTTTGATTCGACATGGTTGATTGCACCTGGAGGAGAAATATTGGTGGAGCCGCTGAAAGAGGCTGACCTCAGCGTAACCAAAAAACTACAGTGCATTTTACATCCATCAGTGGAAAAGGAGGTTCAGTATTTTTTTTGCTTTTTTGCCTCAGAGCTGAGCTGGATTAATGATAGTGATCATAATCTTGAAACTTTTTTTTTTTTAGCACAAAGTATAAAAAAATCTTCCTCTTATTCATTCAGCCTCTCTAAAAGCCCGACTATGGCAGTGGACTATTATGCTTTAGTAGATAGAGGAGCCACTTGTCCAGCAGTTAAAGCTAATGACTTAATATGTACAAGTTATAAACTTTGAGACTCAGATGTTTCTGCTGCAGAGACAATGTGACTCTCCTCCTCCTCCTGCAGCAGAGAGAGAGAGAGAGAACAGTCCTTCATTATATCTGAGCAAAGCAGAAAGTCATTATGTAAATTAAATTGGGTGAATTGTCTCCTGATGACAGAGCTTTACAAGGCAATTCAATTGTTTTTATAATCTATTATTGACGGTTTGTTCTGCTGGATGTGACCTTTGATTGACATGTACAGACTTTCAGTGAGTCAAACATTCAATATTTTGCTGAAAACATCAGCAGCATGAGCATCTTTGATGTTTACAGGGAGGTCTGACTTGAATTGTCTCTGCACATTTAACCCCTATTAGCTGATGCATTTATAAACACAGTGACTGGAGGAAATCGCTTCAGGTCAATATGTTAGTATAGGTAGGTATAGGCATAAAGTCGTTAGAGAGAGATGTTAGATAAATCTTGATGGCAATCATAGCAAACTTCGGAGATATGTAACATCCACTTTGTCTGTAAACTGATCTTTCATTAGTTCTGGACATTTATAGACTGGAAATAAGATTTGTAGATACATTCCCACTAGAGGAGAAGATGCAAACTGTTGTTAAATACCCAATAAACATACTGCAAAAAGCTTCTCCAAACTTTAAACTGTTTTTAAGCTATGATGTTATAAAAGAAAGATGCACTATTGTTTATTAACACAATAACAAAAACAAATCTGCAAGAACTCTATACAACACAACTCTGTAAAACATAACATTCATCTACCATTTCGCTTTTGCACACTCATAGTATAACCCTTCAAAGTGTGCTTGATTTCCCAGTTGTTCAAAAGGTGTAATCTGGATCAAAATTATCCAGGTTTTGAATTGACATTGAAATGAATTTTGAAATTTGAATTGAATTTATATAACATTTTGCTCCTGAAATCCCCCCTGAATCCACCAAACTGCTGGGATGATCCTGTTGTTTTTTTGTTTTGTTTTTATATCAAAGTTTTCCCAATCCTACTAAAAAGTTTTGAACAACACAAACTGAGGATTTGATCCAGTTTAAAACCAAGATTGGATTATGTGATCCAATCCAATTTCAGAGTCCGGTTGTAGTTTTGAACAACCCATTTTCAAGATTTGATCCAATCCATTATCTAAAATCCGGTGTTCGGGTGTCCCAGTGGATGAGGACTTCTGTCTTAGGCTACAACTGTGATTTTAATGTACTTATTATATTGAATTTGATGAAGTGAGACAAGTATGTAACAGAGTTTTGGATTCAACCTTTGAAATATTAGTGTTTCCTGTTTGTTAGTGTATCTATGTGCCATGAAATAATTTACATTCATTTACATTTTTGGTTTTGGAGTTAAAGGGAGGAGTCAGACGCTGCCAAGATGGCGACTGTGGAGCGGCTCGCTCCTGGGAAACCTGCATGTGGGCGTCGTCATGGAGACCGCATCCATCTTTATTCATAGCCTGTGATCAACACCCTGCAGTAATGTGCCTGGAAGCTTCACACTCATAAACACCACACCACTTAGCTGCCTCGTTGTGGACCGGTTTAAAGTGGTGGTTAAGTCTTGACCCGGGAGTAAAGGGACTGTTATTGTTCTTTTTCTTTTTTTAACGGCCTCTTTACGATTTACACATTCATATTGAATGAACAGTGCAGGACTTCAGACTCTTGTTATAGGCCTACAATATGGGCTGTTTTTTTGTTTTTTTTCTCACTGGGCTCATTTCAGACTAAGATGTAAGAACAAGCGTTTGCTGGTTCATGAAAAAACCAGCGCTTGTCATCTGAGTCGTTTCATCTCTTCAGCAGGTTGTGGTTTTGTCTTTGCATGCAACTGTTCCTCCATGAAAAAAACAGAAAAAAACAGATCTGCTGACCGAGCATCTCTCAACATGTTCACGTTATGCAGACCAGGTTTTTATTAAAGAGCGGCAGCAGCAGCAACAAGAACAAAGCTGCGTAAACTCTGTGAAGGTATCGATGGTATCTGCTGCACAGAAGAGAAGGCCTCCAGGTGGTTCATCTATACAACTTTAAGTCGCAGTATTACAATTCTTTTTTATAGTTTCTGTATCTGAAAACAGCGCTGATATAAACATAAGATGATAAAATAAGTATAAGAATCACCCACACACTCTCTCATGTTGCTATCGCTACAGTTAAACCCATGTATCATTCATAGAGGGATGTTAATGTTGATCTGCAGCTTTTAAAACAACCTGTTTATGTGAAACCGTCTCATTTCCACACCTCCATCCTCCGTCTTTCTCTTCCCCGTGTGTCTTCTCTGTGTCCCACAAACCTTACCTCGCTCTCTCTCCTAATGCTTCTTGAAGCTCCTGCTCTTCCATCTCTCCCTCCTGTCTTCCTTTCTCCTCCCTCCGTCCCTCACTCACTCCATCCAGGGATTTCAGGCTCTACCTCCATCCACGTGTTGTCTTTCTTCCTGTTCATTATCTTCTCCTTTCTTCATCTTCTTCTCCTCCCTCTGCCCTCTCCTATAGACCCTCACTCCCCTCCAGGGTTCAGAGCTCTCCATCAAGCACAACTGTAGCAACGCAAAAACATGAAAACGGCCAATAAAGTAATAATTTTGGCCATTTTAAATGTAATAAAGCCAATAATGTAATGTTTTATTATATAAAAATATACTTTTTATATAATAAAACATCACTTTTGCACAGAATACAGGTGTACAGATATGTATATTTTAATACCAATATTTTAAGTCAGTTTTCAGTGCAAATTTGTTTCTATTTTTGTCATATTTTGTTCAGTATGAGCAGTAGTGTGATCTGAAATGGTTAAAGCAGAAGTAAGCGATATTTTTGTGTTAATATAAGTCTTAAATAGTTATATCTTCCGACAGCAATCACTTACATAGAGTGTTTGGACTGAAACACGGGTCTCTCAGTCACTCTGCTCTGCTCTGAGCCGAGGAGAAAACATTTATCGTATCCTACAGTTTTTATCCAATGAGGAGAGAGAACGGCATGCAGGGCTGTGTGTGCAGCCAAGGAACGCCGTGAATGTGGTGACGTAGGGACGAGGACTGTTATGGTGCGTTCAAGGAAACTCGTAACTCGTGTTTTTCCGACCGTGAAGTCGTACCAGTTCGATCTGGTACGAGTTCACGGGTCGGAAGTTACGAGTGGCCGTTATAGTGACTTTCACCGGTAAAACAGGTCGGAAAAACACGAGTGGGTTGCCTGGAACGCTACAAAGTCGTAAGTTGTGACTTGAAGCTGTAATTTACGGTTTCAAAAGCCTGCCTGGAACGCAGCATTAGCCAAAACGACCGGATCGCTTACTTCTGCTTTAAATATTCATTTTTCTTTTAATTTCAGCTGGACTTGGTTTTAAATGATGAGGCCATAAAATGTCTGGATTACGATGATGAGTCTGATGAATGGGTTGTACTTTTTTTTTCTTTTTTTTTTACAATCAGACTTTTAACTTGAAAAACCAGAACAGAAATCAAAATCGTCCATTTGCATCTTTACATTTCTGTCTTGATGTGATTTAGGTGTTTGTGTCTTCAGTTGTCATTTTGTGATATTGTATAATGTATTTCTTATAATAAGAAAAACACAATAAAATACCTTAATAATACTTTAAAGGGACAACGAGGAGTTTCTATTCGGTTATAAAAAAGTCTCACGTTAATGTGGATGAATCTCCGCTACCCACACTTGTTAATGGGCCCATTTTCGATAAATATATCGTTCTGTCTCTATCGTTATTTTGTTATTATTAGTGGTGGCGGAGATGCTGGTCGAGCCGACCAGCGTTTTTTACTTTCGGTTTCGCAACGAGTCATGAGAATAACGCAGCCAAATCGCGGTTTATGGTCGGAACTACGACGGTATGTGAACCTCTTTGAACCTCTGACTTTAATTCTTGATGAATGAAAACATGAGTCCGTCTTGCGCCGGTCAAAAGAATTTTACGGTGCGCGCGGAGGCTCATAAATGTAGTGTGAAAACGCTTCGCTTTTCCAAAACTCCTCGTTGTCCCTTTAAGACATAGTTCAGTCCAGTGGGTGTCAATGCGTTAAACTACACTCAAGCCAAACAAAGTCTATAAAGAGAAAGGTGTGTGATGTAACTGAAGTGCTGACGTGGCAAACACCAACTCAGGTGTGTGTGTGTGTGTGTGTGTGTGTGTGTGTGGGCAGCACCTGTGTGAGGAGGAGGACAGTGGAGCCTGAGATTGTGTGAATCGACCGTCATTTGGTGAAAACATTAAGGCTCTTTATCTAACCCTTGGGCCACAAACAGAGTTGAAACAAATGAGCACTTCATTTGCATATATTTGCCCTAATGGTTTTTCCATTAGGATGAAACACTCATCAGCATAATAAAATTGCTCTAGCGGGAAAGAGAATCAGTCACATCTGGAGACAGTCTCACAGACAGTAACGCAGGATTAAACCGCCTCCTGCACACAGGGAGCTTTTGTTTAAAGCATCAGGTAGCGTTAAATCACACATTTACTTTCAAACTCAAACTGTGTGTATAAAAACTTAAATGGATTACTGAAATCTAATACCGGGCTGAATCCATATGCAGTCAAGCTGCCTGTAAAGGCAGAGTCTGTAGATATCAGCGGTTGTGCTGCTGCTGTACCACCAAGATGGCGACTGGACGCCGTCAAGCCGGGAAGAAATGGAAAAGGAAATACTGGTGGTTAGCCCTGCACCTCACTTTCCTTTTGGGTAACACTTTACTCTATAAGCAGATGCATAGCACTTATAAGACCTTTCATAAGGTGTTTGTAATGCATTAACGATGGCTTCATAAGGCATGACTTGGCATTCATACATTGGGTTGCACGTAATAACAGCTTATGGCACATTACCTTGTGGTTGCGGTGTGTGTTTTGATGGACTTGGAGTTCAAACAGGTGACGGGTGGAGCAGGACGGGTCTTTTAGGATGTTGTCTGTCTTCTGTAGGTAATGAGAGGTGAAGATGTATCACTACGTCACACAGAAATGACAGGTAAAAGAAGAAGAAAAAGTTGCAGGAAAATATTTTGTATTGGTAACCCTTTAATTTACAGTTAAATTATGTGATCATGTCAAGAAATAGCCTAGTAATAACGGTCAGTTTCATAGTAATGTCATGTTTTTCATAAAGGCAAAAGATTACAAATGATTTTCATGCTTTGAATTTGGGAAAGGCCAGAAGTTTTCTCCACCAAGTCCTTGCAATTGTCTATTACAATCAGTTATTTCTGGGTTATTTCTACACCATCAATTATTATTTCTTTCCGTCTTTCCATTACTATGAAATTGACCGTTATTTCTAGGCAATTTCTAGACACTTGTTATTTCTTGGCTATTTCTTCACATCATCACATAGGCCTGTGTATTAAAGGGTTACTTAATATTTCTACCTATACCAACATTAAACTGTATCTACTAAGTATCAATACACACAGTCACAGTGTCTCCTCATCTTTAAATAGGGGCCGGAGGTGTTTCTGAACATTAGCATGTGACAGCGGTGTCGACCTTTGACCTATAACATGATTATCCTTCTAAAATATTTGAGTGAATTTGTCTTATACCAAATGCAGCAATTCTTGAAATATATCTAAGTAAGGTCACGGTGACTTTGACCTTTTTTCCCTTTTTTTTTTTTACTATTAAAATGGATTCAGTTGATTTTTCAATCCTGAGGCCAGAAATACACATGTGTATCCAAAAAATAGACAGAGAAAAGACCTGTTGCATGTCAACCTGACACGGTACCATCAACGTTACATAAAACTGACAGCCTCCACTTTCCTTCGACGTCTGGGCTGAATCAGAATATGACACAGACATGAGAACATAAAGGATACACACACCCCTGTGTGTTTGCAGGCACTGACGTTTCCTGTCAGCTGTAAACAAGAAATTAAGTTATATGACAACAAATCCGCAATGTGCCAGACACCTGCAAAATCTATGCGGGGATAAAGAGTTTGCAGGAGGAAGAGTTATTGAGAAGCTGCAGGAATGAGATCCAGTGAGGTGAAGAAAACAAAACAGGATAAAATGAAGAAACCTGCACACGTCTTTGACCGTCAGACTGGTATTGATGAAATCATCTCAGCAGTTACATATGAATCTATTCCTGATTATGCATGGAGATGTCAACAAACCAGATCCATTTTACTCCACAAAGCCTACAGTAATACATTACCATATAATACATGCATAGTGTATTAAAGTAAAGCATGCACAATGCACAGGGCAATTTAGGGTATAATGCAAATAAAGAACACAAACATCTCACAGAAAACCAAAGCGATGATGCAAAAGTCTGTAGAGGAAGTTAAACAGCCTGTGTCACATTCAAGTTTGACAAAATCACTGCATTTGAATGCAAAAACACCGCATTACCATGTCTTTAAACCCTTTGTGTGAATGAATATCTTCCACAAAACCACACACAAATGTTTGGTAAATGGTGTTGCATCATCCACATTGTTGTGCTGCAGTGTCACATGCTGCATCAACCACCTTAAGCCCTGTGGGGGGAAATAACACAAAGGTTACTCCAACAAAAAACAAGTCGAACAACACAACATAAACTGATTAAACCACACTTAAACCAGAGACAAATGTACAGTGGTGGACTACACCGTCTGTCCTGGGTCAAACAAACAGAGCAGGTGTCCACACAGGTGACGTCCTGCTGCTGCTGCTGCTGCAGTGAAAACAACAGATGAGCCAGAACGACTTGGTTATATCAGTTTATTCTGAGTGAACTAGAGAGAGAGAGAGAGAAAGAGGAGGACCTGGCAAAGCATCAAGTGCTGCAAAGGCCAGGTGCAGCTCTGGACCAGGGCCCGGTCCGCCGAAAAATAATTAATATATACACACAGCAACATGTGGTGGAAACCAGAGCTCACAATGAGTTGGATCAGCCTCTGTGCTCGACTCTTAGTCACTCTGAAATCTCCCATTAGGACAGAAAATACAGCACTCTGAGTGAGAGTGTAATTTCTGATAATCACAGAAACAGTGTTGAATCCCATGTTCCTTTGTTTCTTGAGGAGACGCTGATGAAAAGCCTGTGTGTTACAGTCCTAAAGGCCATTGCTGTTATGTGTCATGTGAAGTCCACTGCAGACTGTTAAAGGGATATTTCAACATTTTGGCAAATTGGCCCATTGCCATACAGTAATCCCTATAGTCTTAGAAGTAGGTTTGTTACCTTTAATTGTCAGTGCAAGCTATTTTTAGAACGGCGGGACAGAGCCGTGAGCTGCTCAGAGCTACGCTACGGAGGCTAATGGGATTTCTTGGTTTCCCTCATCAAACTCATCAAATACACAATCCAGGGCTCTCAAGTCTCACGCATTTGGCGTGTGACACACGCATTCCCACCCGTTCACACGCCCACACGCCACACATTGTATTTCTCACGCATTTAAATTACCATGGTGACGTCCATCAGTCGCTTTAACAGTGGAACAGATTTGAGGGCGCACTGATCACACGAGAGAGGTGAAGAGACAACAACACTGTTACCTCAGCCTGTACCATCGCTAAAACACCGACGACCAGTGAGTAACGAGTCAAAAAGCCGCCGACATTGATCACTGCCTGAAGAGTTTGAAAGCAGCCTCTTAACTTCATGAACGCAGCTCAAACCGACCACTGGTGCCTCAGCACGGCGACCAAGCTTTGATAAACACACCGGATCCGCGCCAGTTCACAGTAGGAGCTTAAAGCAGATATCAGTGGAATGTTTTTGTTAATATAAGTCCTAAATAGTCCTATTTTCCGTCAGCAATCACTTACATGAAGTATTTCAGCCTAAACACGAGTCTCTCCATCACTCTGCTCTGCTGTAACCCGAGGAGAAAATTTTCCTTGTGGGATACAAGTGTTATCCAATGAGGAGAGAGAACGGCATGAAGGGCTGTGTGTGCAGCCAAGGGATGCGCGTGAATGTGGTGACGTAGCACGAGGACCAATTGATGCCTGACAAGGGCGGGGGCTGCTAACTCATGGTGCGTTCAAAGAAACTCGTACTTTGTGTTTTTCCTTCCTGTGAAGTCATACCAGTTCGATCTGGTACGAGTTCACGGGTCGGAAGTTACGAGTGGCCGTTATAGGGAACTTTCACAGACAACAGGATGGTAAAAACACGAGCTACGGGTTACCTGGAACGCTACCAAGTCGTAGTTGTGACTTGAAGCTGTAACTTACGGTTTCAAAAGCCTGCCTTGAACGCAGCATTAGCCGAAACGGCCGTGAAGCTGATATCTGCTTTAATTTTTTTTTAAAAAGAAAAAAAAAAGCGCTCATCGCGGTGGAGCGGAGAACAGCGGAGTTTCCTCTGCTGCAGCTGATCAGCTGACATGTGTCAAGACGAAGCTGTCACAGTCACAGGTGTCTCTCATCTCATCTCATTATTATAGACTTCAACCTCAGAGCTCTCTGTCCTCAGACTGTCCTGACCTGTCCCTGAACATCACACAGGGACAACATGGAGCTGCCTGTGTGATTGGTTACTCAGTTTTAATGTTTACATCAGGCTGCGTTCAACTAATCAGTCAATGCTACTGTGATTTATACAGTAATCATATAGTGGCAGGAAAGACCATTGCATCTGTATCAAATATTGTGTTGAACAAGTTCAACTTGAGGACAAATGTTTAGAGTGTTTTCACTGTTCCTAAATGTAAAAATGGGTCACATTGGACCCTCAACATTATTTAAAGGTTAAATAATGTGTTACTTAAACATTTTTCATTGTGCTGTGCTCTAAAAATAAACTAACAAATACTAGTGTACAGTCCTGTATAAGTGCCCAAAATAAGTGATTTGAGGGCATCCTCCCCAAAATTTTGTGCGCGCTGTGCGCGCAATAGCACATTCGCATTCACTGTGCCCCCTCCAATTTTTGGGTTGCATGACGCCCGTGGTTAACTTATTCCAGTCATAAATCATAAATATTTTTGTTTGAATGAATTTATGCGTCATTTGCCAGACATCCATCCCCACTTCAACCAAATCCCCGCTGCCGCTGGTAAAATCTCACTCTGAACTCACTTCAAAACTTGAGAGCCCTGCACAATCCAACAACTCCACAACGCTCTGGTGGACAAGTTGTGACCTGCACAGTCACCACGCTATGAGATAATAATGTAACGTAATGAGACGTTGTTTTAGAGGTAAATTCATGCAAAACAGCTGATGCGCGTTTCCTTCAGGAACAGTTTTTCAGCAAGCAGTCTCTGCATTTACCTCTAAAACAACTCTGTCTGGTAACGTTCTGTTATTATCTCATAGCGTGGTGAATGTGCAGGTCACAACTTGTCCACCAGAGCGTTTTGGAGATGTTGGATTGTGTATTTGATGAGTTTGATGAGGGAAACCAAGAAATCCCATGAGCCTCCGTAGCGTAGCTCTGAGCAGCTCGCGGCTCTGCTCCGCCGTTCTAAAAATAGCTTGAAACCGACAATTAAAGGTAACGAACCTACTGCTATGACTATAGGGATTATGGCAATGGGCAAGTTTGCCAAAATGTTGAACTATCCCTTTAAGAGACTTTATTCACATCACTTGTTTTTGTTAGTTTGCTTGCATCTCTTTGCAAAGTTGCATTAACATTTCACCCTGGTCAGATTGGCTGAAAACAGGAAGGACAACAAAGCAAAAAAATCGATGACATTATTGGGCTGGTTGTAGACTGCTCTCTCTGCCGTCAGCCATTCTCTCTTGAGCAGCGTCCAAATGACCGATGAGACCAGGTAAGACATTTGGACACTGCTGCACTGATACTGATTGGCTCTGCACATGTAGGAAATCTCATGTGAGATGGTTTTATGAGCATCGAAAAACACAATTTAAAAGCTTGACTTGTCCGTTGGAGAAAACTTTTAGAGGTTTAAGCACCTCAGTGACACAAGTTAAAGCTTTAGAGCCGTGTCCACCAAACAGCCTTTTTGCGCTGACAACACTGTTGAGCGCTTTCTCTCTCTCTCCTGCGGGCATAAGAAATACACAACAGCATTAGCAGCAGGTTTCAACATGGACCCTGAGGTCGGCCTACCTTCAAAATGATTGTGGGTGCATGATATAAACCGGTTTTTGGTAACGTATGTCCCGTCCCTTCTTGTATTTGATTGGTCAAAGTGGGAAAAGTGGCATTGACAAGTGCTTCGCTGTTCTAAAAGTTGAACAGATTTCAACTCGAGGGGCTCTTGAGTGTGGCGACAAACAACGGTCACAAGAGTCGCAAGAGGGTTTTTTCACATGATCCGTAAAGAAAGTAGATGCTGTGTGTGTGAAAAACGCGTTTGGTGGACATGGACTCTTAAAGGGGACATATTATGGATATTTGAATTCTGTGGCTGGCTAGTCTTCCGGCCCCGAAAATGTGAGAATTTACAAGAAAATCTGTAATGTGCAGGCTCCCTCAGTTAAAATGCATGTCATAATTAGTTTTCACATTTTCATACAGTAATACCACCCCTACCTGGTACCAGTAGAAGGGGCGGGGCAAGCAGTGGCTCATTTGCATTTAAAGGGACAGGCACTGAAACCAGCCGTTCTGAACAGGGCTGTTTTGAGATGATGAAAGGAGCTGTGATGTTTGATTCTTGGGGTATTTTGACCGAAACATGTCACAGACATGTCTTTAAGACACCTGGGAACTATTTTAATTTGTGGAAAATGGGTAGAATATGTCTCCTTTAATGAAGTCAGAGGTCTGAAGCTTCACAGATGTTTTTGACAAGATGTAGAAAAGTTATAATAACAAAAAATGTAGCCTAATACTGGTGTATAATTAGTACTAAAGAGGAAAACCAGGGAGAGAGGATGATATGGAGCAAAGGGCCACCGGTCAGGTTGGAACCAACAACTTTTTCCGGACACTAACTGGTTTGTTTTTGCCTTTAGACGTTGCACTTTACAATTCTTTAGATATTGGAAAAGCTCCTAATAATGTGGGATAGGTGGAAACACAGCAGTGAGTGGTCTCCTGGTTACTACCTCAACAATGTCCACATACATATTGCAGCTTTTGTTATGTCTTGGTGAATCCACCCTGGCCATTATTATTACTACGTATTAGGAAACATCACAATCTTTAAACAAAGCTTCTCAGGCTGTGGGTGGCGGTCACAGGAGACTATTGACAGACTCCACCGCCCCGGCTGATGATGTCGACGCCCCACTGAGAGCGTTCGCTCACATACTAATAAGGAAGTAAACACAGTGTTTCCATTGGCAATCACACTCCTGTTCCATCAGGCTGCAGATAGCATTGATCAATACGTGTGCGGTGGAAATGTTTTTAATGGACCCTGAGAGAGGGAGAGAGATAAAAGCGAGTCTGGACCGGACATGCTAAATGAGTGCAGAGTAAAAATATATAATTTAGGTGAAATTAAACAAAATCGGCGAGAAAACAAAAACACGTCATGCTTGTTTCACCACTCTGACATTTTGACAGTTTACAGCAACATTTACAGCTACTTTTTTTTTTTTTTAATTCCAAAAATATAAACAACAAAAACAAAAGCTCCTGCTCATTGACATTTTAATAAGGTGAATTACAGCCCTGCAGCGTGGCTCATTAACCTTTAGAAAATGATCTAATATTGTGGTTGACAAACGCAAAACTTATCAATAAAATGTGTTAATTAGACCGACTGTGAGATTATTATTATTTTTATTATTTATTTATTTTTTACAGTGCAGTGAGTCCACACTTTCTTTAGTGAATGTCAGAGCTGCAGACGAGTCACCGTGCACTTTATTTGTCTTAAAGTCGTGGGTGTGATTGATTTATGCACAGGGTGACGTTTTCACACAAAGCACCAGCAGCAGCAGCAGCATCAAGATCTAACGTCTGAAGTGAAGATCGGTTCTTATCAGCGGGTTCTTCGGCTCGCAGGAGGTGTGAGATTTGTCTTTGAGTCGGCGTTGACAAGCGAGTGCCAGGTGACCGCCGGCCCGGCGTCCTGTCATATCTGAGGCGCAAGTAATGCAAGAGGAGATGAGCTATTCTTTCTCCCTGAAGGACGGAGAGACTTCAAGATGCTCTTTGAGGTTGTTGTTTTTTTTTATGGTTTTGTCTTAACTATATTCAGTTTGCAGTTCAGAGCGAGTAGAACCTGGAGATGGGAAACAGATAGCAGTGTAACGTGGCAGCTCCCTGGAGGAATCGGGCTGCACGGCGACCGCGTTCTCTGAGGATATACAGAGTCGGGGGCAGCTCTCCTGGGGAGGGTCATCACAGACAGACAAGCTTGCATTATATATGTGTGCATGTGTGTGTGTGTGTGTGTGTGTGTGTGCGTGTGGGTTAGATGACAGTTGTATAAATAAATTTCTCCTCAGGGAGTGAAAAAAAACAACTAGTAGCGTTGTTCATTTCTGTAAAGATCTGATGTATTCTCAGTCGTGTACTCAAAGAACATCAAGTGTGACTCTGAAAATGTCAAATAAGGAAACGCAGGATATTTCTGGGACATTATCTTGACATTAACACTAATGATGTTGGAGTGTGGAGACCAGCTGACATCGAGTACTCAGATGCGTCACTGCTGCTGCTGTTGTTTCTAAGATCAGCCAGATCAGATCACACGCTTCTTTCTGTCCTTTATCTTCTATTGTGGAAAATATTTCCTTCATGCATATTTACAAAAGCACCTTAATTACACATTAATAACACAGTGTGTACAGTCTACAGACAAAAACAACAACCTCAAAATAAAAGCTTAAAGGGATAGTTCAACATTTTGGCAAATTGGTCCATTGCCATAATTCCTATAGTCATAGCAGTAGGTTTGTTACCTTTAATTGTCAGTGCAAGCTGTTTTTAGAACGGCGGATAATATCATAGCAATCAATCATAGCATACAATGACTTAACATAAAGTAATGTAATGTAACATAATGTAATGTAATGAAACAAAGCATAACATGCCATGACACAACATGACCTAACATAACATAGCATGATGTAATGTAACAAGATGTAACGTAATGTAACATTACCTAGCATACCTTTATATGATGTAATGTAACATAACAAAGCATAACATGCCATGACTTGACATGACCTAACGTAACACGACGTAATGTAACGTAACATGACCTACGTAACTTTATATGACGTAACGTAACATAGCAAAGCATAACATGATATAACATGCCATGTCATGACATGACACAACATGGCCTAACATAACATAACATGATGTAACATAACATGACATGGCATACCATACCAAAACACAACGCAACAAACCATAACATGATATGACATACCATGACAACATTGGTTTACTCATGATTTTTTAGGACTGCATGTGTTGTGTGATAGAAGCTGCCACACACACACACACACACACACACACACACACGCTCCTCTAGTTTCCTGTGGGATGAGCTGCAGCTGAACACTGAGTAAAAACAACAGAACGGTGAATCTTCCTCTGCTCCTTCTGTTCAAACATGCACTCAATCACCAAACACGTTGGTGTGAACTCCTGTACACCTGCTTATCCATGCAACACATCATTTTACATTTTACATTCACTTATCTCTCAGCTTCTTTTACCCAAAACGACATCACAAGAGCCTCCGTGCATCATGTCATGTGACAGCAGGTCTTTATGATTTCATTGAGATGATTATTAGACATTAGACCTTTAACCCTGGACATATTGGATGGAGCTGACTAAAAAACCTACGGTAGCTCAGATAACCGCTCAGTCACAACTGTACAGCTTCAACACAGTGAACGTTGAGGTGAATGTGAAATACTAGAACAGTATGTAACCACAGTTAACTACTCCTGTCAGCCAGAAACAGAGCCTGCGTAAGTCTGTGCCGACTGCATTAGTGTGTAAGCTGCTGCATTAGTAATAGACTGCACTTATACTGCTTTTATGTCTTATTCCCATTCATACATACACACATTTATACAGCCGCTTACTTCTACATATTTGTTGCTACTGCCATGCACACACACACACACACATACACACACACTTGCGCAAAGAAGGAAAAACCAGCAGAAGCAGTTTGTGGTTCAGTGTGTTGCCCAAGGACTTTGACATGAGGACTGATAAGTGGACACAGCCGCCCCGGGCACAGACTCAACAAAATAGAGCAATTTTTTACAACTATAGTCGACCTCCTCCTGGTTTCTCCTGCCTCCTCCACTCAGAGCAGTTTCAGGTCCTGTCCCAGTTTATCCAAAGTCATAGAAAATATGAATCATCTGTGTAGAAATTTGTCGGAATTGCTGTGTGAAGTGTTGAGTTATGGATAAAAAAGTGTTTTCCAAGGTCACTGTGATCTGCGACCACCAAAGTCTAATCAATCAATCCATCCACATGTCTTCATATATAACCCTTTGCAACAGCCAAAGTGCTTTACGTTGGAATCAAGAGAACACGATAATGCGATAAAATCATTTTTAAAAAAGCATAAAAGTTGAACAAAATTAAATCAGTTTTGAGTTAATAATAGAATAAAAGTGCTGGGTCAGTAACAGGAGGGGAACCTGTTCCGAAGTTTAGTTGCTTAACAGCTTTGAAAACAAACATTAAAATCTTAAAATGAATTCTAAAATTAACAGGAAGCCAATCAAGTGAATAGATGATGGTGTTTATATGTTCATGTTGGGAATCCTTCAGTCCATTGGAAGGGATTCCCATTAAGAGTTGTGGAGATATTATGATCACAAGGCTAAAATCGTATTTGTTTGTTTTTTTGAGGCCACTGCAGCCTTGACCTTTGACCACATAATTTCAAGTAGTTTGTCCTAGAGTATTTGCCATGTTGTGCACTTAACTTAAAGAAGACATATTATGTCCCTTTTCCATAAATTAAAATAGTTCCCAGGTGTCTTTAAGACATGTCTGTGACCCTTCTACTGATACCAGGTAGGGGTGATATTATGCAGATTCGAAAACTAATGACACCATTGTCAGACAACTGAGGGAACAGCTCATAAAACCACGTGGATTTTAACCTCCTGGAAATTACAGATTGTTTTGTCAATTCTCACATTTTGGGGGCCGGAAGGCAAAACAAACACCTAAATATATGTTAAAGAGCCTTCAAAAAGTTATATTTCCATAATATGTATTTTTGAAACGTTTCTTTACAATAAACAAATTATGAAGTTACATTTTCAAACCCTTGAAAGAGAATGGAGGCTCTAGAGAGCTGCCTTCCTTGCTTTCTCGCCAGATTCGTTGAAAACAAATGCACATGGCCGAGACGAGGGTTAGCAACACAGAAGAAAAGCAACCGGACTTGAATAGTTCCCTGTTAAATACAGTGCATCACAAAATAACAATAATATACGATGTGGTGGAAAATTGCAGCCATTGGTATTCCCACGACAACGAAAACAACAAAGAATAAAAAACAAAGTGTGAGCAGTTTAAGCAACAATCACAAAGTTTGAGCAACTTAGAGACAACTGATGGATGATAGGAGAATAATATTGGAAATAAATCAGTATTTATGAACCTTCACACCTCTGGGATGTGATAAAACAGGAGATTTGAAGCCTGAATGTGCAGTAGATGATGTGATGCAGTCATGTCAACATTAAACACACAGTCTCTGAGGGATGTTTTCAACATCTGGTGAAACCCATGCCACCAAAATAGGCTCTACCCTCTATTAGTGTGTTGAAAGCACTCAGCGAGTGTATTTCACTGCATCATTACAGCTGTTTCTGCACGGCAAATGGAAAAAGAAAAAAAACAGCGCCGCATACAATGTTTACAGCCAGTTATGGGCTAGAAAAGCTCCTCTCCATCATGTTTGCCTTAATGCATCATAAACTGCCACTGGAGGTGATTGAGTGCTCTGGGGGACTGAGTGATTATGCTAATCATTAGCTGCTTCCTGCATGGACGGGTGTTTGATCACATGGAAGACAAAGGAGAGAGAGCTGTTTAAGCCGCCGTGTCGTATCGTATCATGGACATGCAGCTATTTGACAGGCGAGAAAAGTCACTGTCGCTCTGGAAAAATACTTTTCAAAGGTTTTTTTGTACTGTAGCTCCTCTGTAGCATTGATGGCTTCATTTATTCAGGTGATGGTACATAAACAATATAATAATAACAACTCTATCAGACATCAGAGGATCGGTGCTGATGATGCGTGATATTTGGACCTGGCGGCGCCATCAACGTCACAGCGGTGAGTCGGACAATGATGATGTAAAGAAGGTGGCGAAGGCTGCATAGTTTTTTCTTCCTTCCTTCTATCACTGACCTTTTCTGTAAATTGCCACATTTATGTTGCACTTTTATCCAAAGCATTTTACAATTTGTGTCTTACTCACTCACCCACACACACACACACACAGAGTACATAGAGATGCTGTCATTGCAAAGGTGTTGAACAACCGAGGGC
Organism: Trachurus trachurus; assembly: GCF_905171665.1. Classification (NCBI taxonomy): domain Eukaryota; kingdom Metazoa; phylum Chordata; class Actinopteri; order Carangiformes; family Carangidae; genus Trachurus; species Trachurus trachurus. The sequence goes on along the minus strand of NC_139902.1, from coordinate 28,484,333 downwards.
GACTTGAAGGCTTCATTATCAGCACAAAAAGGGGGGATGACACACTGGGTGGTCTCGGATCCCAGTCTGATACAAAGTGAGACTACGGTACGATGAATTCATCAAACTCATCAAATACACAATCCAACAACTCCAAAACGCTCTGGTGGACAAGTTGTGACCTGCACATTCACCACGCTATGAGATAATAACACAACGTTACCAGACAGAGTTGTTTTAGAGGGAAATGCAGAGACTGCTTGATGAAAAACTGTCCTCGACGGGAACATGCATCAGCGGTTTTGCATGAATTTATCTCTAAAACAACTCTGTCTGGTAACGTTCTGTTATTATCTCATAGCGTGGTGAATGTGCAGGTCACAACTTGTCCACCAGAGCGTTTTGGAGTTGTTGGATGGTGTATTTGATGAGTTTGATAAGGGAAACCAAGAAATCCCATTAGCCTCCGTAGCGTAGCTCTGAGCAGCTCGCGGCTCTGCTCCGCCGTTCTAAAAATAGCTTGCACCGACAATTAAAGGTAACGAACCTACTGCTATAACTATAGGGATTATGGCAATGGGCCAGTTTGCCAAAATGTTGAACTATCCCTTTAATGCTTGTGTTGTAAAGTGATGTAATGTCGAGCTTTGGGCCCAAACCACAGCATTCAGTCGAGTTGTTTGGTTGCTTGGTTGGTTGTTTGTTTGGGCCGGTCCAGACCGGTCCGTTGAGGCCTCGGATTGGGTTTAATGAGCCCAATCATGTGCCCTGCCCCCTGGCTCAGCTTTGATTTGTTCTGCTGGTGTCTCTGTAGATTAATTAATGACTGTGAGAACAGTTTTTAACATCTCTACAGTCTCATCAACGATCCTGTTTACATATTTAGTTTATAACCAACAATATCACAGTCCACATGCAGGTAAAAGCTTTAAGAAACACATGTAACAGAGAATAGAATATGTTTTTTTTTTACCAGGATCATAATCTCGTAGCTAAGTGTGCTAATTCACAACATAAGTCATCTCTAGGCTCCACACACATACAGCAGACCTTCTTTTTATAATAATATTTACAGAGACGACAACAGTTTTTTACTAAAAGCAGCAGCACTTTGTGATGACAAACTTCCCATTACGAGGCAGAAACCTCGAGCAGAACCGGACTCAGAGTGGGCGACCATCTGCCTCCACCGTCTCTGTAGCTGCTGACACACTGTGAGGTTTGTTTTAATGAACATATCTTTTAATATTTGTTTCATTTGTTTTCATTTTCTCGTATACTATGTACAAGGATGATTCAAGATGGTGCATGGTCTTAAACACTGAAATGAGATGGTACTTCTATGTTTTTGTTTTGTATTGTGTCTTTTGGTGTTGTTCATTTGTTTTTGTAACACTTAAGATATGAAATAAAATGTATAATGTATAATTCTGGTTCCAGTGTTCTCCATATTCAACATGTGTTTTGTGAAATCAAACAATAAATAATCATCTTTTTAATCAGTCTACTCCTAAACTTGTTTTATTTTAAGCTTATATTCCCCCATTCATTCTCCTTTGCATTCATTATTATTACTCTTATATCCATTATAACCATGACAACTATACATAGAACACAAGTCTAATCTTTTTTTTGTTGACATTTTAATATGATGCAGACTATAACTTATTATAACTAAAGTTTTAGTGTCAGTGTGCTACACCATCAGTTCTCTATGAATTTCGTTGCAGCACTTTAACACACACTGTCGACAGCTGTTATGTTTACTATTTCAAAATGGTATTTAATAGAATAAATATTCCACTTTTGGGAAATAAGCTTTAATCATGAACTCCCCTCACTGATGGTTGGAGTTACTGTATATCTCAGTTTTTAATTTCAATATTTAAAAAAAGTCTCAGTAAGGAGAGAGCAGTGATGCAGGCTGAGGTCGGAGCGGTTCATACAGTAGGAAGGCCATTTGAATGTTAAACATGGCTGCATGTGACAAGAGGCCTTGTGTCTGTGTGTGCTCCTCTCTAATTCAGACGGGTTAATGCTGCAGCACAGCTTTGCTGTTATTGCTTTCTCGCAGCGTCTTTAATCAAGGACTCTGTAGGACAGGCATGAAACACGGGCACAACATCACTTACAGTGCTCGGCACCATCACATCAAAATAATAAGTCATCCCAAACAACCTTGACTTTACTCGCCTTTGAGAAAAGCCTTTCTGATTTTTTTTTTTTTTTTTTTTTTAGCTCTGTTGAGATCAGATGGATTCTGTCGAAGTTTAAAACCGGCTGAGAGGCTGCAGGATTTCAGGGTGTTATATCACTGAGGAGGCGACAAATGCAAGAAGTTTTGGGAGGAAACTGTTCAAAAACGCTGCACTCTTAAAGTCAGCAATCTCCATCTGAATGTTTTCCTCCTCATTTCTTTTTTCGGAGAGTATTTTCTGCTTCATGTGCAGCATCCGTGTGTGTGTGTGTGTGTGTGTGTGAAGCTCATGTTCTCTGGATTCGACTCCAGGTCCAAGAAGCCCTGTGGTGAGCTGATGGCACAAAGTAAAATGACTTTCACTTGAGAGAATTTGATCCTGAAGGCAGCAACAACAAAGCCAGCAGCAACTTTTTTTTTGTGGGCATATGTAGATACTGGGGAAAAATTCTCTGGCAGATTCAAGGTTAGATTTCACAGAGAAACCTCCCCAGAGAACAGAAGTGGCTCTGGAGTTTGTCCAAAGTAGCATCTCTGCCATCTGGTCACAGCCGTCTGACAGTGATTATGAACACACACCAAATGGATGCTTCTCCTTTATGGGCCTGTGTTTCAGAGCTGCTCTGTGTTTTATGTGTTTTATTCAAGGAATGAAAACAGCCCTGTCTGTCGGCAGCATTTCTGCTCTGCAAGGGGAAAAGGGAAAAGAAACGCATTATTTAGCATTTCTTCCACTTGATTAAAACTTAGTAAACACAAACTGAAACCATTTCTTATCTAGAGTTTATATACTTATATAAGTAATAGTTATACACCAGTTTGTTTTAAGAAGAAACACACACACTCGGTGAAGTACTGTATGGCAAATGTGTATATACTACAGTCGTCAAGACCTGGTGCACATCAGGTTACGAAACAAAGCCGACATCACTACCGACTCTAAGGACGCATAACATACCTGAAGACGTCTCATGGCTACCGGGCTCTCCCTGGATTGTTATTAATTGGATTGTAATACCTCAGAATTAAATATTAAAGGGATAGTTCACCCAAAATTCAAATTTCACTCATTATCTACTCACCCTCATGTCGACCAAGGGTTGGGAGAAGTTTCAGAGTCCTCCATGGCTTCTCTGAGTTACAGGGGGTCTCGGCGTAGCACTGCATGTCCATATAACGGTTGCAAATGGATACCACTTTTCTTCGTAACAAAAAGACACACCAAAAAGCATCCAAATGCCTCCATGCTTGTATTGAAGCTCAGAAATGCGAAATTGCAGTCCAAATCTTGCGAGATTTGTGCCAGCGTCAGTGAGATTACTGACGCCGGCACAAAACGCGCGAGATTTGGACGGACCAGGAAGAGGAGCTTCCGCTACAAACAAGCTTGAAATATAGACTTATTATTTTTTTCGGAACAATTTCGCATTTCGGGGCTTCAATACAAGACGGACATTACATACGACATTACAGCATGGAGGTATTTGGATGTTTTTTGGTGTGTCTTTTTGTTACGAAGACAGTTGGTATCCATTTGCAACCGTTATATGGACATGCACTGCTACGCCGAGACCCCCTGTAACTCAGAGAAGCCACGGAGGACTCTGAAACTTCTCCCAGCCCTTAGTCCACATGAGGGTGAGTAGATAATGAGTGAAATTTTAATTTTGGGTGAACTATCCCTTTAAAGCTCCAGTTGGTAAATTGACGAAAGTGAAAGTAAACTCAGCGACTTGGTCGGAAATTGCAAGACAATACCCCGTCAGGTCCCTTTATGAACCTCTACCAAGCGCCCCACACAAAGTAGCCATAAACGCACTCACAGAAGACGTACTGTATCCATAGCAACTGGATGACTCCAAAACGATCTCACCTCTCTCTCACCATGAAACACACTCTTATTGTGTGTCTGCGTGTGAGGAGGGAGGGACGGGGGTTGACAGAGGTTAATAGAGGGAGCTGACGGTGTATCGTCTTGAAATGTCCGACCAAGTCACGGACTTTACTTTCACTTTCATCAGATTACTACGACGTGTACGAGCTGCGATTGGCTGCTCCTCCTGCTTCCTCTACCTGACTGGTGGAGAATCTTCGGTCGCGGTGGATTTTGGCAAATACGATTACAGGCTGTATGGGTGGAGCCAGAGGAGTTGGATTTTGTCCTAACTTACCCATTTAATGTCCGGCTATCAGAATATAGTGACAGTTCCAGCAAATATGACTGAATAATTGTTGTACTGAAGCTTTTAAATGGAACTGTAGGCCCTACATGATATATAACATTTTGTACCGTTCTATTGATCGATTTCTCGCCAGCTTCGTTGTAAACAAATGCACATGGCCAGGAGGAGTGTTAGCAACACAGCAGAAAACCAACTGAACTTGCACAGATTTCTGTTTCTGTTTGCATCATGTTATGTGATCTTCTCTGATCTGGTGTTACATGTGTCGTGTGTTTATTCAGAACGGACATTTTGTTTTATAGCCGTGTGACAGCCTGAACAACTCAACCAACCTCGACCGGATGTGCTGCTTCAGGCCGAGAATTAGTGCTACAGTAGATCTCTCCAGAGCTCCATCCCTCTGCACCAACCGGCGCCTGCATTACCTCCTTTCCCCCGCTGTTAAACCGGCCAGCGCTCTCTGCTCATGAACCAGTCTCTGCCAACCAGTACTCCCATTAAGCTGGCCTGCTCCCCCTGCCGTTGTTGCCCACCAGAAGCTGCCTCCATCAGCTCTTGTTAACGGACCAATTCCATTTCCATGTTTACCCATACTCCATGTTGTAAACTGTTTTCTTGTCTTTATACCACGCTTGGCTGAGAGATCCCTCCTCTGTTGGTCACACTGAGGTTTCTCCTGTTTTATCTTGGGAATTTCTCCTTATTTGATGTGAGGGTGTAAGGGCATTACATTTCACTGTTTATTTGATATAACTTTACTTTTGATTGGTTTGGGAGAAGGAATATCGTACCCTTTTGAAACATAATTGGTTTGGTCTGTTTATTCTAACTGGGGTGTTCATATGGAGTAGTTTATTTGGTTTGGACATCGATTGTACCGTTTGGAAATTTGCAATTTTGGCTCCATGTGGCTCCCAGGCAGTGATTAGAAGCAACACCACCCACAGGCCAGTGAGCGTTAAGGGGTTAAAACTTGCAGATTTCCCCCCTTTTCTTTTCTTTTTTAAATTTTAGGACAGTCTAACCAAACCACATTGTCATGCTTAACTTCTCCTGCCGACACAACTAAAAGCTTTGCTTTATGGGCAATTACACTTGAGTTTGTTTTCTTCCCCGTCCTTTGCATGGGCTCTGTGGTGAGTGCTGCTGCTTCCTCACTACCAAGGTGCAAAGATCAATAATGGCAACAACACATGACAGCTCTTTGCAGATAATAGGAGTTGGCTGATAGAGCACAACTTAGTCACTTCACATGTCTTTACTTTATGGGCAATTACACTTCCCTTTAAGAAAACGTGAGATTCAGATGGATGTTTTTGTTGCAGCGATGGTTTGGTGGTTTTTGTGTCACCAGATTTGAGATTAAGTCTCTGGTTTAAGGAAACACACATTTTTTCTCCACTCAGTTTGTTTTTGAACGGTAGAATATGGTCGAGTGGACACAGCTTTCACACCATGACTTAAACTGTACTTTCAGATTTAGTTTAACCTGTGGCAACAACCAGAGGAAACATGTAAATACAAAGGTGCTACAGACATATGGACACTAAATGAAAGGTAAATCTCTTTCTTCTTTTTATTTCATCTTATCTCCGACAGTGGAAGAGAAAGAGCCGGAGATCATGATGGTTTTTTTTTTTCCTTCTTTTACTTATTTTCCTCCTCTGTATTTGTTGTGTTGTCGATGATGTGTCTGGTCCAGTCTTTCACACTATTGTCACACTTGTCTTCACTTGTTTTATCATCACTTAAGAGACAAAAACAAAGGACAATCAGTCAGAGACAGAGAGAGGATGACTTTCAGCAGTATGGGACTTGAACCTGTCATGGTTATAATGGTTATAATACTGAGTGCAAAAAGGAGAATGAATGGGAAATATAGTTATAAACTGGATTAGAAGTTAAAAGACACTGAAAAGGAGCTGCAGTGAAACAGTTAAATGTTAAAAAAATATTATAATTCATAGCAAAGATTGATCACATAGGTGCTAATAGGTTTAAAGTGATAACTTATCTGCTGATCGGCCGTGTCTGTCATCGATTGCTCTTGCCTTTCAGGTGGAAAAGATTGAGAAACGATAAAATGGATAAGAAGATAGTTTGTTGTTGTTTTTTTTACACCTTCTGTAACATGATAGAAAATGCACTTTGATACATTTTGCAGCCTGGACTCGTTTCTTTTTTATCTCCTGTAAATTGAGTTAGGCTCCAAGTTTGGTGAAAGTGTTGATCTGTTGTTGATTGTTTATGTCTTGGCTAGATGAACATGTTGCTAACTTAAAAACCTAACTAACTTAGGTCGCTGCATTTAAGGCTTTGTAGCTGAGTATCTGGAGAAAAACGAATATGTTCATGCATTTTCACCTTTCATCCATGCAAAATATGAGTTTTAGGTCACAAAGGCCAAATTGAAGAACTCCAGTTTGGTGTTTCCTGGTGAAACAGAGTTGTAGGTTCTCAAATGTCAGTGTGCAACAGAAAATATGGTGTCAGGTGTTCGACCTCCATTATAACAGCACTGAGATCTTCCCCTCTAACTTCTCCCTGCCGGGTTGTGTGATAAAACACATGAACATCAAACTGCACAGCTTACCGAACACATGCGTGCGATTGCTTCTCGTGTTTGTGGCATATTACAGTGATTTTGTATAAATTTTTAAAGAGCATAAATTTATAATGTAAGTCTATGAGGAATGATGTGACTCTGCTGAAACCTACTTAACTTTCAAAGGAGTGTGCAGCTGTGGTGGCTTTTTTTCTTTTTGTCTGATGCTGAAAGGGTATTATGATTCTTAGAGGAAATTAAGAGACATGGAATTCAATGTGATGATAACCAATATGAGCGATGGTTTAATAATAGGACAACAGGCCCCTTTTTGCCAATTGATATAAATCTTAATTAAGATTTTTGTTAGCAAGTCCCTTTATTGAACAAAACTGCTGAATAAGAGTTACAAATCTGCCTGAGCTGCAATTTTTTCTGATAAAAGTAAAATATATCAGTGATGTTACAGAGACACGAGACAAAAATCACATTGTGATCGATATATTATTGATTTTCAGTGAAAATAAAATGGAAAAACTCCTGAAACTGCGTCTCAAGTAATTACATTTTTGCATATTATTCAGCCCTGAGATGTAACAAAAGCATTTACAAATAAAAGTTAAAGGTGTACACATACTCAACACAGGTACAAGACTTTCTACTGGTGCTCTGTCTGATTAGAAGAGATGACGTACGTACATCCATCAGCGGATGGAGCTGCTCTCATCCAGACATCTGACTGAGTTTATCAGAAAGTCAAAGCTCTGACGACTCGGAGCTGAGACAAGGAGACCGAGTCGCAGTCCGACACACATCACTGCTCTTCCGTTACGAAGGTCAAAAATAATTTTACACGGAGCTGAAACCGTCAAACTGGAGCCAAGAAAAGACGATACGTTTTCTATACAACATTAACTCAGACAGAAGTTTGTAACTTTGTCCCCTCTCCTGTTTCAACGTGACCTCTTGACCTCCACGGACAAGAACTTCACTGACTTTGACCTCAACACCACTTTACATCAGATAACATTCAACACCAGCTGATGGGAACCTTTTACCTATCAGTGTTGGACCTAACCAATATTTTGGTGGTTGTATGGGAGCAGAACAGTGGAAGTTATATTAATAACATGTTTTATTGTTGTTTTGATTGAGAGATCCTACAAAGCTGAAATTATAAAACTTTCCCACCATATAATAAACCAATTAGTTGTGTGTTTATGTATCTGTACACATGTTTATATCAATATAAAATCTACCCATCCCTAATCTTTATTGTAAGATCTTTTATGTCATGATCTGTTCATAATCTTTAAGCCATATCACTTGTTAGTATGTGAAGATGAACATATTTGAAATTAAGTATAATAGTATAATAGTTTTTCAACGTATGTTAAAGGTGATAAAAATAATTAAATTATACATAACATACGGTTGCACCATTTTATACCATATAAAAATGTATCATATATATCTAGTCAGATACATGTATGCATATTAGGGGTTGGGCGGTAATACGGTAATAAGATATCAGTTTCATTACCATCATTAAAAAAAAATTGCAGTGCACTCATATGTTATTGTTAGTGTTTGGTAGGCTATTCCCTTTCTGAAGGACATTTTGGTGACTCCATCTGAGCTGTACAACATGATATGTAATTGGCCATGGTACCGTTTACTGCAGTAAAATGTGGACAAGGTTTAACGGTATCAACATTTGGATACTGCCCAACCTTAAATATGGATTTCTAACTACAGCATGTATGTAAAATATGATCACATGTGCAATATGTATGATATATCTTGTCTTACAGTAGGTGGCATACATTGAAACATCACTCTTTGCTATCGGTGCAGCCATATATCCACAGCTTCCCTGATTAAAAAAAAAAAAGAGTCACTAAAAAGACAAAACAGGTGAAAAATAAAAACTTGCCAAAGACACTTTCCTATTACTCATACTATTCCCATTGACCATGTGTTTTGTGTTGCATTTTGCTTGTATAAAATGACATAGAAGAGTGAGAAGCCTGTAACATGCTGCATGTTTCCTGCTGGCAGCCATCAGTGGAAACATGTTCATGTCATTTCACATACATAACAGATTGTACAGCATATGTGCATTTCACCCTACAGTAAGTGTTGCTCTATGTGTGTGTGTACATGTGCTTAGCCTATATATGTGTGAGTGTGTGTGTGTACTGTATGTGTTCATCTCTGGCCAGTCAGCGTTTTCCGAGCACATCTGTCACCATCTCAACATGTCTGTCTCCCGTCCTCACTCACTGTACGACAGGAATTTACTCCGGTTTGCCAGGAGTCATCGGGAAAAGACAGAAAGACGGAAAGACGGAGGAGACAGATACTGTGTGACATTGTGTGATAGGTCATGTGTTGAAATAGGAGTAGAAATATCTGACCCTTCTCTTCTGCGTCACCATGCAGCGCCATGAGGTTTAATATATGTGTTCTGCGTTCTAAGGCACTTTAAAAGCCTCTGTTGTGATCATTTATATTTTATTGGCCTGGTGATAAATAGCTTGAAACGTGCGAGGGCGAGAGAAACGTCCATTTATCATAATCATGGTGAAAAAATAAATAAATATGATTTATAACATTGTTGGCCACATCCACAAATTCTGACTCTGAACTGAAATAAGTGTCATGCTGAGGCAGTTGTGTCTGCACGGTGATTAAATTCAGGCAAACAAAGAAACAGATCGACTCAGCTGTCAGAGACGGAGAGATGAATCATTTTAAAACACAGTAGCTAAAAACGAAAAAAACAAAAAAACAAAACCAAATGTTGTGTGATCTATCATCGGTGTACACCTCAAAGTTTTGCCCAATTCATTTTTTTTTCTCTTATAAAAAGTGCTTTGTAGATACTCTGTTTGATCTAAATATGATAACAAACCTGCAGCAAAGATTGCGATGCACTGCAAAAAGTGAATGCATAGGAAAATATAAGCTAAAATAGGTTAAAAGACACTAAAGCAAAGAATTTCTTTATACGCAAAAGTCATACATAGACATCTTCCGATGTCTATGTATGACCTACAACAGCAAATGAGGCCATCGGTGGGAAGATAAGCTATTTTAAATAGTGTAAGTCTATAATTTCAGGAGGCAGTGGTCAGGTCGATCCACCAAACAAAACTAGATGGGCGTCTTTACAACAATACGCACTAGAGCTCATGGTCTAAGTCTTCATTCCGGCAAAGCACTACCGCTTTTGTCCACAGGGGTCGCCAGAATCAACACAAAATGAAAGTTCTTTGTAGTTGCTTTAAAAAGAGGTTTAGTGGTTTAAGAGGAAACAGTTCCATGTTAAAATTATTCAAATTCGTAGTAAAGATTGATTGAAAAGGTGATAAATGTATAGCTTTTTATAGGTTTTAAGTTAAAAATGATCTGATGATCGGCTAGGTCTGTCATCGATTGCTCTTGCCTTTCATGTGGAAGAGGTTGAAAAAAGATAAAATGGATAAAAAGATGATTTTTCTTTGAAAGAAAATGATTTACCTAATGTAAAATTATAGAATATAAACTTGAAGTTACATTTTGTGTCCCTTTTTTTTGTTTTTTTCTGTGAGTTGACATACGAGTTTGATGAAAGTGTCGATCTGTTGTCGATTGCTTACGTCTTGTTCAGCATGCTAACTTTACTGGTGCTGCTACAGCTTCTCTTTGTCCTGTTTCATATGACTGAATATAAACTTTTGTTTTCATGTGTTAAAGTTAGGCTATATTTTATTATTTTAAAAGATCATGTATGTTTATATGCGTATAGACTCCAGTGAACCACTGCTCCTGTCTGTCAGGAGTTCATTCTCGAAACATTAAACACAGAACAACAAAGCAGAGACTTTGACGTGGAGGATCGCTCTTCACCTCCTATTACCTACAAACAATGATGGTTTCTTTAAATTATGGAGGGTAATTTTTTTTTTTTTAAACCAAGTGCTTTTTAGCCATTAATCCTTCAATACTGCTCAGTCTGTCCAGAATATTATTTCTGAAGTATTTTGATTTCCGAGGCTGAATCCTTTTGAACTCATTATTTACAACCATCAAACATCATTTTGAAGTTTTTAACCAACATAAAACAACCAAAAATAATAAATAACACAATCCTTCTTTTCACTTCTTTTTCAATTTATTTTCTTCTGGCTTCACATGAATGGCATGAAAATAATTCAGTGATTTACTGAGCTCAATGGATCCTATGTTAATAATAGAATGAGTCAGACACTCAGAATGAGGTATTTCTCTTTTTGAATGTTCGAGACTCAAGTGTTGCCTTACCGATAATACTCATGTTGAGTCAAACTGGGAGTTTTGTGTTTTACTGAACACAGTTTTGAGCTTAACATCTTTGTAATTATTTATTGGGAATTAATTACCCTAAGTGCCATATGTTTTTCTTCACCCTTACTTATTCATACAGTATATCCACGTCTGTCTGTATATATGTGTGTGTGTGTGTGTGTGTGTGTGAATAGTGTAGCAGTCGCTGTAAGTGTTTCACAGATATACTCTTGAATAGATAACCCGCTGTAAACTAATATATGCAGGCTGAATCCTCAGGGGAGGTGTCAGAGACAGCAGGCAGGCAGGGAGTTTATAAAACCCAACAAAACCCCCTGTGAGAGAAATGGTCTAATTCCTCAGGTCTACAGTAAATCAAGAGAGAGCAATGAGTGGAAAGAGGAGGCTGGGAATACTCTGCTCTAATATTTATGAATCATTCTTTTGTTGTGGCAGCAGAGCCGCTATACAGACAGGAATCCATCCCTGGAGCTGCAAGGTATTTGAATGTTGAAAAATGCATGAGTGTTTTTATTGATAGGAACACAGATCGGCCCTTTGATGGATGGCATGTGATACCTCAACACAAACAAGAGGAAGCTATTTTCTTACAGGAACGTGTGCGCTCCTGCATGTGTATAGTGTGTGTGTGATTACTCTCATTTGGCTTTTATTTATTACGCTCTGACAAAGTGAGTTAGTCTGATGTAAACACGAGCAGGAAACTGATGTATTAAGATAAATTCTTCAAAATCAAGAGGATTTGTCAAATTATACTCCGACTTGTGAAACAAGGTAGTTACAGTGACGAACAATCACTCAGTTTTAAACCAAGTCCGTGCACCTAAACAGTCACACAGGTTTGTTATTTCAACCCTCTCACAGTGTCATCTCTTTTGTCATAGTAACCATAATAAACATGCAACTGTACCACTCGTATCCTACAGCTTGGTTACGGTAATAACGGTTGGTTAGGTTTTTATCTTATCGTATCTTAGCAGTTGGTTAGGTTTAGCAGAAGTTACAATTAAATAAATAATAAAACTAATTGCTGCAAATCAAAGTCCATTAAAGTTACCATAGGCTATATAGTTCAAAGGTAATCATCCTATTGTATAGCCTATATAAATATAAAAAAATATTTAAAAAAAATTTAATTTAAAGGAATATTTAAAAAATTGTAAAAATGTGTAACAAAACAAAAAAATTGTCATAAATACTTATTCTACATCTAAGTAGCCTACTTAGCTTAGAAACTTAAATAACTTATTTTATCTGTCAAAAAATATGGTCGCTTGCCCCAATAAAGGGTTAACATTAAATGATATAACATAAAACTTTTGCTCCTGCCATAATTTGCCTACTACAATAACAAACATTATAAGACATAGACATGGAATTTAATCATAAATCTAAGTAGCCTAATCTTCTACACAGTCGAGCTGTGGGCTTTTCTTTTTTTTTTCTATGTCCAGGATATTTCATCACTTCCAGTCTTGTTGGGATTGTTGTCCTGCTGCATGATGAAATATCTTCCCATAGGTTGAATGTGAGCTCAAATGCCCCCAACATGTCTCCACACTCCTTTCATTTATTATTAACACTCAACAACATACATGGAAATCTTTCTGCAGCACATTTCACCACCTATCAGTAATATCCAGGGAGTCTCTGCTCTGTTTGGTTGTTGTGGATAAATCTCCTTTGTCATATTTATTTAAAATCTATTAAAATATAAAGCAACTAGCTATAACCCTGTTTGTATACTTCTGTTAGTAGGGCCTACATTTCCATGTTAGTGTTGTCTTAAACCGAAAAATATGCACTTACCAGAAATGACGATCACAACATTTGCCCATTAAATTGAGTTACTGCCAACTATCACTGTGATATAGCTGCCGCATTTAGCTTGTTAAGGCATATGTTTGTTGTTTATGTGTGTTAAATTGTATATGCTGTGGAAGATTTTAGCGTTAGACGTGTGGTCAGAGGTTTAACAAGTTGTAAATTCGCCAAATGCGACAGCTAGCATTAGCTCTGTGGGTAATGAACAATGTAAGTCTGGTTGCTTTTCTGCAATTTTGCTAACCCTCCTCCCGGCCACGTGCATTTGTTTTTAACAAAGGTGGCTTAAATTAAGTAAGGTAAGGTGGTGAGAATCCTGCATAGTTCCTCTTTAAGCTGGTGACAGTGAGCCACAGACACCACACCATGGGCCGGATTTACTAAAGGTTTGCGTGTATTAAAACGTGTGTAAACGTGATTGCACAACTTTGCCAAAACGTATGCGTTTATTGATTTGATACCTGTCAGAGCCCCGTGATCTTACATCTCTGCATTTCCTCACGTCTGGGTAATTCTGTAACAGTTTTTCAGCCGTGTTAAAAGTATTTTACGCGCCGTTACGCACGGGGCACGTCTGTCCTGCAGTGCGCTCCTCTCCTCTCCTCTCCTCCCTCCCCAGTACCTGCTGCTCAGCTCCGTCTCTCAGTCCCGGTCCCGGACTGAGACACGTCACCGCTGCCTTCACCCGTCTTTGATCCATCTGGTCAGTGGTCAGAGTGTTTAGATCCATGTGTCCCACCTGAGCTCTCTATTAATCCACTCGATCATGGGCGGCACACACATATTATAGGTGTGTGATTGTCGCTGCAGCTGCTGCCTGTTCGTCACTATATGACGAGTTGGGCCCTGTAGCGATTTGTGTTTATTTATCTAAACAGAGCGCGAGAGAGATGAACACACGTACGTGCTGTCACTGTATGCATCGGATCAAATGTCATTCTGTCCCTTCGTCCGTCCAGCTCTCTGTCCACTCTCTCCATGGCGGAAACGATTACGACGTGCAAAACCCTCATTTACATATTGCGGTTTGCACGTGTTTTCATTTAGCAGGTTACTCTTAGTAGATCACCTATTTTGCGTGCACTAACCAAACACGCAATATTATAGCTGGCGCAAACAATATAGCGCCCGCTATCTGGGATCTTAGTAAATCCGGCCCCATATCGGCAGTAATTCAGTTCAGACGGCTAAATTAAACCAATGATGGCCTTTGTACAGTATGGCGTAGTCCCTCCCCTTTCGACTATGTAGCCAATATGGCGACCATTGAGTGTCCAGTCCTCCACACTCGACTTTTTGATGGTTATGAGTGCAACAGTACACTGCATTTTGCTATACTTGTCAGTGTGAATGCACTGACACTCAAAATAGTAAGCGTAAGTATGGAAGTGTGTGAATTGTGAGTTTTTGTTAGCAATAGCAGCATTAGTAGCTTTTAAATTCAGCATTAAACTTCATTAATTTAGTTCCCACACACAGCTGTTTCCAGAGGTGGCAATAAACGACTTGTGGGGGACAAGTTGTTTATATTTTATATGACATTTAAACAAACACCACACATGATGGATGTATTAATGGATGTGATATTAATTGTATTATGTTGGCTCTAAATGAGAATGCAGCAGCTGTTTACCTGTTGTAGGAGGAGCTGGGAGTGAAGCTGCACCAACACAGCAGAAAGTTTTGATGTGATATTTGTTAGTGAGAGTGTGAAAGATGAGTTTGGCGCAGCTGGTGCACTCGGTATTGATTATGCTCAGTTTGATTGCAGGATACATAAGTTTTAATTAATCATCGGGGTAATCAAATGGCAGAGATATTCCAGGCTCACAGCAGACTTTGGGGAACAATCTGAAGTGCTATTGATTAACAACCTTTGCTTCTTTTTTTTCTTTTTTTCCCCCTCTCCTCTAAAGAGCCAGTGTTGCCAACAGAGGCTGAGAGATTGACCTTTCAGACCAGCACACATGCAAACAAATCATCTTTTCTCCTTAACTCTGGAATATGGAGTCAACTCCTCCTCTGCTTCCTCCATCTGTGCAGTAACACGTCTCCAAAACGGCTGCATCAAAGTCCGTCTGTCGTTTAAAAAACAAGAGCTTTTTATTTACATTTAACTGATATATCTCAGCACGATCTGCCCCTTTCTCTTGGTTATTAAACTCAAATAAATGACTCAGCGAAACGTTTTTATCTTAGCATTTCACAGGCAAAGTGAAATGTACACTGACCAAGTGTGGCGATATCTTACGTCTAGCATCTCACAAGTTGGAAACAAAACGAGTTGAGCTGAAAAAGTATGAACAAGAAAAGGCCTTAGCCAATCAGATGACCCCCAGCTCCCCTCACTTTCTGCAGGTTGTGTGGTGTTCAAGGTGTTCACAGGACCTCGGCGGAGGCAGGAGAGGGTTAAATTACAGGGCTATACAGTATTTCAGGGTAACTATTTGCATGGTGGCTATTAAAGCAAAAGACACATGAACTGTATGGTTATTATGCGCACTTAAATATTTTCTTATTTATCGTAAGTCATATCGTCAGTGCAATATTGATGAGACATTTGCCTCATATCATGCAGACCTAGCAAAAACAGCCTCATATGAACTGCTACATAAAAATACATAGAACTTAGAAGCCTATGCAAAACCCATCTCTAACACAAATCATGGCTCTATAATCCACGACTAAAAATGTAAAAATTACATCTCAGTGCATTTTGTTCATCTGATGGCCAAGGGACGTGGTTCTGTGGCGGTGGGAGAAAAATATGGTTCCCTCTTGATCGTTTCCCACTACAGTGTTAATTTTTACAGATTACAGATGTGTGGAGACTGCACCGGTTACACATGGCAATATGTCTGCTTCATTGTGCGTGAATATCTATCTTTTATCATTTGTTTTCAATTCAAGAAATCAATAAAAAGTAAATTACAAAATATATAAAGACAAAAATCTCATCAAAATATCAACTTTTCCGCTGTTTTGGTTACACTCCTGCAGTCATGTGCATTTGTTTACAACAAAGCCGGCGAAAAATCAATAAATGGAGCGGTGGAAAACGTTACATAACATATACAATGTTACGATGTGTGTTTGTGTAGTCTTGACCATCATAAACAAAAGATTACGGGTTACAGAGCGCGTTTATGTGACGAGAGCTGGGACACCGGGGTGGCGACCATGCAGGTACTACACTGATGTTACAAGGTTGGTTTTCAGCCGTGTGACGCCAGGTGAAGGCAGAGAGCCTCCGTTGTTACTCGTAATAAGTCATAAGTCATGTAGTTAACCATCACAATTACTCCGGAGCTTTTTAATTAAGGTAAAAAATATAGCATAGCCACGGGAGAAATCCTGCTTAGCTCCTCTTTAACACCCACTGGCCTGTGGGTCATGTTGCTTTTAATTAACGTTGTATTGGGTCCGGGATGGGTGAGTGGGTGTTAAAGGAATTACTGCCTCATATAAGATCCTTTATGTTAGTTTCCCTTCTTTGTTTGTCATTTGTATTTCTATACTGTGGTTAGAAACATTTCCAACAGTAACGTGTTAACATCCATCACAATTCATAGACCTACAGTATTGCTCCAGCTTTCCTGTGCAATGTGGAAGTATTGGTGACATTTAAAAAGATATATATTGATCAAGCTGTTAACTCATATCTACACCTATCAGAATTGTATTTAAGTTCCCATTTTAGCAACTACAGTGTAATACATAGGGGCAAATGAGTCCTATTAATAAAATGTAATTATACTTCAAGTCTTTCTAGTAATTCTGTATCTGAATGAATAAGTATTTTGACTTGCAGAGCTAATATTTACATTAATTTTACCTTATTCCCCGTCTGTAAATATTTCCTCATTTAACTTCTCATCCTCTGAGATATTTTTACCATCGTAGCACTGTTCACTTAATTAATGCAAAGGCAAATACAGTAATACAATAGAAAGGTATTTTAATCATTCATGCAAACATTATCTCATGAAGTTATCAGATCTCTGTCATTATTGGAAATAGTATTTTTTTTTTGTATGAAATTGCAGCCAGAAAACATGTCTATTAATATTTCAAGTAGGTCAAACTAAATGTTTCTGTGAGCATTGAGCAGGAATCGTTGGCAGATGTATCCTGACACAGGGCACAATGCTAATTTCTCACAGCTTCAGGATGAAACATCAAACCTGCCAAGTACTCGTGTGTGCACGTGTGTGTGTGTGTGTGTGTGTGTGTGTGTGTGTGTGTGTGTGTGTGTGTGTGTGTGTGTGTGTGTGTGTGTGTGTGTGTGTGTGTGTGTGTGTGTGTGTGTGTGTGTGTGTGTGTGTGTAACCATATGGCAGCTAAACAAACACAGACACCAGGGGGCAAAGCAGAGCGCCACATATATCAAATATTCACATGAACTAAATGAGGGGAGTACCTGTGCTGGAACACATCTCCTGTGACTCCGATTTACATCTCGGCTCTGTTTATGAGGAGGTGAGATGAAGCGGGAGGGGGGAGGAACGGGGGAGGAACGGAGGAGGAGGGTGAGGGGGTGGGGAGGGAGGCAGTGGGCAGAGAGAGTGAGGCCTCAGTGTTGATAACAGAGGAAAAACAAACATATTTCCCTGCCCATGCTCTGTATGCACAGGGAGGCAGCGCTCTGATTGCCAGGTTTCTGTGTGACTGAATAATTCTGCATTTAATGAAATGAAACAATATAAAGCTTTGTTTTGAATTCTCTCTCGTCTTGCTGCAAATGTGGAGGTGGAAACTCTCATCACGACCACTACCATTAAATTAATTTATAATCATGTTATAGACGATAAGGTCAAGTATGTGTCAAGTAATAATAGCAAAAGTGCATCATTAGAATTTGATTTAAAGGGATAGTTCAACATTTTGGCAAATTTGCCCATTGTCATAATCCCTATAGTCATAGCAGTAGGTTTGTTACCTTTAATTGTCGGTGCAAGCTATTTTTAGAACAACGTATTTCTTGGTTTCCTTCAAGGGGGCAGTTGTCGGTCTGAGAAGTGAAGCTCACTTCCGCGTTCAAAAAATTGCAATCCCCTCGGCTTCCTCTGGGGGCTGGCTCCAGAAGGGAGCAACTCCAATTGAGCCACTCCAATTGAGCCCCATGTTAAAATAGCTGACTTTACAGCTTAAAAAAACATATTTACAGCCTGGTACATTTTATTTTTTTGGTCTCAACCGATAGTTTCTACCCCCGCACACACTCTGAGGGGGGTGAATTTTTTTTAAACTCTACCGTTTTACTGTTATTAGGTTAAAATTCTGCCGCTCGACCGCTGCTTCGAGGCCAGTGGGCGGGTTCTTGGCCGGCCAACCGCGGCACATCTCCAAATATGGCAAGTCAAATCCAACATGGCGCGGTTCAAACCCCCGTAGTAGCGGCAAACTCAATCAAATAACACAATCCAACAACTCGCCAAAAACGCTCTGGTGGACAAGTTGTGACCTGCACATTCACCACGCTATGAGATAATAACAGAACGTTACCAGACAGAGTTGTTTTAGAGGTAAATTCATGCAAAACCGTTGGTGTGCGTTCCCGTCGGGGGCAGTTTTTCAGCAAACAGTCTCTGCATTTACCTCTAAAACAACTCACAACTCGGAGGTTGGAAGACGATCAGATACCATCGTAGTTCCGACCATAAATGATGCCAACTAGCGATCCGGCGGCGTTATTCCCATGACCCGCTGGGCAGCGTCCGGGAAACCGAAACTAGGAAATGCTGGGCGAGTCGACCACTAAATAATAATATCAAAATAACTATAAAGACAAAACGATGGACCCATTAACAAGCCGGTAACGTAGATTCATCCACATTAATATGAGACTCTTTTATAACCAAAAGCAAACTCCTCGGGGTCTCTTTAATACATAGATGTCAGCTCAGTGTTGCACTATAATAGACAGAAACACCGACAGACAGACAGACAGACAGACAAACAGACATTTCAGGATTTACCAGCAGATCAAGGGGAATGATTCATGGACTAGTTACTCATATACCAGGAGGGGTTACTAATTAGCAGCTCTTTGTAAGACGAGTGGGGAAGTCGTCATGCAGGGACGACAGCTGCCTTCACAGCTATATACATTAAGTGAAAGGTGCTTTTTGATAAACAGTCATCTTCTTAAATAAGACCCCCCCTCCCTCCCTCCCTCCCTCCCTCCCTCCTCCTCCACATACACACACACACACTCACACTCACCTCCTTTAATATTTCTGTTATTACCTTCCCTGGGCTTTTATCTCAGCTTTCCCTTGGCAGCAGGCTTCAAATGCCGACCTCTCTCTCCCTCTTTCATAGCCCAGATTTTTTTTTTTTTTTTTACACACACACCAGCTTCCCACTGCGCTCTTTTTCTTTCAGACGGCAGGGGGAAGCTGTCAGCTTCAAAAACACACCCAGTCCAACCTGAAAACTCTAAAGCATCCCTTTCATTCAGCTGCACGTCTGCCCTCCCTCCCTGCTCCGTGCTCCTGCCTCCCCCCCTCCCCCTCTTCGTCCCACCCACCTCCACCTCCCCCGTCCTTATCCTCTCTGAGAGCATCACTCTATTACGTTTGTTCCTGATTACAATCGGCAGCTGTCTGTGAAGTTCAAAGTTAAGAAAAAAACAAAATAACTTCATGACTTTTTTTTTTTAACTAAAGCTCTCTGAAAATAATTGTGAATGCAGACCTTGAGTGCACCCCCCCCCCCCCCCCCCCCCCCCCCCCTCGTCTTCCTCAGACTCGACATACAAAGTGGGGAGAAATACAGGCTGTAATACAAACAATAAATACATAATGAGGACAAGATGTTTGAAGTACCCTCTTCAGATCTGGGTGCTTACTGCTTAATACATTCCTGGGTCTAGGTGTCTGCTGATGGTGTTTCTCTCCCCCACCACCACCACCACCACCACCCCCCCTCCTCCCTTTGCTGTACCTCATTTCTCCCCCAGAGCTGTCAGATTTACTTCCAATTAACGTATATCTGTTCCAGTCCAATGACTCAACACAAGCACTGCTGCTGCTGCTGCCGCTGCTGCTGCCGCTACTCACAACTTCTCAAACTTTCTGCTGTTGCTATGGTGTCTGTCTTCTCCCTGCAAAAAAAAAAAAAAAAAAAAAAAGGGGGCCGCCGGTAGCCTGGATGTTGCTCAGCTCTCTGCAGGCAAATCAAGTCTTCGGCTTCATTTCCAATATGAAGGAAGGGTAAACAGTGCAGATTCAAATATTCAGGGCTCGTTTTTCCTAGTTTATTCAATGCTGTGAGTCGGCTTCCTGTGGATGTGTGAATACATTAGAAATCTAAATTTATAGGCTACACCAACATCTCAACAAAAGCATATTCAGATTAATTATATAGGCTAGTTGAGCACATTTTACCAAATTTGAGGAAACTGACTAAAGTTGTGTTGAAGATGTTTGTTCACAAGGCCCAAACCAAATGTTACCAGGATCGATTGTGACCTTTGACCATCAGTTCATGGTTGAGTCAAGACTTTACAGGGATGTCATGACCCTTAGAATAGGACCAGAAAACCAATGTGTCTCTGGCTCTGACCGACACAGGCATGGAGACATTAAAAACAAAACAACAAAAAAAAGACAAGATAAGATTTATACAGTAAATCAGTTAGACTGCTGTAACAGCCTATAGCCAGACCTGCCTCCGACAATCTAAACCTTTAGTCAAAAGGAGACAGACAACTCAGCCACTTTACAGACCCACCATGCAATCAAACCACCAAGACAAGACCACATCAAGCAGAAGACACAACTGACAACGCAGCACAGTTACACTCAAGTGTATCAAAGTCCAAACACACAAACCACAAAATCACAATGTCCAAAATGTCCCACACCAGCAATAAATAAATAAATAGAGACAGTTCAATTCAACCAACAGAAAGTTCAGTTTATCTCATCTTATCCCATGATGAAAGCTCTCAAAGTAACAAAACATATCGCTATGGGTGAGAGAAGTACCGTACATTTTTCTATCTGAGTAACTCCTCTTCCCATAAAAAGCGAATAGAGGATCTCTGATTTGACCAGACTCTCTGACAGTAGCCTACTTGAGACTCTCCGACAGTTGTCAAAGTTAGTACATGAAAAGCAAAAATGCCCTAAGGTTATTTTCTTTGCTGGACTTATTTACTATTGTGGACTGAGACCCTCACGTTCTCTTTTCTTTTCTTTTTGTTCTTGATTGATCAAGATAGCTGATTCAGCACTGTGCATTTATCTATTACCAATGTGCCTTTAATGTTTGTATTTTGAAGATAGCCTACTTCAACTGCCGGCTAGTTGGCTGCTGCTGCTGCTGCTCAGGAGATCTACGGTCCCGGTGAAGCTGCTCCGATGTCCCGGCGTGGATCCAGACCTTTTAATCCACAGGACGAGGGCGTATGATGAACCCAACACGACGGCGGACAACGTGTAAAAGCCATGGTAAAAGCCAGAGACAGACACGGAGCTGATACGACTGTTACTATTCAGGTACGGCGAGCCGCCATCTTGGCTCTACACGGTTCCAGTTTTTTCAAAAAGCGTATCGTTGATGGGGACGCCATTGGTTGGTGCTTAAGTTGTGGGCGGGAATTAACAGCGGAAGTGAATTAGAAAAAAAAAACTCTTGACAAACTTGATGCAGCATAGGCCTGTTATTTACACCCAGTCTGTTTCAAAAACGTTTATTAATATAACCTAAATTGCTGAAAACACCTGTAAAACCTGCTCACACAGTGATGAGGCGTTCATGGTGCTGGAAATGGTTGGAAATTACAATCACCGTGTCCCTCATTCAGAGATATTTCAGATTATAGAGCCCTGCTGTGGTAATAAATAATAATGTTTTACTCTGTTTGTGTGTATGATATTGGAATTTATTTCATCAGGACAAAAGACATTACAAAAGGTTAGCATTTGTCTCTTATCTTTCCTCCACTCTATCAATCTCTGTTTCTCCCATACAGTCTATGTTTCCTCCTCACATGGTTCTTCTTCTTCACTATACTGTGCTTGTTCTCTCATATCTCGATCTCCTCCCTCTGTAGTTTGTCGTCCTCTCTCCTACCTCTTTACTCCACCCTCTCCTCTTTGATCCCTCTCCATCTCTTCCTCCTTTCCAATCCTCAGCATTATTTGCTGAAGCTTAAGGATACAGGCAGCTTCACCCCTTCATTTGAATTTCCACCAGACCAACCCACTGACTGACAGTAGTAAAGATGTGACAAAACTTCTTGGTTAAAACGTCTTTTACATTGTAGTCAGCTTCAATCAATCATTAACCACATATTGTCATTTATATTATGGCTGAATTTCCTAATATGCTGTTGTGTGCTCATATTAACAAAAAGATTGAAGAGAACAGCCCTCTTGTTAATTTCATTTATAAATCAAACTATAAAAGAGCTAAAGACCCAACAAAACCTTTTTATAAAACACTCAAAACAATGATCTGTCAGTTTCTACAGTGGCTAAACATTAATAAAACAATGAATGATGCCACAACTGCAGCTCTTTCTAACCACACGGGTTGTTACATTATACAGTAGGCTATGTCATTTAATAGTTGTATTTCATATTCAATCTTGAAACAATATGGAAGTCAAATAAGTCACATTTTTAGTGCACAGTTGTAAAATGCGGATTGGTGCCTTAAATACAAGAAAAGGATACCTTGATATTTCACTTTTTTTTTTTCATATAATTAGATATATTTTATTTATAAAATATCTTTTCAGCAAGAATTGTTCAGTTTTTAAAATGTGTGGCTGGGAACCTGCTGTGCTGCAGTTAACCCTCCTGTTAACAAACACTACACTGACTGTATTTTTCTTCACAACACAGCTTTCAGTTTTAGTTGTGTATTCCTGTTTTCAGTTCGACTATATTTCAGCGTCCTGATACATATTTGCATGGCTTTTCATATTTTTTGTTATTACCTCCACCACTAATCTTCACAGTGTTGATCTGACCTTTACTTCATATATCAATTCAAACACCATGTGTAATTGAATGCACCATTCCTCTTTTCCTTGTTATGATTGTTCTCTCCAGTGCAATTATGTCATCCAGTTATCACAGCAGTGAAGGCCAGCTCCTATTATCAGCCCCATTGATCTGTAAGGGAGAAAATATGCCATGGTTTGCAAATGACAAATTCAGTCAGTTTGAATAAAGTCACCATTTCTGTGCTGCAAACAGAGTCTTGTGACAGCAGGATTTATACATTTATACAAATCATTATGATTAGTTGTAGATCTTTGATTTCACCAGATAAAGGTGCAAATTTACTAATGTAGATTCTCTAATGGAAGTCAAAATCAATGTTGGTGTTTCTGCTGCATTGTCTACATTTGATCTGGTTGGTTCTGGTTTCACTCTGCATTAATGTGAGTGCACCAAAGACCTTTTAATGACATATTTGTCTCCCTACACTTGAGATTGTTTGGTTTCTAAGCAGGCGCGTCACCAAAGCGCTCCTCAAATTAGCAAGGTAGCAAAGTAGAGACCATCAGTTTGTTTGCATCATTGCAATGATAATTCTACTTCTTTGCTACCAACAGCATCAATGCCATGCCTAATATGGAGCCTAGCTGTATTTGGATTACGGTCCTCGTCATGCCAAGGCTTTATCATCGCCAGGAGAAAGGAGAAAAGACGACTGCAAGCTCTGCTCCGCTGCGTCATAAACAAGAGATTATGGGACACCGGATCGGAGGCGCTGATCTTTCAAGGTTGGTTTTTGGCCCAGAGACAACAAGTTACAAGTCATTTATTTAACCATTACAATTACACTGAAACTGTTGGTAAAAATGTAACATAGTCAGGGGAAAATTCCTGCATAGTTCCTCTTTAAAGGTGCGAAAGTCCAGGCCGAGACTAGCCTAGAAATCTAGACGCACCCTAGCGGCAGCAAAAATATTTGCTCCGTAGGTGGGTCTAGAAACGAGCCATAGGAACTTTTTGAGTCTCGAACACCGATTGTGTTCACCAATCACAGCGCTCTATCTGTTTAGAGAGTCGTTGGGCGGGCTTAACGTGATGACGGCATACATTTTAATTGGCTTGTCAGGCTAACGTCATCCTGCTCTTTGCTCTGATTGGTCGTAGCGCTAGCTAGCGCTACCCTATTGCGTGCAGAGGCAGTTTGAAAGACAGCCTTCATCCCGCCCCCTGGATTGAGCCGAGGTCTACCGGTCGTTTCCAGACTATACATTTTAGTGATATAGTCTGGCTCGTCAGGCTAGGCCGAGACTACCTCTTTTAGTCAAATTATTACAAGTTAAAGCCAGACTGGTAATAGCCATGTGATTGTGATCTTCTGCTTTGATGGGTACCCCACTATGCTAGTTGTGCTAACTACATGGTTGGTGCAAAAACAACCAATTTCATGACTATTTTAATATCCATAATTCATGACTCATACCTATTGAATACCTGCACACACATAAGGCTAAATTTATTCTCAGCAACAAGCAGACTAAAGTATCACTGTTTTACAACTGTGAATATATAGATTTTGCAATAATGCTAAATTGAAGCATAAACCTTTTCCGCTCTCCTGGCTTTACTTTAAAACACCTTCAGCAGCATCTGTCTTGTTTTGATTTGTTGGAGACAATGTAATCATGAGGATGCTGATTATTTTCCCCTCACCTGTCATTCATCAGTGGCTAATGTGTAATTCTGACTTTATTGTATCATCAGTCCCCACATACATATAAATATATATAAATATATATATATATATAGTATTTGTTCTTCCTCTGCTGGGTTATTGTGTGGGTGTGTCTGCTGCCTCTGCACCATGCCATTAAGACAGGCTGCATCACAGCATCACAGAGGTGACTACTGTAATTTTCCCCCTTCCTCTCTCTGTTTGCACTCTCCAGCACTCAGCGGTTGAAAATTGCAGTTGGAACACAATGATGTGATGTGACTACTGATGCCGCACAGTTTCCTTGAACCAGGACTCCCCGCTGTTTGTCTGAGATGGCCTGAGACGTTCTCAATTTTCCTCTCTTAATCTACAGGCTACAGAAATCTGTGTTCATGTTTGTACAGAGCCGCTGTATACACTCACTTGGCAGTTTTATTATGTAGACCTAGCTAAGACGACTACGGGCTAATACAACAATCCTCCCTCCCTTCGCGAAGGTGATAACGTTCTGTTTTTGTTGAAACGATTTCAGCGAGGTGTTGATTCAGCTGTGTGACAACTTTAGGAGGATGAAGAGTGTCGGGCTGCTGAACTGTACTGCCTCATATAGGAGGGTGTTGCTGTTATATAGCCTATTCTACTGGCTTCATGACTATTGCAGCTTGTTATGTGTAACATATAGCCTACAGCAGTTGTTCTACTGTAATGCACAAATCTCCACATTTCCTGTGGCTATTTAAAACAAAACACTTGATTTATTCAGCACAAACATGCTTTTGAATAAATTATGTTAATTCATGAACTGTACTGAAGTTCACTGCAAGTGGAGGTGACCCTTGTATAGATCTAACACTAGTCTATATCTGGACCACGTTTGATCAAATCCTGACTTTGTAGCTGTAATGTTGATGTTGTTGTCTGGCAAAATCACCAAAGACACAAATCAAAGACAAAGACTGAGCTGTGATTTCAGCTGTATTTACTATAAAATCATCTGTCAGGGAGAAAATTACAAGAGACACAGAATATCTTTCATTTTTAGTCTCTCACAGAGCCTTTATTTGGGATTCACAATATTTTAGTCTTTATTTACTTCAACTGCAGAAAGTAACAGACTTGTATTAGTGGCAGGTCTTTATGTCTAACTCCCTCTGATATATAGAGTCAGTCAGTGTAAACATGTATTTTTAGTCGCTCATATAGTCACAGTGACTCCATTACGTGCCAAATTGAAAATTGTTTTTTCGAGCTCCAGCACCTCTCAGTAGAATCCTGCCTACGGATGAGTGGTGACTTTTTTCACAGTCATAATGATATGTGCAAAGAAAGTTAGTTTAATTGCTGTAATGGGTGGGCGAGGCACAGTGTCGTGGAAGTGCTCCTCCTCTTCCCAGAAGCTCCCAAGCAGCCAAGAAACCTTCTGTAATTAGCCACTCTAATGGAGGTATCATCAGTCAGCCAAAAATAAATTAAACAATCTGTTAGAGGACATACCAGTCATCAACTAACAATAATAAAGGTTAGGTTTAATAATATAGGTTTAGGAAAAGATACTAGTTCAGGTTATAGTACATGTTTCTTTAAGATTAGAGAGACTCCTCATCGTTGGTGAGATAATAAACACATGGTTTAAGGCTGTGAAGAGAGATCATGGATAAAAGAAGTCAGTTTCACACAGGAAACAAATAACAGTCTGCTGTGTGAGAGGCCTGTGTTTTCTCATCCATTAACCCAACTTGTCACCGACTTCCTTCCTTACCCCATCATAATTACTACTGCCACTACTGGCTGCCAAGTATTAAAAGATAACCGTGGATTGTAATAGGCTGTTTACACGGACTGTCAGTGGGGCGTCTGTTTCAAAGGACAGATGATAATATACCAGCAAAAGAAATGACAGAAGTTTTATGACAGAAAAAAAAACAATAATCCACTTTAAATCACTGTTTTGAAGGAAAATAATATTTTTGAAAAAGTCCTGCAGGACCATCAGCACAAAGTCATGTGGGATAACGACTAGTAGAAATGCCCTGACTACAGAATAAAAATAAATGTTGACGCACTCAAATTAATCTATCAGTCCTCCATCTGTGCTCCATTAAAACTTTAAGGCTTGCGTTGAATTTAAAACTATTTGGGATACTTTTTATTTTTCTTGGTGAAATGAATTTTATTTGGGTTAATTAAAAAGTTTATGGACCTTTTTAAACTGAAGAAGCGTCTTCAATGCCACAGCCTTTTACATTGTACGACTGATTGTGGAACAGGCCCACTATGGAGCATGTAAAAGATAATGCAGGGAATAATGGAAGGAAATGACAGTGCGCTCAGTGACAACAGAACTGGAGACAATGGATAATCTGCATATTATCTTATTTCTAACCCCATTATTGAACAAAAGGTGTTGGAAATCTGCCGTCTTCTGTCTCCAGGATTCATACAAACTCATCATCTGCTATTAAATCGTCTTCACAGTAAATATTAAGCTACATCAGGTCATATTAAGAGACTATTGGCACTTTTCCATTACACTGTACTACTTTAGGTCATTTTCCACTACATTTGAGTACTTCATGCATACTCCTCAACATGGGCAGGGTCTATGACGACCCTGGTCTCGCTCTCTTGATCCTCTTGTCCGAACACAGTCGTCTGCACTTAGTCACCGGACCACGGTGTGGTTTTGTGCACATTAGTGAAAATATAAGAACAGTCACAGTGCAAATCAGTGGTTGCTGTTGCCGTTGCGTTTTTAGAAATAGCGGGAGTGATGCTGCGTTCAAGGCAACTCGGAAGTCGGAAAAAAACGAGCTCCGAGTTGTAAAAAATGAATTGAACGGCGTCGAACTCGGAAATTACAGGTCGGAAACTCGGGTATCACATCAGAGCTCCAACTTTCCGACTTGACGTCACGACAACATCAAAACATGGCAGCCCTCGTCTTAAACGGTTAGAATTTAGACATTTGAAGTTATTTGTTGAGGTTTTAATGCATATTTTTGTGTATTATTGCAGTAGCCAATATGAAATATGTTTATATTAAGCTGTGATTGTTGTATGTTGTGTGAAATTGTGGTCTCGTATGTGACGGAAATAACGTTTAACTGTTATCAAGGCTGTAACATTATATGTGCAGTGTGCACTAATCTGCGGCGTCTCCTCCAAAATAAACATTATTTACTACTGCATTTATTTTTCGTATTCAGCTATGAGCCACAACATGCCAAACTTCCTTCAGGTATCCATGTTTTTTTTCTTCCGAGTTCCTGCAGCGTGAACGCAATGATGTCAGAAGTCAGAAATTTCCGAGTTGGGAATTCCGAGCTCCGAGTTGTTATGAACGCAGCATGATTCTTGTGCTCATGACTCCTCCAGTGCCGTCACTCTCTGGCCAATCAGTGGTCGGCAGAGTTGACATCACATTTTAGTGTCGGCTAAGCTCGCTTGGAAACTCGCCAGTGAAGATAGCTAAAAAAAAGTACCAGGTACTATCCCTAGTGGAAAATAAAAAACAAACCAAAAAGAAGAGTGGTGGTAGTGGAATAGGGCCATTATTGTGACAAGAGCAGCCTCTTTTCCTTACTTTTCTTCTTTTGTTGAGGCACTGTCACTGAACTTTAAAATACCTGCCAGGAAAAGGAGATCTCACACCCTCAGGAAGTGACAGTAGGGGGTTGATGCTTCACTGACAGCTCATAAGCAGCAAAGTATAAGTGGTTTATGAATAAAAGCAGCTTTCCTGTTAAATGGATGAACTCAGCGAACCAGAGCACAAGTTCATTATGGTCAGTTTCTTCGGGGCACATAGGTAAACATGGAGGAGGCTTTGGCTTTGCAGTAATAATTAAAAAGAGGAGCAGATCAGAAAACAGGTAGAATATGAATTTTAAATTAAGTGTTTTGAGCTAAAGAAAGGTTCAGGCCACTGTTTGAGGATTTATGGTATGTGATGCGTTATATAAGTTTATATACACGGCCCCTCTCTGACCTCGGCCTTTGACCTTGACCCAGTGTTGTTGAACAGCTCCACCTCATTACCTCTTATTGAAGTGCATTACAACATGTTGTGATGATGTTATTGGCCATTTGAATATTGTCCCCCACCTCATTTCACATCATCACACGCTGTAACGGATTCATTTTGGATTTCACAGTTGCCATCACACATAAATGATTTCGATGTCGGAGAGGTTTTAATAAATCTTGGCACTGGTTTCTGAAGGAGCTTTGAATCCTGGGCTTTAATGTTTTCAGGGGAAAACAATTCATTCTTGGTGCTGATTGATGTCATGGAAATTCATTTTGTCCTTCAGGAAAAAAGGAAGCACATTCGACGGCAACCTACCTTTTCCACTGGTTTATAATCCCATTAGCAAAGCAGCATGTATGCTGGGTTTATTGCAGGGAGGACAAATCTCATTTTCACCACAAACACAAACAACAAACTTTGGCTGAAGTAGTTTTCCAGACTCTCTCTGGACCGGGACATCATCACCTTTCTATATATTAAACTCTGCAGACAGACATGCCCGTCCCAGGACTTTCCAGCTGAATTTCTCGCCCTATAATAAAGACGTCAGAGGTGACACACACACCGGACCTGGCACTAACACTTTGCACCTGGGGAGGTTGATGTTTCTGTTGTGATGCCAAAAACTCAACCCACTGATACGGATCTCCTGAAATACAGCAAGAAAAGATGTCTGTAGAGTGACGTACCATGGTTGTACCATGGTTACCATAAGAGCGCCAACAGCTTGGTTAGGTTAATGGACAGATAATAATTTTGTATTGATAAATAGATACTTCCTCAACATTAAAGGGATAGTAGCATTTTTTTTTAAAGTGGGGTTGTATGATCTACAAATAGCCCCTAAGTACTTTAATTGCAGTAGAAGACTCTCTGCACTCCTCCTGTTAGCAACGCCAGCCCATAGCCCTGCCCAGAGATTTACAACATACATTGTTGCGAATGGACCCAAAGAAACAGCCTATTTTGATGGCCTAAAAGAGGTCTTACCTGGAAAAAAAAAACACACAGTTCCATTGTTCGCTGTAATATAATTTTTTCCAGCCCCTCAAAGGCAGGAAAAATGGTAAAACCTCTTTTAGGCCGTGAAAATAGGCCGTTTCTTTGGGTCCATTCACAACAATGTATGTTGTAAATCTCTGGGCAGGGCTATGGGCTGGCGTTGCTAACGGGAGGAGTGCAGAGAGTCTTCTACTGCAATTAAAGTACTTAGGGGCTATTTGTAGATCATACAACCCCACTTTAAAAAAAATGCTACTATCCCTTTAAACATCTCTGCTGTTACAGTTACAATAGTAATCTGGTTTCTGATTAACTTTGTTGGACAGTCTCACATGGGAATCGTTGCTGTCATAATCACTAAGACCACTACAGTAGATGTTGACCAGCAACAAAGTCTAACAGTAAGTCATTATAACCTGCTGCATTTATTTTTTCAGAACAGTATCCATTTCATTCCTAGCCCCCATGAGGCCTTGCGTGAATTATGGCCGTAACTTCTGCGACTGGCGTTGGATTTAGATGCTAACGGTACAGGTTAACTATAAAATAATGATAAGTAATATAGGTGCTCATGTTCTGCCATCAAAAACCTTTAAGAGGTCAGACTTTGATTCATAAAGATCCACTCAGTTCCATCTGAAGCAGGAGCTGGTAGCTGCTCTAAGTTGCTGCCATGGTTTGATCAACTACGACTTTCCTCACGTCTGTTTCAGAGTTGCATTTTGGGTCATGTCTCTTTTTGGAAAATGAATGCACGTGTGTTTTGCACATACAGTATGTTCTTTTTTCACATACTATATATGTTTTAGATAAGCTCCAGTGTTGTCAACGTTTATGTAGAGACAAAAACAAACATTCAGCCAGGAACACTCAGTCCCAGCGACCTACAGTTGATGGTAATGGTTCTTGTTATAGTAATGGTTGTTGTTAATGTCTGTAATCTTCAGTCTGAGTATAGGCCTAGTATATATAGTATTATAATGGGCATCATGTCGGCACAGCCAGCACACTAAGAAAATGCATTTATCTGCTCTTACTAACAATGACAAGTCCAGAATGTCTTTGCACTTGCATGAATCAACCTTCCAAACAAACAAAGTTTAGGCAGATAATTTCAAATTAAGAGCGCAAGATCAAGAATGTCCAATGCGAGATTTATGTGATTTAGTATCGACTTGTATGATTGTCAAACACACTTAATGGGGATATAATAAGTGACTGATGCATTAGTTATTCATAAATCAGAGCAAACTTGGGATAAACTAGTTGTGGGTCTCATTATCACATCCTGGAAACCTCTTCACATCATCTTCACCTTCTTTACCTCATTTTGTTCACTTTGTAATAAAAAAGTCTATTTTGGGTCAGTGTGTACTGTTCACAGTCCTTATCTCACCTTTAGTGAGGAAGGTGTGGATGTATTCTGCTCATTAACACCCCCCCTCCTCTGTCTGGTGTGTCCCACCACCACCACCACCACCACTGCTGTGTCACTGGTACTTCTTCTTGTACCGTTTGATTAATAGGTTAATTCCAAAGTAACATGCTCTTATTTATTGTTTTCTCTGGTGGGACGCAGTGGCGGAAATGTTGATTAATGCGATTGACTGTGGAAATGGTAATCTGCACTTTTGAAATTCATGACCTACTTTATGCACTACTTAGAGCAAAAAAAAAAGCAGCTCTCTTTCTTATATCATATCTGTGGTAACAGACTACTCTGCATTAGAAGCTGCAGCATAATTCCCCTGGGCCAATTTGTTTGTATCTGCTAAGTGCTACTGTCACATTAAATGTAGTCGGCCAGAGACTGAGGGAGGGAGAATATATTTTGTGAGCGAGCGTTCCATGTGTTCTTAACTAATGAATTGGTCCAATTAGTGTGCCAATTAACAATACCAAGAGCCGTGCTATCAGTTCTCCATCGATGTGAGAATATACCGCTGTATATACTGACAGGAAGTGTTGCTTCTGAGGTATGAAACACGCGTGCTGCAGCCTCGCCCCTTCAAGTTGCAGGCGTCTCCTCTCCGGCAACACTGATGAGGCTTCTCTGACAACCACCAATCATGTTCAACATCAACATCCCTGACACTGATGTTTAAATATGCAGCCACAACATGATCACCCGGCTCTCTGAACACCATTAAACCTCCACTCTGAGCCTCCTGCTCTCTCAGGGTCATTCATACTGTGGTAATAACACAGATAAATCCACCATATACACTCACCAGGCACTTCATAAGAAACACTGTACATGCACTTGTTCATGCAAATATCGAGTCAGCCAATCAGAGGGAGGCAGCGCCGTGCACAAAAAACCTCATGCAGGTCAGAAGTTAATGTTCACATCAAACGATGTGAGTGGGAAAAAATGTGACTTTGTGACTGTGGTAAAACTGTTGGTGATAAATGAGCTCGTTTGAGTTTTACTGGAACTGCTGCTTTTGAGGGATTCAAGAAAAACACTCAATGAATGGAAATGCCAGGTGGATGATGAAGAGGTCAGAGGAATATGATCCGAGCAATTTAAGACAAGAAGCTACGGAAACTGCAGCGGGCACAGACTCATCATGACCACTGGAGAAGATCTGACTTCTGAGACCGTAGACAGCAATCCATTTTAATTATACAGATTTTGAGATGTCTAAATGATAATGATAATATCCATGTTAATATTAGATTCTACTAGTTGGGGCTTTTTGCAGCTAGCTTGAGTTTGTGTAAATCAGCACCATGGACAGCACCATGGTTTCAATAATCAACAGTTCACATCATGTCCATGATTAAAGCTGGAAAATCAGTCGAATCAAGACCAAGTTAACTCTTTCCAGGGGAACTACTGTATGTGAACTATGTGGAGTGCATATTTTACATTGCCGTAAAAACTCACAGCTAACACTCATCCCTCCCCCCCGACCATGTGCATTTGTTTTCAACGAAGCAAATATACAGTATATCATAATTTTTACGATGTGTATATTTGTGTTATCTTATCTCTCATCGGCAAGAGATTACAGATTACGGGGCGCGTTTGTGTCATAGCGCTGTAAAGAAGTCCATGTTTCTGGTGAGACTAGATCTCAGAGGTGCTGATCTAGCAGGGTTGGTTTTTGGACCAAGAGATGCTGTAGGTGGAAAACAGAGAGCCCCCATTCTCCCTGTAACAAGTAATTTAACCATCACAATTACTCTAAAGTTGTTTCACTAAGGGTCAAAATATTGCATAGTTCCTCTTTAACACATCACAGTGCAGTGGCAAACTAGTAATTTTCCTATAGTAAACAGCTGGACTGCAACTGTAGAAAGGGTCAACACAGGATCTACATCATCACATCAGGTCATAGTCGTCCCCTCGACTGTTAAAAGTCCTGATTACTGTTATCAGGGCTGCAGCTAAACCAACAAATTTATATCAAATTATTTGTATTTATTTGTTTTGTGGCCGTGACCCTCTTCCAAACATTTGTGATAGAGCCCTGTACCGTTCATATCCACATCTGCAACAGGGCAATAACCTGCAACACAGACCCTCAGATTCTGCACATGCGTATTATCATTAAGTTACAATGATGCAACATCACAGCTTTACTTTTTCTTTTTTAATATAGATTTTGACAAAGTGACATCTCTAACAAAACAAGCATTTTATTAATTGAAATGAACTTTTTCACCTGTTTTTGTTATTATCTTTTAATTTATTTTCCATCTGCCACTGTGAGCGGTGCAGGTTCGTCTCTGACCTGTCATATCAAACACCTCTGACACCGGCTCCTCAGGGTAGAGAAGAAATCTTCAAACAGGACTTTCTTGTACAGACTGAAGACCAAGGACGTCCAGCAACTAAGTCCTGCCTCATTAGCATATCAGTTAAAAACCGCGGTGCAGGCTTTAAAGGATCTGTGTGTGTTTTTTTATTTTTTTTATTTTTGTATTTGATGAATATTCCCAAAGCCTGATCAGCTTCAGAGGAAGAAAAAACAACAAGAGAGACATGAAGTGTCGTGCTGAGCCTGACCTTGGATATCACAAGTGTTGACCCTCGGCTGGAGGAGCCAATCACAACTGTGACATCTTTCCTCTTCACTCTGTCACCGTCCGCCACTGTAATAAAGGAATAAAATAAATAAATTGTGGAATAAAACTACATAAGAATCAATGTTGAGCCTCAGTCACACAAACACAACACTTACACATGATCAGAGAAGATATTGAATGGATGCAAACATTTGAGAAAATGTAAGAAAACATCTAATATCTATCTATAACATCTATAAAGTGCTTTGAGTGGCATGAAAAGCACTTTATAAAATACAAGCCATTATAAGAAGTTACAATATCTTCTTCTGGTCATCTGTTAATTCTAAAATCAATGATCAATTTTTTTTTTCTTTGACAATGTGAGGTTTCATCACACTAAGAAGATAAAATAACAAGCGTATTCGTATCTAATTCCTGTACTTTTATGAACGAGTTTTATAATCCTTCTATAATGACATTTCATATGTTCAAATATAACCCTCTCCTCTTTCATTGATGAAACCTGCTGCTCTGGATATATTTTAAATAAGCTACCAGTTTGCCATGGTGACTAGCAGGATGTATAGCCTGAGGGAGGGATGTAAACATTCAAAAAATTGATTTTAATTAGGTGAAAAAATGAGGACTGCCTATATGAGTGCAGTATGAGTCATCAAGAGAAAATACATTGACCTTGTTTGTTTATTTTTTGGTCTGTATTATCGTCTATGCTTATTGTTGCATGACTACTGTGTTGACTTAGCTACTGGTACAATTATAGTAATGTTGATTAATGTCTACTGTCCCTATGGAAATAAACAAATACAAGTTTTTACTCAAATAATCCTTTTTTGGCATGATTCTGATTTACACTGAGATAATTGAGCAATTAACATGTGGATACAGGATTAAAGCTGGGAAATACATCACTTTCACTTTAAAGCAGGAGCATCTGAACCTGGGGAAAGCTGTGCAAATGTGTGTTATTGTTTATTTATGTGTGGGGCAAAGTCCTACATTATGAAAGAGGACAAACATTCAGGTCAAAGAGAGAGAACCCCCCCTGTTCTTTATGCATCGAACATCAAATATCTCCTCCATGTTGACAATTAAGGCCTCTTTAAGATCTCATCAGGCGCAGTTGTGTCTGCACAGCACCAGTGATGTGTGAGCATGAGGCACAGAGGTAAAGCTGGACTATCAAACAGGCCTTCCTCCTCTGGCCCAAAGCCCAGATACTGCAGGAGGTCAGAGGTCAACTGAGCCTCTGTTTGAAGTGACTGTTTAAGATTTCTTGTACAAAGACAGGAGGGCAGCCAGGACAATGGTGCTGCCCCGCTGAATCAGATGAGCCGGCTGCTTCGGTGAAGAGAGTCACTGCATTAGAAGGAGTGAGCAAAGAGGATCAGAGTATATGTCATGTCAGGGAGTCAGAGAGTTTGGATTTGCAAACAATCACTATGTCTTGTATCCACACCTGAAAATTTCAGCTCCCCACAGTGATGTATGTACAGTTTAGAAACAAGACGCCCCACAACGGGTCAGTTTCCTGTATCTGTGTCACATGGGTTTCTCGCCCCTTTAGGAGACCAGTAGCAGCAGCAGCAGCAGCAGCAGCAGGTCTTTAGCCTATTGAATCCAATGGGAGAAGTGAACATGAGCACAGATTATGGTTGATTATTTCACTCCATAGTCACTGAAGTAAATATTGGACTGATTTTTTCAGGAGCCACATCTCTTCTGAACATTTTGACACCAAAATAGCAAATTTCAAACGGACAAATCAGAAGAAAATTAACACACTCTTGTGATATTTAGCACAGACCTCCTAGGTAGGGAACATCAACTAACGTTTGTGAAGCAATTTTCGTAATGCTAAATGTGACTGTTAGCTTTGTAAATATTTAAAGTGATAGTTCAACATTTTTGGCAAATTGACCCATTGCCATAATCCCTATAGTCATAGCAGTAGGTTTGTTACCTTTAATTGTTGGTGCAAGCTATTTTTAGAACGGTGGAGCAGAGCTGCTAGCTGCTCAGAGCTACGCTACGGAGGCTAATGGGATTTCTTGGTTTCCCTCATCAAACTCATCAAATACACAACCCAACAACTCCACAACGCTCTGGTGGACAAGTTGTGACCTGGACATTCACCACGCTATGAGATAATAACAGAACGTTATGAGATGGAGTTGTTTTAGAGGGAAATTCATGCAAAACCGCTAATGCACGTTCCCATCAGGGGCAGTTTTTCGGCAAGCAGTCTCTGCATTTACCTCTAAAACAACTCTGCTCGTTGGAGTTGTTGGATTGTGTATTTGATGAGTTTGATCAGCAGATAATTTTTAACTTAAAACTTATGGAAAACAATGAATTATCGCCTTTTTAATCAACATTTTCCCCCCTAATGTCTTTTTAAATTGTGTTTTCAGCTCACATGTTCCCATTCATTCTCCTTTTGCACTCAGTTTTTTATAACCATGGGTAGCCTTCGTCTGAGAATAAATGGTGCCATTCCCTCCCTGTTGCTACCACCCAGAGCCTGATGGAGTAGGCCTAGTCGTCTTCTTCTTCCGCTCTGTGTGTCTAGCACATGTTCATCACAACACCTCCCTCCTGAGGGCGGTGTGGTCAAACACCTTCCTTTAGCTCAGACATTAACAGCTTGACTGACGAGCAGATGGGAGTCTTCCTCTCCTCCTCCGTGGTTCCCCAGAGTCTCGCTCAGCTGAGCTGCTGCAGGGGGAGACGACGACGACATCGGCGACTCACACCGTCTTTGTTCTGTTCAATGTGGAAATCCGAGGTGGGAACCAGCAGAGCAGAAATCTGGGGGACTGGTGGACCCCGCAGGAGCCGGTTCTGGATGGCGAGCTGCTGAATCCGCCCCACAAAGAACCCCACACGATCCATTAATGTCGGATGCAGACCTCCGAGGAGAGCCGGAGCGGTGACCTCTTTGTTGGCCGAGCTCCTATACCGACCAGATTGTCTCGTCACAGTTTACAGAGCAGGAAGGTGCAGGAAGGTTGGAGAGGTTCATCCACTATCAGAAAACTATTGGTGGTGATTAATAAGAATTTATATAAAACCCACCTCAGGGCACCACCTTAAAAAAGAGCAAGGATAGACTCATGAAATATACTAAAACTAAAGCAGGAACTGTGATTAATGTTTAATCTGATTAATAATAACTAAACCAGAATTACCATATCAGTAGTTAGAAAAGAAATAGAGATATTAGTATTCAAAAACATCAAATAAAGTTTAAATGACACTATTTCCAGGCGTAAATGTGTATGTGTGTCGGCGTCACATGTTACTGTATGTGGGATATAGAGAGAGTGTGTTTCTTCTTAAAAGGCAAATAAACGTAGGATAAAAGGTTCAGATTAAGAGAGGGGTTAGTTAATTTAAAGTGGGGAAATTCAGTATTTGATCCCCTGCTGATTTTGGTCGGTCTACAGTTTTTATGGTAAGTTTGCTTTAACAGAGAAAGACAGAACATTAACAAAGAAAATCCAGAAATAAAGGATATAAATTAACTTACATTTGATCAAGTGAAATAAGGGCAAAAATCAGCAGGGGATCAAATACTTATTTTTTTTTCCCCACTGTAGTTATCTGCATTCACAGACTGATCCATTTGCACAGTTTTTTGTCGGCCTGGCCCATGGGAATGTTCAACACTGAGGCAAAGGATCATGGGAAACTGAGTTGAGTGGCTTCCTTTTGTGGTATATAGGAGCATGCGGTTTGGTTTAGATATCAGGTCCCAGAAAAGAAAAAGAAAAGATGCACACGATCCAATCTTTGCCTCTGCTCCTTTTCATGCAAACTACAGCAATCAGGCATAACATGATGACCATATGCACAATATTGTGTATGTACAGTATGTATGTATTG
Organism: Trachurus trachurus; assembly: GCF_905171665.1. Lineage (NCBI taxonomy): Eukaryota > Metazoa > Chordata > Actinopteri > Carangiformes > Carangidae > Trachurus > Trachurus trachurus. The sequence goes on along the minus strand of NC_139902.1, from coordinate 28,446,639 downwards.
TGTTTTTGTTTTCTTTTAGCCTGGCTCAGACTAAGTGCTGCTGCTGAGCAGTTCTCTGAGTGGGAGAGTGGATTTCATGAAACTAAACAGACTGTCATCAATTATATAATTAGATTTTTTTTTCCCAGTCAGCCCTTAATGTGCATCTAAATCTACTACTTTAATATTAAAAACACTGTGTTATTCCACCTGTTGCACAGACAGGATAGAGCATCAAAATAAATTCACAGATTTTAACTCTGGTAATTCTGACGAAACAAAATCAAAGCTAAACAGTGAAGTTACATAATCTTTTAAAAACAATGGGGCTCAGTGATCGGTCTGTTTCAATTATATCCTATATGCTGCTTTTATGACAATAATAGCTAAAGATGTTTTAATCTTATTATCTTATAATGGGGGGTTACCAAGAAGTTTAAGTTTTTTATTGGTCCTTATAATTTGTATTTTGAAAATTGCAACATTTTCTTACATTCTTACATTTTGAAAATGTTCATCATTTGTTGCATAATGATAAATGCCAATGTCGCAAAGTTTCTGTTCAACATGTTTTCATCACATGCAATTATTTTTACCTTTTATTTATTCATTATAGACTCAGTCCTTGAATAACAGGAAACAGGAGTGAGTGTGTGTATGTGTGTGTGTGTGTGTGTTTTATCTGTATTTACTATAGAGAAACATCCAAAACGCCCATTACATTCATAGAGTTTCCCTGTCTGGCGTTGCTGTGGTGAAGGTTTGATCAGGTTTATGCTGCATTCATGCAGTATATATATATATATGTATATAAAGTATGTATATAGAGATATATACTGATGAAATGTTGGAGTCAGCTTACACAACCACTCAGCTGCACAGACTCATAAAGCCTCGGTGTGTATCCACCGCGCTCGGCCTGAGGCGAAGAATTAAAACAGTTAAGGTGAAGTCACGTAGCCTGAAACACTTCACTGCAACATTTAGAGCCAAAGTCTGAGTCTGCAGGAAAGTAAAGGAAACTTCACTGCACTATAATCTCCTCTCAGTGAACAGAGCATTTATCTACAAACAAACGCTCAATAGCCACCAAGTTACCGCCGTTATTGTTTCTACGGCCCTGAATATTTATATTTTTCATTACGTTTTAACTCGGTTGACAGAGAGTTTGTTTGCTTTTCTTTCTCTCTCCATAAACTTTATGATTTATCAAACAGATGAAGGAGAGAAAGACCTGCATCTAATAAAAGTCTGTTATGTTCTGCAGCTGAGGTAAACACAGAAACTCTGTTGTTGACCTTTGACCCAGGTGGAGTCTGCTCTGAGCTCTGAGCTCTTCACCGTGTCATTCTCTCTCTTGTTTAATGATCATTACTTCATGAATAAAAATGTCAGTAGCACTCACACACTCGAGTTTTTCAATAATGATGATGATTATCATCATTTCCTTATTATTATAATCATCTCAAATGGCACAAAATAAAATCTGATGATGTTTATGTTTCAAACTGAAACTAAATGTGAAGCTTCTGATTCATATGTCATGTTTTTGTACAGGAGCGTCTTTTAATTGATGCTCCTCTCTTCTCTTCATCTTTACTTGTTGGTAATAGAATAAAATAAGGAAATATAAATAACAGTTTATTGAAAAAAGAAAAACAGACACAATCACAATTATTACAACTAGACTTGTGTATTTTGCCCTTTAATGATAAATTCTAACTCTTAGTATAAAATGACATGGGCTTTGGTTTTAAAACCAGTCTGTTAGGCCCTCTGTCTCTCTCTTTCTCTCTCTCCCATCCCTTCATTATTGATGAGCGCTGCCTTAGGGACATTTCCCAGCAGGCCGTGCAGCGTGGGCCCTCTCTGAAATCAGGTGTGGGGAGTCGGTCCAGACCAAAGTGAGCTGGACGCCAGCTGCTTCTCCAGAGGGAAGCTGTGTGTGATGTATCTGTGTGTGTGTGTGTGTGTGTGTGTGTGTGTGTGTGTGTGTGTGTGTGTGTGTGTGTGTGTGTGTGTGTGTGTGTGTGTGTGTGATGTATCTATGTGTGTGTGCGTGTGTGTGTGTGTGGCTTCCCACAGTTTGTTGGTTGGTTGCCAGTTTCTTCTGAGGCCATGAAACAAACTCAGCCGTGGTCAAATCATCCGTGACAGGCCGATCTCATCAGATCACTGCAGACAGGCCACGGCAACTTCCCATCAACCTGCTGACATCATCAACATCTCACTCAGACCACGTCGTCCACACATTAACAAAAACTTCCAAAACCAGATTCTTCCCTACGTGCTTGGGCCGCCCATCATCCACATGTTTGGTCCTTATAAATGGATATTTTCAAAAACTCCTTTTGCTTGCACAGGGAGCTGCTGTTTGCCAACTAGAGACAGCTGCTTGAGAGCCGGGCAGCATGTTGGAGCTGGAGAAACAGGTCCGTGGAGCTGTTTGGTAAGTTTTTATCACAGCACATGTGGTGTGCACACGGAAACACAGGCATGTTGCACCGAATGCATGCTGCTACGGTGAGCACACCTACTATATATTGAAAGTAATGGATCTGTGCGAGCAAAAGGCACAAAATCTGAACAGCCCCTTACAACAGAAAGTATGATCGGTAGTAAACATAGATCAGACCAGAAGTACACTTTGGCACTGCGCGTTTTTGCGTTTTCATGTAGACAGAGATTTTTTTTTTAATTATAAAAATACTAGAGTGGATGTGAGTGCTTTGAAAAACGGAGGGAAAAACTTTGTTTTCAAAAGTACCTAGGTACATTAGTGACTCCTTTTGTCTTTTTACTTTTTTCTGTTTTACAAAAAAAGGGCATTTAAACCCCTATAGTGACCAGTGCTGCACCTATTTTATACTGTTTTTATTCCATTGGCTTTGATATTGTAATTTTTTCAGCTTTTAATACTTTGATCCAAAGGATTTTACCTATTTTTCATTGGATGGGGTGACCTTTGTCACCGGATTCTCCTTGCATCTTGATTTATTTTCATCTGTAGCTACCGCAGCTACAAGTGCTCCATAAATAAAGAACACTAAAACAGATGTTTTTTTTAGGAAGCATTAGTATGGACATTAAAGTCGGATTAGTTTCTGTCTGTGATGATGGTGTTGAATATAATAGACCTGCATGGTAACTTGAGTCCAGAGTGTATTTCATCATCTGTGTTACTTTAAATCTTAACACCTGCACAGCTAATGACATTTCCATGATAAAGTGTGGAGGCTGACGTAGCCCTGCATTTTAAGGTTGCATGCATTATGCTGAATAACCATTTATATGGCAGCACATATACACAAAACGCAAAACAGCCAATCAGCAAATCCCCTGACAGTGAAACATAGCACATTTCACAGTAGCCTGGAAAATTGATGCCAATGACAAGGCGGCATTTGCAACTTGTCAGCAGTTTTGCAAATAAAATAGTTCCCTTGATGGAAGCCAATCATCACTGTAAAACAAATATTCATTTAGCCGTAGTATCAGCAGAGTGCTCTGCGTGTCCCACTTGATGGAGGTTGAGTATTCGCCACAATGGAGGGAAATGAGAGCGACAAACTATTTTGGGAATAACTGTCATTTTGTATTTTAAAACCCTTTTTTTGCACAGCAGAGAAAACGAGCTGCATTATTTGACATGCATCTGCACTTTGCGTTATTTGGTTCAAAAAAAAAAAAAGATATTAAAGTGTTTCGCCGTAACTGAGAAAAAAATATAAGAAATCACGACAGTGGGTCTCTACAAAAAGCTTTAAAAACAAATAAGCATCATTTCTAGCGAGAAGGGGGAAAAAATAGAAGAGAGGAGCAGAACAAAACCACATCCAGCACAATCTTACTCATCAAACTGCTAAAAGGCGTCAAAAGAACATCTTGGATTATTACCGCCTTAGAGAACAGAGATGCATTTAGAAAATGATCCCCCACTAATCTGTAAACATCCTGGAATCCGTGTTGTCAAAGGAGAAATCCTCAAATCATCTTAGTGCATAACGGCCTTTTTAGCAAAACTGGGTCGTTTTAGTTAATTTACCTATTGCACAAGACTTTTCATTTCTTTCCAAAGGCAGATGCTCAAACAGCGTTTCTAAAATGGGAAATGAAATCTGCACTAGCAGCTTAACAGATGATGAGCGAAAGGCACAAACTGAACCGCTACGAGGAAGAAATGTAGGCTGCCGAAACGTTTGTCTGATACTTTTGTATAGGTGACAGCGAAGACTGACATAAAAGAAACTGAAGGCGATGCCAAAACATGCAGAATGCAACGCGCCAAATAAATAAATAACACGATTCGATAAAAGGAGAATAAAAAGGTTCTTATCATCTGATGAGAAAATGGGGGGGGGGATCGGTGCACAGTAGCTATAGCTCCTCTGGAACAGCTGTATTCAAAAGGAAACATCTGCAACTGTGTCACTCAGGAGCTGGCAAGTGTTGTGTAGGTCGAGTAGCAGGAGAGAAGAAGATGGCCGACATGAGGCCTGTAAGCATGTAACAGAGTGAGGAGAAAAGCTTATGTTAAATGTTTAAATAAGCCACAATCACGTTTTTCTCAATAATGCAGGAGTGTTTGTGAGCAGCCAGGCCGTGACCATCCCTCAGTTTGCTGACAAACTCTCTTGTATATTTGCTTTAAATTTTAATTTCACTGTAAATTATTAAGTGTGTTAAAGCCTGGCTTAGACCCCCCCCACCCCCCCCACCACCACTACCACCACCACGCTGCCAGCTATAGCCATGCAATAGCACAGCAACAAGCAGGTCCATTCATATGCACAGTCAAGGCCGCACGCTCCACCACCGGGTTCGAGACTACGAAGATTCATCTGATGAGAACCGGCGGATTCACACATAAGAGACGTTAAGAGAGCTCTGACATAACACCGCTCATCTCACTGCCAGAGGGACAAAACTGATTTTCAGTCAAACACAGTGACGACTGTTTTAAAGGGAAACTATTCAAGTCTGGTCTCTTTTCCTCTGTGTTGCTAACCCTCCTCCCAGCCATGTGCATTTGTTTTTAATGAAGCTGGCAAGAAATCAATCCATGGAGCGGTGGATAACTTTATTTATCATCTACCATGTTACCATGTGTATATCTGTGTAGTCTTATCTGTCATAAACAAGAGGTTACGGGTTACTGGGCGCGTTACGTTTGTGTGGCGGTGAGACGAGAGCTGGGACACCGGGTCGGAGGCTCTGATCTTACAAGGTTGGTTTTCAGCCAAGAGACGCTAGGTGGAAGGCAGAGAGCCTCCATTCTCCCTGGAACTAGTTAAAAGTCATTGATTTAACCAGAACTAGGACTCTTATCTGAAGCTGTTTAATTAAGGTAAAAACATAGCATAGTAAAGCTAAAAATCCTGTATAGTTCCTCTTTAAAGCTGTGTTAATTTCGTCAGACGAGACGAGACGAAAAATATTCGTCAACGATGGTTTTTTTCATGACGAAAACGAGACGAAGACGAGACGAAATCAATGCCCTTAAACACTGACTGTGACGAAATTTACACGCATTTTTGTTGACGAAAAAAGACGGGACGAAATCTACTTAATCAAATAAAAACTTAATAAGATGTCTCTTTCTTTTTTCGTCACAGACTTTTAAATTAGCTACAATCCAAAAAGTGCCACATCACTGGATGCATGTCATGTTTTTATCCTCCTGCGCTGCTGCCAGGGGTGTGTGTGTGTGTGTGTGCCTGAGTGAGGAACACACACACACACTATGTGCTATGTGCGGCGAGTAGGCTACAAACTGGTTATGGGGGGCGGGGGGCGCATGGCCATTGCAGGGGGGCTGCGGGCGCTGTAAACCGGCAGCGGAATCGCTGCGAAGCTCCGAGCAACGGAGATCATGTGCGAGCTGGAGCCCTCCTGTTCACATCATTGCATTTGTCAATCGCCGTGTTTTATTTTGAAAATTAACCGGATTCTCTCGTTGTTTCTTTGTGCGACTTCCTGCCCAGCTTGACAGGATCGCACGGGGCTGCGCCGCGGCGCTGGTGTGAACGACACAATCGTTAACATCAAAGGGCTCCGCTTCGCTTCTGCGGCCGGTGTGTCCCTGGCGTATAGACGCGTCTCCGCGCTGGTCGGTCGCTTCTGCGCTCTGTGTGTGTGTGTGTGTGTGTGTGTGTGTGTGTGTGTGTGTGTGTGTGTGTGTGTGTGTGTGTGTGTGTGTGTGTGTGTGTGTGTGTGTGTGTGTGTGCGCGCATCTCTGTTTAGATACTGACAAATAGCCTACATAAACGCACACACAAGCTGGAAAGTTGGCTCATCTGACAGCTGCCTGTCAATATTGGTTTGAGTAGATTAGTTGTGATTAACATTACTGTCAATCTGCTTTCAAAGACTAAAAAAAGACTATTGACTAAAACTAGACTAAAATACTTTGGATTTTCTTTGACTAAAACTAGACTAAAATGCCAAGACTTTTCGTCGACTAAATGTGACTAAACAAAAAAGAATACAAGCTGACTAAATATGACTAAAACTTATAAGGGCATTTGACACAAGACTAAGACTAAAACTAAATTGAAAAATAGCTGACAAAATTAACACTGCAGCTGTGCAGCTGGAAGGAAACTGGCCTGAAGGCAAATGCATGTGAAATTGGAGTAAATAACCTTGATAAAGAATTAAAAACATGCACATCAGTCATTCAATTTAAATAAATTTAAAATATTAGGATAAAGTAAGCCAATTATTAGTATAAATTGAAGATTTTGCTTAGATTAATATTATTTGTTGTTTTCAGTTTTATAAAAACAAAAATCATTGTTTAAAACTGTGCCACCTTGTTATCTTGTTCTGTTTCTGCAACTTTCCTTCTTGTAAATAGGGAAGGCAAAAATATACTGTTGCTTCAGCCTACGCCTTTTCGGCCATACTATACGGTAGAAATCCAAATTGTATGTATGTATACATCATGTTCTGTTGAATGGACGAATAAATTACTACTACTACTAGCTCAAATCTCCTTGTTTAGCTGTCTGACCCACAAATAAACCATTGTGGTTCACTAGCCAGGACCTACATGCCAAATAGTATCCAATATAAAGTGAGTTAATATCAATATAAAAAGATAATGAACAGAATATTACTATGAAATACTTTGTTTTGCACACAACTAATGTTATTTACATAACTCTGAATCAGACAGAACTTGTTTTAGGGCACTTTTGACAAACAACAGGTCTAAACTGAACTTTTTGTATGTTATTTACAGAGACCCAACACTCCCCCATGAGCAGCACCTCGGTGCAAGGCCACGAAGTAAAAACTCCTTTTAGCAGGAAGAAACCTTGACCAGAGCCAAGCTCATCGCTTTTGATTTATTACTGTAATAAGAGGGAGAACAATAATAGTAATAAAAAAGACATGATAGGACAGGTAATAGGACTGCAGCTATAACGAGGCCAGTAATAAAACCAATAATAATGATAATGACCAAGAGACTAATTGAAATTAATTAAATTGTAGCAGTGGGTGTTGGGGCAGTAGGTGGCCTGCAGTCACAGATCCAGAGGTTAGAAACATCTGCAGAGAGTGAAAGAGGGGAAAAGGCGTGTTATAGGAACATGGGATATAAATGCATAGGAGGAGAGAGCAGCTCAGTGCATCATGGGAAGTCCACAGACGGTCGAGGCCTATACAGCATCATAATGAAGGGATCTCCAGTCCAGATGATAAACTGAGCCAGAAAGCTGCAGTTTTAATCCTTCTGCTAACGGTGTCTGCCTCCTAAACCCAGACCGAAGGCTGCTTCCTCAGGAGACCAGTCAGACTCCCGTTCAACTCCTAGAAACTCCAGGAACCACAAATGAAACTGCATTTAGAGAGAGCGGAGTCTTCTGTTAGACGAGCTCTCTAAGAGACGATGATGTCTGATCATTAGCGGCTTTGTAGATGAGGAGGAGGAGGAGGATTTTTCTTCCTTTTTAAATTCTGCTCTGGATTTTATGAGAAACCAATGAAGCTATAAAACAGCAGAGATGTGATTTCCTGTCAGTGATCTGCTGAAGCATTTTTTTTTTTAAGTCTTGAGAGGCCAGCTGGGGAATCCTGGAAATAAAAATAAAAAACTGCAAAAAATCCAAACTAGAAGTCAGAAAAGCATGAAGTAGTTGCATCTTTTAGAGACACAATGGTCCAGTTTTTTGCAATGTTAAAAAAAACGAGGAGTTTCTCCGTCGGCAGAACGAAAAATTCCGCGACAATAAAAAAGTCTCATATTAATGTGTACATATTAATGTAATGTAATGTGTGCTACCCACACTTGTTAATGGGCCCATTTTCCATAAATATATCGTTTTGTCTCTATCGTTATTTTGTTATTATTAGTGGTGAAATGCTGGCGAGCCGACCAGCGTTTCTTTACTTTCGGTTTCGTGGCGAGTCATGAGAATAACGCCGCCGAATCGCCGTTTATGGTCGGAACTACGACGGTATCTGATCGTCTTCCAACCTCTGACTTTAATTCTTGATGAATGAAAACATGAGTCTGTCTTGCGCCGGTCAAAGAATTTCACGGTGTGCGCGGAGGCTCATAAATGTAGTGTGAAAATGCTTCGCTTTTCCAAAACTCCTCGTTGTCCCTTTAAAATGACTTTAATGTGGGAGTTTGATCAAAGATAGCTGCCACATTTGTAAGGGTGGTGCTTGAGGCCAAGGTAACACCATCTACAATAATTATATATATGACAATATTATATTGTGCAAAGTACAATAGACTCAGCTTTATTTAATTGCAGGTCATCCAAGTATTGATGTCCTACAGGTATCTGTCTTCATTGGCTGATACAGTTGGGTGTTGCCTTCATCTGGGTTTTCAGAGGGATTTTCTCTGAACAACAGGGACATCTGGTCATCTTATATACTGACGCAATTTCTCCATTTCATTGCCGTGTACCGCTGTTCTCCGAGAACTGCTGTACGTTAACATTAGACCTACACTTTGCTACGATTCAGCGACACCTCAAGTGTCCATAATGTCCTGGTTGAACAGGTCTCAGATTGCTAATGTTGTGTGTGAAAGCGTTTCACAAACAGCGCTGCCTTCTTATCTACATCTCCACCACCACCACCACCACCAGCAGCAGCAGCAGCAGCAGCAGCAGCAACAGCCGCCTCCTCCACACTGGAGTAATGTCAGGCCATCACCAGTGAAACACCATAACACCCATTAAGCTGAAATACTGTCGTCGACACATTGGTCATATGCCAGAGCACTAATGCCTGCAGTCCTGCTCTACAGTTCGATTTAACAGTTGTGAGGACTGACAATGGTCGGATTGGGGTGAAAATATCACTTTAGGAATTTTACAAATAGCCTACCACTGCAGGATGACAACCTTCAGTGATCCTCTGATTCAGTAAAGAGATCCCATAATTTTCTTATTTAATACATTATTTCTATACAAACAAGTGACTTTGATCATTCCTTCGAAATTCATAAATAACTTTGCATATCATGATTTGTTTTTTGTATTTTAAATGTTTTTTTAAAATGTGTTAAAATGGTATTACATGAGCTAAACGAAAGATACGTTACATTCATTTCACCAGCAGGTGGCGCATCTAAGCGTCAAGTTTCAAAACTTTAATAGGAATTTTTCTTCTCTGCTTGCCATGTTAGCTCCTGTTGAGGACAATACATGAAAACTAATGTAGCCTACTCAAGAGCAGCAGCTTTTGAGATCAGGTAGCACCTCAATAAAATAGTTAGGCACTGCATAAAGTTGGAGGTGAAAGTGTGTTTAATAGTCCAAGATTCATCCCAATTACATGACAAGATCCATGAACTAAAATCCAACAACATTGAAAATATGCAGAGGACACAGTGAATCAGTGGATTTCTTGTGTACAGATGTGTTGTAGCAACAACCCACAGGCATAATCTTTGTCATTTTATTTCCATGTAGTCTACTTCACACACACACACAAAAAAAACCTTTTCAAGATTACCTGAACTCAAAAGCTGCTGCTCTACCATAGCCTACATGATCTTTTCATTGTTTTTCCTCAGCAGGAACTAACGTAAAGTTTTTACAGTAGACTTGACACTAAGAGACGCCACCTGCTGGTGAAATAAATGTACTGTACTGGATCTTTCTAAGCACTGCTTGTAGCTCATCTAAAACAAAGACGGACGTCTTGCCAAGAATGTTTTCATTGATCAAGAATGAAAGTCAGAGGTTCATCATTACCGTTGTAGTTCCGACCATAAACGGTGATTCAGCGGCGTTATTCCCATGACCCGCCGGGCAGCGTACGCGAAACCGAGACATAACAGCTCGCCCAGCATTTCCACCATTAATATTAATAATAACAAAATAACGATAGAGACAAAACAATATATTTATCGAAAATGGGCCCATTAACAAATGTGGGTAACGTAGATTCATCCACATTAATATGAGACTTTTTTATAAGCAAATACAAACTCCTCGTTGTCCCTTTAATACACTAAAAATTGGTCCCTTCTTTATCATCACTGGATCAGTGGATCTGTCACAGACTCTCCCCTGTTGTGTGGACGATGTTGAGCTCTGATCCTCTGGACATTGTCGTATCATCAAACAGCTCATATAAGAAAACAGCACTAGACTGTTTGATCATTCTCCTCCGAGCTCACCCAATCAATCTTCTTTTTTTTCGGCTTTATTGCTGTTTTTATATGTGCTGTTTTCAATTCAATTTGTTCGGCTCATTCCCTCCACATTGGCCACATAGTTTCTCTACCTCAGGTTCACCCAGCTCAATCACTTCAGCACTGTTGGCAATCATCATGGTGCTCATTTTAACAAATGAGGAGCTACACCAGCTGCAAATGGCTTTGGATGAGAAGCAGCTTTTTAAAGGTGCAGGTTTCAACTTAGTCACAGCTATTGAGAGGAACTCAGTGTTTGTTGTGTGAGGTAAAAAGGTCTTTTTGATACCTTCATTAATATGGAAATTTAAGCCAGTAAGTGCATCCTCACATCATTACAGAATCATCAAGCTCCTTTTTACACATTTTGTTAATGGAGCATGAAAATGACAAAAGAAAGGAAAGAGCATTTGATGGCAAGAAAAAAAAAACACTCAAAACTATTGTGTCTTTGCTGTTTACACTGACAGTAAAGGAGACGAGAGTGGAGAACATTTTCCTCAACTGAACTCGAGCCACAATAATCTGTTAGGTCAGATATTTCTATCAGTAAGATTACAGTATGTTCTGAAATATAATCGCTTAGGTGCAATTACATATAATCAGGGATGTGACTCAATAAATGTCTCTAACAAGAAGTTCAGCTTTGAGTCAAAGGTCCTTTCATCTTTTATTCTGTGTCATCTGTGTGATTTTAATGAGTGTTATGAATCAAAAAGACTCATAAAACCATAGGAACCACAAAAAACACAATAGACATAAAATCATTAACTATAATGAAGCCAAAACACATCTCTATAACCAATCCTTCATTGAGTGAATCTGTTTGCAGGACACTACATGACAATCAATTCTGAGATACAAAAATGGTTGTTACTGTAAGTGTTGTCCACAATGATCTAAATACAAAAAAACAATTCTGAAAACTATGCAGAACATCGAAAAACAACTTTTGTGACCTGTTCCCATTTTTGTCCATATATTGTAACAAATCTATTCTTTCCATATGTTTCATATGTTTGTCTTTTAAATTAAAATGTTAAAATGTTTCTTTCCTGTATATTTGATTATTCTGTAGCTATGACTGAGAGAGTCAATCTTAATGAACAGGCCGAAATTATTAGATGTAAATTTTTAAAATAAATGATATGGTACGATACGGTTTGGTACGATACGATACGATGCAACACGATACTGTACGATACGGTACAGTATGATATCGTAGTACTGTACGATACAATACTGTACAGCAGTGGCGGCTGGTGGTCAAATTAGTTGGGTGGGCTAATAAATAAATTATACCCATTAAATGGTTAACACAGCTAAAAGTTAGGGTTATCCCATCTCACAAAAGTATAGCAACCATAGACTGTAAAAAGAATGGACGTAGCGTCCGTGACGTCACCCATTGGTTTTGGGGAGTCTGTTTTGTGCCGCTACTACGGGGGTTAGAACCGCGCCATGTTGGATTCTACTTGCCATATTTGGAGCGGTGCGGCCGTTGGCCGGCCGAGAGCCCGCCCACTGGCCTCGTAGCAGCGGTCGCCGGACCTGTCACTCAACGGTTCTGCGCCCTGATTGGCCAGAACTTTAACCCTAATAATAGTAAAACGGTAGAGTTTAAAAAAAATTCACCCCCCTCAGAGTGTGTGCGGGGGTAGAAACTATCGATTGAGACCAAAAAAATAAAATGTACCAGGCTGTAAATATGTTTTTTTAAGCTGTAAAATCGGCTATTTTAACATGGGGCTCGATTGGAGTTGCTCCCTTCTGGAGCCAGCCCCCAGCGACAGCCGAGGGGATTGCAGCTTTTTGAATGCGGAAGTGAGCTTCACTTCTCAGACCGACAACTGCCCCCTTGATAGCAACTAACTAGGCCTACACACTGCATTAAGTAGAAGGGTCTAGTCCAAAAAAATAAAAAAAAAACTTCACCTGGTTCTCTCACACATACACACACAGTCTCTCTCTCTCATGCACGCACGCACGCACGCACGCGCACACACACACACACACACACACACACACACACACACACACGTACGCACGCACGCACACACACCCGACGATATTGCTCAATTAAAAAAAAAAAAAAAAAGACGATAAATGCAGCTCATATCGACGGCCTTTCTGGTCTGTTATCGCCATGTCATTAAATCTGGTGCTCCCGGTGAGTTTAGAAATAGATTCTCCACTTCGTTCATGTTAGCAAAGATAATTTAGAGCAGTAAAGTAATGCTACCTGTGATGCTAGCGCCTAGCGCCGCTGTTTCTGTCTTCTCCCTCCCACAACAACACAACTTTTCCTCCGGTTCCTGTCATTGGTCTGAAAACAGCGGTGTTGGGCTAAATGAAATTAGCCCCAATGACAAGTGAATCAAGGGGGCGGGACATGACGCCTGTCAATCATTGACCCTGCGTCAGCCCGCTGCTGATTGGTCAGAACCGCTCGGCCTGTGGGCTGAATGAAATTAGCCCAAACAGTCGGTGAATGGCGAGGGCGGGACATGGCACCTGTCAATCATCCACAGTTGGAAAATGAATGAGAGCAGACTCGGTGAGCTCGGGCTGATTAAAATTAGCCCATTTAGAGATATCCGGTGTTTTTCTTGAAACTATTTAATATTGTTGCCAGTTCCGATTTTACTAAGACTTAGAACAATCTTTTGTATGTTATTTAGAGAATATAATATATATATAATATTTTTTCCTCATCTTTTGTTGTGTAGCCTAATGCAGGGAGGGCTTAGCCCCACTAGCCCATTGATACCAGCCGTCACTGCTGTACAGTATGATAAGATACAGTACAGTAGTGTACGATACATTACAAGCGCTCCCTTTCAATCAGCTAATTCCGTCTCTTTGTAGTCAGTACATTGATTCAAGTTTTGAACATTTCTTAGGACAAGGTCATGGGTTTTGCATGAACCTCCTGACGTGTTTGTGAAGTCAGAGTTGCTGCACTAAATCCAAAATGGCTGACTCCCTGTCAAAAATAAATAAATACAATTAGCACTTCAATGTTGTCTGCTCCTGACATTCAGTTTCAGATTACATCCCTGTTCATCTGGAGTAGTGGCTCAAAACAATATCCCTCTGTCTCTGAATGTCACCGGCACAGAGGCATAAAAAAAATACATTCTACTTGATGCAGACTCCTCTGTTTCCTTTTAAGGGATGTTGTGCTTACGTGGCAATCAAAGGCCTCACATTATAACATTATTGACGTTAGAGTCATCAGAGTATTTGAGCTGTATCCCTGATATTAAATCATAAAGAGAAAGTTTATTTCAGACCTTCACTGGTGAATTTCCATTCAAACTAAGAATCACGTTTTCCTTTCCCCTGACTTTGTCACTTTAAGCTTTCCTCCCGTCCCTCCCTTGTCTCATTACGTCTCCTGTGGGGAAGATAAGAGATTAGATTATCTGTAGATTGCACTATAATTACTTGTGGATTTCAAGATTACAGAGTGGGCATCTCTTGATCATCAGACACTTTATCACAGGAATATCAAGAGGCAATCACACAAAAGCCCGTCTCACAGGGGAGAGATCAAACCAAAGTGAAAAATGCAAAGAGAAAGAGACAATTTACCTGAGTTTTTTTTTTTTCAAAAGGAGAGATTGAGCACTCAAAAACTGACCAAACATTCAGCAACACTGCAGTAATAATTAGAAATGATTACATCAATATTGAAAATTCTACATGAATATTTTAGTATTTGTAGCAGCCAGCCAACACATTTTTATTTAGACATGAGAAAACTAAAATCATATTTAGATTTTGTCCATTCAGGGACATAAAAAAACTATAAATTACACATTTTTTGTCTGTTTTGATGATAAGAAATGGAAAATTAAAAAACAAAACCATCTGTAGTTATTATTTTACTGTAGGTGGAAATCATCTCTCTCAACTTTCTGTTGATCCAAAATTGTAATGGTTTGGAACCTGAAAAGTCGGTTCTCAAGGGAACCAAAAAATTGTTGGTTTTTCCTTGCAAACTCCGACATTTATCAGTTGGTGTGTCATACTCTAGGCTGTGAAGACGAGTGGGAAAGACGACAAGGAGGCAGTGACTGACAACAACAGTGGTTTGCTGCGGAAACTAAACGTTTGGTGGCGATTTTGGCAGCTACAGAATTTAAAGAAAAGCTTAGTAAGCAAAAAAGCTAGGAAGTAGTAAAGAAAAGAGCAATTTGTACGCCGAACTTGCAGAAGAGATGACCAAGGCTGGGTTCACTCCATTGCCAGACCAAATAATTCATGGATTTAAGAAACTGCAGAAGGATTAACGAGACAGCCAGAAAGCCATTTTGCCGCTGTTGTGTTTACTTTGGCCTGAGTAACAACATCAAGTTACATCCTTCCACTTTGGTTTGGCTTAAACTGGTAAACTGGTGTTGGATCGCCAGAAGGCACCAAGGTTCTGAGAGGGTTCTTGGTTTCTTCAGTTTTGTTGAGGCCTAATGTTCATTGGGTCAGGTGACTGTGGACTGAGGAGAGTGCACTACAGACCTTCTTCTTCTTCCTTTCGGTCTCTCAAGTAGTTCCTGCAAAGCTTTGCTGTGTGGTTTGAGTTATCCTTCTCTCTCCGGACATACACTCCTCTCTAAGTGCTATAAATCTCAGTAAGTAGGTTTTCTAGTCATTATTGTGAAGTGCTGGTTTTTCATCGCCCACCGAAAATGTCTGGCTTTGTTTCTCCTCCTGAGATGTAGTTTAGGAACTCTAGAAACTCTTGAAACTCCTACTTGTCCTGTGAAACCACCACAACGCAGCCTTCTTCTACAACACCTTTGTTCATTGGATCCGGTGGGACAGGTGGGAGGAAGGTGACGGTGTGGTCGGAGAGTGTGAGCCAGATGTTTACATGATACAGCTGCACAAAAACTATATGTTCACCAGAGGCTGTGTTACCTCACATATTGAGGATCCAAACTACACTGATGTGATAATAAGTCGAAACACGTCATTTAACACAGAAAGCTTCTTCAGTCATTATCATCATTATCATTTTTGCCGCTTCCGCAACAATAACAATTTTACATTTCATGAACAGAAATAATTGTGTTTGTGCTCAATGTTTCCCTCAGCATCGTTTAATGTCCCTATCGTGAGTCGTTCTATTGTAATATTTACTAATCAGTGTCAGAGCCTCGTTAACACGTCTCTGGTCCCAGTAAATGAAGATCAGAGTCAAACAGGAGTTTACATTGATAGTGACTGTACTAATACTCTGTGTCCAATCACTTGACTTTGTTTTTAATACAAACTGATTGATAAAGGGAGAGTCCACGTCTACTTATGGCTGATTGTGGGAGTGGAAATGAGGCCCAGTTTCTCAATGAGGGAGATTTATAAAGTAGAACCATAATAATGCACAACAAGAACATATCTCTTTTCATATCTTTTTCTCAATTGTTTACACAGAAATACTGGTCCTTGAGACACAATGACCACAACATGTAACTCATGCACCAACCCCCTGAACCAATTCTGCTAAACTACAAGCACAATTCCTGCTTTACACTCAAATTGCAGTTCTAAAACACACTTTTTTCCAAAACACTATACATAATTCACTTTGGCACACTTTTCATTAAGAAAATCTCTTGTTTTTACAAGGAAGACACTGTCATTCAGAATTCTAAAGTCAATTGCCCTACTATGCACACTGACTCATCACATGGGCAAACACCTGTCACACAGTTTTACAATTACAGTTCTCAGAGTATGAGGCATGATTTCAGAAAATGTGTGTAAACAATCGAGAAAACTTGCAAGTCATAAACATACCATTTTAAGCATTGAGTCCCAGAAATAATACTTGGTGAGGACTGGTGTGGAGGGCAGATGGTGAACAGGAAGCCCTGTTGGCTGTGGTGCTGAACATGGGACACAAAGGAAAACTCCCCAAAGTTACTTATATTTCATATCTGACCTAGAAAAGAGAGGCAGAATCCTAAATAATATTTCCTCTATGCCCACTTGTGTCTGGATCGTCAAATACACTGTGTCTGAAGCTGCTTCAGGAGCTCATTGTGCACCACCGAATATACGATATGAGTCATTCCTCCATTAGAAACCTACAGTGCAGGTCCCATTTCCATTGAGGACAAATGTACTGTTCTGTGAATACAATAACGAGGTGCTATATTCTTTAGGTTAAACATTATAGCGGGATGACAGAGGAGGAGTGGGCGATGTGATAACTCTTTAATTTGACTAACTGTATAGAGCCATGTTCCCTGGAGGTTCTCCCATCCATTTATATGTAGATGATGTCCACCCTGTATCGCCGTCTGTCATAATTGGGCCTACAATCTGTAAAGGAGCGGAGTACACACTCCTATTCTTATCAGTATAGCGTCGGGAGACTGTGTTAAGACGAGTGTGTACTGATGTGCAGCTACAATATATGTCCGTTTTTACATAGTGTGTGCGTGTGTGCGTCTGTGTTTGAATGTATTTGTGCGCGGGGCTCTGAGGAGAGATAGAGGAGTGGTGGTGAAGGAGAGAGCCTTTATCTCATAGGCTGGAATCACAAAGCAGCCACATCTCAGATGCTAATTTGAAAATGAAGGATATCTCTCGTGCCTTTTCCTCCCCACACTTAGCCCACTCTTCACATCTTGAGAGGCCTCTCCATATTTCTAAAGGAAGGAGGGGAAAGGCTGGGGCCCAGTTTATCTGTTTTGTCCCTTGGAGGTTGCCCTCTTTCACCGTCTGTCCCCATTCTGCCACTATTGATACATTGTCAGATGTAAAGTAATTCATTTCCAGGACAGACAGCTTCTTAATATGTGACCTTGTTTACATCAAGGTTGTTGTGTCTTATCACAGACACACAACTACCGGCAATCTAGTTTCATTTGCCTGAAATTGTTATCAAATTTCCTCTTCCCCCCACACATTCGATATCGCTCAAATGAGTGTTTTCACAGTCCGCTGTTGAAAATCAATACGAGTTAGTCATCCCCGTACCAGCGGATACACACAGCTCGATACAGTCACAACAACGGCATGTGGCCCGGAGAAGACACCTGCGTTTTTTTTCCCTTTTAAACATTTTCATTAAGACAAGTTACAGTCAATCAACCTCAGTTTTGATGTGTTCAAGGAAGGAACGGTAGCCATAGTTACCCAAGGACTGTGACAGTTTGGTTTCTTTCATTATCTCTGTGTTCATTGTTTGCTTGTTACGGATGGTTTCAAGTCCTGAAATTCAATCACCAGTGTTTTAATCATCTGGAATCTTTAAGATTGTGTCATCATCTCTAATTTTTCCAGATGAAAATGTCTAAAAACAACTAAACTGAGTTGTGTTATTACATTAACCCAAATGATTCCATTTGGTTGGTCATTTGGTGGCCTGTCAGTAAGGATTACAAACCAGAGGACTGATTGGACATTATGTATCCTAGTGTGTAGTTGTAGGGCTGGAGACCATAGTGTAGTAGTTGGGATTTGAATTTGCAATTGCGATTTGGGCCTCTTGAATGGGCTTTATGTTCTTGTGTTCACCACTGTCTGTTGATTTGTCAACAGTATTACGCAAAAAAGTAGTGAAACACAGTCTTTTCTATGGAGACTGTTGTATGCCAGGCATGGGGCTGATAATTGGAAGTCACAAAGAAGATGACAAGGGTGAGATATGGATGGAGCTCGTCCATTTTTAAGCCAAGGCAACATTTTTTACTCTTTACCTATAAGAAACAATGAATTACCACTCTTTAAAAGGTTTATCCTCCAACTTTTAAGCACGTTTAAACTTGTATTTTTCTACTTATTATATTTTTGCATTCATTCATATCATCATTATAACCATTACGCAAGCTCATAGCAGATAAAGACTACACAATGATGGATTGTATTCAAGCCTTGCACCCTATTAGTGCCATAGTTCGGGATTATAAAAGATCTTTCTGTTTGTCTTTGCATGAGCTTATGACGCAGTTTGGGAGATCTGAGACAAGAGGTTCATCAGCTCATAAGGTCTTCTTCACTTGGTGTTGGTTTTTCTTTCAAATGTGTTTTTCAGGAGCTATTCAGTCTTTTAATGATCACAGTGCCTGGTGAGAGAAGTCTGTGACCCTGTGAACAACAGACGATGACATGACAGGTTTTTAACCATCACATCACGTGGACTCCACAACCGTATTGGTGGGAGATAAGAAAATGAGATCCTGACATTTACATTAAGACCTTAAGATGCAATACTGTGCATAAAACTTCTGCTTATATTGTTTTAAAAACTGTATATTTATGACAACAAGGATGATAAATACTAATTTCCCAAACCACAGAAACAAAACAAACAGGACTGAAATGCTGAAATGAGATGACAAGTAAAAAAAAAAGTAGAGAAAGTTGAGCCATGAAAATAGCAATTACATTTTGATTGAATAAGGAACCAAGCAAGAAATTAGAATAAATAATAATTACTGTTGTCTGCTTTAGTCATTTTTAAAAGTAGTTTAGTTATCTTTGGTGCACTTTGGTGACTTGAAAATATTGTAAACTAAAAATTGAATAAGCTTGTTCTTTATAATGATTCCTGACGGCACAGAAGTATGAAATAGAAGGGGTCTATATGAATTTATTTAGAACTCATCAGATCAGGTCATTTCACTCATATAGGAACTTTTATTATAGAAAACTTCACCATATCCTTTACTATCTGTTGATAAATCTTGCACCCCTTCATACATACGTACATCGCCTACAGAGGTACAGTGGAGTTGCAGGGACAATCCAGACACGTTGAGTCGACAATTAGGCTAATCGGTGTGACTGTTTTTGGGGCACGGTGGGAGGAAGCTGAACAAGCACTGTGACCTTTAGGTGCATGAAGGTTAAAAATAACATCCAAATAATAATAATACATGAGATAATCATGGTGGAGAGCAGGACTCGTTCCCTCGAGCTAAAACCCTGTCTGTTCCACCAGTATGTGACAACAGTGAAACATAAGTTAGCCCTGAGCCAAAAGCCTGTTCCTAATGGTGTGTGTGCGTGTGTGTGCCCCTCTCTCTCTCTCTCTCTGTCCCAAACAACAGTAATTAATTGAGACAAGCTCAAAGACAAAACCACTGACTTGTTCAAGATGCCACCCACACAAACACTCTCCACTATTTCAGAGCTCTGCCCTCAGCAACGTTTTGAAAGGGAAAAGAAAAGACTAGAGGGACAATGATGTTACAGCTCTGAGGAGGAGAGAAGGTCTGACCAGGTGTTCAACAGGTCATGTGACGTCATTACTACTTTGTCCTTTCTGTGAAAACAACGTAAACATCAAAATAAGAAAGATAAGTGAGTGGGATTGGGATATTTATGGGTTAAAGTCAAACCCAAACCCACACCTCAGACCTGCAGCAATACAACAAAACCTTGAATATTAATCTTGGGTCTGGTCTGAGACTGCCTGGACCAATGGAGAGATTGGAGACATCCATGTTGTTGCAGCAATTGACACCAAGTTCTGGCCTTTCTATCAGCAGAACATTGGATTTATGTCAGGCTAGATTATGTTTGTCTGGTCTTCAACGGCCCAGGATGGATGCCATGTCATTGGCATTGAGATATGTCAGTTTACACTAAAGTTGAGAGTCCGACTTACTGCCCTTGGTTCCATGTCATCATCATTCTCTCAGTTTCCTTGGCTTCCAGTCTATCTTCCACTGCACAAATGTCCAAAAACTACCCAGTAAAAAGAACACTTTTACCAAACTACAACTAGGCCTACAGCAGCAACTTAAAGTTAAGACCAAAATACCAAGACTGGAGCTGCACTGAAGGGATAGCTGTACAGGTTGGCTACCCGGTTCATTCTCAATTTTACTGACCATGTCTTCTTTTTGAAAATGATTCACTGCTCATTGATCAATCGTTGGGCCACAACAGGATTCACTGATTGATGAAATGAGATACTGTTAAACTGTAGCTTTTTGGATGTGTCAGGATTGACGAAGAAAGAAAATTATCACCAGAAAACATGATGAACAAGTGAAGAAAAACGGATTCCAGTAAATTCTAATGACTCATTGTTGCAGCTTTGTACCTGGGGTCTCATTTATAAAACTGTGCGTGGGATCGTTACTAAAAGTGTACGTACGCCCAAAAGCCAAGTTTTGCGTGCGCCAGTAAATATTCAGACTTATAAAACCCTGCGTACGCACACTTGCAGGCAAACTTCCCTTTATAAATCACAGAGTTCCTACAAGTGTGCGCAGCTGAATCCGCTTCACGTTCCGCCCTGTACACGCCCTGTTTTAACCGTAGATGGTCAATGCAAACCACCACATGAATGCGATCTGCATGTCAATGAGCCTGACGTGCTGTTGTTCTGTCGGTGTTGTGAATTAGCTGCAGGTGTGAAAGTGGCGACGTGACGTGTTGCTGCAGCTGTTAACGGCGTCAGCGCCAGCGGCACAAAGCGCACGCGGTGTTGTTTTGGTGCGCTGCCTCTCACATGCTGGACCCGGTTCGGCACATAGTTACAACAATGACAACAGTTCTAATCTGAAACGAGTTATTAACCATTCATCATGGTCTCCCTCTCCCTCCTTTCTCCTCCAGCGGTGCCCGGGTGCAGAATTACGCACGGGGCACCGCTGTATTATTTACAGTAATTAGACTGATCGATAAAACTTTTAATAATTAGCGGAATCAGTTACATTCTGAGGAATGATCAAACATGACACTTCTCTTGATAACAAGAAAACAGAATGTAACAATTGTGGGAACGATTAGCCTACTGGATTTTTTTCCCCAGGGTTTGAGATTTAATTGACTCCCGATCATATGTTCACACATTATCATAGGAACATATAGTTATTTACACCATGTATTTATCCCATGCAGCCGCGCCTCCTCTCCTCCTCCTGCGCTCCGGGAGTGGACAATATGACGGAGAGACGGTGGTGATTAAATATAGAGAAGGAATTTTGATTTTGAATTTTAAGTTAGATTCTAAGAAGATGTTTCTGAAACACCAGTCCGATGCAAAATAACGCTGTTGAATTAAATCACCATGGCAACATGGATCTAACGCATACGGGTTGAAATTAAATGTGTGACGGCCGATAATAAAAACATAATCGTTCTTCTCAATCATCATTTCCTGAGTCTGACTTCAGTTCACCACCACACCGTCTGTGTCGCCAATTCCCCTTTTCCTCCAAACCATGCGTACGCCTGGGTCAGAGTTTGCTTAGGGCTGCGCACATTCTCCCGTCAAGTTAGTTTTTTATAGATCACAACCTTGGCGTGAAAAGTCACGTACGCCACTTTCAGCCCCGTTTTGTGCGTCCGCAACGGTTATAAACGAGACCCCTGGTCTCTACAGAGTCACAAGGCAAAGTGTTTACAACAAATGGAGAAACGCTATAGGCCATTTCCTAGATCTGTTGACATACACTGCACAATGCTGCCTACCTGCACAGTGGACACCCTGCAGACTTGACACACCACCACACAAGGTAAAGCACACCACTATTTAAAATTAAGAGTTTTCTATTCTTAGTTTTGCAGCCATGCAGAAAAGACACTGTGTACAGTAGCCTGGAGAACTTCCACCTTCATCTGCTATCTCCTCAATTCAAAACATTTTATACTGTGTAGGCCTACAGCACTTACAGGAGGACTGCATCAGAAACCACTTAGTATTGAATTTTCACAGATCCAGTTGGTGCTCCCTCAGACAATACAATTTGAAATAGTTTACATTACCCACAACTCTGAAAATGTAGGCCCTGTATCATCCCATCCTCACCTCCTTCAAACCACCATGACAAAACATGAATGAGACAAGCGGGTGGGAAAAGTCAAATCGGCAATGCAACACAGTTAATCCCAAGTGTATCAAAATTCAAGCACAAAACACAAAAGAAAATGTAATTTTAAGCCACATTCACAAAAGCAAAATGTCCAAAATGTCCCGCAGCAAGGAAAGGCAGCAGTTCAACCAACAGAAAGCTCAGTTTATCTCAGTCCCATAAAAACCGCTCAAAGTGACCCCTCTTCCTCAGCAGACAATCTTTGGGTCACGTAGGTTTCCCTTTTCTCCACCCGAGTAACACATCTTCACACAAAAAACAAATAAAGTAAAGGATCTTTGTTTTTACAGAAGTCTCCAAGTTCGGTCGACGGTTGTTTGTCTTACCTGAATACCGGTCAGCTAACCGCTTGTAGCAGAGTGCCACAGTAGCTCCAATATTTCTAGTGGGGGTCTTGGCTTTATAATCCACAAGACGAGGGCGCCGCATTACGATGAAACGACCGCGGATTATGGCACCGAGGAGACGGGGATACGGCGAGACAAACACTGCTAAACCGTCTTTGCTGCAACTACTCTGGTACGGTAAGCGCGGCCATCTTTTTCTTCTCCTCCTTCTTCCGTTTTTGGCGGTTAGCAAAAAGCTTTTGGTGCGTGAGCCGCCATCTTGGCTCTAACGGCGGCAGTGGCACCGTTTTGAAAAAGAAGTGTTTTGTTGAGGGGGCCGTAACTAACAGCTGGAGGGATTTTAGAAGATTTAAAGGCTGGTTTATTATTTTCCTTGTGGATTTAGGCTCCCAACCATAGCATGTTATATTATATGTGGATTTATTATGAATTTGTTTGCCATGTGACCTTGCTGTTGTATTTTTACACCAAATTTTTGTCTAGAAGCCTGAGGTGAAGGGCTTGTTGCTGTAACTGTGATGCTTTTAGTTGGCTACTTAGCTGTTGTAGAAATCCACAGGGGAGTTGCTGTAATGTGACACTCCATTACCATGCACAATAACTTTGACTCAATTACTCTGCCAGTTATCTGCTCTTGCTTACTGCATTAACACCTAGGAAGAGAGAAACACTCCCTCAAAGGCTCCATCAATTTGTTTGCCTTCACTCCGTTAACAACAGCAGACCCCAGTGTGAATTGTAGAGCATTATTTATTGTACTGTGGCACTGTTAAGTGCTTTCAATGACGAGCCTGCTTTCAAAATTGATCTTAAACACCTCAAAAATGTCTCATCTCCAATTGTGAGCTTAGAGCTAAAGGGTGAGAATTCGTAACATGGTAGTTCCATCAGTAACCTCGACCATAGCATCAATAATTTATGGCATAAACTCCAGACTACTAAAAGCATGATCAGCATTCTCCCTAAAATATTCACTTGTGTGTTATTTTGTGACAGTTGTTCAGAGTTTGGGTGGCATGGTGATGCAGTGGGTCGTATTGTTGCTTCTCAGCAAGAAGGTCCAGAGTTTGATTTGCAGACCTTAGGCCTTTCTGGATGGAGTTTGCATGTTCTCCATGTGCCAATTGGGTTCTCTCCAGGTTCCTCAGTCCAAAGAAATGCACAGGAGGTTGATTGGTGGTTCTGAAATGTCTGTAGATGTGAATGTGAAGTGGTTCATTTCTATGTTGGCCCTATTACCGACTACCAACCTGTCCATGGGGCCGCTGGGTGGTACCAACAGTTAAAGATGTCGTCAGCAGATCTTCTCCTTCACTGTGAGCTCTGCTGTCTCTGTTTGCTAATAGCCTACTGCAACAAATCCAGGAAAATCCACACAACAGACCAGCCTGTTGTTGTTGTTTAATCAGTTCTCTATGAATCACATGAGACCACACTCTCAATATCTTGGCTGGTTCTTCACAATCACCTCCAGTTCATCACACTTGTTGGCCAGGGAGTTGACATTTCCCATGAGGATCGATGGTAGAAAACACTCATATCTCCATCTCCAAGCCTTTAGCTTAGTGCTGCCTCCATGATACGGCTGCTTCAGCTCAGCTGATACAGGATGATGTTGTTAAATGTTCTTAAAATAATCTCAAAAATCTGCTTATTCGGTATTTGAGACTAAATTCTATACAGAGTAGCAGGCAGGAGGAAATGCCATGTAGTTGAGTGGATCTGCAGCTTTAGGCGAGGTTATTATCCAGTTGTGCAAACTCATGCGTATGTTAGGGCGTAGATCTGTTTCCTTATATTGCCAGTTAGCACAATTGTTTTAGCGAAACAATCTAAAAACAATTTTGACCCATAAATGAGACTGTGTGCAAGAAAGTTGTAAGTAGAAGTAAATGTGAAGGAAGTGATTGCAAAGGACAATTAAACTCCAATGTCTGTGCTTCCTCCAATATGGTTGCAATCTGCTGTGAATTAACAGATAGCCCACGGTGATCATTTTCCCAAGCAACCCCACTGTGGGAGGCTGGCACTGACTAACCGACACATCCTCAGTGAGAGGGTGTTGAGTCAAGTCTAAACTCTTCTTCCACTTTCCGATGGCCAAGTTGAACCATGAAATAATGATCGTGTGCACTGCCACATTACTTTTCATTGCCTTCATCAGGGACAAAAAACAGAACTTTTTTTTATTTTTATTAAGTAAAGTTTTTTAAGATGACTGCTTAAAAAAATCTTCCTGGCACATTTACTGAAGTTAGACACTAGACAGCACAGAGTTGTTGTATTTAGAGTCACATGAAACATTGGAGGTCAACAACAATACCAAAGCTTCATCTTTTCAGGGCAGGATTTATATTGGTAAAATTTGCAATTTAGACAATTAACGAGGTCAATTCATGCAAAACAGCTGATGTGCGTTGCCTTCAGGGGCAGTTTTTCAGCAAGCACTGTCTCTGAATTTACCTCTAAAACAACTCTGTCTCGTTACGTTGTGTTATTATCTCATAGCGTGGTGAATGTGCAGGTCACAACTTGTCCACCAGAGCGTTTTGGAGTTGTTGGATTGTGTATTTGATGAGTTTGATGAGGGAAACCAAGAAATCCCATTAGCCTCCGTAGCGTAGCTCTGAGCAGCTCGCGGCTCTGCTCCGCCGTTCTAAAAATAGCTTGCACCGACAATTAAAGGTAACGAACCTACTGCTATGACTATAGGGATTATGGCAATGGGCCAATTTGCCAAAATGTTGAACTATCCCTTTAATGCTGCACATGCTCAGTCTAATAAACATGTTCATCAACTCCAGACTGAAGTGAGTTGGAGCCACGATGATGTTTCTGTAAAAAAAAATGGTTGATTCTGTTTCTCCATTCAACAAGTTGAACTCATGTTCTGGCCTGAAGATCGAAACTACACACTCTCTCAACAAGCACAATATTTGAAGCTGTAACTTTAATCTCCGTCAGGACAAAGTGTCTGTGTAGATGAACAGTGTGCGATATCGCAGCAGCAGTAGAGCAATGTTCTGCAGGTCTCAGTTCAGTTGAACGGTAGTGTGCCTACTCTGTACTAAACTGCAAACCTCTGATCACAGAAACTGAACCTGAAGAAGAGACGAAGCCGGTGAACTGAAGAAGTCTGCAGACAGACAGGTAAACAGCTTACATGCACTTTGCTTCGAGGGCATTGTTTCTTTTTTCCTACCGAATGCTATTTGCCTGCAGGACAATAAAAGTCTGTAGATTCAGTGATACAGCTCCAGTGGCTCTATCTGTTATACAGTGTGCACCCAATCTACAAGAAAAGGAAAAAGATTACACGCATAGCAGTTACATAATTAAAGACATTAATCAACTTCAGTGGCTCCAAAACGTGCCAACACAGTCCAGACAAATCATCCGTTGATTATAGATAGTCATGTTCTCAAATAAATAGTACCTCAGGGCTCCACAGAGTGCTGCTTCACTCACATTGATGACTAAAAATAGATCTGTGTGTATGTATGTATGTGTGTGTGAGTGAAAACTGTGTAAGAAAGTAGAAGGAAGTGTGAGAAATGCAGCCCAAGCAGGTTGATCAAACAAAACAGTGACAATGCAGAATGTGAGCGTTTTGCAGATCCGAATGCAAATACTGCAACTAACAGGCCGGTAGCCTATACGACAACTCTGACGACCTCATTGGAAAATATAGCAGGCTAATCACAGGTCAGCTCTTTTCCAAATGACACAGACAGGCATATATAGTAAACAAATTGAATAGCTGAATGCAGTTTTATAAGTGTATAACCTTGCTAACACCAGACAACATCTCAATATCACTCCACGAGGCGTGACCAAATGGATGTAGAGCTCTGTATGCAACTGGACAAACCGCAAACCAATCAGAACATCTCAAATGTGGTTGTTGTAATTTAGCTTCTTTTTTTCTTTTCCACTTTTTTTAACATTACAGTCTCCCAATATTGAAGCGGCGGCCCAATCAAACGATAGCTGCTGTTCTCTGGCCGCCATATTGCCTGTAAACAAAAGCTGCTATATGTCTCTTCTCTGTTGTCAACGCGTTAAACCCACCTAAACAAAAGCCTGTTTGTGATTGGTTCTCCAGTTTTCGGGGAATAAGAAGTCGGCTTCAATAGCTTCTTCTCCAGACGAATCTGCAAAGAGAAATTAAATCACTGGCTGGTTGGTCTGGGTTCACACAGGCTAACAGCATTGGGCCTTTGTTGCCTTCATCTTTACCACCTCTATTACATTAACTGCACTTCTTTTGCGCCAGTTCATCAGCTGCATAATTTCAGCAGAATTTACATCCAGTAGGCTAACATGTTTTGTGGGGTACAGTAGGCCAGATTGCCTTTGGCTCATGAGACCAGGAAAAGTGACGACTGTACAGCAGGTGTAGTGTGTGTGTGTGTGTGTGTGTGTGTGTGTGTGTGTGTGTGTGTGTGTGTGTGTGTGTGTGTGTGTGTGTGTGTGTGTGTGTGTGTGTGTGTGTGTGTGTGTGTGTGTGTGTGTGTGTGTGTGTGATTGACAGGTTCCTCACAGTCCTTCATTGTGTTCACTTCTCCCAGCTCATGTTCAGCAGCCACTGCTGCAGCGGCCTGTCATCATCACCTACAGGAATCTGTTTAAGAAGAGACAACTGTCGACTGCTGTGCTTCCACACTCTACATCCCACTGTAACGTTTACATTGACAGTCAGCGGTCGTAAGGCTCCACATCTACAATGATGAGCATTTATTTTCCCATCCAATGTAGAAAAGGGATTATGCTCATTAAATAACATCAGCACATTGGTCCAACAACATTACAGCAACATGCAATGGAATACAGTAACTGCATTAGGTTAGTCATACCCAGTTAGCCATCTACTTCTATGGTCTACTGTACCACATAAATGACTGGCACTTAAAGGGATAGTTCAACATTTTGGCAAATTGGCCCATTGCCATAATCCCTATAGTTATAGCAGTAGGTTAATTACCTTTAATTGTTGGTGCAAGCTATTTTAAGATCGGTGGAGCAGCTCAGAGCTACGCTATGGAGGCTAACTCATCAAATTCACAATCCAACAACTCCAAAACATGGACAAGTTGTGACCTGCACATTCACCACGCTAGCGTATACCTCTGAGCAGCTCGCGGCTCTGCTCCGCCGTTCTAAAAATAACTTGCACTGACAATTAAAGGTAATGAACCTACTGCTAAAACTATAGGGATTATGGCAATGGGCCAATTTGCCAACATGTTGAACTATCTTTTTAACTTATCTAATGACACTTTCCTTTCTGATATAAGCTACTGTATGAGGACATTTTTGTTTGTTTGTGTCTTTCATAATTTTTAAAAAGACAGCTAGAAACATATTGATTGTGTTTAATGCATTCGCTGCGAGTTTGTGTCGATTGTTTTCTGAATTTCTTTTTTTTTTTTTTGTCTGTTGTGGTTTGTCAGGTTGCAGTGTGTGTTACTGCTCCACATAACACTTATGATTGACTAAGAGTTGTCCAACCATTTGAAACCAAAAGTGACAATACAGTAACCCTGAGCCCTTACCACCATGGTTCTTTCAGTACAGCTACATTTAGTTTACAGCAAGGAAAAATGCAGTCAGTCCGTCTTTGTTTTGTAAATTTGTCGTTCATTTCAGTTTAGCAGGTGGAAACATATTCATCAATGTTTCCTGGTGGACTTTTTTTTTTTTCTATTTGCGTTTTTTCCTTTTCTGGCACAGGCGATGACATCCACATTCTTAATCCTGCTTACACAGCTCTGACAGGTTGATTGTTTGTCCGACCGGAGTAAACAATTGTCATTGAGCAAACACAGGACTTAATTGAATTGTTGGAGGAGCCGTCCAGCTGTCAGAGATGTTGCCTCTGTCTGTTCCAGAGGTGGATGTGATGTAGTTTCAGTGCAGATGTGTCAGTTCGGAGCACATATGTTTCAGGAAAAAATGGATTTCACTCATGTCAGTGTTTTTTTTAACCGTCACCAGTCCTCACAGACTCAGTTAAAAGCCTGTGTGATTCCCTGAAGGCTCATTTTGTGTTGACCATGAAATTATTAATTAGTAAAGGACAGGTTGTAGTGATGTAAGAAGGTTGACTCTCTTTAGATCTGTGATCAGAGCACAGCTTACAGGCTGTAATTACAGGAATCAGGGAGGCACACTCTTCAAAATCTTATCTCCAAGACTCCATCCCATAACTGTGTGGTAGCACCTAGCAACCAGAGCATCTGCATTTCTTAGCAGGAAGCATTCTGCTGCTAACGCTCAGCATGTGCCCCCAGCTTAGCCTTTAAAAAGTCACTTCCCTTTTCTCAATCACTGAATTATTTTTATTTGTGAGAGTGGTAGGAGACAAAAAATCTGTAGTGTTACATCCAACTTAGCTAAAAGATAAGGGAAAAAAACAGGAGAAGATAATTCACAAAAGAAAAAGACACTTCACCTTCACAGCTCCAAGGACACAATAGATCACTCTGATTGTCTGAGTTAGTTTCACAGGATGCACCAGCAGAAATAAAACATGTGGAAGTGGCACCCTCGGTCTAAAGCAGATCCAGCATCAGCAGAAGTTAATTTAAAGCGGACGCCACCCGTCTCAGCTCCAATCAGCAGGCAGCACCCACTCACTAACAAGCCAGAAACGAAACAACATACAGGTGAAGAGCTCCACCTTCAGACAGGGAGGGAGAACAACAACAATAACAACAATACTTACAGTAAATACAACCTGAAGTAATCCGGTCCCATCCTGCAGCATTAACAGCTTCTACACCAAACTGATCAAAGCTGAAGTTGAGTTTGTGCATCGAGGCTGCACCTGCAAGTAGAAGGAGGAGAACCGGCTCCTGTGTCACTGAGCTATGAATTATGTATGCAACGCCTATGGATTGTATGACAGGATGCTGTGTGTGTGTTTGTGTGTTCTTGTCCCTACGATGACCTGAAAGTTTCCAGAGTTTCCTGAAAGACATTTGAAGGAAACGACTCAGTGATCAGTAACTTAATCATATTTTACTTCCTAATTATCTTTTTATCCAAAATAATAAACTGTTTCTCTACGATAATGTTCACATGTACATGTTCCTCCTTTTATCCTCCTGCATTTAGCTAACTTCAGCTACAATAACAAGGCCACCCCTTATATGTAACAAAAACAATGAACATGTAGCTTTATAGATGACTTTAAGGGGATAGAATAGGACACCTCTTTTCTTTGGCTTTTCACGCTACGTAGGTTGTTGATTTTTATGTGCACAGATATTGTATCCGGGGTGGACAGCCTATTTATCTATTGTGTTTTATTGTGTTTTTTAATCTTTAGTATTTTTGCCTTTTTAGTATGTTTTATGGTTTTTATTTTACTTTACTTTTATTTTACTGTACAGCACTTTGGAAACCTTTGTGTTTATTTAAATTGTGCTTTATAAATAAAATAACATGGATTGGATTGAGGCTAACAGTGTTAGCAGCATCTTAGATTATCATTTTAGAGCCTGCTGCAGTCATGATGCCAGTGTAGGTGGATGTGCGTCTTGTCCTCGGTTTCACATCCACCCTTCTCTCTTCCCCAGCTCCACTCTCCACTCCAGATATTGTTTCTTCTGGCTCCAAAAAAAACAAGATGGCAGCAGCATCCAGTATGCCAAACTCAAGCCTTCAAAACCAACAACAGATCTCAACCCAGTGAGTAATGTCCCAGTGTTGTGAACTGCACTTCAGCTTTTATTCATTGACAAACTATTATTGGTAAACTATTGATCTGCTAATTACTGCATGCTGCCACCTCTCCAAGGCAGTGATGTAAAGATGGACGTATAGCTTTGAAGCCATACAGTCCTGTCAGGCTTTTTAACGACCATCAGCAGCTCTGTCAGTCAGTCAGTGAACACAGGTGGAGCTACTCGCTGCTCCACTGGTGCTGATCTTCCCTTTCATTGTGTTTACAGTGCAGATATAATGAGAAGAGACAGGAACATTTATTCAAGCGAGGATTCCTCCACCCTTCCTCCTTCCTCTCTCTCACACACACACACACAAACACACACAGCACTGACTGAGCTGTGATATAGGCTGCACACTGACAGAGGTTGTAGATGTTTAACCAAATGGTTGCCACCGGTAATGGCACCAATCCAATCAAACTAAACATTTTCAGGTGTTACACAGTGACTCGTCCTTCTGATTTTACCTTTGCAATATCCAAGATATCAACACAGTGAATGGGAGTAATATTGAGATTCGTTTCTTTCATATGTTTATTATCTAGCAGCAGCTTGTGAACGCTGAAGGAGACACGAGTGTGGCCTCGGTGATTGTTTAGCTTTTGCATGATTGCAGTGCATTACAGAGGAAAAGTGAAACATCATGTTATTCATGTCAAACAGGGAAGATTTACTTCCTACTTACCTGCTCCAGTGTGTCCAGCTGATGGTAGCCAATGATAGCAAACTAATTGAGCTAAATAACTGACATTGGTGAGGAAGTTTGTTGACTTCATTCTCATTTCTGCCTTTCTACTCTCACACTTTGGGTTATTCTTAAAGACTGAAAGGGTTCAATTATGATTTAAAGCTACAACTTTTTCACCAAAACGATTAATATTTCAAAAATGATACATCCACATAACGTCTATAGAGGGGTGCAGAATAAAAGTGCAGATTTTTTATTTTATAGTAGCCTATATAAATAATTGTTTTATAAATTGACGGGTCCAAAATATTTACATCTGGTTGTGTTGGCAATGTCGACATGAAATGATCTCTGCGCCAACAGCATTGGTATGTTGATGTCACGTGAGGCGGAGCTCAGTGGGAGCCAGATCGTGATAGCTCTGTGGAGAAAATGGCATCGTGCTAATGCTAATGCTAACTAACAGTCAGCCAGTACGGTAACGTTTCTGGTGCAGGCGTGATGCTGCGGGTTTGTCGTGTTTGTCTGCAGGTGAGTTAGTGTGAAATGATTCAGATTTGTTTCCAGTCCGCTGTCGACACCGGAGCTGCTGCTCGTTAAATACGGTTAGCGTTAGCTTAGCTTTAGCTACTAGCCGCTCCCTATAGGAGTTACCGGGCAACCAGTACAATTGAAGGTTGGAGCGAGAGCAGGCGAGTGTGAGTGTGACACCTACTGGCCAGGAGGAATTAAACTTGTAGCTAACACCTTTAAGGCATGTCCGCGTCATTTATTGGTATTTTAACAGTGGAAAACATAGTCACAGCTCCAGTACACAGACGATGACTCAACATGTCTAGAGCCTCTGTGTGACGTCATTCACAGGTTTCAGAGGAGCCGTCCTGCAGCGCCCCCAGCATCTTCCCAGTCTACCTGTTGAGGCCAAATTCAAAAACTTTAAACATTATTTAAAGCAGAAGTGAGTGATATATTTGTGTTAATATAAGTCTTAAATAGTTATATCTTCCGACAGCAATCACTTACATAGAGTGTTTGGTCTGAAACACGGGTCTCTCAGTCCCTCTGCTCTGCTCTGAGTCGAGGAGAAAACATTTATCGTATCCTACAGTTTTTATCCAATGAGGAGAGAGAACGGCATGCAGGGCTGTGTGTGCAGCCAAGGGACGCCGTGAATGTGGCGACGTAGGGACGAGGACTGTTATGGTGCGTTCAAGGAAACTCGTAACTCCTGTTTTTCCGACCTGTGAAGTTGTATCAGTTCGATCTGGTACGAGTTCACAGGTCGGAAGTTACGAGTGGCCGTTATAGTGACTTTCACAGGTAAAACAGGTCGGAAAAACATGAGTGGGTTGCCTGAAATGCTACAAAGTCATAAGTTGTGACTTGAAGCTGTAATTTACGATTTCAAAAACCTGCCTGGAACGCAGCATTAGCGAAAACGACCGGATCGCTTACTTCTGCTTTAAGTTATTTGTAAATTACATAAGAATTCACTAGGTAGGTAGGTCATTTATTATAATCCCGCTCTAATAAGTCTCTTCAGAAGCAGCAGCAGCGTTTTAGAAGATCCTTGGAACCTGTTTCTCTATTGTTCCCTGGCTCATTGTTAACAGGCTCTTTCTGTATTGTGGAGCAATCAGCCACAGTCTGCATTCCCCCAGTACATCCTTCATCATTAGGCCCAAACAGCCTGCATACACTGACTCCCCCTTTATGTCTCTCTTCTGTATCTCCATTTGCTTTTTACTGCTGCAGGCTGCCGGTTACCGGTGGGGGTCAGCAGGTTAGCTCTTTTGTTTGCTGCTGGTTTTTTTTATTTTTTTCCAAGAGGCGGCGTGCATCGCTGTGCACCGGCTGCCCGGCTCTACACGGCCATTTGTATCTCAGTTTCTCCCCCGTATATAATGAGCCTCCGGAAGTGAGAGAGTGGTGTTAGCTTGTTTTAAAAAGAGCAGATCCACCTCACTGCAGCCGTAATGAGCTGGACTTTCTTTTTTAGCCAGAAGAGTTTTGTATCAGTCATATGTACATGTGCATCTCACAGGTCTGTGAGTGGGCAGTGCATGCATCATATTTCTGACTGTTTTTGGGGGCAAAGTTTATTCAGATACTCCATCCTCCATTTCCACAATGTAACTAAAGAAGTGCAGTGTTTCATCTTTGGTCTTAAAGGGATAGTTCAACAGCAGAGCCGTGGTTTCCCTCATCAAACTCATCAAATACACAATCCAACAACTCCAAAACGACAGAGTTGTTTTAGAGGTAAATTCATGCAAAACCGCTGATGTGCATTCCCGTCAAGGGCAGTTCTTCAGCAGGCAGTCTCTGTATTTACCTCTAAAACAACTCTGTCTGGTAGAGTTCTGTTATTATCTCATAGCGTGGTGAATGTGCAGGTCACAACTTGTCCACCAGAGCGTTTTGGAGTTATTGGATTGTGTATTTGACAAGTTTGATGAGGGAAACCAAGAAATCCCATTAGCCTCCGTAGCGTAGCTCTGAGCAGCTCACGGCTCTGCTCCGCCGTTCTAAAAATAGCTTGCACCAACAATTAAAGGTAACAAACCTACTGCTATGACTATAGGGATTATGATAATGGGCCAATTTGCCAAAATGTTGAACTATCCCTTTAAACTGCTGACTGGACCACTGAGGAAACATATATGATACATACATCAGAAATACAGGTCATCATTTTTAATGTTTTGGTTGTTTTTTGGGATGCACCAACACAATATTAACGGCGCTGATGCAAGTCTGGTCGCTTGTTCGGTGTGTTTGAGTCGAGAGCTGGGACACCGGGTCGGAGGCTCTGGTTGGTTTTCAGCCAAGAGACGCTAGGTGGAAGGCAGAAAGCCTAAATTTTCCCTCGTAACAACCATCACAATTACTCCTAAACTGTTTAATTAAGGTCAAAATCTTGCATAGTTCCTCTTTAAGGTTGGATTTCGGTTCAGATATTGACCACATAGCTTGATCGGGTATTGGATAATGGGATTGTTCCATGACGCTGATCTATTTGCCTCAGTTCTATGTCTGTGATGCGTGCTACATCACATAGACAACAAACACAGAGCAACTATGTTTACAAAGTTAGGAAAGTAATGTTAAAGTCAAGCCGATGCCTTCACTGTCTTCTACATGGCGAGGTGTACATATACGCTAAACCCAGGTATTGGCATCGGCATTGGGACAGAAAAGGCTGGATCGGTGCATCCGTAGTTTTAGTATCTTCACTCTTTGATTAATTCATTGTATATCCAGTATGTCCTTGAGTTCTTGTCCTGCAGCTACAGATATTTTAAATAAACAGGAAGTAGCTACATGCAAAAGGACAAAACACACTTGAGTCTGGATTTTTATGGCTGAGGTTGTAAAAGCCAAATCCAAAACCGGTCAATTCAACAGGATTCATGAGCACATGCATGTTCTTTACAGTCCCCAGTTGATGCAGCTTATTAAATAAAAGAACAATAGTAAATCAGAATATCTAAATAGTGGAAAAATGTCTTATTTGATCTACAAATGCAGTGCTTCGTATCCTTCAAGGGGACGGGGAGAAAAATCTTGTTTTGTTGTTTTATTTCTGTCATTTTCATTGTTGCACATAATTACAAATGGCTCCCCTGACAGTTGGGCTGCATTTAGATGTAATAATCCTGCTGGAGGCTGCTGGGAGCTGCAACAGCCACTGAGATAATGTTTTTCCATATTGGCATGTTGTAATTAGATTGACCTTCACCCGGTGCTCCAACACCAATTTTCAGCTTGTCCACAACACCTTTCCCACTCTGGAAAACTGCACCGTGAGCTTTCAGCGGCTCTCCACACACCCTCCAACACTATACGACTGCCTGCAGCCGCTGCGTGTGTGTTTGCCTGTTAGTTTTAATAAGTCTGATGTGGTGGGGCTGTTGGATCGGAGGGTCGAGCCCCTCTGAGGCATGGAGACCCAACGTTGCTGAGCTAGATGCTTCACCGCTGTGCAGATCGATCGTAGGTGTGATCCCGCTCTCTCCCAGCCACCCACCTTCAACACGCACTCCTCGCTCCGTCTCCACCTGTGTGTGTTTACTCTTATGAAAAGCTTTGGCCTCTGATTTTCTCTCTGTCCACCTGAACGCTGGCTTATTGATCACTGTCACATTCTCTCACACCCAGGCCTTCAGATTGCCTCTCTCTCTAGTCCGACGCCCGTGGAGCCGGGAGAAGCTGACAGCCAGGTGTCCTCTCCCCCCCGGCAGCTCCGGCTCTCCGGCTATCTGATTTGCTGCGGGCAACGCTGCAGGTCGAATAGATGATTGACTTGGGTCTGGGCTGGCACCGAGTACCACTCCAATGTAACGGCAAACCAAAATGCAGGATAATAAGTAGAAGAAGTGGGAAGAGTGTTTATAGGCTTGCAATGCGTGTGTGTGCCTGTGTGTGTGTGCCTGTGTCTGTGTGTGTGGTAAATCCTCCAATTTGGAGGACAGAGAAGCAGAATGCTTTGCTCTAAATGAGCTCCCAAGAGTGAAGAGTCCTCCAGTTTTTACCCCTCCCTGTAGGTATTCAACACACAGAGGAGCTGCTGGACTTACATTAAACCATGTGCACACACACAGACACACACACACACACACACTCATACACCTCACTACTTACAACATGTACCAGCGAACAACAAATGGGTGTTGAAATGAGTATATTTATTTCATGAAATGTTCATCAAGTATTTCTATTTGAAAATTTTTCTCATTGTCAATACGCAGCTAGAAACAAAGGCTTACAACAAGGAGCTCTGTTTTAAGGAGACACGGGTAAAAAGAAGTTTGAACATCTAGTATAAAACGTGTTGTGGGATTAAAGGTACAAGGTAGTTGTGTTACCTGCATGTGAATGATTTGCTGCCGCTGTGCAGAAAACAAAACTTTCTTTAAACACAGAAAACAGTTCAGTTTCTGTTTAAATCTACATTTCTCGTGGAATATTTTCAGCACTTTATCCTTAGGTCAAAACAACACTTTGATGTTACATTTTTCTCAATCGCTGAACAACTGTCCTCCTACACACAATACACATGCACAAATGTTCACAGTGTAACAGCAGCTACAGGTCAACACAGAGAATCACAGAGAGATAAATGCTTCTTTGTTTTTTTTTGGAAGTTAGAGCCCTGAATGTATTATGCATGAAGTGTACGTTTAAACAGATACTGGCTTGTTTCTGTGGACGTTTTGAAAGGAGTTTATGTTGTCTTTTTGTTTCTTTTTTGTTTCAGTACTGTACGTCCATCGTCCTCTCTACAGTCCATCCAGGAAAAAATGTTTGTGATTGTTGCATGCAAAAATGATTGATTGTGCAGCAGGTTTTCATATAAGATGCAATGGAATAGGCTGAGCATTTATGCAATTTTATCCAATGAAATTGCAGCAATTTGCAAAAACTGTAGGAGCTAGCAAATAAAGGTAACACTTTATTTTAAGGGGTCCTTGTTCCTGTGTATCTACCTAATTAATTACAGTGTAATTACCTATGTAACCGTATGTAATAACATGTACTTACATTGTAAATACATTGTGTATTTTGGTGTACTTACAGGTCCTTGTTACACTTGTAATAAGAAATGCTTGTGCAAAGAGAGAGGCCACTTTGGCATTTCTTATTACAAGTGTAACAAGGACCTGTAAGTACACCAAAATACACTATGTATTTACAATGTAAGTACATGTTATTACATACGGTTACATAGGTAATTACACTGTAATTAATTAGGTAGATACACAGGAACAAGGACCCCTTAAAATAAAGTGTTACCCAAATAAATGTCATTATAAGACGTAAGAGGAAAAAAACGGATTACCCGACACCCTGTTCTCACTAAGCTACAACTTACTACTTAATGTAAAAAGACACATTTCTAATGACTTCCTATGATAAGAAAGTAGACTACATCATATTAAATACAACTGATTTGCCTTATTCATTATAGGGTTTGCTCTGAGCTTTCCTGGCTTTATGTCACGTCAGGTGTTCCCAAGGCAACAGAGGGGAAAATGGCTGCTTCTATGTGAAGTAAACATGCAACATTTTTTCAACTTTCTGAGAAGATACTGTATGTGTCACTTTTTTTGCAACAAAATACAGCGATTATGAAATCAGGCAAGCCCCTTATTTTGTGCATAAATCGGATTTTTGCTGCAAAAGAGCAGCACTTTTTTTTTTTTTATGTGACCCCCCCACCCTAAATGATATGTGTGCTTTGACTGATTGTGCAACTCCACAATGGTGGTTTTCTGAAGGGACTGTGTGTAGCTGCCTCTCTGAACAGGAAGCACAGATTATGTGCAACTACCTCACAAAACCCTGTGTCAAATACCCAGGACTGTCCCTTTAATACCACAACGTACAGTTACATTTCAGACAGGTGGTTCTCTTACTTTCAGTCCCTTTTGTGGGGAAATAAGAGCGAGTCTGGAAATACAAAACCGAAAAGGTGAAGAAAAGTAGGTGTTGTCATGATGGGGTGCCATTTTCTCTGAATAGCCGTCTGGTTGTCGGAGCGGCTGCCACCGGAGACTCTCGGAGGGATCGTTAACATTCCTGCCGGAGCACAGAGCAGCCAGTTATTCCTTAAATGAGGCCGACAGAAGGTATTTAGATTCTGTACAACCTTTGCTCAGACAAACAAATTGTTTACAAGGATACTAATGAATTCATCAGTCTTAATTAGCAAAGACTAACAGCAGTGGGAATCAGCAGACAGGATATATATGTATAGATATGTACCTGGTCCTGCAGGTGTTCGTATTGTACACACAATCGACAGGTATAAACACACTCATGACTTAATGATGTATAAGTTTGTCCTCAGAAACAGACACAGAGGGAAACGCATGCAAGAACAAACACAGTGATGGGATAACAGAGCTAAAAAAAAAAAGAAAAAACGTATTATTGTGAACATCAATCACTTACCTTACCTGTCTCTGAGTGTATGACGGGCACAGACTCTCTCACAAACACACTAACGAGGAGGCAGTTGTTATTCAACCATATTGTGTGAATTCATTCGCTGGAGTCGGAGCCAGAGGGGAGAGCTGGAGGTGCTTATTTCCCTCAAATAGAAAATAGACTGAATCATAAGTCGCTGAGTGGTGAGTGATGAAAGCAGCGATTTAGAGCTGAAAGAAGAAAAAAGCACAGACACATAAATAACAGAGTCAGTTGTTCACCTGCTCCCTGACAGTGATTGACTTGGTCTCTTATCTAAAGGGTCAAAGTCTTGCTCAGCTTAAAAACTCTTTTTGATGTAAAACCGCCTCGTCACGGTCGTCTGACTCCTTTCGCTCAGAGTAGCACCAGGAACATCCCTGTTTATCCAGCGATGTAGAGCAGGTCGTCCACTAACCAGCAGGTCGGTGGTGTTGAAGTCGAAGTCGAAGTGTCCTTGAGCAAGATAGTGCACCCATACTTGCCCCCTATGTGCCATCATGTGCACGAGTGCAAATGCTGTATGAATGTGACTGTAGCGACTACAAAAGCACAATATACGTGCAAGTCAATTTACCATATCCAGAGTTTTATAAAATATGAGCTTTTTGTGAGTTGTATTGTTTACATGTATATTCTTGATTTATGGGGAAAAGATGTTTTGTAAGGTTACACAGACCTTTGACCACCAAAATCTAACTAGTTCATTCATGAGTCCTTGTAAATGTTTGTGCAAAATTTGAAGAGGCTTTGTCAAGATGTTACTGAGCTATCATTGGACAGATGCATGTGTGACCGATGTTGTTCTGTGACCTGCCCTGAGCGGATTTCAAACCCGGGTCTCTCGCACAGCGGGCAACGATGCAAACCGTTTCACCAAGAGGCCATTGACCACTTGGCAAGTGGGTAAGCACGTCTTTTATGGGTTAGTGAGTTTAACTTCAGTACCGCTAACTAGGGCTGTCACTTTTTAGAAAAATGAGATTCGAACGAATATCAAATGACCCATAATTCGTTCGGATATATTAAAGACGGTAAATAGCGTATCTTTGCTGCAGCCTACATATCGAGCAGGTCATTACAGTTCGAATATGAACTTTTCACCCCACGTTCGAACGAATATTCGAATGTCGAATAAAAAGTGATAGCCCTACCGCTAACCGCCACACGCTGGCACGTCTTACTGGTACCTAGTGACTGTGACTATACCCACGGACCTCCATTACACATGGACATAAATAAAACTGTACACCTCTGGACGTCACTGGTACGAACTCAGATGAAGCTGCAAGCAATTTCATTTCACAGATTCATTTGCAGAAGAAGCCGTTGAGTCCGAACGACATTTGCAGGCTTAACCTAATGATGACAGAGAGGCAACGTCTAGCAGCTTTTGTTTACAAGCAACTTCGCGTCCACCAAAGAGCAGCTATTGGTCAGTTCGGCTTTCGCTTTGATTTTTGAGAGACTGAAGACACCGGCCACTTCTATTTTCTTTGCAAAACTGGCAGAACTCCTTAGACGCCATCGATCCTGCAAATCTACAACCACCACATTTGTTGACACGTTTTCTGTCACTGGATTGTTGCTCTGATTGGTTTGAGGTCTGTCCAGTTGCTACAGAGGCATTTTGGCGTCCATTGTTCACGCCTCTTGGAAGTCGGAGGTTAAAACACTGTCTTCAGACCGAGCTAACAAAACAGCAAGACCATGAGATGACCAGCTATCACCTATGAAGACAAGAGGTCAACAGCAAACTGTCTTTCCTGAATGCCCGTCTCCTTATAAGATCTACCAGCCATCGATCTTGAAAACATCTGGCCCAGCATGAGACGATTTCACGGCTCTCCAGCAGACTTCACTCCTCAAAGTTCAGACAAAGAGCAAGTCGAAGCTCTGCATCGTCAGCTGCAGCCACACCAACAAGAGGCAGTGCTCAGAGGAGCTGATTGAACGAACAAACAGACTCTTCTGAAACATTAATGATTCCTTGCACCAATAGAAATCCTTAAGCCTTGGTTGGTCGGAGCTCTTGCTGGGAGGTGCCCGATTCTGACACGAGCTTCAAAGCTGGGTGCAGTCAGGAGGTCAAAGGTCACAACACCTGCTGCAGTAAGGCACGCAGAACCAAGCTGTGGAAAGAAAAACACCAAGGAAAGGTGGGAAATGCTGAAGAATAGGGGTATAAAATCTGACTGTGAGGTAACCCGAAGAAGGATATTTTACGGTCCGCTCACTGAACCATAAAAAAGTTTCTCTTTTGATTCCCTGTCGGAGGGCTCGATCAATACACCTCAGCTTCCTGCTAGCGTTTGTTAGAGCTGCCTATGCAAGTCAGAGGCTACGTGGAGTCATGATCAGAATAAAAAACACCTTATTAATAAATGATTAGGCTGGACTGAAGGCTCGGCACCTTTGTTATTTCTCACAACCATGAATGGATGTAGGTTGTATCTCATATTAGTTGTTAAGGTCTTATTTGTATGCAGATTGCAGAATGTATGTATGTATGTACAAAATCTGAGTTGTCTTTTCCAAACTTATAAAAATTCAACCTAAGAACGACAAGTCTGAAAACGACAATTACATAAAGACATAGACAATATGAATAAGACAGCTGAGGGGTGAGGAAAGGCTGAGTGACTCAGTGCAGTGCAGACGGCTCTACAAAGAAGTGACAGCACAAATCACAACATTAGACAAATTTCATTTTAGGCGTATATGAGGAGAGGTGAGAATAAATCTTCACTTCATTATGAACCTGAGGATGAATCTAGGTGATTTACTGACTAGTTAAGACAGAAAACATCTCTGCAGAGACCTGAGCTACATGACTCTTCACTCTTATAAGACAAGTCTATGTTATTCATTAATTCACATTGATGCAGGTAATATCATATAAACCAGGAGACAAAAACGTGAGTATAGTTACCGACAAACAAGAGAGGAACTAATCAGGAACGACATCATAATTATCGGATCATTAATGTCACTTAATGACCTGGTGATGAGTTGCTAAAGAACAGATTGGGAGCTTCTGTATTAATGAATTAGCTCACACTTCATAATTATGTGTGAAATGGAGTAAGTGACAGTGTCGTCATCAGTCGCTGCTGATTAAGTCTTCACCGAGCCACAGTCTGGCACCAAGTAGTCAAGACCGGCTCGTTACTCATTAGTTACTCTCTCGTTATAATGTGACACATCAAAATGAGCAGTTACTTAACTCCTCACACCTTCTCAGAGGTGGAGCCACACGTTTTTCCAGATGTTGAGGCTCTATCCTCCGATAACAGTTGAATCAATTATTTCATAAATGTCAACCATATAAGGTATTTATCCTAACAATTGACAACTTTGAGTGCATATGTAAAGAAACAATCACACTTGTGTACCAGTACATATGAACGAATAAATGAATGAATGAATGACTGAACACTTCGCTGAAGATTTTGCATATGTGAAAATAATACAGTACAATAAAAGAAAAAAAGAAAAAGCTTATGACGACAGTTACAAAAAACAAAATAAAACAAAAACAAACCAAAGAAGAAACACTAAACATGTTCACAAAGAACTTTTCAATAATTAGTTTTACAGGTTACCAATGAATCATCTTGTGACTTCACCAATTGCTTTAAACACGTTTGTGCCCACACTTCCATCATGAAGCTGTTACATACAACAATAGAAAGTTAAGATGAGAAACAACGCACACCGTAGGTTGTAGAGGTGCTGGCGATGGATAAAATTGAAAAAAGAAAAAGAGGAACGGCGCACACTCAGCTCCAGTTGCAGAGAGTTTAACGTTGTCTAATAAAACTCTCTGCAACTGGAGCTGAGTGTGCGCCTTTCCTCTTTTTCTTTTTTCTTTTTACATACAACAATAGAAAAATTAAAAATGTAATGAACAAATAGATAATGCATATCTCTTACTTTACCTTCAGTTGTTTTTGTCTTGTTGGATCCTCTCGTTCCCTGGTTTTTTCTTGCTGGCGTCCATGTTGACGGCTTCTCATAGTCTTGTTGTGAAGGTCACACTCAGACATGGTGAATAATGCCAACTTATACAGTAGAAGCGCCTGAGAAACATTAAACAGCACAATAGAAACGACCAGAAATTACCACTGTTGTGTAAGCCTTTACAACAGCAAATCGCTTATGACGTCTTTCAACTTGTTGAGGCCTTGAAAAGTGAAACACAACATTCATAATAAAGACAGAATAATAAATATTCAAGTGTTTTCCACGGAGGTTTCCATCCAAACGAAGGACCAAATAATTTCACTGATGATCACACCTTCATCCAGAGAGAAACAACTCATCTGTGAGATCAGCTACGTCTTCTTCTTCTTATCTTGATTGGAGTGAAATGTTCATCATCTCAGCCAGCCATTGATGATTAAAAACCCCTGATGTAATATGTAATTACTTCATGATGGATTTATGGACATAATGAGCCACTTATGAGACTTGCAGCAGCTTTTTTTTTTTGACCGTGTTCTAGGTCGAATGTTTCCAGACCTTGTGCAGATGTATTCTAACGTTATGTCTACTGTATGATGTGAGTACTTACTCACAAGGGCTTGGGATAAAAGCCTCCCTCTCCATGACGACAGAGCACCGGGATGTATCACGCTTATCTATGGTGGCAACATGAATTACCTCCTTGCAGTTCAGTGCACAGTCTGATGAGTCATTTCTGCCCATGCACAAATTAATTATCTCCTCCTGGTCGCCTGAACCGTGTGTGTGTGTGTGTGCGTGTGTGTGTGTGTGTGAAATTTTCTCATAATTTCTGTGGCTATACGAATTGTTTTCGGCAGGTCACGGTGACCTTGACCCCAAGAATCCTTGAGTCATTGTTTGTGCCAAATCTAGAGAGGTTATACAGTCTCCTCCAAAAGTATTGGAGCAGCGAGGCCACTTCATTTATTTCTG
The DNA here is from genome assembly GCF_905171665.1 of Trachurus trachurus. Lineage (NCBI taxonomy): Eukaryota > Metazoa > Chordata > Actinopteri > Carangiformes > Carangidae > Trachurus > Trachurus trachurus. The sequence goes on along the minus strand of NC_139902.1, from coordinate 28,403,467 downwards.
CTGTAGACTGAAAACATCTGAGTTTGACATCAAAAGATGAATATGAGACAGGAGATCAATATTTCAGCTTTTATCTCCAGGTATTTACATCAAGACAGAAGAAGCTTCATTTGTAACTGGGAACCACATTTTTAGGTGAGCAACAGTTATTGAAACAGACAGAGCTGAATTTGTTTAAAGTGAATAATACTTAAAGGGGACATATTATGGAAATATCACTTTTTGGAGGCTCTTTAAAGGGATAGTTCAACATTTTGGTAAATTGGCCCATTGCCATAATCGCTATAGTCATAGCAGTAGGTTTGTTACCTTTAATTGTCGGTGCAAGCTGTTTTTAGAACGGCGGAGCAGAGCGGCGAGCTGCTCAGAGCTACGCTACGGAGGCTAAAGGAATTTCTTGGTTTCCCTCATCAAATTCATCAAATACACAACCTAACAACTCCAAACCGCTGTCGTGGACAAGTTATGATCTGCACATTCACCACGCTATGAGATAATAACAGAACGTTACGAGACAGAGTTGTTTTAGAGGTAAATACATGCAAAACCGCTGATGCGCGTTGCGTTCAGGGATAATTTATCAGCAAGCAGACTCTGTATTTACTCTGTATTTACCTCGAAAACGGCTCTGTTTCGTAACGTTCCGTTATTGTCTCATAACGTGGTGAATGTGCAGGTCACAACTTGTCCATGAAAGCGTTTTGGAGTTTTTGGATTGTGTATTTGATGAGTTTGATGAAGGAAACCAAGAAATTCCTTTAGCCTCCATAGCGTAGCTCTGAGCAGCTTGCCGCTCTGCTCCGCCGCTCTAAAAGTAGCTTACACCAACAATTAAAGGTAACGAACCTACTGCTATGACTATAGCGATTATGGCAATGGGCCAATTTGCCAAAATGTTGAACTATCCCTTTAAAGAGCCTCCAAAAAGTGATATTTCCATAATATGTCCCCTTTAAGTATTATTCACTTTAAACAAATTCAGCTCTGTCTGTTTCAATAACTGTTGCTCTCCTAAAAATGTGGTTCCCAGTTACAAATGAAGCTTCTTCTGTCTTGATGTAAATACCTGGAGATAAAAGCTGAAATATTGATCTCCTATCTTCTAGAACTGACCCTACCTGTGAGTACAGCTCATTTGCATTTAAAGGGACAGGCACTGAAACCAGCCGTTCTTAACAGGGCTGTTTTTAGAGGATGAAAAGAGCTGTGATGTTTGATCCTTGGGGTATTTTGACCGAAGGATGTCACAGACATGTCTTTAAGACACCTGGATAGTATTTTAATTTGTGGAAAAGTGGCAGAATATGTCTCCTTTAATATTTAGTTGCAAATCCTTTTGTTTACAATAACTGCATCAACCCTGTGACCCACTCACATCCAACAAACTTTTGCATTCTTCTCCTTCTGTGGTGCTTGTCAGGGTTTCACTGCAGCTGTTGTTTGTTTCAGGGAGGTTTCTCCCCTCAGTCTCCTCTACCAGCTAAAATTCATGCTCAAGTCCGGAGACTGACTTGGTCAATCTAAAACCTACCACTTCTTCCCCCTGATGAACTCCCTGGTTGTTTTGGCAGTGTGTGTGTGTGTGTTTTGGGTTGTTGTCAGTTTGTTTTAAAAGGAATTGGCCGTCACAGTCCCAATTCTTTCGGTGTGGACTGTATGTCCGGGCGTTCCTGTGATATTTAATGTCCATAGGATTGCAGTGGATGGAGGAGCAAATTAAAAACAATGTTCATTTTGTTTATGAATGCAGTGAGTCAGCAAAAGCAAGCAGGACAAATCTACAGATGCACATAGAGAGATGGAGCTGCATCCACAAACCTAGAGTCATTTTCAGTGGAGGCTGATGTGATGGAGATAACACTTGTTTGTTTTCCCATTGGGGCACCGGTCCAATAACCTAGTGGCTAATAGCTGCATTTTTTCCAGACTTGCAGACAAACTCAAAGCATCACATTCGCCCATTGACACACTGATGAACAGCTATGAAGAGATAAAACAGATTTTTTTTTAAAAACAGTCACTGTCTAGTTTCCATCTCCTGAAGGACATTCAGAGGGGATTACAGTGTAGCTGGGGTGTGTGTTACACACAGCTAAACACTGGAGGAGCAGCTTTAAAAGAATAGTCGTGTCATCCGTGGCTAAAAGGAGGAAAATAAATGATCAGTGAAATGGAAACGTGGCTCCAGATCCAAAAACTCTGCTCTGCAGGGATATTAAACATCCAGGCGCTGATTAAAGCACAACGCTCTGAAGTTTCTCCAACTTCAGAGTCCATACTACTCTTGACATGCAAAGGTGACGAGTGTGGTGTCACAACAAAAATACACATCCACATCTCCACACTCATCATTTGTAAAAGGGATGTAATCAGTGGATTTTACCTCCCACCAGTTTGGAGCAGCAGCAGCAGTACAGATTGCACAGACTGCTGTGAAACATGTTTTATCCACATTGAATAAACGCCCAGTAAATAAAAAAAGAAAAAGTCATATCCTGCCGTGGTTGGTTGGATCGATTCCAAAATATCAGTACTTTCAATTTCAATGTCTCTTTTTTTTTTTTAATATTGATTCCAGTGTCAATAGGACTGCAACCAGAGTTGGAGTTTCTCTTCGGTGGTCGTCTGTGCAAACAATTTTCTATTGTCGTGAATGCATGAATGTAAGTGCAGCTGCTCTTTGGCGGTGCTGTTGTCATGTTGTGTGGACTCAATCATCACAGCTGAGGTGGTTCAGCACGTAGAACTCATGTTCTTAACACAGCAGCCTGTTCTCTCCGTCTCCCACTGTCCCTGTCAGATTAGAAAACAGACCAAAAAATAAATCCAAAATATCTTTAAATGCATGCACAGATAGTAGTAGCCCCATTTTCTGTTCTGCTTCACTTGGGAATCAAACCCATGTCTCAGAGGTTGCAGATATAAATTAAACTTACAGTAAATTGAAAGCAAGCCTTTGGCGAATGTATAAAGATTCAGCCTATTATAGATGCATCTACCTCAGAAATCACTGTATTGTTCTCCCTTCAATGAAAGTACATGCACACAAGAGTAAAAAAAACACTTATTGATGAATATAAGTGTCTATATCAGCAGCAGCAGCTCTGTCTTCATTTGTGATAAGATAACCAGTTTTATGAATATGGATGAGTACAGAATTTAGGACTTGCATCGGTACCGACCAAATTCCCACGGTAATTCCTAGTATTGATTCAAGTCGAATCAAACGGTCGACCAACCTGACTGGACGCACTGATTTGTGACAAAAAATTTACATAAATACCTCTCTAATTTTCCAGTTTTCCCCCTTTTTTGGCCGGGTTCGGGCCGAGAATTAATGCTAGTGAGTCGGAATGCAACAGTGGGTTTGGGTTTAGATTTTCAGGACTGTTGCTAACTCTGAGATCCCACTATTGCCGTTAAGGAATTCGACCCCTCATTATGATGGCTGTTTACACTCAACCATAACAATATATATTCAAAATTCTGCTGTTTTGACTAATTTTTTATAAACAAAATAACTTCAATTACCAAACATACACACAAAAAAGTACAGTAAAAACAGATACTGTTGCATACCATTAGTGGTTCCCAGGATACTGTATCGGTTTAAATGTGAGAGGTAGCCATCCCTAAATTCATGAAACTGCTCATCACCTGTCCTTAGCTTTATATGGAAGACAGAGGTTATAAACCACTAAATAAGAATATGAATGAAGAATAATACAAAGAAAGAAGGGAAGGTGGTAAGTAAGAAAAGTCAGTTATAGCTACAGTAAGTGATATTCAATGAGCTGGGTCTCAAGGATGAACTGACTAGACTTTAATGGTCAAGTCTTCACTGCACTTTTACACACAAATAGTTTCAATAAAATGTGAACTGTAAAAGATTATACAATAGACAATGGATCCAAGTATAAAGAAGCCAAGAAAAATCAATCGCTTTAAGCTTCTATGTAAAGAACATATTAATATTTTATATTGAGTTTAATATCCTTTGAAAACAGCATTGACTATATGAATTCACATCCTTGATACCGAAGCATGTCAGTTTGTTGCTGTGTGTGTTGGTTATTTAACCTGACGTCTCCTTTGAGGCAACATTAATGCATCACATAAAGAAACATAAAGTCTTTCTTTCTTTCTTTCTTTTTTTTGCTCGTGCTGAATCAAACACTGCAACACGTGTAGCCGTCTGATTGAATAGAGTGGAATGAATTACATATTCAGGAATCGGCCTCTGTCAGTTTATCTGCAGACTAGAAGCTAATAATGAGCTTATCTTATCCCAGGCAACCGAATGTGACACCTCATTCCAAGGCCACAGAGCTGGGCAGCCATGACAGTGTGTGTGTGTGAGTGTGTGTGTGTGTGTGTGTGTGTTGGAGAGTTAGAAGGAGGCTGTTCTCTAAAGCTGACCTTGACTTCGTCCTGTATTCTCCACCACTCTGCCTGCTTTCAACAGACCCACCCTCTCTCTCTGTTTCACAGTATGCTAATATTCACATACCCACTTTGGAAGAAAAAAAAGAGAAAGAAAAGCAATCTTTTTTTTCTTTTTTTTCTCTCTCTCTCTCTCTCCCTGCCTCCACACTGGATCATTCTGGGATGGCGGCGAAGCATCAAGAGGCATATATTCATTATCTGTCATCATATTCATTTCTATGCTAATGAGAAACCTGTTCCCGATGAAAATCTGTTTTCAGTCCCTCAAACAGAAGTAAGTGGCAATCACGTATTGTTTGTTTTCGAGGTTTGCCTTTAAATGAGAGAAGACATCTCCAACGCCGCTGCGCCGTGCACGGGCCATATTCCATAAATCATATTGTATCCCAGGCAGCAGCAGCAGCAGCAGCAGCAGCAGCAGCAGCAGCATCCCAACACCGGCCTGCTAGTCACCTGCAGCTGCCGTGACGCTGATGCATTGATTAAACAAAATCTGAATCAAGAGGAAACGCTGGTTTGATAACCATTGATTGATGGAGACAGCAAGGAAGAAAAAAAAAAAGAAAAAAAAAGAAGCACCATGCACTATGTTTCTTCTCTTGAAAGTTTTCCTTTTTTTTAGGAAAATGAATAATGAGCCTGTTAGCGGAGGAGAGGGTTCATCCAGCCCACTCAGTCCATTTGATGTGAGGAATCAGACGCAGCTCGGAGACAGAGACGTGTTTTCTTCTTCATGGTGGACTGATTTGAATTTTGACAGCAGAAATTAACATATTGGAGAAAACAAGTTTGGTGGCTGGGCTCTCGCTAATCTGAAATCCTTGAGCGCTGAGGTCAATTAACGGAGGAAATGATCCAATGAGTGAGAAACACTGATGTGCACAGACAAATAATAATAAAAATAAAAAAAACTGGTTATAATGAAGCAGTTAACACTGAAAAGACTCAATGATAAACTCACTTTTCATGTATATTGTGTAAACAGGCCGTCTGGTGAAGCGTGTAGAGATGTGCTGCAAATGCAAAAATGACTCCCAGAACAACAAACAGCAACACAAACACACAATGCAACAAAACAAATGCACAATGGAGGTTCTCCATTGTTTATGGTGAGTGCTAAGTGGAACCCATAGACTCTATATAAGCTTGCTAACACTTGACGTAATCTGTTGCTCTATTATAAAAAGATGTAACTAGATATAAAAAGTTACAGGTCATTGCTTAAGGTTGTATAAAGGATAAGTGTCATAAATATCATGTTGTCACACATCAGTGGTCGGCTGTCAGTGTAGGAGCTAATATTGTTGTGAAGAGAGGTGAAATCTTTATTGTAGTTTGTGGTGTGTTTTACAGTTAAGGATTTGTTGTGTTATGTTATGACTGCTTTTTTGCATAGTTATGAAAGGTCCTATAGCACCTGAAGTAAGCACGGCGCATGCGCTTATAATAAAAAGGACTAAAGGGCAAGATCGGAGGTCAGTACGGTGATTAGCGGAGGTGCTATAGGTGCAGCATAAAAAGGCCTTTTGACCGTTTACGTTACTTTAAGACGTTACTGACGGATGTTGCAGTTGGAAGCGTTATCTGACCGTTGTAAACCCAATAGAAGATTGGATGTGTACTAATGGAACGTCAAGATAAAACCCACAAAAGGACGACCTTACTCTGGTGTTTTGTGAGTGTGAAGCTGAACCTTGCATTCCGCTAAAAATTTTGAGTGGCTTTAAAACTAAGTTTAGTCTAAAGTGTTTGCTACTACAGTCAGTCATACTAAAACACTTAATCTTATGAGAAAAAATGTTTTAGTTTGTGGAAAGCCTCTTTGAAGCTTTGAAAAATCTTCTCTTTGTCACTGTTTGATAGGAATTTGGTACCAAAACACTTCATTAAGAAAGAAAAAAAAAGCATTAAAACCATTGGGAATTTCTACAATGTAGAGGAGAAAAATAAGTTAATATCTTGTACCTGTTTTTCGTTTTACCAAATGTGTATTTTTTACTTAACTACATTTCTTTGACGGTTGCATAATTCCTCATAAGACATAAACTTTTTAGCTCACCTTTCTCATTTTTAACAAGTTTTTCTTTCATTTGAGACAGAAATCCATGTAAATCAAGACGTAATACAAAACCGTTCAAAATGTCTAAAACATCTAACATTCTTTCCTTTATTGTCCACAATGTGGAAATTTGTCTTTGGCTTCACCACATAAAATCACATGATAACACACATTAGATAAATAACATGTCATTCAATACACAAAGAAAGAGAGAGAAGGTGATGTACATACGGTAGCTCTAAAATGTCCTGGAATGCGTTCATGAATTTAATATTGTAGTTGCATTCGGTATGAATGACTTCCTATAAATATTTTTCGTTGTTTTGGCAGCTCTATAGCACCTTCCTGAGGGGAGTTTTTGAAATTCATTGGCCAGGGGGTGACTGGGATCAGCCAAAATCCTATGTACTAAATATGTTAAATCTAATTGTTAAATCTAAATCTAAATTCGAAACATTAAAGCAGAAGTAAGCGATCCGATCGTTTTGGCTAAGTTCTTGTCAGCTGATGGAGTTAGCAGCCCCCGCCCTCGTCATGGATCTATTGGTCCTCGTCCCTACGTCACCACATTCACACGCATCCCTTGGCTGCACAGCACACACAGAGAGGACCGCCCCTTTATGCCGTTCTCTCTCCTCATTGGATAAAGTTGTAGGATACAAGGAAAGTTTTCTCCTCGGCTTACAGCAGAGCAGAGTGACTGACAGACCCGTGTTTCAGACCAAACACTCTATGTAAGTGATTGCTGTCGGAAGATATAACTATTTAAGACTTATATTAACACAAATATTCCGCTTACTTCTGCTTTAAATCTAAATCCAGATCAGATAATTGATTCAGATAACTGAAATTGCGTTGTGTTGCAGCAGCCAAAGGAATATAGAGCACAAATAATAACAAATACAGCAATAAAGTTAAGAAAATATAATAAAATTTGTACAGAATATGTTCAGTCCAGTGACGAGCAGTGGAAATATATACAAGAATTATGTTATGTACAGTTACATACCATTGGTATTATTGGTATTGTACATTGTGCAGTTGTCAGATTGTCCATGTTAAATGTTAAATCAGTGGTGGTTTGAAGTATTTGAGCTCCTCCTCTGCCCATTGAACAGTCGTTCACATTGTTGAACAGATCCTCGTCTCCACTGGCGGCTGGACCGACCGGCTGGAGATACGTCCACAGCAGCACTCACTCACTCACTCACTCACTCACTCACTCACTCACTCACTCACTCACTCACTCACTCTGTGTAATTATTTCTATACCACTTGGCCCCAAATTGAATGAATGAATATGGGCCTATATTTCTCCTGAACGCTGTCATTTAAGAAGTTTTTATGCGAGTAATAAAACAGGGGGCCGCCACCCTCTGTCGCCGAGGACTGAATCATCTCCCGGGGAAAAAAGGGGAAAACATCTGTTCGCCATTGAAGAGCCGGCCCGATGAGAAATCGTGGCTTTTCACATGATAATCCAGGATTGAAAAGGGGTTTTAAATCGGGTCCACGGTGAAGAGGAACTGGATAATGATGCTTCAGATATGTAAAGCGAATAAAGGGGTAGTGATGGTGAACGCTCCCTCCTTCCCCCTCCCTCCACTTTAGCTATTCTGCTTCATCTAAATGGGTCTGGATGTGTGTGAGTGTGTGTGTGTGTGACTATTTTCAGACAAATGGCTTCAATTACACACATTTTCCTTCCATCGGTGTGAAAAGCACATATTTAATATCTTGTTACTTCGCCAATCTGTAAAACTTTTCAGGAATTAAAGGCGTCAGAGGAGGCACAGGAGGATTGTCGGGCAGGTAACAGGTAAACACAATCATTGTGTGGACAGATGTCAGCCGTTAGCAGTGGACAAAGAGAGAGGAGGATGACGAAAAAGAGGGAGAATAGAAGAGGTTGATGGTGCTGCATGTGGAGCAGAGTGGGATAGTGAGGGTGTCACATTTGAAGAATGGTAGGAGCCCAAACCAAACAACAACAAGAAGAGGGGATAGGTGGGAGAGAGGAGGTGTAATAACAAAACAAGAATCTGAAAAAAAACAACAATTTAGCATCAGAGCAAATGGAAACACTGGCGCATGACTGGATAGAGGATTTTAACCCCGTAACACCCACTGGCAGGAGTGGATGCAGTTCAGTCATTTTGGATTTCAAAGCTAAGCATCTTTGCATTTCTCAGGATCCCATCTACATTTATTTTATCACTGGATTTTACTTGCAAATGTAGAAATTGTAGTTTGTTTTCCCAGCATTCACATACGTACATTCACATCTCATGCTTTGAACATGTGATCACGACATCGTATCGTATTCAGCTGCACCACGTTGTCGGCCAGTCCCTACAGGATTTTGCAGGCTTTTTTTGTGATTGTTGCGGCCTAAAATGCCTGATTTCGCGGCCACATTTTTAAAAAAGATTGCGGTGCATGTTGCGATGTTTTAAGCGCTTTTGTTGCGATTAAATTGCAGGAGACAGTGAAAATTGCAAAGAAAAAAGTTGCAGTTTTGTTCTGAATAATTAAAAATCAAAGGAAAATGTTTTGAAATGTCACAAAAGAATGTGAGGTCCTATTATACCAGCAATTTTCCAATTTTCAATTACAGAGAGTTGAAAGTTGTTTTACTTATAATTGAAATGTCTCTTTAAAAATGGTGGTAAAACAACTGTTTTGCCATTAAAACAGTCCAGTCTTTACTCACAGTGCTCGGTGTTGACGAACTGATGGACGGTTGTGTCTCAGTCGGACTTTGACGTTGTTGAATTTCTCAACGGTACGTTTTACAAAATGCTGCTTGTTTGCTAACACTGCTCGTAGACAGACTCCTGGCCTTGTGCATGTGGTTCATCTAAATCTGACAGGTACAGTAGATGGAAATCAACACAAGAGTGGACGAGCTTAGTGCGGAGGGTTTTAAACCAGAGGTCCTCAGGTCCTTCAGTGCGTTCTCTCCAACAGCTCCCAGATCTCATGTCGAGCTCGGCTTCATATCTATTAGCACAGTGAACAGGAGGGTGGAGGAGGAGGGGATTATGTGGAGATGCAACGACAGTCGAGGAATCAATCAACCTCTGTACCGTGACATTTGTGTGATCGGTTCAGACTCCACATGTAAGTAGCTGAATAACTCCCTGTAAGAGATCCATTGGTTCAGCGATGATTAAAAAAAAAGGGAACCCATGTATTATTTCTATGCCAAAGGGCGACAATAAGTCATTTGACAAGTGTTGAACGCAGATGCGCTGCATTCATATCACCAGCAGGTGGCGCCTCTCAGCAACAAGTTTAAAGGTATTTAGAAAAGAAAATTGAATTTGAGCCCACTATGGGTCATAAAATTAGTGTAATAACTCATCTATCAGACGATGTAGGCCAAACTTTGTGCAAAACTGTATTTTCGAGTAAATCCGGGGTGAAAGTGGGGTAGTTTTTTTTCCGCATTGGATAATGCAGGTGCACGGATTATGCGTCACGTTGCTCGCGATTCATCAGTCAATGATATTGGATCCGTCATCTGTCAATCAATCTTCTGAGAAAAATGAGGGGTACGATGGAGGAGACATCGACAAACTCTCCTCCGTCCCTACTCCACTCTCCTCCTCCAGATCCCTGCGGTCCATCACTTAGCCTCGCTAGCTAAGTTAGCAAGCTATAACGTAGCTAGCCTACTAGCTCACAGTTGGGTACGTTAGTTAAACACACTTGCACACACATACACACATACACACATACACACACCGAGCTCAGTCCAGCCCCAAACATTGAATATCCCGCCCGCTCGATAACAACCAATCAAATTTGTTTTCCTTACTCGGGTAAACTGCTCGCTATGTTTGTCCCTGTTGAGGAAAAACAATGAAGTCATGTAGGTACGGTGGAGCTGCAGCTTTTGAGTTCAGGTAGGCTTCAACTTTGTGGAGTTTTTTTGTGAGGAAGCCTACGTAAAAGTAAAAGAGTGAGATGTGAGAGACCCGATGATTCTGTGGATTATTAATGCAACAGTATGTTAATGTTGATAGTAAATGGCGTAAATGTTCATTTTCATCAGGCATCTCCCCATTTCTAATTCATGACATAATAAATAGGCCTACCTTTTCCTGTGTTAAAACCCAGATGGTTTCATCTTGTGCAAACACACTCTCACTCTCTCACACACATACAAACACACACACTCTGCCTCCAGCTCCGACTTCCACAAAACAAAAGACAAACTCATTCAACGCTGCAGCCTCTGACATCACAGCTTAATTCCTCAGTAAATACACAATGCAGCAACAACACCTGCTGTCGTCCTCCAACACATCTCACCAACAAAGAATCTCATTCACACGACTTCAACTTTAACATCCGTAGAGTCAAACACCCTGCGTCTACTCTACGTTCGGACGTGTCAAGGTCAAGCGAGAGTCTTTGGTTTGTTTGTTTTTACTATTATCAAAAGTTCAGACTTTCTTTTCTCACAGAGAAGAGGAAATTATCCGGCTGAGCCCAAGGTCGTCAGAATTTATTGCAATCCTTAATTAATTGGACTCTTCTTAAGCAGCTCTTTCGCAGTTATTTGTGTTTTCGCAGGATTTGTGGGAACTTGTTCCTGTGAAGTTGTGGGACCAGATCGAGCCTCAAGGTTTTGATTAACAAACTCAATATTGGACTTTTTTGTGCTTCTAATAACGATATATCAAAATTCCCTGCCTCTTATTCTCTGCTCTGCTCTGATAATTAGATTTTTTAGGGTTTTTTTTTTTTGTGCATGTGCAGGTGTGAGAGAGAAATTAAATTCAGCTTGAATCTCATGTGATAGCCATCCAGCGGGGGCTTTCGTAAACAGAAGATACAATGTTTTGCCACATCGTATGTACATCATTAATCTGCTCATTCGCAGCTAAACGGTAACTGTGAGCAAACCCTTAAATTGTTGCTATTTCTCATTTCACTCCACATCAGAGACTGGACGTATACGGAGGGTAATATCTCTCCGTCCTTCACTGGTTAGATTAAGTTTCTTAACAATCTGCTCCCGCTGTGGCTTCGAAAAGCGAAAGCTCCCAAAATTAGGTGTCATTGCAAATTACAGGCGCAGCTGAGGCCCAGTGCTCCCCCTCCTCACCCTCTCATCCCCCTCCTCACCCTCACACCCCCCATCCATTGGCTAAGCTCAGCCATCCAGGTGGCACCCACAGTAATCACTCCTGATCTGGCCCACAGTTAAGCAACGTAAATTGGTGCTGATGTAGTGTTTGTGTCAGGGGCTAAGCTGAGGAGCCTGAGGTGAGATGCATCATCACGCCCTCCCCTCCTCGTCGCCAGACTCCCAAAACAATCCACCTGTGTTGGGAAGACGAGTAAGAAAAGAGGAAGAGGAGGAGGAAGAGGAGGAGGAGGACAGTAGCTCCCACTAATGTAGAGGAGAGCGTCAACTCATAAACATTCACAAAGTATTATCTCTCATCCCTCAGGAGTCCTACTGAAGTCAATAAGGTCATTCATGACAAAAGGTATTGATATTATTGTAACTACTGATCAATAGTCCTTTTCTTCAGACAACGTAGGGGGCTTTCACACCTCCCTTGTTTCGTACAGACTTTTCCATTTGATCCAGACCAAATTTACAGGTGTGAAAGCTCCCCAGACCAAAGAGGTGGTCTCGGTCCGGATCTTTTAAAGGGGACATCTTATGGAAATATCACTTTTTGAAGACTCTTTAACATATATTTGGGCTTTTGGCTTGTCTTCTGGCCCTCAAAACAAAAAAAATCTGTAATTTTCAGGCTCCCAAAGTTAAAATCCATGTGGTTTTATGAGCTGCTTCCTCGGTTATCATTAGTTTTCAAATTTGCATAACCCCACCCCTACCTGGTACCAGTAGAAGGGGCGGGGCAAGCAGTGGCTCATTTGCATTTAAAGGGACAGGCACTGAAACCAGCCGTTCTGAACAGGGCTGTTTTGAGAGGATGAAAAGAGCCGTAATGTTTGATCCTTGGGGTATTTTGACTGAAGCATGTCACAGACATGTCTTTAAGACACCTGGGAACTATTTTAATTTGTGGAAAGGGGGCAAAATATGTCTCCTTTAATATTTAGTTGCAAATCTTTTGTTTTGTTTGACATCCAACAAACTATTGCATTCTTCTCCTTCTGTGGTGCTTGTCAGGGTTCCACTGCAGTTGTTGTTTGTTTTAATTTGTGGAAAGGGGGCAGAATATGTCTCCTTTAACAGGTCTCTCCTGATGTGGAGCCAGGGCTCCTTTCCTTTCCTGCCGGTGACGATGGAGCCTCTGCATGGCAAGGACGTTCATCTGAATCCGAACTAAGCTCCAAACTGTGCATGGTGCTGATGCTGCTGGAAGCAATGCAACAACAGTATAATTATTGTTGCTATATTGCGAATTTCATTCATTCATTTTCCTAGATTGCTTCTTTGCTAACAAGCTAATTTAAAGAGAGCTCTGGTGACTCGACTACGTCATACACACGCCTGGTTACAAAGGGTGACGCAGCATACGTAGATGATGAGGACGGGACGTCAGTGTGTCATTAAAAGTTCTTGCATTGATTTAGATTGAAACCAGAACCAACCGGATCAAATGTAAACCTTGGTTTGGACTTTCAGGTGTGAAATGAAACGTATTTACCTGACATGTTGCGACTGGCGTCTTCAGTCTTCCTCAGAGGCGTCACTGGATGTTTCTGTGACGTGTCTTCATCAGCTGATTCTCCGTCACAACAGACTGGCGTTGTGTGTACGCTAACGTGTGTTGACTAGCCAGACTGAGGCCACCTTTTGGTCGGATCATATTTCAGGTCTTTGGTCTGGATCATTAAATTTGGTTTGGATCAAACAGAAAAGTCCAAAAGTCTGGATCAAACGTGGTCGGCATGAAAGCCTCTTTAATCTTCCTTTCTATTAGATTGATCGGCGATGACTCACTTTGTGCATGTTGTGTCTTATTTGCCTCCTTCCTTTGCTGGGCAGAGTTTCTATTCTTCCACTTTAAGTTATTTCTGCTGCCTGGAGAAAGCTAAAGACTTTCACTTCACAATAATAAGTTCAAGCAAAACATTCTTCTTCTATTTGCACCATTTGGATCGTTATTTGCATATGGTAGTCGCACAGAGAAAGGACTGTTTGTTGTTTTTTCCAAAAGCTGTCACAATACACTCGACACCTCTTTATTTTTAAAAGCAGTAAAATGTTTTATTTTTGTATCTTTTTATGGTTGGCTCTTATGACTGCTTCAATTTTCCTCAGATGTCTCAGGCTCCAGTGTGTTTGTCTTTTTGTGTCTTTATACCTTTGATATTTAAAGTTCTGTATTTCATAGAAAACGCCGCTGCTCTGCAGAATCATGTCACCGATACAAGCTGTTAGGGAGGTTTGGAGAATCAGTCTCACAGTCACCGAAGCCCTCGCGCCCTCGTGTATCCAGAGCGGTGTCCAGGTGGAAACCCCCGCGGTGCCACTGATGAGTAAGAAGCCTCCCACCTCTCTGAAAATGACTGTCATTGTGATCCCGTGGAGGAGTGAGGGAGACCCCACGGCTCACCAAACACTGCTGGTGAGTGATCCTGTTGCACCAGAGAAATACCACCAAACTCCTGCATAGTTCAGAAAAAAGTCATTCACTTCACACAAAACCATGAAAAGAGCTCATAGCCGTCATCATGCTCAGGTAATGTTCACAATCACTTTCCTATCAGCACAGAGGATGTGAAGGAGTTCATGTCTCATACTGAACAGTGTAATAACAGCAGGACTGAGGGTGAAGCTGAGTCTGGATGGTTGGAGCTGATGTGCAGCATTGAATGACGAACACGACGCACAAAACGATGGTAGAGAGAAATTCTGATGCAATAAATAGTAGAGGTGGGGGATAAAATCGATACAACATTGTATTGCAATATTGTATCGACATACGGACCCCAAGTATCGATCTCAACAGACTAAGAAGTCTCCCTTATTAGAAAAACCACATTAACAAAGTTTTCATCTGGAGACATAATTTGCAGTTGAAAAAAGCTGAGAAACTCAAATATATTGCAATATTTTTAATATCGCAATAAAATCGTATCGAGACATATGTATCGCGATAATATCGTATCACAGGGCCTCTGGTGATTTACAACCCTAATAAATAATGATGATTTTCTATGTATATGAGATGTTGCATTGTAGACATTTTAAATAGCCTGCTGTCACTCACCTGTTGCTTCTAACACCAGACTGAGGAAGGTGTTTTTACCTCCAATTTCCAAGAGGCGTGACCGACTTGGAACGAGGTGATGCTAACGCAATTTATTGTTCTCTTTTTAGTGCAATAGCATTACAGTCTCTCAAAATTGAAGCGACAGCCAAATCAAACGATAGCTGACGACATGTTGCATGTAAACAAAAGCTGCTAGACGCTGTTTCTCTGTTGTCATTGCGTTAAGCCCACCTATGTAAAAGTTAATAATTGGTTCCACAGTTCTCCTGACCGATCTGCAAGACAAATGAAATAGGGAAAAACACAAAGGGTAGTTTACGCTGTGGTAACACTGACAATGTGGCAAAGACAGGAAGTGATGACACTAATCAAATCAAATCAAATCAAATTAACCTTTATTTATATTACTTTTTTCATGCATTAAGCAACACAAAGTGCCCACATTACACAGGAATCAATACAGATGTCAAAATAAAACAGGAAGTCCATAAATCAACAGTCCTCCTGTTTAATAATGTGTAATGATTAAGAAGTAACATCTCAGTCACCTCAGGATCGCTGCTGTTTTTCTGTTTTTGGATACCTTTTGCACAGTTTTAACAAATAATAGACTTATTTTTGTTCTTTCGTTTGCTCAAAGGATTGACTAAAAGAACAAGTACTGTATTACAAACTAAACAACTGCAGAAAATAACAGTGTTAAAACAGACTTTATCACATAGTTTATCTCTTTGACCTTGTGCTCTGTGCTGTTCTCGTTGATATCTGTGATTTCTTTGAGAGAGAGAAAAAAGCCTCCCTGCCTGCACCACCCAGCTGTCCTTTGGAAACAAGAGGTCATGTCATTATTGGCTCCCTACAGGACAGGAAACATCCAGACGAGCGCCCTAATCAGAACAGGACTCTGTGGCTCAATGATCCCTGTCAGGGGAAATAATTACTCCACCATCATCTTAATTAAAACTTGGCCCGGTAATTAAGAGTCATTGTTTACCTTTGCAGAGGCATCATTGATATGCATGTCATCGCTCAGCGTTCCCGGCTTTTCGTCGTTCCCTCCGCTTCGGGCTGTCGTTCTTCGTCTCTTATTTATATTCTTTTGCACTCAGAAAGGCGGCGCTGGCTGCAGGGGAACCTCCGACAACATCCAATTATCCCATATTTGCTGATTGTCCGTGAATAGATGGCAGCCAGAGCCACTTTGATGTGAGGAGCACCTTCCCAGGAGGAATGCAGAGGGACGGGGAAGGTAAATAAGGGTCAGAGATGATGCAGGCAGAAGGTCAGACAAACAGGAAGTGGAGCTGCAGGGAGAAGGTGAAAAGATGAGAGAGGAGGAAATAAGATGATGTTGTCTGACGTCCTCGTCTCCGTGACGTCTGTAGACCTGTTGCAAAAACCAACACGGGTACAACCTCAGTGGTGCATTGAAGAGAAACCGATTCTCCTGCTTCTCATGTGGCTGTAGCACCCAAACCCTTATATTAATTAATCATTTTTGTCACAATTTAAAGTCTTTGTTTTCGTATTTTGTTATTGTAAAGTCAAGATTTTAATTGACATCTAATTTTATATCAGTTAATCAGAAGTTTATTTATCAGGACAGATAATTAATGTCACTGTAACTGAACTGGGACTGAGTATGTTGATATTTGATTATATAGATTCCTTAAATAACCACGTTTTTGCTAATTGAAACATTAGATAAATATCTTTTAGAGAATTCATAATTATATTTTCTTAATTATAATTATATTATCTTTTAGAGAATTCATAATTATATTTGACCTGACTTGAATCACAAATCTACATGATATTATGTCTGTGGGACAATCTGCACTTTGTCCATCTCATCTTTTTACTGTAATTTTAACACGTTTAGCTGCAGCCTGCTCAGGTGTTTATGTCTTGATTATGTTGTATAACTGTCCTACAGTAACTTTGTGATTGGATTATGTTCCGTCTTTAGTGACTGTGAAAGACGTTAGACCTCCAGACTCTAATATAGAGGAAGATATTAGATGTCCAGTGAGACAAACGTGTGACAACAGCTCTTAAAGCGTTGAATAAATCTGTTTGTTAAGTCAAAGTGTTTCTGTGAGTTTTTCTCTGGTCGCCACAGAAACGAAACCGCGGGGCCCCGAAGGGACCAATTTCTGCCTGTTCCATGGGCCATGTCGTGTATTGGTGTTTAGTTTAAGAGGAGGACGAGGAAGGAGAGGTGACATTAGAGTAATTGCGGTGTTAAGACCTTAAACTGTTTGATGTCTGAACATCTCTACTGTTGATTTTCTGATATTGTGAGACTTTTGTCCTTCGTTAAGATGAACAGAAAAGAGATTTTAGTGATGACGATGATGTAACATTAATTTTGACAAGCAATTGCCCCATACTGAAAATTCAAATTTCAGTAGTTTGATTCGGCTTGTAGGTTTATTCAATGCTTCTGAAATTCCAACATGATTAGCTTGTTTGCTTAGATTGAACAGAGACAGCTATTTTGTCTCGTCTTTATTCGTCATTGCATCATTGCAGGATGAATGTACATAAACAAATAGGCTACTTATCGTCAGAATTGAGCTACAGGTGCTGAATCAAAAAGTTCAGTTTGATGCAACGGTCCAACTTTGGCTTCTTTCACTTTTTGAAAGCTCTTTAGCGTGTTTGGCTGACAATAAATTTGACAAAAAAATCTGTAATGTGCAGGCTCTCTATGTTAAAATCCATGTGGTTTTACGAGCTGCTCCCTCGGTTGTCCGGCAATTATGTAACTGCATAATCCCACCCCTACCTGGGACCGGTAGAAGGGGCGGGGCAAGCAGTGGTTCATTTGCATTTAAAGGAACAGACACTGAAACCAGCCGTTCTGAACAGGGCTGTTTTGAACGGATGAAAAAAGTGCTGCAATGTTTGATCCTTGGGGTATTTTGACTGAAGCATGTCACAAACATGTCTTTAAGACACCTGGGAACTATTTTAATTTGTGGAAAAGGGGCAGAATATGTCTCCTTTAAAACCAGGTCATCCAAATGAACAAGTTCAGGGTTTGTAAACAACTGTGGTCGCACAGGTGATCAGTTACCATGTCCGACAAGTTGATGTTTTTTGGGGCATTTTTTTCTTTTATTTGATAGGACAGTGTAGAGAGACATGAAGGCAGGGAAAGGGACTGGGGGGAGGACAAGTACAAGGATTATTTCGGTCGGAAGTCAACCCTGTGATCAGTACTGCAGGCATATGGCAATATGGGACGACCCCACAACCAGATGATGTTTAACGTCCCTGACAAGCTGCAGGTCGGATAGTTAGTTGCTTTTGCCTTTATTGGATGGGACAGTGCAGATATGACATCAAACAGAGAGAGAGAATGGTCAGGAGTCGAACCAGCGATCTCCTGCATGACGGCCAGAGCCCATATGGGACATGCTCACTAACCTCACCCCTGCAGTTCGGATGTAGGAGGTAAAATGACATGAACCATGTACTCTCATCAACTATCCATTGACTGGATTGCATTGTGTTTGCAGTGTGAATATAACAATATAATTGTTGGTGACGACAACATGATTTATCTTGCTTTTGTTAGGATTTAAACACACAAACACAAAAAGAATGAGTAAGGAAGTCGTGTTATAACGGGTCAGAATTTTTAGAACATTTTCTTTCTTTCTTTCTGTAATTTCCTTCGAGTTATATGAATGAAATCTACTTTGCTGCTGTGTTCAGATCTGCTGACTGGTGGGAACTCTCTCCTGTGTTGCTCTCTGCTGTTTCTTCTTCTGACTGCAGTTAAACAGATGGCGCATGGTGTTTTCATATGGAGCTCTGCCACCCGCTGCCCGGCACCCACAGACACAGGATGGGGGAGAGAGGGGAGAGGGAGAGGGGGGCGGGTATATAATCGCCTACACCACTGCAGCACCAGGCCATTGAGGTGGAAAATTGTCTTGTCATTTAATTTCCAAAAAAAAAAAAAAAGAAACCTTTGTTTTCATAGGATTAATCTGTCTGCTCCACTTATATTGAAAGCTCAGCAAAGTGAAGGAAGCTGTATCGGTGTGTACGTGATCTGTGGGACGAGTTTGAGAAGAAGAAGAAGTTTGAAATGATCAATTTCTTGCCTAAACTACTCAAAACCAAAAACTAACAAATGGTCCTTGTTATACAGGTTATGCACGTGACGTCACAGTACTCAGAAGTCGCTGCGGAACTCCCACTGAGTGGCAAAAAGACGAGTGACAGAGCCGCCAAAATTTAAAATCGATGAAAGTAACGGGGCGATTTTCTCCAAGACCATTAAAGTCTGGTATGTCTAACTTTGTAATGTACAGCATGCACGGTAAATTCATGCAAAACCGCTGATGTGCGTTCCTGTTGGGGCAGTTTTTCATCAAGCAGTCTCTGCATTTACCTCTAAAACAACTCTGTCTGGTAACGTTCAGTTGTTATCTCATAGCGTGGTGAATGTGCAGGTCACAACTTGTCCACCAGAGCGTTTTGGAGTTGTTGGATTGTGTATTTGATGAGTTTGATGAGGGAAACCAAGAAATCCCATTAGCCTCTGTAGCGTAGCTCTGAGCAGCTCACGGCTCTGCTCCGCTGTTCTAAAAATAGCTTGCACCGACAATTAAAGGTAACAAACCTACTGCTAAGACTATAGGGATTATGGCAATGGGCCAATTTGTACACTTTTTGATAATTAGAGGTGTATTTAAAGGGATATTTCAACATTTTGGCAAAGTTGCACAATTAATTCAAAATGGCCGACTTCCTGTTGGGTTTAGAGCAGAGATCCAAGAGGCTTTTTCGTAGCTCTTGATACGTTGCATCTGAAAACTGAATTTTGTGAAAGTATGTGACACACAGGGTGAGTATGTGTTTAGAATTAAAACCAATTAAAACACAAAAAATCTTAAATAACAGCTGACGTTTGGAGAGTAGAGTCGTCTGAGCTCGGCCAAGAGAGAAGATAAAGAGCTGTAGTCCATGTAAAGACTCTGTCTGGTCCCTTGTTGCCTCATTTAAAGGAAATGTATTTGACCCATGCTTATAAAACACAACATGTTTAATAAAAAATACAAACAGATGAAGATTGAGGAGCTCATCCTGCTCAACAGTGTCTCAGGACTTCAACCAGGCAGAGTGAGGGGGAACGGGGTTATACTTGTTAACCTTTCTGAAATGGCTCACGAGCCGAGCTTTTCTTCGCTGACGACCCGGGTTACGAAGTCACAATGATTTCACTTGGAAGCTGAACTGAAAGGTTGGACCGTTCATTCACATTAATTGCTCTTTGATGTCACTTATCAGCCGCCCTTTAAGATGCAGAGAGAGAGAGAGAGGAGCAGAGAGACGGAGGAGGAAGCAGGTCAGACGTTTGATGTCGGTGCTGAGCTTTCTGATGATG
Source organism: Trachurus trachurus (assembly GCF_905171665.1). NCBI lineage: Eukaryota > Metazoa > Chordata > Actinopteri > Carangiformes > Carangidae > Trachurus > Trachurus trachurus. Next base: position 28,383,339 of record NC_139902.1, on the reverse strand, counting down.
CTTTTAAGGAGCCTATAAATAACTCGAAAAAATAAGCACTTACAACGGCTGACAGGAATTTACATTGATTTTCCATGAATAGAGTCACATCGGTATATTTCATGCATTTAAACATGAATGTGGAGCTCATTCTTACTGTTAATGTATGTAGACTAGCCTATATATAAATAATATTCACCTCCCAGGTCTGAGTGATTGAGTTACGTAATTGTAGTTTTTGATTTAACAATTTCTTAAACAATGACACATTTTCTTCTATTGTTTATTATAATAACTTTGCATCAACAATATAGTCGTTAATGAAAATGGATTTTTTTCAATTTGATAATTTGTTAAATGATTTTTTTCCCCTTAATAACTGCCTCAGTCACTGCTTTACTTTGTTTTGTTTGGTTTTTTTTATTGAGTTTGTTCATTTATTCATTAAGTAATTCATCATTAATACAAATCTTGTCGTTATTCTGAACACTTTCACTTTTCATTCCTTCTCTCATACACACTTTTATACATCAATGTTTGGTTTTTAATCTTTTTTAATTAATTTATTCTGTTTATTGCTTTTTTTTAATGATCAGCAAACTAAAATTGACCAGGTGTGCACAACATATGTTCATTACTTATTTTTTTTTCATTCAACGATAATTAATTTTAAATGCAATTTGGAACTTCTCTTGTATTTTTCATTCATGCATTCATTCTCTTTCATTCAATTTGGTCACGACTCGCTTATGCGCACGCACACACACACACATGTACGAGCTGCTGCTGCTGCTGCTGCTGCTGCTTTCTGTGGGTCTCAGTGTGCAGTGATGTCAGCACTACTGCAGGGTGGCGACTGTGGGCGAGTGATTAGGTTTCAAGGCGAGAGCCGTCAAATCACATCAGATCTGAGACGGGGCATTATGCAGCCTTAATGGAGATTAAAAGCCCTCAGCGTCAGCAGCAGCACAGAGCAGCTCGGCCTCCCTCCGCTGCCTCCGTTCACCTCCGCTGCTTGTTTTTTTTTTTTTTTTTTTTTTTAAAGCTGACCAACAAAAAAACACTCAAAAACACACCGACTGCTGCTCCACATCAAGGCCGCTCTCTGAACAGGGTCACTCTCTCTCTCTCTGCGTCACAGCCTCAGAGAGCGCTGCATGCTTTTAGACCTCGAGTGTGAATGTGTGTGTCAATCTGTGTGTGTGTGTGTGTGTGTGTGCATGTGTCGGTGTGTTTACTGTCCGGGGGCTTCTTGGGAATTATCTGTGTTTGGACTTGTGGTAATTGTCGACATTAATTTCTTGCCTCCATCGCCTGTTTTTTTTATTTTGTTTTTACTTTTTTTTTTAATAGTGTTTGCACTATAAAACAGAACAAAAAAATGCATTAAAATCATAATCAAATTGTCGATCTTTCTATATAAGATATTGTTTTACAATGCTTGTTTACAACTATTTCCGGGTAGAAAACCAGCATGAGAATAATAGTGACGGACGAGAGTTTCGCTATATTTAACCATCTCATTTTTTAGCCTATATCACTGTTTCAACTAATCTGATGTTTGTAAAGTCTATAAAACCAATGATTGGACCAACATTACTATTTCTGTGTGCACGTTTTTGTACTTAGTCATGGTTATCGTAAATTGGCAGGGCTACTGTTAGGCTACCTGTTTAACTTTAATAACTCAGTGACTCAATAAACGGTCCATGAAAAAATATTTTTTCCAGCGGATATCTTAGTTACAACATGATTAAGCTAAGTGAAGTAGTTTCATGTCGTGTCCGACAACGGGAGGGTTTTAACAGCTGACGTCCTGGTGTTAGCTTAGCTACTGCCGTTAGTTTAGCTACCGCCGTTAGCTGTCCCTGTGGGAGCGTGCCTATGTTCCCTCAGCCCTATGTTCCCTCTGGACTCTCTCTACTTATCTGGACTCTCTCTGTCTATCTGGCCTGTCTAGCCTCTACCTGGTCTTTTTACTAAACTTAACCAACTCCTTTCTTCATTGCCTAAACCCAACCAATGGTGGGACCAAAGGGCTGTGGGAATAGGGCCTAATTTTCAGTGACAACAAAAGTTAGAAATGAGGGAACATAGGGCTGAGGGAACATAGGGCTGTGGGAACATAGGGATGACCCCGTCCCGGTCAGCTGAGCCACTGATGCTTTCTAGACACTGTGTGACGGCCTCCTGCCTGTGTATGGTTGTCTCTGCTTTGTCAAGCTGCAGGTGATGAGCTGGTGGGCGTGGCCAATTCCCCAACCTGTGTTAAGCTGGTCCTTCCTCCTGCCTCACTCTCTTCCTGACATCGCCTGGCTCCGGAGGGAGAGCTGTGTGCCGCTCCGCCGCAGCCCCTCGTTTTCTTTTGTGTTCTCTTTGTTTGCTTTGCCACTATTTTGTCCCTTTTGTTAGGGTAATAAATTATCATTTTGTTACTTTTACCGGCGTAGTTCCTTTTATTTGTCCGACCATGAGCCGGGTCGTGACAAATGTGGGGGCTCGTCTCGTTGTCCGTGTGCGCTAGTAAGCCAGAGTTGTGAATGAACTCACGGGAGTTTGTGAATGGAACCGCTTTGGCGGCGTTACTATTGAGTAGCGTGGGAACCCGGAAGTCGCGAGGGCTTGTGTGTGTGGTTTGTACGCCACGGTTTAGCTGTGAACTGCGTCGGTAAATTTTGGGCCATGGTTGTGTGGTTTCTCTGGGTCACTTGGCTTTTGTTGCTGCTTAAAGATAATTGTTTTGTCCGGGCATCCTGATCAGTTAGCCGCCGGGTGAGCAGATCTCGCCACTTTATTATTTTGCCTTTTTTGTTTTGGTCGGTAACCCTGAGGAGGGGGTGCGCTGGCTTGGGTTGTTGCAGCTGGCCAGTCTCGGTCAGATGTAATATCCTGCGGTTGGTGTCACTTCGAGCTCGGCAAGCCGACGAAGACTACGTGAGGTTTTGTAAGTATTGTGGTAGGTAGTTAGGGGTTGGGGTGTCTCGGCTTGTTTTTTTTCGTAGCTCCTCGTTTGGGAGTTACCTGGTAAGTAGCAGCAAAAGTAAGTGTCCTGGAGTTTTGTATTACTGTGTGTAGAGTATGGCGGATGTGGCGTTTTTTGTTCAGGCTCCGTCGGAGGAGTTGCTGGATAACTGCACGCGGGAACAATTGTTTAAAATAGCGGAGCATTATTGTATCGATATCCCAGATAGAAGAGTGAAAGACGCGACGATTCAGAATGTTTTGTTTGCTGCATTATGCGAGTTAGGTATATTGTCGGGTGCTGCGCGTCCTCCCCAGGTCAGGGTGGAGAGTTTGGCTCCACGGGCTGCGGGCGCGAGTGACCTCACGTTTGAGCAGCAGAAAGAGTTACTGTTGTTGCAGTTGGAGCATGCTAAGACGTTGAAGTCAGTTGAAATAGAGAAGCAGATTGCAGTGGAAAAACTCCGCTACCAGACGGAGCAAACGAAGCTGTCGGTAGAGCAGTCTCGGCTGGATTTGCTGAGGGCTGGATTTTCGGGTGGAGCCGCCTCGGGAGCGCAGGAGAGTTCCTCCGTTCGTCCCGGGGGCGGAGGTGAGTGTTTTGATGTGCTTGGCAATCTGCGGTTACTTCCGAAGTTTAATGAGCGGGATCCAGAGTCGTTTTTTTCTTTGTTTGAACGTGTGGCTGAGTCACGGAAGTGGCCTGAGTCAGCCCGCACGGTGATGCTCCAGTGCGCACTGACTGGCCGTGCACAGGAGGCTTATTCTGCTCTGTCGGTGGCTGATGGCCAGGATTATGAGTGTGTAAAGTCTGCCGTATTGAAAGTGTACGAGCTCGTGCCGGAGGCTTATCGCCAGTGCTTTCGTTCGTGGGGGAGAATGGAGAAGCAGACGCACCTTGAGTTTGCTCGTGACCTGACGGGTCATTTTGCGCGTTGGTGTGCCGCGTTAAAAGTGGAGACGTTTGAGGATTTGTCCGAGTTAATTGTGTTGGAGCAGTTCAAAAATTCCATACCTGAAAACATTGCACAACACATTAACGATCTCAAGGTAAGACGTGTGTCTGAAGCTGCTTCTGTGGCGGATGACTATGTGTTGACGCATAAACGCTCTTTTGGTGAGTGGTGCGCGCATAGTGACAGCCGTGATGGACCGTTTGCAGAGCGTGCTGAGGCAGCTCTGGGGAGTTATGTTGGTCGTTCAGGTAAATCCGACGCCTGGGAACGTAACTCGAGGGGTTTTGAAAAAACCTGCAGTTATTGTCATAAAAGAGGTCATTTCAGAGCTGATTGTTACGCACTTAATCCCAGGGTTCCCCAGGGGGGTCCCATGGCGCAGCCAGTGGGTGCTTGCTGCGCTGTCTCGTTGCCTCGCGCACCAGTGGTGAGTGAGGTGGGTGTGCCAGCTCGGGGTGAATCAGTGTCTGTGGGGTTGGCGTCTTTTCTGCCGTTCATTTCTGGGGGCCATGTTTCTCTGGTGGGGGGCAGGTTGAAGGTGCCAGTTAAAATACTGCGCGACACAGCGTCCTTTGATTCCTTCATTCAGGCTTCTGTGCTGCCTTTTTCCGCCGAGACTCACACAGGTTGTTGGGTGCCTGTTGTAGGTATGGAAATGAATGTTTTGCAAGTCCCTCTGCACAAAATCACATTACACTCTGATCTCTTCCAGGGCGAGATAGCTGTGGGTGTGAGGCCGGCGCTGCCTGTTGAGGGGGTCACTCTGATCCTAGGTAACGGTGCTGCAGGTGAGCGTGTGTGGGGTGATGTGGCCCTGTCTCCAGTGGTTTCCTCAGTTCCCCTGGTGAGGAAGCAGCCTGATGAGGATGAAATAAGTTTCCCCGAAGTGGTCACAGTGTGTGCGGTGACGCGGTCTATGTCCCAACGTTCTCCACCAGAGCCGCCTGAGTGTAGCGTGGGTGATGGTGAGGCAGTAGATGGGTTGTGTTTCTCCCTGTCTGATGTTTCCCTTTCAGTTACGCAGGAAGAGTTGGAGAGTGAGCAGCGAGCCGACGCGTCCCTGAAGGGATTGTTTGACATGGTGTTGCCTGCGTCGGAGGTAAAGAACGACTCTCACTGTTACTTTCTGTTGAAGGGATTGCTCATGAGAAAATGGGTGCCTCACGGGGACGATTTTGTAGGGGATCCCGTCCTCCAGATTGTCCTGCCTTCTAAGCTCCGTGAGACGGTGCTTCGCCGGGCCCATGATGACTCGGGTCACTGGGGGGTGAGAAAAACATACAACCGAGTGCTGAAACATTTTTTTTGGCCTAACTTAAAGAGGGATGTGTCTGAGTATGTGAAAACCTGTCATACCTGTCAACTTGCGGGGAAGCCCAATCAGGTGATTAAACCAGCTCCTCTGTTTCCGATTCCGGCTGTGGGTCAGCGTAAAGTCCGTCCCGTTGCAGAGAAAATAAGAGCTGTCCAGTTCTATCCTCCGCCCACTACTAAGAAGGAACTGATGAGGTTCCTGGGTTTGGTGGGGTATTACAGGGGGTTTTGCCGTAACTTCTCAGAAGTCGTTGCGCCATTGACTGGTCTACTTAAAATGCGTGTCCCATTTGTGTGGTCTCCTCTCTGTCAGCAGGCGTTTGAGAGGATAAAGTCTCTGCTGTGTGAAGCACCGGTCCTGGCCGCTCCGAGGTTTGACCGACCTTTTGCGCTTCAAGTCGACACTAGTCACATCGGAGTAGGTGGGGTTTTGTTGCAAGCCGATGAGTTGGGTTTGGAAAAACCAGTGTGTTTCTTTTCCAAGAAGTTTAACTTGTATCAATTGAACTATTCAACGATTGAAAAAGAGGCACTGGCCTTAGTTTGGGCTCTGAGAAACTTCAAAGTGTACTTGGGCTCTGGAGCGGTACCCGTAGTGGTGTACACTGACCACAACCCACTTTTGTTTTTGAACTCGCTGCAATGTCCTAACCAGCGTCTGATACGTTGGTCGTTATTTCTACAGTCACATTGGCTTGATATTAGACACATAAAGGGTGCGGAAAACGTCGTAGCCGACGCACTGTCTCGCGTTCCTCAGGATTGAGGTTTGAGCTAAGACTTTAGTGCTGTTATGATGATCTCTTGCTCTCCTGTTCACTCTTCTGTCGTCCTTCCCTCTTAAATTGCTTCCCACTGGTACCAGGTTGCTGAGGTGGGGGTGTGGAAGATGCCCGTGGTGAGCTGTGTGGTTCTCAACAGCAGCTGGTGTTCCTGTCCTCGGATGTGTGTGCCCTTGTGTGTGTGCCTTAAACATGGTAAACTCTATACGTGTAAAAAAAAAAAAAAAAAAGTAAAACTTCAAAGTAAGTAAAATGTATATATTTGTGAAGAAAACAAACAAACTTTGCAGTAAGTAGGATGTGTATATATTTGCGAAGTTTAAATAAAAAAAAATAAAAAAAATTGGTTTTGGTTTAATGATGAGGGGGCCATTGTCGGGTTCGGGGTTGGGCCCCGTTTTTCAGGGAGGGGGGTGTGACGGCCTCCTGCCTGTGTATGGTTGTCTCTGCTTTGTCAAGCTGCAGGTGATGAGCTGGTGGGCGTGGCCAATTCCCCAACCTGTGTTAAGCTGGTCCTTCCTCCTGCCTCACTCTCTTCCTGACATCGCCTGGCTCCGGAGGGAGAGCTGTGTGCCGCTCCGCCGCAGCCCCTCGTTTTCTTGTGTGTTCTCTTTGTTTGCTTTGCCACTATTTTGTCCCTTTTGTTAGGGTAATAAATTATCATTTTGTTACTTTTACCGGCGTAGTTCCTTTTATTTGTCCGACCATGAGCCGGGTCGTGACAAATGTGGGGGCTTGTCCGGGATTCCCCAAAACTGAATAAATACCACACATAGCAACACAAAATACACACACAGAAATAGTAATGTTTCTTCAATCATTTCAGATTTGTCTAAATGGTGATAGGGCGCGAAAGACATGATAGGCTATATATAGCTAAACTCTTGTTTGTTCGTACAGTAGCTACGACTGTTCTCATTCAAATTACGTGCTGGTTTTCTACCTGGAAGTAGTTGTAAACAACAAGGCGATTTGTTCTATATTAGATTCAGCATTGGTCAGCTACTGGCAGCCTGCCCAGCACATTTTGATCTATTCTTATTAACTTTTTTTCAGATCAAAACAGATTTTGCCTTTTTATTATGAGGCTGAGTGAATCAGTGCACAGCTCCATAAAGACGTAACAACAGGTGACAATGGAGGTGACCAACTATCTTAAAATTACATGTGCAAAAAAAGTTTGATTCTGTTTTTTTGGCATGTTAACACCAGGTGTGAACACGGCCTTGGATTATATTCTGGCTGCCAACTAATGGATATGAAAAAATAAAAAAAATAAATGGCGCCAAGGCCGATCTCTGAGTAATCTGTGGAGCTGAACGCCACCCAGCCTGTGACTCATTCTTACCTTGAAGCCAACTCTCTTTATCCCCCCTCAGGTAAATGCCACTTTATGACAAGTTTGACAGACCTTGATAGATCTCAGTCAAAGCTCCGACACTCAGGTGCTGATTTCATTTTTATATTTGGCTTGAAGGAGAGTTTTCTTTTCTTCTTCCTCACACATCTTTATCAATGGTAGTCCTCAGCTTTGTGCAGCTCGTTCTTACAAAGTGAAGTGACAAATGTGGACGGATTCAACTGGTTCTAGTTGACAAAGATTTTAGAGTTTGGACGATTTCTGTCACTACATGAATTTATTTTATTGTTAAACGTATAATATTGAACTTTTTACATACAAGTGAGTATGTGCATATTTGGCAGCTATGGAAGGATTTCATAACAAACCAACTTTTGCAAATTTTCCCCAAACTCAGCGTTGATGCCGGTATCATGTCTGTATGAACTGTGTGAGATGTCAATCAAAGTTTGATGGATCAGTGTGTGATGATTGCAGCTTTTCACTGCAGGATGCTCCCAGAGACTAATCAGAGTAATCACTTTCATTAATGAGTCCTCCATTCGGTCCAAACCACCGAGCAACATGAAGCCTTGTCTGTGTGTGTGTCTGTGTGTGTGTCTGTGTGTGTGTCTGTGTGTGTGTGTGTGTGTGTGTGGTCTGGTTTTATTCTGTCAAAACAGATGAGAGAGAAATCAAAGAGTGTCGAGACTCCAGGGAGCATGAAAGGCTGAAAAGTTGTTCTCCTCGTGCCTTCATGGGTTCTCTCCAGCTTCTCCAGCTTCATCCAACACGATGAAAACATGAACATTAGGTCGACTGGAGACTTTTAATTGCCTGAAGGTGTGAATGTGAGAGTGTGAGGTTGTTTGTTTCTCTATGTGACAGAATTGGCGACTTGTCCTCGCCTTATGTCAGCTGGGATCGGCTCCAGCCCCCCACTTCACCTCACCCCACCCCCACATGGACCCTGCATGGACAAGCAGCACAGACAATGGATGGATGGTTAAAGGGATACTTCACCCAAAAATCGATAATTCCCCATTTTTCTACTCACTGTCATGCCAAGGAAGGGTTTGGAGAACTTTCTGAGTCATCAAAACGCTTTAGGAGTTCCAGGGGGGGTCCGGCTGGCAACAGGTTTTCATATAATGGCGTCAGATAGAGTTCACTTTTGAATCGTCCAAAACACACACTATGAAACATCCAGATACCTCCATACTGCTCGTCTGTACTGACCCAAGTGTCCTGAAGCCGCCACATGAAAAAGTTATTGGGAAAAAAATAATGTGATCTCTGTTTTTATCCTTGTTGTGGTAGTAGCTCCCAGTGGCTCTGTTGATGTTTGTGCACATGTGAGATTTGCTGCCAGATGTGTGATGTAAACACAGAAGAACATCTCGCAGCAAATCTTGTGCAGCCACTGGGAGCTACTGCTACAAAAAGGCTAAAAACTGAGATCAAATACATTTTTTCTGTACAACTTTTTCATGTGGCGGCTTCAGGACACTTGGGTCGGTATGGACGAGCAGTATGGAGGTATCTAGATGTTTCATAGTGTGTGTTTTGGACGATTCAAAAGTGAACTCTATCCTCCGCCATTATATGAAAACCCGTCACCAGCCGGACCCCCCCTGGAACTCCTAAAGCGTTTTGATGACTCTGAAAGTTCTCCAAACCCTTCCTTGGCATGACGGTGAGTAGAAAATTGGTGAATTATCGATTTTGATGATTATTGACTTGAAATCGCTTAATGAACCTCGTCCGGTGACATGGAGAGCGTTAACCTGCAAGAAGATCTACCTCTACAGGTTCATCCCATGAGGATGGAGCAAAGCCCGACCAAAAGAAGCACCTGCAGCGAGTTCTGCAAGATGAAGTGCAGCACTCAGGGTGTAAACCAATGTTGAGATACAGAAGCCAAGCCCAAAGCTACCCCATAGTGTGCAGCACCTCCAAGAACAAGAAGCTCCATCATCCATTTCAACATGAATGTGCAGCTCATTCTATATGCAGGCTATATGGCAAATTCACCTCCAGGTCTGAGTGATTGAGTTACATAATAATCTGTAGTTTTTGATTTAACAATTTCACAGACAATGACACATTTACTTCTATTGTTAATCATAATAACCTTGCATTGTTAATGACTATTCATTTTTTTCAATTTCATGATTTGTTGATTGATTTTTTTGTCCCTTAACTCTTTGACTGCCAGCCATTCTCACAGCAGCTTCCTCCAGCTTGCCAGGCATTTTCCAGCTTTTTGACTGATTTCCGTAGACCCACCATCTATTATGTACTGTTACTACATACACATTCAACCCATCAAAGGAAAGATTAGGGTCTCTACCTTCCAGCAAAAAAACCTGTTTGTTTCTATCTTGTTCCAGTCTTGTGAAATTGGCGGTTGAATATAGGTTACTTTAGCCCAAAATGCCATTTTGGCACCCAAATCTTGAGAAAAAGAGGTTTTTGTGTCTGCCGTCATTTTCAGGTTTACTAGTACAATTTGCTCCATTATATTTTGCTTTAGTGACGCCTCAACATCTGTACAGTTGTTCTCTTGTAAACAACAACAAAATCAACACTGACAAATGACTTTTGATGACAAAAGACAAAACATTTAGCTACTGACACACACTACTGCAGCCTCTTTTCTTTCTTTTCTTTGAGTTTCAACTTTTTCTTTCCTTTTTTTTTAGTGTGTGTGCGTACGTGACGTATGCGTGCGTGTGCATGTAGGCCTACGTGTGCGTGTGCGTGTGTGACTGTGTGTGTGCGTGCGCTGATCAGTTCGACAGGTTTTTGTAGCCGAAACACTGCACTTTAGATCAGATCCAGCTTCCTCTGGTCAGCAGGCAGCGGTCTCACTCACTCTCTCTGTCTCACACACACATCTACACACACACACATCTACACACAGCCTACAGCTCTGGCTGACGTGCCCCCTGAACTCAGCCACAGACAGTCTCTGTACGCTCACAGACACTCCCACCATCTTTAGCTCTCCTCGTCACGTTCGCCGGTGCCGTCCGCTCCGCTCCTCATCCACACTAGATCGCGGGATTTTCAAGCTGCTATCCGAGTGATTTCTCGCAAAATCTGGCGACTTTCCAAACGCTCTTGACGACTAACGACGAGCGATCAACGAGGTTGTTGTTACTAACGTTTGTGCTTTGTATCACGGAGCTGCACGGAGCTTCGACGAGCTGCCGAGCCGCCATGAGCCCCGCCGCCGCCCCCGAAGCTCTCACCTGCGGCCAGAGTGTCACGGAGCGGCGCCGCTGCAGTCAGACACCCGCTCCGCTCCGTGAGGGGGGAAAAACACGCTATATTTTTTATATCTCTCAATCCAAATGTGTTTTTCTGCACTTTACTTTGATGATACAAGTCTGATCTTCACAGAGGAGTAGGGCAAGACATTCAACATGGCGTTGCCATTAAAAAAACGCTAAGACGAGTTATCTCGTCTTTGGCAGACTACGCTTGGATTCGCTAAGACGAGATAACTCGTCTTTGGCAGTGAAAGAGTTAATAACTGCTTCAATCAATCACTGCTTTGCTTTGTTTTGTTTTCATGTTTTTTTTATTATTATTACTGTAAATTGTTCATTTATCCATTAATTCATTAATCCCTTGTATAGATCTTGTCATTATTATATAACACACTTTTGTGCAGCACCTCCAAGAACCAGAAGCTCCATCATCCAGCAGGATAGACAAAATATGAAGATGGGTGATTTTCACAGCTGCAGCAGTTGTGAGCTATGGAGCAGAGAAGACCTGGAGAAGGAGAAGTAGAAGAAGTTAAAGCTTCTTTCATCAGGAACCAAGAGCAAAAAAAAAAAAAACATCCTCCACCATCTTTCACAAAGACCTCCGTGCCCCTCCAATCACTACACGAGAGCGGAGGAGGAGGAGAAACCAGCACTTTCTGAGCTCTTCAGCATCCTCAGGAGGAAGCTTGTGACCCCGCCGAGGGCAGAGCGGCACAGAACGGAGCTGTAAAACCTATAGTTAGTGGATCCTTCACATGCTTCAAGGAGGAAGTAGGTTGATGCATCTCATGCATCATGCAGGGAAGTCTGCAGAAATCAAAGAGCCCTTCTTGAAATCCTCAGTGCAAAAAGTTGGATTATTTTCTTAACATGCATTTCAATACAGATGGCCGCATGCACGCTCTATAATGTCATCTATAACACATTCCATCAATATAAGTAACTTATTCTACATATTTTTTGGACTATTTCACCATTTTATCTCACATCATAATCCACAGAATTGGTGTGTTATTCTATAATCCATCTGTTTTTATCTAAGACACCCTGAATTATGATAAAAGATATATAAAACTTAAAGGGATAGTTCAATATTTTGGCAAATTGGCCCATTGCCATAATTCCTATAGTCATAGCAATAGGTTCATTACCTTTAATTGTCGGTGTAAGCTATTTTTAGAACGGCCAAGCCACAAGCTGCTCAGAGCTACGCTACGGAGGCTAATGGCATTTCTTGGTTTCCCTCATCAAACTCATCAAATACACAATCCAATGCTATGCGACGGAGTTGTTATCGAGGCAAATTCATGCAAAACTGCTGATGCACGTTGCCTTCAGAGGCAGTTTATCAAGTTTCATCAAGCAGTCTCTGCATTTGCCTCTAAAACAACTCTGTCTGGTAACGTTCTGTTATTATCTCATAGCGTGGTGAATGTGCAGGTCACAACTTGTCCACCAGAGCGTTTTGGAGTTGTTGGATTGTGTATTTGATGAGTTTGATGAAGGAAACCAAGAAATCCCATGAGCCTCCGTAGCGTAGCTCTGAGCAGCTCACAGCTCTGCTCTGCTGTTCTAAAAATAGCTTGCACCGACAAATAAAGGTAACGAACCTACTGCTATGACTATAGGGATTATGGCAATGGGCCAATTTGCACAAAATGTTGAACTACCCTTTAAAGCTCAGGTGCAGTATGATATTTTTATTCTCAATCACTGTTCGAGTTCATTCATTACAGCAGAGATTCTTCTTGAATGGAGCTGTGCATCTTTTAAAGCCTTTACATTATAGATGGTTTGTAGCCTTAATGTTTCTCGGGGCGATCGGGTGTTGTGGAGTCATTCTGTCAGAGTTAATCAGAGTTAAGTGTTTCCTTAGCTCAGTTTAACCTGCAGATGTTTCTCAAGACTTTTGTCGCCACAGAAGGAAATAAATTAATGATGACTGACATTAAAATGAGTTCTGCAACGTCTCACGACAACGTCCTTAACGGCTGAAAGTAAAACAGAGAGAAAAATCTGTCAAACAAGCAGGAATTATTTAGGATAAACTCGAAAAAGACAGAGAAAGAAAAGTGTCAGACTGTCACAGGAAATAATTATGTGAGATGAATGAGAGGCAGGTAGTGTAACTGTACTCTGATTACTGTTTAAACTCACCTGTGTCGCTCTGAACCTTCACCTCATGACTATTTTATTTTTTAACTTTATTTACTTATGTAACAGAACTTAATGAAACTCTCCAAACTTTTGTGACTCTCTGTGGAGGAGTTACCTGTAAATTCAGTTTAATTATTATGTCTCATCACCACCGTCGGTTTGTTACGGAGCAAATCTGGACTATGAGGTGAATTGTAATTACATAATCAAATATTTCATTGTGTTTGCCATTCTTGCTTTTTAATTGCTTAATTTTCTTTTATGCCATTTACTTACTTAATCTTCTTTTTATACATTCTCCACTGTTTTCCTCACTGCAAATTGCAAATTGTTGAGTGTAAGATACTGTTTCGTCAGTGTTTTTAATTCAATTTGAGTGCGTTTGTGTGTGTGTGGATGTGAAATGATTCTTATTTTATTGTAAAGCACTGAAAGGCTGCTTCCTTTTGTATAGAAAGTGCTCTATAAATAAAGTTTGATTGATAAACCAGTGATATGTCCTGTTTGTTTTGCAGAGATAAAACACAAAATTTGACTAAATGCACTGATTTAGAGAAATAAGATGCAGACAAAACTTTAAATAATGTTTCAAAGGCACCAGTTTCGATATCTAAATGACAAAACTGCAATTTACATATTAGTTTTTGGCGACACCGACCCATCAGCATCATCTGTACTTTGGGAAAATACGTCCATACACATCCTCATGGAGCTACTAACATTATTTTTGTCCATAACCTTTCAAAGCCGTTATTAAAAACCTAATCACAATGTTTCCTTTGGGGTTTTGTGCCTAAAACTTAAGCTAACGCACCAATAGCAAATCAGGAAAAGGTCACATGGGTCATTTTTGAGTCAGATTGTGCTGCTTTCATGCTAAAGGAATATTAAAGTAGAGTAAATGTGTTCCTCCCTATGGAAAGTCCAATTACTTCTAATACTGATACTGTAGTATATGTAATAAATGAAACAGGTGGGAAACACTGATCTGGTTTAGTTTAAAAAAAGAAAAGAAAAATACAATATGGTCTGGATATACGGTGTTAATTATGTGTGTTGGTCCAGTTTAGCTCCCGTGTTCATTACCTGTTATTCTCCGTGTGAGTTCAGACGTGGCTCTTTAATTATCCAGGGGGTGAAACACATCAACCAAACGTCCACGGGACCTCGCAGACCACAGAATGTGTTTCACCTGTCCGCCACTAAATTAATTATCCAATTACTCTTTTCCCAGTGACTGTGCTGCCCAGATAAACTTCCCGGCTATTTACAACAGACTGCCCTGCAAAGATAACAACAGCGAAAAAAAAAAAAAGAGAGAGAGAGAGAGGCCAGTTGCCGCATAATCACCTCACATAAACACACAACTCCAGAGACTGACAAAAACTCCCAAGACCTCTGTTTTTTTTGTGTTTGTTTTGTTTTCTTGAGGAAACTGATAATAGGGTAATGAGGGAGAAAAAAATAGTGAGAATAAAACAAACTGGAGGTGATTTAACTCACTCAGGTCCATCTGGAGCCGGGCGGTTTATTGCACCGATCCATTTTGTTTTTTATCTCACACAAAAAAGCCATGAATGATGAAGGAGAGGAAGAGGAGGAGGAGAAGGTCTCTGTTTCTCCACCTCCCACATCCAAACCTGCTGCTCTATAATTCCTCCTCTGGGTCAAACTCTGGACCGACCTCAGCCACGACCTTCCAGTCTCTTGCTGCTCATCAGTGATATTTCATCTTTGTCCTTGTTTGTCTGCACATGGATTCGCTCTCTGTAGTTCTTCAAAAATACATTTAAAGGTAGTAGGGGTTGGATTTATTACATCTTAATAAACCATCCAGCATCCAGCTCTACATTGCCACCTACTAGACTTCAGTGTGGTACATTGGATTACTAGCGTTGTCTTTTCTCTGATCGCGCACACGTTTTTAGTGCATGAAAAATAGTACGCACAGAGGAGGGTCAAGTCAAGCCAGCTTTATTTATAGAGCACATTTGAAAATCAACAAACATTGACCAAAGTGCTTTACAGTTATATGCAAAATGAAGAAAAACAACGACAAAAGAATAGAAAAAGAGAGAAAAAGATGGCGCCGTAGGCTACTATGCTGAATCAAATGGAAAAGAGATGAGTTTTTAGCAGTGTTTTGAAAATATTAATAGTCACCTGTTTGTTTTTTTTACTTTGTACCTACAGTATGTGGTGTGTCCTCCTAGAACAGGTGTGAGAAGGCCATATTTACATGAACCTTTAAATTGGGACAGGCCTTGTGACACTGTGATATAATCGGCCTTCAAATATTTCGTCCCTGTGTTTCTTTGCATGGTCTCATTAATGGTACTTTTATTGATAATTTAAATGTCATATTTCCTATACATATATATACACATATTTTTAAAATATGTTTTTTAGTACTCAAGCACTTTGTCACTGGTCACTTTTATCACGTTAAGTCTTTGTTGTGTGCTGTCGTGTGTGTCGACTCACTCCACTGTAAACTGAATCTACCTACTGTACAGGAACGAATAGAGTCACCTTGACCTTGTTTTCTCTGTTTTCTCTGTCTCATCACCAACGTCTATGTGAAGGTGGAGGATGAGAAGACATTCCCCCACAGGTGGAGCCTCCGTCCCTCCCCATAGCTTCAGGTTTTAACAGGAAACATGTTAGCACACTGCTGTTTCAGGACGTCTTGATGTTGGTAAAGTTTCACATCTTAAAAGAGAAGAACTGACTTCACATGCTAAAGAAAAGAAAATATGATGAAAGTTCAAATAAAAAAGAACAAACAGGATGAATTGTAAATCGAAGTTGGAGCTCTGCCAGGAAGATTTGGCCTCAAAGGTTCAAACCGTTTGCGATTCCTTGACACGAAGCTGGAGCTGTAAAGATCAAAATGACCCGCAGGCCCGATGAAGAGTCGACGCCCCGAGGGCCGAGCTCCGCAGACCAGGACCGGAGGGGATGGAGGGGGAGGAGGAGAGAGGAGAAGGGGTGTGGGTGTCGGCGTGTCGGCGTGTGCAGCAGCAGCAACAAAGCAGCTCAAAGAGAAAACATCAGAGAAAATGTCAAACAGAGGTGCAGAGAGTTCACATTCAGAAACACGATTACTGTTTTGAACTGCTGACTTCTCCAACACCAACCGTCACTAATGTGTATTCATGAGTGTCAAGCAAAAAAAAAAGAAAAGAAAAAAAGGGAGGCAAGGCCGGGGTGTGGGAGAATCTATACACACCTACACACACACACATTATAGAGTGGTTAATCTGTGCTTTGATGGGATGACCCTTTCATGGTGCTGTGAGGCAGATAAAAAAGAAAAACCGGAGGGTGACCCTGACCACGACCCCGGCCTCTCCTTTGAGACCGGAGGCGAAAGGAGGAAGAGGAAGAGAAGGATCCATGCATAAAGAGAAAGCCCTTAGGTGTTCGCTGCACCTCTCTGCCCTTCATTGTCCACACACACCGTGGTCGAAGGTCAAGGCCGTCTCCGAGAGCCACGGGGAGCCTCTCTTTCTTTCTTTCTTTCTTTTCTATAACAGTTTTCATTCAGTCTCTTTCTTTCTTTCTTTCTTTCTTTCTTTCTTTGCTATAACAGTTTTCATTCAGTCTCTTTCTTTCTTTCTTTCTTTCTTTCTTTCTTTCTTTGCTATAACAGTTTTCATTCAGTTTTTACATGCAGTCTCAGCCACAACGTACCCTGAAGTCCTCCCTGTCTTCTTCTTGTTTGTTCTTGAGAAGTTTTTCATAAAACACGGCATCGTTTCAAGAAATGCGTAACGTTTTTGCGCACACAAAACCACCGAAGACGACTCAAGACACTGTAAATATTCAATTCAAATATTTATTATTATATATTTATATTCAAATAAAAAAACAGATGAACTATCTGTTTTTTTATTTGAAAGGGACAATACACATTAATGAATATAGATACAAGATATATATATACATGTAAATGTGTCAGAGTTAGCAAGCCTGCTAATTTACATCCGCAGTCCCTCGACAGGTAATAGACAAACGGACAGAGGAATAACAGGTAGAATTAAAAAGAAAAGAAAATACACAAAGGGTTAAACAGTAATTCACAACAAATACACATTCATACGTAGACATAGAGTGTTTATGTTTTCATTGTGTGGCGCTGTAACGGTGCCACACAATGAAAACAGAGAAGGAGACGTGCAGCATGCTGTACATAAACAAACTCCAAACACAATCAAGTCGACTAAACGTCCAGTCATTCAGATGTAATGGACAAGTTTCAGGCAAAGTAAACTGAGAAGGATTTTCCTCATGATGCTTTTTGTGTTTTGTTTTTTTTCTCTATATTTATTTAATTTATTTGTTTCATTGTGTTATTGATTGTGTTCTTATACCTGATGAAATTTAAATATATTTTATACAGTGAGCCAAAGGCAATTTTCCACCATGGTGGATAATAAAGATTTATTGGAGCGGAAGACTTTTCTGTAGAGGCCCTGAGAAGTGAGTCTGTTGTTGTTACGTGGCATTTAGCAGTGTGGCTCAGGTTTTGTTTGTTTTTTTCAGGGTTAGGGTTAGATTGGCAAGGCTGTGACATCATCGTTTCACAAAAAGTTGGGTTTTAGTTAACTGGGGTGAGATTTTGAAGAGACTTTGAAGACCCTGTTGTCAAAAGAAAAGAAAAAAACGTTTAGAGCCCCGAAAATATCGTTTCCATGTGAACGAAACGCCGAAACAATAATAAAAAAAAAAATGTTCAAGGATACTCCTAAACCCGTCTCTGTCTCTGGCTTTAAGTGTTTGGCTGATGCAAAGCTTTGGATTTCTGCCCCATCTCCATTAAAGTGCAGTGTACAGATGTTTCCTTAGGCTTTTTTCTATGAGTTCCATTTAAAGTCTTTTCGGTTTGGTTCAGTTTTTCTTTCTCTGTGTCAATAAATCAAAATGGAAGTCATACATGTAAATCTAGGGGCCGTTTGATCCCACTTTCTGTGAGGACTTTTTTTTTCATCTTCTCCTTGTTTCTGCATGTGATGGACAGGAGACGCACATGGAGGTCCGAAGAGCTGGTGGTGGACTCAAACTCTCCTCTGTCACATTAGCGGACAATGTGATCGTAGACCAGGGTGCATGTAAAGAGAAAAACTTGCTTTATCCACCACAGTGTAAAAGACTATAATGATTCATGTGAGATAAAAGACCAAAGACACTTAACATGCTTTTCATGTTCCATGACTTTATCAGAGATTTATTAAATGAACAGACGACACATGTGAG
The DNA here is from genome assembly GCF_905171665.1 of Trachurus trachurus. Classification (NCBI taxonomy): domain Eukaryota; kingdom Metazoa; phylum Chordata; class Actinopteri; order Carangiformes; family Carangidae; genus Trachurus; species Trachurus trachurus. The sequence continues at coordinate 28,365,311 of NC_139902.1, read as the reverse complement.
TCTCCTTTGGCCCAGTGTGGAGTTTAGTCATTAAGATAAGAGTTACCATGGGATTACTACCATAAAATGTTCGAAAATTAAATCTGATAAAAACTTAAACACTCGCTGTTATTCTCATACCTGTATTTTCTCAGTAGTTTCTACATACATGTATCTGAGTGCTATATAAATATTATATAACCCTCTCTTCTTTCTTCGTCTCTCGGTTTCAGGCCCTAAATCCACAGGACCCTTTTGAACAGGCAACAATTAGACAGGCAAATGCCATTTTAACAGATAGTTCTCATGTGTTGTGTAGAGTGAATCTGCTCTTTTGAAGTCTGGGAAGAGATATAGGCTTCTCTTGTGCAGGTACAATCGATACAAACATTCCTTTGTGCCTGTATCAACCAGCTTCTCAACAGTATGAAATTAATTTGATGTTTCTGGATATGTACTGTATATGCATGCGAACATATGTGTATATGGAAATGAAGGTGTACGTATGACTCAATCTATGGATACATGAGTGAATGGATTAATGTATGTTAGGAGATTATGTTGTCGAAATGAATGTAGGCTATATGTATGTTCCCAGTTAGTGTCTGTATGCATTTGAGTGCTGGTGTGAGTGGATATCTACATCAGTATGAGTGGGATTATCCAGTGTTGGTCTGTCAGTCCCGTAACCTGATGTATGTGTGTAATGTATGTTGTTTTTACTGTATGTTTTTTCTTATGTGTTGCAACTCGTTCCCTATCTTCAATCTAATAAAGTAACCTTAACCTTAACGCTCCAGTATGTAACTTATTTGGCTTTTTATTAGCAAAAACCAAATATTGCTTTCATAAATACGTATTTCACTGAAGTTGAATCACACCCACATACAAATGAAAGCTTTCTCGTACCTTAGAATAAGTTGTTACTACTTGTTTATCCTGTTACATGCAGCATCTGTTGTCTGTCTGACCTCTGCCCGATTTCACGTGAATGCAACATCAAGAATACGTTCCGATATGCAACCGCACCGCTAGATGGGGGGAATTCCTACATATTATGCCTTTTAACTTAGATTATCTACCTTAAAACTTCAACATGTTTTTGGTTTTTAATTGAATAATATTTCAGCAGCTTTAAAGGTTTGTCAACGGAGAGGGAAAGGTGGAGGATGAGGAAGGAGGAGATGAAGAAGGGAGGAGGCGGTTTGGGTTTCCCTGAACCAAGAGGAGACACTTCTCCTCTTTGACTGTGAGCAGATGGAGCAGCAAGAGATATTCAGTGTTATCCCCGCTCCACTTTCTCTCTCTCTCTCTCTCTCTCTCTGGCTGCCGTGGCTCAGAGTGAATTAATGAGTGAAGGCAGCTCATGTAACGAGGATGCCAGAGCACGTTAGGGCTGCGGCCTGATCCTGGTGCAGCAGCAACAGCAGCAGCAGAGAGAGTGGAGGTCTCACTCAGAGTGTGGAGTTTTAAAGGGTAAAGGCTGATACACCTGCAAACACTCCACCTGTGTGCAAAGTAAACTCCTGACGACAAAACGGGGGTTCGTTTGGGGCCACAAAAGGAAAAAATCTTTGATCTGCACTTCGAGCAGACACAATAAGGAAAACTGTGATTTTTTTATTGTGATATTTGAGACTGGTTTGAGTATTGGAGTTGTTTTTGAGGCAAATGCAGAGACTGTTTGCTGAAAAACTGCCCCCGATGAGAACACGCATCAGCTGTTTTGCATTAATTTACCTCTAAAACAACTCTGTCTCGTGTAACGTGGTGAATGTACAGGTCACAACTTGTCCACCAGAGCGTTGTGGAGTTGTTGGATTGTGTATTTGAAGAGTTTGATGAGAAAAAACAAGAAATTCCCATGAGCCTCCGTAGCGTAGCTCTGAGCAGCTCACGGCTCTGCTCCGCCGTTCTAAAAATAGCTTGCACCAACAATTAACTGTAAAGAACCTACTAAACTATAGGGATTATGGCAATGGGCCAATTTGCCAAAAAGGTTGAAGTAACAGTAAAGATCTGGGTTGGGTTTTGCACAGCTAGAGTTGCATGTTGCATAAAACAAGGAATAAAGAGTGATCCCAAAAACTAAAGGAGCTAAAAAAAAAAAAAAAAAAAACATTAGGTAGTAATGAAGTGGTTGCACTGACAACACACAATAAAAACTGAAGCTGAAATGTTTTATTGAAGGGAGGGAGAGGTCAGAGGAGAGCAGACAGACTGGTCACTAAGGTAACCACCACACGCCCAACAGCAGAACATGATGTCTGGTTGTCTGTAGCCTGCTCCGGTTTGTCCCGAGGGAGCAGATGGGAGGTCAGAGTTTGAATCCATGGTGCTGCTGCTGGTGGTGGTGGTGGTTTAGCGTAACGGTGTGGTGTTATTGACCACCAGTATTGATCATCTTCATCACCTCATTAGCACAGTTCACCACCTTCTCCTCTTTCTACATGTCACAAAGTCTCAAACCGGTTTGATCCACAAGGTGTTGAGTTCAGTAGGACTTAGACTTGTGTGTTTTCCTTGTTACCTTGTAGGACTGTGACTCCACCATACTACACCCACCTCCCCTCCTCCCCCTCCTCCTCCCCCTTCCACTGTGGCCCTCTGGTCTCTGAGGCCTCGCTGCTGACTGAATTAATGAGTGAAGGCAGCTCATGTAACGAGGATGCCAGAGCCCGTTAAGGCTGCAGCCTGATCCTGGTGCAGCAGCAGCAGCAGCAGCAGCAGAGAGAGCAGAGGTCTCAGCTGGAGAGCAGCAGCCTGGTGGGGGTTGTTGAAGGGCTGATATCTGCAGAATGCATCAACAACAACAAAGGTGGTTCAGTGGTGTATCAGAAAATATATCGACGCTCAGGATGCATATGTTGCACCAGGAGGTGGATGAGCAACAACATAACAACATAAACCATGAGACTAGGTTCCTCTTTTTAAAGGGATAGTTCAACATTTTGGCAAATTGGCTGCTCAGAGCTATACGCTACGGAGGCTCATGGGATTTCTTGGTTTCCCTCATCAAACTCATCAAATACACAATCCAACAACTCCAAAACGCTCTGGTGGACAAGTTGTGACCTGCACATTCACCACGCTATGAGATAATAACAGAACGTTACCAGACAGAGTCGTTTTAGAGGTAAATTCATGCAAAACCACTGATGCGCATTCCCGTCAGGGGCAGTTTTTCATCAAACAGTCTCTGCATTTACCTCTAAACAACTCTGTCTGGTAACGTTCTGTTATTATCTCATAGCGTGGTGAATGTGCAGGTCACAACTTGTCCACCAGAGCGTTTTGGAGTTGTTGGATTATGTATTTGATGAGTTTGATGAGGGAAACCAAGAAATCCCATTAGCCTCCGTAGCGTAGCTCTGAGCAGCTCGTGGCTCTGCTCCGCCGTTCTAAAAATAGCTTGCACCAACAATTAAAGGTAACGAACCTACTGCTATGACTATAGGGATTATGGCAATGGGTCAATTTGCCAAAATGTTGAACTATCCCTTTAAGATCAGCTTGTGATGAGTTGAAGTTGCATACACTGTAAAAAGTGTCACCCAAAAGACACTGTGTACTTTTGAAGCTCAGATTGAGCTGCTTCTCCTTCGTGCTTCCTTTCCCAACAAACATGGAGCACATCCAAAAAATGGGCAAAGAGGACGAGGGTCTGGAGCCGACACTTTTGAGCATGTTGGTTTAAAGCTCTCGAACTCTCTCCCGAAATCACATCCTCCACATGTTTTAATTGATTGAGATCTCCTGATTTATTTTGAAAAGTTCCTGTGTCTTCTTCTTCCGTTTTCCTCAGACCAGTGTTTTGTTTGGTAATTAAAACCCTTTTTTAGTCTGTGTTCCCACGTCATTTTGCATGTTTTCCCTCCATGTACCATTCTCCCTGTGAGTCCTTGGTTTTTTCTTTTGGTATTTTCCAGTTGCTTCCTGTTTTGTGTTGCACTTCTGGTTTGGAGAACATTTGTATTTCTGTTTTGTGACGTCCAGGACTGAGACCCACAGTGACCTTGTTGTTATAGAACCGATTGGAGACCTTTTGCATTTGCCCCTTTTCTGCTCTTTTAACTTCCTTTGTCACACCAGATTTATTTAGCTGCACAGACCGGCTGTAAACATGTTTATCTCTTCTGTAAAGTTGGACTTTTTATCACGACAGTCTATGGGGACTGATTCTCCAGCGGTCATTAGAAGATCCAGCATCTCACTTGTTTAACATAACACATCCTCTGTCCATCCTGGTGTCAGTTCAATGCAGGTTTTAACATTTCTCCTTCACAAAATCTGCCATCAGTTATGAAGCAACAGTAAAGTCTGGCACCTGAAAAGTGCAGACCACCGTCCCATTATCGGCCCGTCACCGGGCAGTGAAGCGATTGTTTCCGACTACTTGCTGACATTTAATTTTCACTGCCTCTGTTGTGTTGCATTTCTTATCAGTTTCATTGTAATAACACTGAACCTGAGCCTTTAAGCCTTTATTCTCAACCAGCCATGATATCCTCCTCTTTTTTTTCTTCTTTTTTCTCCTCCACAGTATAAAATGATCAGTGTTTTCCCCCACATCCCACCAGCCCTATTAGATTTTGACCACTGCAAAAAAGAAAAATTCACAGTATCATTAATATCATTGTGCTGCTTCTCCCAGACCGTGTGGGCTGCCGAGTGTTAGATAATAAAATCTGCTGCTTCTTAACACCAAGATAAGTTGTAGGTTGTTTCCCCAACTGCCGTAACATCTCCCAGAGAAAGGCTAATGTTACCTCTACCTTTTTTCTCTTTTTTAGCTGCTAATATTAAGATCCTGTGTAAATAATTCCTGCAGAGCTGGTGCTTCACAGGGAAACCTGACTTCTATTCTTCACTCCACTCATTTGTTCAGTGAATGAACATCAGCTACAGTCTTAAAGGGGACATATTATGGAAATATCTCTTTTTGAAGGCTCTTTAACATATATTTGGGTGTTTGTCTTGCCTTTCGGCCCCAAAATGCGAGGATTGACAAAAATAATCTGTAATGTGCAGGCTCCCTAGGTTGAAATCCATGTATGAGCTGTTCCCTCAGATGTCTCCCAGTGATGTAATTAGTTTTCGAATTTGCATAACCCCACCCCTACCTTTGACTGGTAGAAGGGGGCGGGGCAAGCAGTGGTTCATTTGCATTTAAAGGTACAGGCACTGAAACCAGCCGTTCTGAACAGGGCTGTTCTGAGAGGATGAAAAGAGCTGTGATGTTTGATCCTTGGGGTATTTTGACCGAAGTATGTGACAGACACCTTTAAGACACCTGGGAACTATTTGAATTCATAGAAAAGGGGCATGATATGTCTCCTTTAAACTTTAAACACCAAAAGCGTCTTTTATTTGTACAAGTTCAAAGTATTTCTTATATTTATATTTTCTCATATTAGTTCTTATATTAATACTTCAGCGACAAGTCCACCTTGCAACAGTTGATCAGTGTTGAACAAAGCATTGTCAAACGGGGCCACCGTCCAGACACAGTCCCTGAAGAAGGCAGTGAAAGTCTTTCAGCTGTTTGCACCTCCGCAGGATGTTGTGCACCCAGATATGACAGCGTTTGCTCCCTCCACTCCCATTGTTGTACCTGGGCCAAGGGCAACAAATTAATTTGACCAAGTCGTGCAGCCATGCAACATTGTCACTTTGGTGTGTACACAGCTTTAGACTACACTCAAATTGTTCCTGTAAACATAGATCTGGAAAAATTACGTTAAATTATGTTTCAATTTTCAGGTGAAACTGTTAAACTGTGGAAAGAGGAGGGTGACTATGAGGAGCTGCGGCTCTTAAAGCTGATTGGGAACGCTAACGAGTCACCTTCTGTGATAATGAGACGTTTCTATTGGATTTTAATGTGCAAATTCTCATAATGGAGTCAGTAAACACGCTGCCTATCTATAAGCTGCAGAGGATCGATCAGTGGTGCAGCCGAGGGAGGAAAGAGGAGCAGGAAGAGCCTGGTCATTCAGTCGGAAATTATTCTACCTTGCATGAAAATAATCTAGTTTTGCATCCTCGCCGACACCGACACATTAAAACTCCCCTCATCTCGTTGTCTGGATAAACAAATCCTGATACTACGGTGGCCTTGAGAGCTCAACACATGCAAATACACAAAGACACTGCAAATGTAAGTTTCTATTTGAGCAGATGAAAGCATCAAATAAGCAACTGCATGATGCACAGATGTCCTTGTGTGCTCATATATTCATCATTTGTTATGAACTGTCACACATCCTCCCATGTGATCAGTGTGTTCTTTGTCATATAAAACCTACTGTTTGGATAAAGAGGAGCCACGGGGAGAGTTCAGGCTGCCACCAAAATTAGTCCCTCTGTGTTTATTTGTGTTTAGTATGCTAATGACCGTTGGGAAGAAACAGTCTCTGTCTGAGTCTGGAGGTGTGTGTGTGTGTGTTTTCTCACACACCTGTGGCGACTGCCAGAGGGCAACAGTTCAAACAGGTGTTGAACAGGATGTGTGGAGTCAGAGGAGCTTTAGGCTACTGAGCTGGAGGCTCAAAGAGAGAGAGAGAGAGTTGTGGTGATCGAGGACCGTGGTCGTGATCTCCTTCATTTCCACCTGTCCACTCCTGCACCTGTGGCCAGCTTTGGTACTAAACTACAGTACTTTACTTTTACAGTACTCTGGAGATTGTTTCCATTACAGGATAGTTCCACTTTTAGACTAGGGAGTTAATATAGACTGATCTGTCCATTTTGAAGGGATATTTCAACATTTTGGCAAATTGGCCCATTGCCATAATCCCTATAGTCTTAGCAGTAGGATCGTTACCTTTAATTGTCGGTGCAAGCTATTTTTAGAACGGCGGAGCAGAGCCGCGAGCTGCTCAGAGCTACGCTACGGAGGCTATTGGGATTTTCTTGGTTTCCCTCATCAAACTCATCAAATACACAATCCAACAACTCCAAAACGCTCTGGTGGACAAGTTGTGACCTGCACATTTACCACGCTATGAGATAATAACAGAACGTTACCAGACAGAGTTTTTTTAGAGGTAAATTCATGCAAAACTGCTGATGCGCAGTCTCTGCATTTACCTCTAAAAAAAACTCTGTAACTCGTAACGTTCCATTATTATTTCATAGCGTGGTAAATGTGCAGGTCACAACTTGTCCACCAGAGCGTTTTGGAGTTGTTGGATTGTGTATTTGATGAGTTTGATGAGGGAAACCAAGATATCCCATTAGCCTCTGTAACGTAGCTCTGAGCAGCTCCTAAATATAGCTTTGCCAAAGTGTTGAACTATCTCTTTAATATAGACTAATCTGTTCATTTTAAAACATTTATTTATAAAAATGTGGTCATTTCTGTACATAAAGAGCCCAGAAGCAGCGCTGCTGTTCTGCCCAGCACAAACACGAAGCTTCACTTTACATTCAGACACTAATTATGGTCCCATAGGCGGCTCTTCACATCTCCAGAAATATTGGAGAAAAATGTCAAAAAAGGCGTTATTTGGATAAACTGACCACATATTGGGGATCTTGAAAAACAATAAAACTTAATAAAGTGACATATAAACAGCGCTACATTGGGAATTAAAACTGCTTTTAGCCTTAGAGAATATTCATGCATTATGACACAATGCAGTGTCTAGTGCCTCGCCCTCTTCACCACTATAGCGACACAAGTCTTTAGTTGTTCTCCACTGTCTCCTGCACCGGGCTGAAATGGACACTGCAGAGTTAAGTTAAAACAAAAGGCTTGGTAAACAGACATGATGCCGACGCGTTGATGCCAACTTCTCTGCCAAAACAGCCACGAGCATGAGAAACATGTTCCACTGGCACTGACTGTCTTTCATGAACACACCAGCAGCAGCAGCAGAGGTCTAGACTATGAAAGGAGTGGACTGGGATGTGACCTGGAAGATGTAATACACTCTGATTGCTTTGATTGTTGAGGGATTTCAGAGTGATTGGGAAATATTTCCTTTTCTCTTTAAAAAAAATGTCCATTTCTTCTTCAAAGGTAACTTCTTTTCTGTGCAGTGAAATTCCCCCTTTTAAAGCCACAGTCCTTGTTTTACTGCTCTGAGTGTGTGTCGGTCTCACACTCACTCTGGCACATTACACACACACACAAACACACAAACACACAGGTAATGACCTTCATCCTGCCACCGGGACAAAGCAGCAACAATTTCAGCCTCATTGCGTTGAGTGATATTTGAAGCTGAGGGAAATATCTGTGCAATGAATATAAACCTGAGTAAATGTGTGTTTGTTTGTGTGTAAACAGGTAAAGAAGAAGGCTGAGGAATCTGCAGAGAAGCTGTTTGGATGTTCAGACAATGAACCCATGTGTCTGGTGGAGCTAACCTGAGTTCAATTAATGACAGTAATCGACCACTGGTGACATGATCATTGAAATTTACATGGTAAATGCTATATTTCTTCTATTGAAGAATATTTAACTTATTTATTATAAACAGTTATCATCACCACTCAGAAATTATGTAATGTGTGATCAGGTGTGGAAAGGAGTGAGACATCTTTTCCTCTGAACAATCTTTGATGAACAACTATCACTGTTAGTTGGATTTGTATACTGTAAATGTGTGGTGACTTGCCTTTGTATTTGTGATGCACAATGACTTATATACAGTAGTAGATGGAGTTATTATATGTTATTTAGATGTAAATTAAATTCATTTAAAGGGATAGTTCACCCAAAATTCAAATTTCACTCATTATCTACTCACCCTCATGTAGCTTCCGCTACAAATAAGCTTAAAACATAGACTTATTTAATTTTTTTCAGAACAATTTCTCATGTTGGGGCTTCAATACAAGAGGGACATTACAGACAAGCACTATGGAGGTATTTGGATGTTTTTTGGTGTGTCTTTTTGGACAAAGAAAAGTGAGCCCCGTTCTCAACCGTCATATGGACATGCAGTGCTGCACGGAGCCCCCCTGTAACTCAGAGAAGGCACAGAGGACTCTGAAACTTCTCCCAGCCCTTAGTCGACATGAGGGTGAGTAGATAATGAGTGAAATTTGAATTTTAGGTGAACTATCCCTTTAAAATAAAATTATTTGCATACACTCCCAAATATCATGGATAATTCTTCAGTCCATGTGAGTATATTGGAAGTAAACTATTAAACAACTATTTTAGTCACTGCAATCTAGAAAAAAGTGCATAATGTATGAGATAAATATCCCATTGTAGTGCAAGGTGTGTGCACATAAGACAGAGATAATGCTTCCTTAAAACAATAGTCAAATACTGGACTGACTTCAGTGTATTTGCTGGTCAGTCACACAACTGCTTTCCACTGCCTCAAGATAACAATGCACCAATGATCCACCTGAACACACACATACACACTTACACATACACACACCTCATTTCAAGACTAAGATGCTCCCACACAGGTCTAATAAGTGTGTTTTTTCCACCAACGTGAGGCGTGAGCCCTGAAATGTGCTTCAAACAGGCCCCCAACTGTTTTTTTTACTTTTTCTTTTTTTTCTTCTTTTCTTTCTGGCAAAGACGATAAGTAAAAAAAAAAAAAAAAAAAAAAAAAACCTTTGACATGAAGGTTTCCTCCACAGGTTTGACTGTGATAACATTTTGATAATTTTAATCCCTTTAGTGAACAGTTAATTATGCGGAATTCTCATGAAAGGTTCTACCTGGTCCCCATGGCAACCCTGAACCCCCCCCCCTCCCTCTGCACTCATTCTTAAATGGAATGTTTGCCATGGCAACAACTTCTTCACAACAGTAGTCTGGTATCGCCATGGTCACAGCTTCACAAGTGCAACCACAAACATACAAGTGATGCTTTTGTCATAATGTTCTGGGTTTGATTAGTTTGGCTTTTTACACATATAATTGATTATTTGATTAGTTTAGCACGTTATTGATTATTAGTTTATTTTCAACTGTCTTTTTTTCTTGTAGTTTTTGCAGTTTATTTGGCCAACAGTTATGTGAGGCTGTAGCGATGAATGAACTGGATCAGCCAATCAGCAGCTGGGAGGTGGAGCTACAGGTGAGGATAGGTGTTAGTTTGTCATAATGTTTCATAAAAAATAATATCCAGGCCAGTTTAGTTTAAATAATGTCAAAGAATTAAACTATAAACAAAGATGAAGATGAAAGAAAGAAACAAGAGTGAGCCCTAAATGGTAACATGATTTGTTGTTTACACTTTGTGCATATAAATCAAATGTTAATGGAAGGAATGATTTGTTTTTCCTTTCATTTCTGTTTTTCATTTGTTTTTTTTGTCTTTCTTTAAAAAAGAATCTTAATGATAATTATGGTCTTTCGAATGTATGAAATTAAAAAAGGCCAAGGACACCGGTCGAGATGACCTTTGACCAAAAATGTAATTAGTTTGTCCTAGAATGGAAGTGAATTTTTGTGCTAAATATGAAGAAGTTTCCACAAAGTTGTATCACTTTTAAGAACGGGATACATTTCCAACTTTATTTATTTATTTATTTGTGTGTTTTGTTTGTTTATTACCTCCATGTCTGACTATTTAGGTTACTTATCACTTTAGTTGCACGTACAACAACTTAGCACGTAGGCCTACTGCACCTTAATCAACTGTATATACTTGTCCATACTTATTTGTACATAGCATTACTTTATATTATCGTTGTATTTATGTATATATTTTGTGCGTTATATACATACCTGCTGCTATAACAGTAATTTCTCAACCTGGGATCAATAAAGTTTATCTTAATCTCTATATAATATATGAGTCATACCGAGACTTCCACTTTGGTTCATTCACATTAAAAACAAACCTGCAGCCTCTGCAGAACCAGTCGACTCGGTGTCTTTTCTTTATCACTTAATGAACTTTGCTCACAAAGAAAAATAGTTTCAGTCGCTAAAGGACATCGCGCACACACACACACACACACACACACATAGGAATATTGAGGCGGTGTGTCCCGCATACGGCCGCCTGATATAATGGATGTGATTTATTAACCTGCTTAATGTAGTCCCTCATTAATTAAGTTTTAATAGAGTCCTGGCCTAATTAAAGAGTGGGTATCGATATGAGGCCTTTAGACGCATTAAAAAGAAAAAGGAGTGTGTGTCCATGTGTGTGCGTGTGTGTATGTGTGTGTGTGTGTGTGTGTGTTATGATGTATCACATTTTGACTTTTAGAAACCTGAAATAAAAACAGTCCGATGATGTTACACCTTCCTCACTTTGTCCATCTGCTCCCGTACAGGTGAGATCCAATCCCCGATTCAAACGCCTGAACCTCTGCTTCTTTATCTTCCGCTGTGTGTGTGTGTGTGTGCGTGTGTGTGTGTGTGTGTGTGTGTGTGTGTGTGTGTGTGTGTGTGTGTGTGTGTGTGCGTGTGTGTTTTCTGATTGCTCCATGCTTTCATGACAGAGATAGATTGACTTCTCCAACTTTCCCCCTGTGGAGTTATTGCCTCTACATCCACATACGCTGATTACATCTGTTCAAGCCTGCGCTCTCACACAGAGGTGCACTGCGCGCGCACACACACAGACACACACACATACACACACACACACAGGTTGCTGCTGAACAACAACAACAACAACCTGTTAATTCCAGCAAAACCACCTCGTCCTGCAGCTTCCTCCTCACTCTACGTCTTCTGACTTTGTCCTCACACTTCCCTTTCTCTTCATATTACAAAACAAAACATTGTCCTTCTGCGTCAAATTGACCCCAATCTGTTCCCTTCCTCCATCCTTCCTTCTTTCCTTCCTACTTCTTTCCCTTTGTCTATCCTTCCTTCCTTCCTTTCTTCCTTGACAACAGGACAACAGGAGGGTTAATCTACTCCTTTTACAGATTATACTGTATGTGTGCACAGATGCAGGTGACGTGTTCACCACTGGTGCAAACTGGATGCAACGAATCAGGGCGTGTGTGTGTGTGTGTGTGTGTGTGTGTGTGTGTGTGTGTGTGTGTGTGTGTGTGTGTGTGTGTGTGTGTGTGTGTGTGTGTGTTTTTTTGTGTGTAAGAGAGAGAGAGAGATGCTTTGTTTTGTAATCGAGTGTTTTTCAAACCTATGTCGAGGCTGCAGCTCACTCTTTCATCTCAGTGCTTCTGGTTCAACAGCACCATGCTGGGCAGGTGACAGGTGTATTGATGTGGTCTGAAGACGTCACAGCTTGAAAAATAATAAAATTAGTAGTAATGATATTGATGTATTTGCTATTCCCTTGTTAGCAGAATAGAAATGCATGCAGTTTCAGTTTCAGTTTCCTACAAAACCACAACAATGCTGATAATCCTAATGAGTTTGGTCTCTATAACTGAGCCACCCACTAATCTGAATATTATTTTAACTAGATACACAAATTAATTGATACTGGATCTGCAATCTGGGATTAAATCTCCATTTGGTGTGTGTATGTGCATGTGTATGTGTGTGTGTGAGAGAGAGATACTGTCGCCTCTAACTTCATCATCGTCATCATTTAACGAATGCACACAGCTGAAGACACAGCACAGTCTTTTGTCTTTAATGTAAGTGTATGGTAATTTATTCAGATAATGCAGCAGTTATCAAATCAGGATTTCAGTGCAGAGCAGCAGCTTAGAGAAGCTTTGGAAGTTTACATGTCGTCTTAATGGGCTGCCATTCAGTCGCTATTTAAAACCGATAAAAATATATTTAATGAGTGCAAGAATTTTAAAATAATTAATGAAGGTATTGACGACCAACAAGGATCAAAATATCCCCATGAATCTCTGAAAGCAGAGATGTATAAAGTGCATGTATTAAGATTCAAATATTCTGAGTGATACAGTCGGCAAAATTGATTTTTGTGTGGATTAAATAAACTCACCTGCATGTCAATACTAAGTTCACAACTTCATTGAAATAAATGGTTTATGATAACTGTTCATATTAATTTAACTTAAAGGATACTGTACTGTGTAATTCATTGCACAAATATCAAATGAAAAATGATTTTCAATGTATTTTAATTAAACAGTGGGTGCAGCTTCTTGCCGCTCAATCCAACTACAGACCCAGATGTGAAGTGAGAAGTAGTGACTCATATAAAACCTTGATTATCTTTGTTATCGTCACTGTTTTTAAAAAATAAAACAATGATAAGTGACATAACGAGTCCACACCATGACAGATTCAGGGTTTCATACCCTGTTTTTAGAGACTTTTTTTTACTTCTTTCAAGTAGCAGTAGCAGTAGTAGTAGTAGTAGCAGTAGCAACGAACCTAGTAATAGCAGTAGGTTCGTTACCTTTAATTGTTGGTCCAAGCTGCTTTTAGATCGGGGGAGAAGAATACCGAGCGGCGCAGCTACACTACGGAGGCTAATGGAATTTCTTGGTTTTGCTCATCAAACTCAGCAAATACACAACCAAAAAACTCAAAAACGCTGTGGTGGACAAGTTGTGACCTGCACATTCACCACGCTATGAGATAATAGCGGAAAGTTAAGAGAAGTGAAGCAAATACTCGGAACTACTTTCTTCAGTGAACCACTGGTCGGAGGGACACAGTGTGCGCACCTCAGCCAGTGCCGCGGACGTATCTGCAGTAAACAGGCGCTTTTGAAATCACTCCGCCGAGCAGCCGTCTAGAGTGTAAAGTCCGACTTTGCCTCTAAAACAACTCCATCTCGCAACTTTCCGCTATTATCTCATAGCGTGGTGAATGTGCAGGTCACAACTTGTCCACCACAGCGTTTTTGAGTTTTTTGGTTGTGTATTTGCTGAGTTTGATGAGCAAAACCAAGAAATTCCATTAGCCTCCGTAGTGTAGCTGCGCCGCTCGGTATTCTTCTCCCCCGATCTAAAAGCAGCTTGGACCAACAATTAAAGGTAACGAACCTACTGCTATTACTAGGGGGATCATGGCGATGGGCCAATTTTCAAAAATGTTGAACTATCCCTTTAAGACACCTGGGAACTATTTTAATTTGTGGAAAGGGGGCATAATATGTCTCCTTTAAGATTAAAAAGAAACTGAATTTGAACAACACAATTTTGTCTTTCTTGAATACATGTTGATCGTTTCAGATTGGAAACGATAAAACATTTCAAGGAGAGCGAAATCAAAGCACATGAATTCAGGTATAAAATGACATTGAGTTTAGCTGCTCAATCTCCGTCACAGCCTCTAAAAAGCTTTTCTGACCTTGCGGTGGATAAATATATTTCTGCTTCGAGGCTGGTGCTGTTGAACTTTGCAGCCGTTGGTGTGAGCGGTGGCCGGTCTGACGCTGTGACACCGGGGCGAGCAGCAGCGAGGCGGAGGTTGCAGCCAGTGTAATGTGCTGTCAGGACGGAGCTGCAGCAGATGTTGGACTCGCTAAACACTGGTTGGGGGCCATTTAGCAGCAGTAGACCTGCTGCTCTAAACTGGTGACCCAACACAGCACTCACGCTGTGGCCACATATGTCTATCCAGGCAAACACACACACACACACACACACACACACACACACAGAAAGCTGCACATCAGCTGCTGCTTGTACATCCTCCTCCTCTTCCCTGCACGACCGTGATGACACATGTTTTCCTCGTGCAGCTTGAAACCAACTCAAACCACCAGATAAAATCTCAAAGCACAACATTTATTCATGGTAAACTATATCATTTGACACGTTTATAATAATAATGCTCCATTTTCAATAAACCACAAATCTGTTTACAAAAGATTTTACGCGAGCAAGGCGTTCAAAAAAACAAAAAAACAAATCAATACTGCTCGATAAATGCTATTAAATGTACATATTATGTCCCTTTACAAAGTGGAATAAAAGAAAAGTGAGCTATAGAAGATACATTCATGACACGACCCAACCCCCCATTCAAAAAAAAAAAAAAAAAAGTTTCAGCATCTTTGTGAAAGGCCAAAAAAATATAAAATAAAAGTCCAGCGTTTTAGTGTTTGGCACCGAAAAAAAGCCCAAACATTGATAGATATGGGACAAATAACACACAGCCATCGTTTAAAAAAAGGAAATACAGATAAAATACAGATGACAGCAGAAAATACTGACAAAGAACCTACAATAAGCAACAGGACACATGCGACTTATAATACAGGGATGGAGTGAGTGTGTGAACGAGTTCAGACATAATGGGGGGAAAATATAAAAAAACAAAAAAAACAAACACAGTTTGGCCAGTAAACAGTATTTCCAATAACTTAATCAATATTTAAATACAGTCTTCGCTTTATGTCCTTGGCAAACACACAATCAATCCAAACTTTGATTAAGTGATATTCAACTTATAATTGATTATCCAGTATAAGAGCACTGTATCTTATTTAAACTTAATTATTCATTGTTCTGTGTTTCCCTCCAACGGGAGAGAAAGTTTATGCCTGTTTATGTTTTTGTATGTTAACATATACTGTATATGAGATGGGACAAGGCAAAAAAACAAAACAAAAAAAACTTATTTTAGAGAATAAAACAAGTTATTATTTGTCCTTGGCATTTATTTTAACGTGTTCACTGGTGGGCCACTTCCTGTATCTGCACTCTTCTTACCAATAGTCAAAGTCTTTATTGTATTGATATATATTGGTGCATATACTGGTGGGTGGGTTTTCTCACTCAAGTGTACACTCATGGTCAAAAATGTTGGCACTTTTGTTTTTAGATAATGCCCCCAGATCATTTCGTCCTAAAAACTGTTGCAACTACAAAATGTTCTTGGTGTATTTCTTTGGTTTGCAATGGAACAACACAACTCCCCCCCAAAAATGCTTCAAATCCAAGTTTTGAAAAAGGTGCCAATTATTTTGTCCAGTTCATTTTTTGGAAATGTCAGATTTAACTTTTTTTTCCTCCACTGCAAACCAAAGAAATGCACTTCTGAAGGCCAACACTTCTGTATTTGCAGTGATTTTTAGGACGCAATGGGACATTATCTGAATAAAAAAGTGCAAATGTGCCGATATATTTTTGACCATGACTGTATATTTTATGTAAATGGAATTATTTTCATGATGATTTTAAACGGTGTCACCTTTCTTTGCTCCCATGCAATGATTTTCCCACAATAAGTTATTATGAATTTGAAGTACTTTGACCTTAAGTGTCTGTAGCGTAACAACTCGTCGACGGCACCAGGAATGATACGGAAATAGTTGTTCCTATGACTTGCGGCCGAGCAGCAGCAGCAGCAGCAGCAGCCGAGAGCTCGACTCTGCCCTTGTGTTATAATTGGTCTGGTTGTTGGCGGTCGTCATCACGACAGAGAGAGAGAGAGAGAGGGGGAGAGAGAGGCTAACTCTGGATTATCATCCTCCTCCTGTTTTATATAATACAGGACTTGAGCTGCCACTGACTCAGCAGAAACACACACACACACACACACACACACACACACACACACACACAGCACTAATGGGAAAGTGAGTAAATGGAAACATCGATTGGGAATCAATGGTAAAGCTAGCAAGCTAGGCTAGGCTAACCAGCTTATTAACTATAGGAACTGAAGTGCCAAAAGGTCGAATGTTGGAGGGAAACACTGATTAAGTCACTAATGGTTGAAACTCACTTTTAAATTCATAGGGAAATAAAAAAAAAAGAAAAAGAAAAATCAGTAAATGAAATTAGTTTTTCTCATATGAGTCAAAAATCTGGTGTAAAGAAAAAGGTTTTGCCAGGTTAAAATGTCCAAAGCTCCTTAATTCCTTAATTAAACCTGTAAGGGGGGGAAAGTTTTACTCCAGGACCAAAAAAAAGAGTTGATGTTCCCTTTTCAAGTGATTTACAGTTTCTCCATCATGTTGGATCATCTGAGAAGTTTAAATTTAATTAAAAAAAAAAAAGCTGATGGACACAGAAAAAACTTGTTTTACTACACCATGTGATAATAATATTGATTGCATGTTTCAAACTGATTAATTCTAGTTTGTTGGAGTATTGAATTGAATAAATATTTGACATTCAGTAAATGTGCATGAACGTAATGTATTCATTGTGTTTTAAAGTAGAGATTTTTATAAATGCTGTTTGGTTTTGTTTTTAGTTTTTTCATTTTCTTTTTCTTCTTTTTTTTTCTTTAAATAAATGTATGCATGAAAATAGTCAAATTCTTTTTAAATATTTGCATAAATATCCAGATACCAGCTTCAGTTTTAAAGTAAAAAAAAAGAAAAAGAAAAGAAAAGAAAGAAAGAAAAAGCTCTGGCACAGGTTTGGAGTGGAGGAGATCCAGTTCTGCTCATTCATAACAATCTGGATTTCCTGTTTTGTTTTGTTTTGTATCAGTGCCCGATTACAAAAAGAGTGTCTGTGGTGGAGGAGGAGAAGAGGAGGAGAGGAGGAGGAGGAGGGGCAGCAGCAGCAGGAACCGAAGTGATAATGGGAGTTGTTCTTGTTGTATCTTTTACGCCATGGTGTAGCCGTAGCTCCCACAATGCAACGCTACCAGCAGCCGGTCTCTCAGGGTCTCCTGACTCGGGTACTCGGGTAGTTTCAGCATGTTGATGCTGTGGATGTTGGAGAGAGGAGAGAAGAGAGAGAAAACAAAAAGGGGGGGGGCGTGGGTGGACATGGTCAACGCTGAGTTAGGCTACACAGTTGTTATTATGATGATGGAGGAGGAGGAGGAGGAGGAGGAGGAGGAGGAGGAGGAGGAGGAGGAGGAAGAGGAGGAGGAGGGCTGGTATGAATATTACACCACATGCACATTGTGCTACTATGCAGAGATCTCCAAGTGCCATCGGTGTAAAAGTCAGAGTGAAGCTACCTGGTGTCAACGAGACTGGAAGAGACACACTGCCCTCTAGTGTTCACTTTAGATACATCACACAGTATCAGACTATTCAATCAAAAAATGCAGTTGGGACAGGAAATTTATCTGGTCCAGACATTGTTTTGTTTTGTTTTGTTTTTTTAAGCAGCAGCAGCAGGTGATAAGAACACGTTTCTCTTTAAAAATCTGGTCACCTTTGACACAGATGCATCAAAAAGTGAATGAAACCCGGGACTCTCTAATAACTTATGTGAACAATTTACCTCATCTGGAACAGGAACTCTGAATGATTAAACCTGCCCTTGAACAAATTATGTAATAAGAAGTATTAAGTGCACTTGTTGTTGTTTCTTTCCTCTTGTCTTTGCCTGTCTATTGTCTATGACTAGTTTGTCACGTTGATTTGGGGTTTGATCTGTCTCTGTCTATTGTCGGGACTGTTTGTTGTAGTTATTTGTCAAACAGAGAATATGATTGTTTTATATGTTAATTGGAAAATTACAAAAAAGTGTAAAAAAAAAAAAAAAAAAAAAAAAGTGAATGAAACCAAAGAATAAAACTTCAACTGAGCAGAAACAGAAAAATTAAACATTTTGGTCTTAGTATTCAGAGTCTGGGCCACTCTGAGGTTGCTATTGGGGCCACATGTGAATTTGAATATAGGCCTGGTTTAGACTTAAACCTACAACTGTGTGTCACTGCCGAGCTGCTGCTGCACCGAGACTTTAAAGATCCAACAAAGAGTCCAAAGAAACAAAACAGGGAACATTTTCTACTCCTCAGTCTGTGCTGCTGCTGTTTATCACAGTGATAGATAATCACGTCCAGGTTTAAACTCGGAGAGAAAAGAGGGAAATAACTGGTGTTGTTGGCTTATAAAATACAGTGTAGACCCGGGGTGTGTCAAACATACGGCCTGCGGGCCAAAAGCGGCCCACCAGAGGGTCTAATCCGGTCTGCAGGTGTGAAAAGACTTTTTTTTTCAAGAAATTTCAAGTTATTTATAACATGTTTTGTAAAAGGAAGGTTCATTTTCACTAAAACAAAAGGAAAAACCTCAGAGCTCTAGTTATGTACAGGTTATTGTGGAGTTATTTCATTGGTCCGGCCACTTGAGATCAAATTGCGCTGAACTAAAATGAGTTTGACACCCCTGACACCCACTGGTCTGGTTAATGCTCCCACATTAAAACATATTAAAGGTGTTTTAGAGGTAAATGTGCCTAAAGTGAAATTATTTGCTACAGTTATGATAAAAAATATGAGACGAATATTCAACAGTTCTTTATAGATCCAATCAGCTCCTATATTTTCACTTGAAAAAAAATGGAATGGAAATAATAACTTGAATCTAATTTCTTTTCATTTTTATACATTTTTACTTTTTTATTTAGTTGTCTGGATCGTGTTGATCGTGTTGACTGTTTTCAATTGTTTTAAATGTTTTATTTTACCATTTTATGTTTGAGCTTTACTGACTTTACCTGTAGAATTGCAGGTAAAATAAAAGTAACCTGAGCCTGAACCTGAACGTAATTTCATATAAGAGTTACAGGAGAATAGAACCAGTACAACTGATATTGTATCTCGTTTCTCTTTAGTGAAAGTGTGTGACTGAAAATTGTCAATTTGTGTATTGTAATTACACAGCAAAGACACACAAGGGAAAACGTCTCTATGGGGAACTAATGTCTGACTAGAAGCTACGACGTCGTTCATTAGAGTTCATGTTTGAGTCCCAGTGAGTGTCTGAGGAACATCTGTCAGTAACAAAGACCGGGAGTGGATCTGAGTCGACAAACACAGGAGGATGAAATAAACAAAAGGGTAGAATAAAGAAAAAAGAAGAGGAGGAGGGTTTGTTACCAGGTACTAGAGGTAGGCAGTAGGTTGGAGGTGAATGGCACGGCAGCAACTGTGAACTTCTGTAAACCGCTGCCCCCCATCAGGAAAGCAAAGCCCCCATGAGGAACTCTGGAGCTGAGGGAGAAGGAGAGTAAAATTACCAATCGACATAAGGATTTCTTTTTTTTTTTTTAAATCTCATAAATCATAGTGTGAATCCAGAAGCCGACGAACCTCCCAGTGACAAACTGAAGCAGAAGAACTCGTTCCTCCTGCGTCAGACTCTTCACCACCTCCCAGAACCACTGCAGAGGAAGGAGGAGATGAAGATGAAGGAGATGAAACACTGCTGGAGAACTAGATCTCCACAGAAAACCATATTCTTCATAATTTTTTAGAGATTTTCTTTAAGTTGTGAGACTATTTTACTATATTCAAAATATAATACGTGTTGCTCTGAACTTAAATCCAGTTCATTCACTTCCAGGTGAATCAGAAAATAAAATATCAAACTATGATAAACTTAAAACTTAAAGTAAATTCAATTAAATCCAAAAATGAAGCAATTTTATTACGTATTTTATTCCTCATGACCCAAAAAAATGTCAGTTTACTGGTTGGTCTAGTCTGAAACTTAAAATGTTTAATATCGGAGGAAATAAAGACACTTTTGTTCGTCATTAGTTGATAAATGTTGATTTTCTAAAACAAATCCAAGAATGCCACAAGGTAAAAATCCTGTTGCTTCGGTTTGGAAAACTCTACTGGCAAATATCAACATCAACATCCAAACAAAAACCAGGATGAGTCAAATGAGTCTATATATAATTCAGTGCATGTCAAGCTGAAGGAGGAGGAAGAAGAGGAAGAACGAGAAGGGAGGAGGAGGAGGAAGAAGATGAAGAACACGTAGAAGTAGTAGAAAACACAGAAGAGGTAAGAAGAAGCAGAGGAGGAAGGAGGACAAAGAAGATGATGAACACGTAGAGAAGGAAGGAGAAGGAGAAGTACAAGAAGGAGAAGCAGAAAGCGTAGAAGTAGTAGAAAACGCAGAGGAGGTAGAAGGAGTAGAAGTACAAGAAGGAGAATGAAGGAAGAAGAAGAAGTACAAGATGAAGCAGACAGCGTAGAAGTAGTAGAAAACACAGAGGAGGAAGAAGATGAAGAGCACGCAGAGAAGGAGAAGGAAGAAGAATAAGAAGACGAAGAAGTACACAACGGAGAAGGAAGAGAAAGAAGTACAAGAAGGAGAAGCAGAAAGCGTAGAAGTAGCAGAAAACACAGAGGAGGTAGAAGAAGGAGAAGAAGGAAGATGAAGTAGAAGACAAAATAGTAGAAGCATAAGAAGCAGAAAGCGTAGAAGAGGAAGAGGAGGAAGAGCCCACCTGGATAACCGGCTCCTGGGGGTCGTAGCCGCTGGTGTACTCTGTGTTCCTGCACCAATCCTGCACATCGATCTCTGGCATCCCCGACAGCAGCAGCTCCTGCACACACACACACACACACACACACAGAGAGAGAAGACAACAACAAATAAAGAGCTGCAGGTTTAAAGGAGGAGAAAACAGCTGATAACACATTCATCCATTAGCTTCAGCATCAACCGTAACACGGTGGCGGTGGTCGACTTCCTGCAGGTCGGGACTCAGGGCTGAGCTGCTGTTTGACACGACCACACACACTGATCAACGTGACCATAAATAAGTGACCATCTTTCATATAATACTCAATTTTTTTGATTTTTCTCACTTAATAACAATATTTTCTGTCATTTGAATGATGCTTTCTGTTCTTTGACTACATCATATAGCATCGTATAACTCTCAAAATCTGTATGAAGTCGACACAAACAAACATGGACCATAGTGAACACGGTGAACAGGAAAAAGTCTCTGACCCGCCAAAATAAAACTAGGAATGTACAGCTTAAAAACAGAGGATGTTTTATGTTTCGTTTCACTAATTTTTTCATGTTTCCAGACATGTGAACAAGGATTTAATCATTGTTGTTGTTGAGTGCATCAAAGCAACTGAAAATAAAGTGTACGTGGTCAAACTAAAATCTGGCTATAGCACTGAATTAGTCAAATTGTCAAGTACAGACATCCTGATTTAATTGGGTCTTGATTTAAATCATAATTATGTCACTTTTAAATGTTTTATTTAGACATATTAACTCGTACTGCTGTTTTTCCTGTCTTTCCTCACAATATATACACATATATTACTTATATATTGACATATTTTACATATATTTATATCTAAGATCCAATAAACGGCCGAAACAGCTGGACGCAGCAGTTTGTATCCAACATTAGTCAAACAGGGGAACACTCTGCTTTTGTTAGTTTCTAGTATTAGTATGTGGGGCAGCAGGATGATGTATGTAGGATGAAGTTATAATAAACCACAGCGTGTGTGTGTGTGTGTGTTCATGTTAATTAAAGAGTGTGCAACTCGACTGCTCACTGATGTATTTCTATTGCGTTTTTTTGGACAACGGAGCCCAGAGGAATGAGATGTATGAGGCTTTAGACTACAGTATTTTATCTTCTACAGTGAAGAGAGAGTCAAAGTTTCTCCTGCAGTCTCCATCTTACAGGTGAAATATGCAGAAATATGTCTATCTATCTGTTATTTTTACTTTTTTGTAATAAAAAAGCTAAATAAAAATGTTGTGCATGATTAAAATGTTTTGAGGATGGAAACCTTGATGCAGCATTTGTTCAGTGTGATCACATCCAATGAATTAAATTACAAGATTCAATTTCTTACCAATTTCAAAGTGACCAAACAGCCACATCTTTTTTCTTTTTTTTTCATATCACCAGAGGAACCGTTTTCAAGTTCACGTCTTTCTCAGCAAACAAGATAAATTTAATCAAATCTATTTCTTCTCCCTCTGAACATGATGTCACTATGATGATAAAATTAGAGCATGTTGGACGTTTCAGTTGGAGAGTTTGTATGAACAATATTCTCATATTCATGATACTGTAGATAAATAAACTGTATTTATTCATGTTGTTGAAGATTTGACAGAGCACGAATGTCCAGTTGATTTATTAGATTTTGGTCGTCAAAGGTTAAAAATCAAAGGTCATGGTGACCTCACAAATCACAGTTTTGTGGTATTTCTTGTGGTGTCTCTCTCTAAGGAGTACCGAAGCCACTCTGACAGTCATTACAGTCTAAAGTCTTCTTCAAAACGTTTTCACTGATGGATTTCAGAAGGTTTTCCCATCAGTTTTTTCCCATTTCCTCTCAACCTCCCTCAGATTGAAACATCCTGGAAAGACATTACTATCCGATCGCAGAGCGCCTGCTCTCTCCGCCACAGAAACACACACTTTTTCCTTGTTGTGATGATTTCTTTACAAAAAATAAACAGTCAGAGATATTATGGACATTACCACTGCACTGCTCCACCGTTTATTTTTGTAAAGAAATCATCATCACAACAAGGAAAAAGTGTTTGTTTCTGTGGCGGGGAGAGCAGGCGCTCTGCGATCGAATAGTAATGTCTTTCCAGGATGTTTCAGAGTTCGGCGATCGGAGGTGAGTGGCTACATGCAAAAACACAAAGTTTATACTGTTTATACTGTTTATACTGTACACTATATGAGTTCAGTGGTGTCTCGTAACGATTCTAGTCATGTACCATAGATATTTGATTGTTTTTTGAGTGTTTGTTGTGGTTGAAAGAATTGCCCCCATAGGTTAGCATTGTCGCTATCCCTAGCGCCAGGTAGCCATGGTGTAACTCCGGTTTGCCTGTAGCAATTTTAGGGGTCAAAAATGACCGGAATTCTCCTTTAATGTTAAGCTAATGTAATTATAACTATAGAAAGGGGCAGGTATCATACGTTTTTCTTTTCTGCTCCATTTATGGTGTTACAGTATGTAGATAAAGAAAAAAAAAAGAAAAGTTAACTTATGTAATCATGTTATGTAGTATGAATTTAATGGAATATGAAATGAAATGAGATGAGAAGAGATGTGCACATGGTGGCAAAAATGTCAGTTTTATGTTTGTTTTTTATCCATGAAAATTTTATCTAAAACACGATCAAAATAAAACATGACTTAATAAAACTAGAATTAGTTTTATTGTTTTCCGAGGTCACTGTGACTTTTTGACCTTCGACCATTAAAATCTGATCATTTCTCCCTCTGAGTCCTCGAGGCTTCACTCAGATTGTCTATATATGTGTGTGTGTGTGTGTGTGTGTGTGTGTGTGTGTGTGTGTGTGTGTGTGTGTGTGTGTGTGTGTGTGTGTGTGTGTGTGTGTGTGTGTGTGTGTGTGTGTGTATATATAAGGACGGACGACTGAAAAACATAACGCCTCCAGCTGTGGAGGCATAAAAACAGATCCCACTAATAGAGTTGGAGATAAGGGAGGAGCTTCAAGGTGACCCCCACCCCCCACCCCCCCTCCACACACACACACACAAACACACACACACACACACACACACACACACACACACACACACACACACACACACACACACACACACACACACACACACACATATATAGACACACACTCAGCACCAGCATCGCAGCAGATAGAGCTAATAAATCCCTGAATCAGAGCCGAGAACGCTGGTCGACACGGGAGGGAACAAAGACAAAAACCAATGTTTGAAAGAAGATGGAAGGAAAGGTAGAGAGAGAGGAAGGTCAGGAAGAGGAGGAGGAGGAGGAGGAGGAGGAGGAGGAGGGGGAAGATGAGATGGAAGAAGAGGGGGAAGAAAAGTAGGAGGAGGAAGGGGAGGAAGAAAAAAATAGGAGGAGGAGGAAGTGGAGAAAGAAAGGTATAGGCGTAGGATGACTAAGAGGAGGAAGAAAAAAGTAGAGGTGGAAAAGAAGGAGGAAGAAGAGGTAAAGAGAGGGAGGAGGAGGGGAAGGAGGAGAAAGAGAAAGAGTAAGAAGAGGAGGAGAAGGAGGTGGGAAGAGGAGGAGAAAGAGAAAAAGGAGGAAGAGGAGGGAGGAGGAGGAGGAAGACAAAGAGAAAGAGGAAGAGGAAGAAAAGGAGACTGAGCAGGGAGAGGGGAAGGGGGAGGAGGAGGAGGAGGAAAAAGAGGAGGAAGAAGAGGAGGAAAGTGAGGAGAAGAAGGATGAGGAGGGAGGGGGGGATGAAGAAGAAGAGGAGGAAGGAGAGGACAGAGAAGGAGGAGGAAGAGGAGGGAGAGGAGGAGGAGGAAGAAGAAGAGGAAGAGGAGGGAGAAGGAGAGAGGAAGAAGAAGAAGAGGGGGAAGAGAAGGAAGAGGGGGAAGAAGAAGAGGAGGAGGAGGAAGAAGAGGAAGAGGAGGAAGAGGGAGAGAGGAGGAGGAAGAAGAGGAGGAGGAAGAGGAGAACTCACCAGCTCGTACTCATCAAACAGCTGGATGAGCGAGGGAGGGATGAAGGTGTGGAAGCCGTGGAGGAAGGCGTTGATCTGAGGCTGGATGGCTCGAGTCATCCTCAGCTCCGTCACCAGCTGCACGTACTCGGCCTGGAGACACACACACACACACACACACACACACACACACCCGTCAGTATCAGTGTGTGTGTGTGTGTGTGTGTGTGTGTGTGTGTGTGTGTGTGTGTGTGTGTGTGTGTGTGTGTTATCGATCAGACGGCGCCTCCTGCTGGAGCCGCTGCAGCGCTGCTCCCTCTAATTAGGGCTCCAGGCAAAGAGCTGCAGGAGATCAATCGATGAAGAGGACGGAGAGGAAGGAGGAGGAAGAGGAGGAAGAGGAGGAAGAGGAGCGGCCATTAGAGTCACCTCCAGGCTCCCGGGCTCCAGGCTCCAGGCTCACAGCGTCACCGTGACAACGCAGAAATACTTTTAGAAACTTTTGTAAAATATTCTCACCAGACTGTTGGAATATACAAGTGTCAGACCGGTTCTGACCGGTTAGACCAGTCCAGTCCGGTTAGACCAGACCTGACCAGTGTTCTACTGTTTTGTCTTTATGTAAAGCACATTGAGCTGCCTTGGTATGAAATGTGATGCCTTGCCTAGTGAGACCAGATCTGCCCAGTTAGACCAGATTAGACCAGTTCTGCCCAGTGAGACCAGTCTTGACCAATAGAGAGCCTAAGCGGAAGCAGGAAGTAGCGTCGCCATGGGACCTCAACTCGGAAAAAGTCTCCATGTAAGTGAACGGGACTGAAAGTTTTATTTCGTGATCCGATCTAATTGTGCCATGAGAAACAAATATGACCTCTACCTGTTTAAAACATCACGTTTCATCCGAAAAAATCAGCAGTTTATCGTAAAACGGCAACGGAAGAATGTATTGAAGTGTGAATGTGTGAAGACGCTCTACAGACTTCTGATGCCCCACAAAAAATACGTCACCAACTGACACGGGAAAGGGCGGCATTTGGTGTGTGACGTCACCTACGCGACTTGTAGTCTTTCTGGTTACGGATAGAATTTTATTCTACAATAGTTTTACAACAAACTGCTGATTTCTCTTCATGAAACGTGATGTTTTAAACAGGTAGAGGACATATTTTTTTCTCATGACTCAATTCAATCGGATCACAAAATAAAACTTTCACTCTCGTTCATTTACATGGAGACTTTTTCTGAGTTGAGGACCCATGGGGCCGTTACTTCCTGCTTCCGCTTAGTCCTAAACAAGTAAGACCAGTCCAGTCCAGTCCAGTCCAGCTGTGGTTCAACATCAGTGTTTCTCTGCCAGTGACCTGACATTACTTCTTATATTTTGTGTCCATCTTGAATCCTCCTCCTCCTCCTCTTCTCTCTGACCCTCCAGACGTTTTTTCCGTCGAGGTCGAGGAGACGAGGTGAGTTAAAGGAAAAGGAGAATTATTTTGGCTCTTTGACTCTTTGAGTGCAGCCTGCGTCCGGCGCTGCCTCAGGCTGAAGACTTGATCTCAGACTGAACCGTCCTCCAGAGCCGAGCACTTCAGACATTCACCGTGTGATGATGGGTGTTTTCATCAGAAACTCGACGCTGCGTCTTTATATCAGGACGAGACCGGAGAGAAACATGAGGACGGAGCGAGCGTAGAAAACACAAACAGCTGCACCGTTCATACACGCCACGTTAGTGATCAATGGTCACAAACAGAAAGAAAAAAAAACGATTATCAGCTGATAGCAGGAAATAATTCATGACCTCAAAGAGCTCGATATCAGACCGAAAGCAGCAAGTAGAAAATGATCTGCCACCACATCTCCAAACCTGCGCTAAGAATTTATGAATGTGAGCTTCTTTCTGTGTTTATTTTTTATTATTATCATTATTTGGGGGGGAGTTTTTCTATGTTTGTTGTTGTTTTTTTGCCTTTTATTGATGTTGGCAGTGAAGATAGACTAGGAAAAAGGAGAGTCAGTGAGAGAAAGTGGATGATTGACCTGCAGCAGCACGACCGGGAGTCAAACCAGCGATCTCCTGCTTCGAGGCTCAATAAAGCCAGAACAGACGTGTGATATCCACTCACACAACCGAGCAGCTGTGAGCTCAGAAAGTTGAAATCGGAGAAATCATTTCAAAAGTGAAGTAAATCATTTGAAAGAAAGTGTTTCTGACTGTGGTATTAAAAAAAATCATCTTTAAATAAAAATCTAAAATGTAAGAAAGTCTAAAGGACACACTGAAGGTTTTATTTTATTTACAGTGTGCAGAGAGAGACTGAATCCAACAGGTGAAAGGGGAACTGCACAAGGATTTTCAACAAAGACTGAGGAATCCACTTCATATTAGTTGCATTAAAGGAGACATATTATGAAAATATCACCTTTTGAAGGCTCTTTAACATCTGGCCCCCAAAATGTGAGAATTGACAAATAAAAATCTGTAATTTCCCTCAGTTGTCTGACAATGATGCCATTCGTTTTTGAATTTGCATAACCCCACCACTACTTGGGACAGGTAGAAGGGGCGGGGCAAGCAGTGGCTCATTTGCATTTACAGTAAAGGGACAGGCACTGAAACCAGCCGTTCTGAGCAGGGCTGTTTTGAGAGGATGAAAAGAGCTGTGATGTTTGATCCTTGGGGGATTTTGACTAAAGCATGTCACAGATATGTCTTTAAAGGGATAGTTCAACATTTTGGTAAATTGGCCCATTGCCATAATCCCTATAGTCATAGCAGTAGGTTCGTTACCTTTAATTGTCGGTGCAAGCTATTTTTAGAACGGCGGAGCAGAGCTGTGAGCTGCTCAGAGCTACACTACGGAGGCTAATGGGATTTCTACGTTTCCGTCATCAAACTCATCAAATACACAATCCAACAACTCCACAACGCTCTGGTGGACAAGCTGTGACCTGCACATTCACCACGCTATGAGATAATAACAGAACGTTACCAGACAGGGTTGTTTTAGAGGTAAATACAGAGACTGCTTGATGAAAAACTGGCCCCAACGGGAACGCGCATCAGAGGTTTTGCATGAATTTATAGGGGCATAATATGTCTCCTTAAACAAAAAGAAAAAAGAAAGAAACAGTGGAGGAAGAATTAAAAAATCTGGGTTGGGTCCTGGACATAAAACAGGAAACTCGTGCTTGGAGTTACAAGCGTCCATGCTCTCATATTCAAGTCTCTGACTGTTTCTGTTGCTGCTGCAGAAAGAAGCCGGAGAGAGGAAGTCGTGACCGTGCAACTGAAGACAACAATAAAATGAGACGAGAAACTCCAAATCAGCGTCCGATGTGTGCAACACAAAACAAAAACAAGAATACTAGAGATTTGACCATGACAGTGGAGGCTCGACCACAACATGCAAACCCTTGGAGAGTAATAAACTGCTAATAAAAAGGAAACCAGAAACAAAACAGGATCCGCTCAAGACCGCAGACACCAAACATCTCATCTATCAAACCTCAGATAACATCAGCCAGACAAAGATCCTGATAATCAAAGAGCTGAAGGGTGCAGAGCTTCTTCACTAGATCAATAATAACACCGATCACCCAGCACAAGAATAAAATCCAGGAAAAAAAAAAGCCCAACAGTCCAAATACTGTATTTTAGGACTTGAATGCAAGGATAGTTCACCCAAAATTCAAATTTCACTCATTATCTACTCACCCTCATGCCGACTAAGGGCTGGGAGAAGTTTCAGAGTCCTCCGTGGCTTCTCTGAGTTACAGGGGGTCTCGGCGTAGCAGTGCATGTCCATATAACGGTTGCAAATGGATACCAACTGTCTTCGTAACAAAAAGACACACCAAAAAACATCCAAATACCTCCATGCTGCCCGTCTGTAATGTCCGTCTTGTATTGAAGCGCCTAATTGCGAAATTGTTCTGAAAAAAATTAAATAGTCTATATTTCAAGCTTGTTTGTAGCGGAAGCTCCTCTTCCTGGTCCGTCCAAATCTCGCGCAATTTGCGCCAGCGTCAGTAATCGCACTGACGTCGGCACAAATCTCAAGACGGACATTACATACGAGCACTATGGAGGTATTTGGATGTTTTTTGGTGTGTCTTTTTGTTACGAAGACAGTTGGTATCCATTTGCAACCGTCATATGGACATGCACTGCTACGCCGAGACCCCCTGTAACTCAGAGAAGCCACGGAGGACTCTGAAACTTCTCCCAGCCCTTAGTCGACATGAGGGGGAGGAGATAATGAGTTCAATTTTGAGCTATCCCTTTAAAGAGACAGGCTGTGTAATAACAGCACAATATGTTCTTACAGCAAAAGGTGTTTCAATTTTATGACCAAAAACTCTTTTTCTCAGATTTCTAGAGCAGCAGTTACCAAAGTCTTTTTGTTTTTCTCTTTACAACTGAAGTTAACATGAGAAAAAAGTAAAATACTGATGAAACATAATTTTGTGAATCTGAACAAAAAAACCTCCAGTAGAAAAAAAAATACTGTTCAAATGTGTGAGTTTGATTCATTATAACGAGTTTAAACCACCAGCTACTGTAGCACTGACCTTGTTGCCCTGGGTAACCAGGATGCTGGTCCCGCCCGGTTTGAGCGGCACCTCCTCCATCGCCCCGAACACGTCCGTCTCCACGGAGAAGGTGAGCTCCAGCCCCAGGTCGCTGATGTCGTTGTCCAGGATCCACTGCAGGTTCTTGGCGTACTCGGGATCGATGGACGACACGTCCTGGTAGTTCACCGGGATTCCTGCACAACACACACACACACATTTCATATAGTTATAATTAAAGGGATAGTTCAACATTTTGGCAAACTGGCCCATTGCCATAATCCCTATAGTCTTAGGAGTAGGTTCTTTAATTGTCGGTGCAAGCTATTTTTAGAACGGCGGTGTGATAATAGTGTTTGATAATAATGCAACACAAGATAATTAAAGATGCTGAATAGATGGATAAATAATTTATTTATGATTTATGGAGAAGTGTTGGGGTTAAATAAGCATTGCTTCTTCTCACATCTTTTCAAATATTATAAAGAATATAATTACTATGCTTTTGTTTTCTATTGATTTTCTATGCTTACGTTATTTACTGTTCAATAGTGCTTGAGTGTGAGCACACACGCACACATGCACGAACACACACACACAGAGATCCAAGCACTTTATTAACTCATAAGGCTTTATTTATTTTTTATCAACTTATTTTATTTATTAGCGATAGGTTACCTTTTTGTGTGCCTTGTCTTGTATCTGTTGCTGCTGTGACAAAGTGAATTTCCCCCTTGGGGGATTAATAAAGTTTTATTCTATTCTATTCTAAAAATGAACTTGTGCCTTACTTTTGCTTACATGTTCAAAATAAAAAAAATAATAATTTAAATTCAATTTAGCTGCATTAAATCATACTTTTA
The DNA here is from genome assembly GCF_905171665.1 of Trachurus trachurus. Classification (NCBI taxonomy): domain Eukaryota; kingdom Metazoa; phylum Chordata; class Actinopteri; order Carangiformes; family Carangidae; genus Trachurus; species Trachurus trachurus. The sequence goes on along the minus strand of NC_139902.1, from coordinate 28,334,919 downwards.
GATTATATATTATAATCATAGAAAATGTCATTTGTTGCATAAGGAACAAATTAGGGAATAGTTATTAATACAAGTCATGAAGCGGCAGCTGAGTTAAAAGTCTCATAAGAAACCAGGAAGTTGGTTTTCAGAGAGAGAAACAAACGTTACATGAAATTAACGTGAAAACGTCAATTTCTTAGAAGTAACAGCTCAGTTAGCAACATATCTTCTTACAAACTTAGTGACAAACACTAAATATTATAAATATTAGCCTTGATGTGAACTTTGATATTTCAATAAATCACAGATTTTTCAGACCTGTCTCAGTTTACTGTGTCGTCTACAACAATTTATAACTAATAGAAAAATTATCTTATTATGTAATGTTGCTTCACTTTCTCTCTGAGGCGAATAACAGAGTCATGCAGTGAAATACCGTTTAAGTTATGCATTTGAGAAATGCCATTATTTGATAAGTATTTTTCACTGTTGTTGCTGTTTTTTCATGGCCTTCTCCTTTGTGACAGGAAATAAATGGGTACGGAGAGGAAATAACTGCAACTGAATGGATAAAGAAAAGTGTCGAGGCTGCAGTGAAACTATAAAACATGTTGATGGGATATTCTGAGTCTTAATAATGTGATAAATTTAACCTCCATTTTAGATAAATACGACTCATTTTATAGGTTTTCTGACATTCTCAGGCGCCTCAGGTGATGTAAAAATGCAAATAATGCTGAATTAAACACCAGGACTGTGCAACATGCATCACAGAATATCACTATCTGTACTGTACACAGTGGTTTGTGTTGTTGTGTGTTTGTGTTGTTTGTACCCAGTATGTGTTTGTAGAAGGAGCGGGTGAAGTAGATGTTGACCAGCTGCCGGTGGTACAGCGCCAGACCCAGGATCTGACCCGCGAACCGGAAGTAGTTCAGATGGTCCGGGTTCACCGAGGAGTTACTGTTGGGCTGGAAAGTGGTTCCTGTGGATCACACACACACACACACACACACACACGCTCCGTCATTACACACTGCCACAAAGTCCTGTTGTTTTACACTTAAAGTTGTTGCAGTAAAGAGAAAACGTGACGTACCATCGGCCGACTGGGTGAACAGAGCGTAGTCTGGGTTGATGATCTCATTGGACAAGATGTCAAACCACTCCCGAACCACACCTTGACCCTGAAACACACACAACACAAGATAATCAGCTGAAACAGCAACAACACACATATCTTATTTGCAATGAAAACTATAGTCCTTTTCTTATCAAATAAACATTAAGTCATAGTTCAACATTTTGTCAAATTGGCCCATTGCCATAATCCCTATAGTTATAGCAGTAGGTTTGTTACCTTTAAAGGGACAACGAGGAGTTTTGGAAAAGCGAAGCGTTTTCTCACTACATTTATGAGCCTCCGCGCGCACCGTAGAATTCTTCGACCGGCGCAAGACAGACTCATGTTTTCATTAATCAAGAATTAAAGTCAGAGGTTCGAAGACGATCAGATACTGTCATAGTTCCGACCATAACAGCGATTCGGCGGCGTTATTCTCAGGACTCGCCACGAAACCGAACGTAAAGAAATGCTGGTCGGCTCGACCAGCATTTCCGCCACCACTAATAATAACAAAATAACGATAGAGACAGAACGATATATTTATCGAAAATGGGTCCATTAACAAGTGTGGGTAACGTAGATTCATCCACATTAACGTGAGACTTTTTTATAACCAAATAGAAACTCCTCGTTGTCCCTTTAATTGTCAGTGCAAGCTATATTTAGAACGGCGGAGCAGAGCCGTGAGCTGCTCGGAGCTACACTACGGATTTCTTGGTTTCCCTCATCAAACTCATCAAATACACAATCCAACAACTCCAAAACGCTCTGGTGGACAAGTTGTGACCTGCACATTCACCACGCTATGAGATAATAACAGAACGTTACCAGACAGAGTTGTTGTAGACGTAAATGCGTAAATGCGACGTAAATGAGACTGTTTGATGAAAAACTATTGTCATCATCAGTGTTGGGAACGTTACTTTTAAAAAGTAAATAGTTATAGTTACTAATTACTTCTCCCAAAAAGTAACTGAGTTAGTAACTCCACTACTTCACTATAATTGTAACTAGTTACCAGGGAAAGTAACTATTGCGTTTCTTTTTCTTTCTTTTTTTTTAAGTTTAAATATGTCGAAGAATTTTGATTTTTTTTCTCTCATTTTTAAATTGTATTTTATTGTTTTCATATATTTCACTGATCGCAATTATGGAATGCGAGTGTGTGTTTTATTGAAAGCGAGGCTGGTGTGCCTATGAAAATAGGTTACAGTGGGTTTTTTAAGTGCTGTGGCTACAAGCAAATCTCATATTGTCTCTGTACAAAGACAACAAAGACCTTTTTAAATGTGAAAACAGCGGAGACCTATTCAAGATTTGCGTTTAATAACAGGCGAAACATCGAAATTAATTTATTCATGGCCACATTAAGTGAAATTATTAACTTTACCGATTATCCATCTGATTATCTGTCCTGCTGCGAGCGCACAACAGGGTATCTGCGGATCCTTAAAAAGTCTTAAATTCATGTATCTAAAATTAAGGCCTTAAAAAGTATTAAATTTATTAGAAAATTCTAAGATGGTCTTAAATATATAATACACAGCATCATAAAATATGTATGCACTTAAACTTTTATATGAAATAACAGGGTATGCGCGCGGGGTCTTAAAAAGTCTAAAATGTGAAAATCTAAATTTTAGGTCTTAAAATGTCTTAAATTTGTTGAATTATTGTGTTCAAGTCTTAAATAATTTTAGACAGGTCTTACATTTTCTTATGCCCACCATGGGCGAGCATTTCACTCGCATTTGCCCCTAAAAAAAACAAACATGTGTGAACCGGAAAAATCACAAAAAGAAAGAGCACACGATTGGTCAAAAACTACAAATCCCACAATTATCTGGCCTCAACAATAACAGTAGTTAGTGTAAGTAAGGGAGAGTGGAGCTGTAGGTGAAAAGAGGAAACAACGCCACCTCTGGTCCTGTTCTATGTTGTTCGTTCACACCGTCACCGTTTATTCGTTACGTCCGCGGTGTAAAAGGCCGTGACGCAAAGACGCGATTAGGCGCGAGACGCAATTAGGCGCGAGACGCGGCAGACGCGACTTTTTTTTTTTTTGCGACGCTACACCCGATTCTTTTATGGCGACGGGACCTTCGCGTCTTCGTCCTTTTCGCGGGCTTCCCACCAAACACGAGGAACGCTTTTTTTTCGCTCGAGTTTATACGCGCGACCAAACGCGAGATACGCGAGAAATGCGATTTATCGCTCGTTTTGACTTTGTGTAAATTCGCGTCTTCACGAGCCCGCCCATTTTCACTACAACAACAACATTTCTGCTCTCACCAACCATGGTTGAGGTCACAACGCTGCTGTAGCTGCTCTGGAAGAGTTCCAGCTGATGAGCTACAGAGACTTTAGAGTCAAAGATTTTTGGATTTAATGAAGAAGCTGCACAGAGTCAGGTGAGCAGAAGCTCAGGACAAACACTTCGCTCCGGGACATAATGTAGCTACACCTCACATGTTCTTGTCTTTTACCTCAGGGAGATTAAAGTAGTGTCTGTTTCCACTTTCCCTCCGATCTCGGCAGCTTCCCTCTGCTAGTCCGTGTGTGTGAGGCTAAACTGCGTGCGTGTGTGGTTTGTGTACAAACTGAACACTGCCTCTGATTGGCTTAGCATGAAACCTTACTCTGCCTCAACCAATCATCATCACTTATGCAGTTGTCTCGTCCCTCCCTCCTCCCCCCTCCCCTCACCAAAGGAGAGGAGGAAAAAACAACAACAGTTTAGCAGCTTCTGTGTCTGAGATGAGCCAAGTCGGAGGACAACGGCTTCACTGAGTAGTTTGTAACGCGCCTCATTTAATTGTCGGTAACGGTAACGGCGTTGTAACGGTGGAAATAGTAATTAGTTAGATTACTCGTTACTGAAAAAGATAACGCCGTTAGTAACGCCGTTTATTTTAACGCCGTTATTCCCATCACTGGTCATCATTAATCACAGTTTAACATATGAATTTGAATTATTGTCCAAATATTAATTAACTAAAGGTTAAACACATTTCTCTTTTCATGTGCTTGAGCTCTTTTTTTAAAGAACTTCTGTCTTAGTTTTGGATTTGCACTTTTAGTCCTCTTAATTGTCTTAATACAAACCAATGCTCTATTTTAGTATAGTTTTTATTTTATTATATACTGTATATATTTTTTTTCTCTCCCTCTCTTTCCCCTGTACTTTCTTTTATTATTTTTTTCTTGCTTTTAATTGTTTCCAATTTTTATTAGTTTGGGTTTTATTTTAATTTAAAAAAATTGTTAATAATATTTTTATGTTGTTGGTTTTTTTTTCCAGTTTCCAATTCTCACTGCTAAATGTCTTGTTTTTATGTAAAGCACATTGAGTTGCGCTGTATAAATAAAGCTGCTTTGACTAAAACTGCATTTAGACTCCGACACAGGTCAACAGAAAACAACAGTTTTATTCCTGTGAATCTGTAAACTCACCATCCCTTCCTCGCCGTGGAAACGGACAGCGATTCCCTGTTTGAGCTTCTCGTTGGTGGATTTGGAAACCATCTCACAGCTGCTCCTGAATATGGAGTCTGTTGGTGACAAAGAAAGAAATTAGAGGCGCCAAACCTTCACAGACTAGAGGGAACAGAGTGAATAAAGCAGTCTGGGTTCACGCTCTGCTCTCTATTGTAAAAAATAATAAATGTTATATAATAATTATAATAACTTTAATTTATGAAGCGCCTTTCAAAAAACCCAAGGTCGCATTACAGTGAAAAAAAAACAAAAGGGAGAAAACTAAAAGACTAATTAGGAAGAAGCGGAGAAAAGGTGAAACACTTTAGAGTTTTTTTAGTCTGGAATTTAAATAAATAAATGAATAACAATTATTATTATCTTTTTAATTTATATTGATATAACATTTATATAATCATTTTATTATTATATGACTTATTCTCAGCATAGCCTTCCAATATTAATCTTGACTGACTGTCTCTCTAGTTCTCTGTTCCTTTGTAACTTCACCTTTTCTTTAAAACTGGCACAAATCAACTTATTCCCTAGTCGGTGGACAGGTGTGTGTGTGTGTGTGTGTGTGTGTGTGTGTGTATGTATGTGTGTGTGTGTGTGTGTGTGTGTGTGTGTGTGTGTGTGTGTGTGTGTGTACCTCTGTGGATGAGCAGGATGTCGTTCTCGTTGACCGGGCGATGAACCATGTCCGAGTCCGGCTGACCGGCCAGCAGGTGCTCGTAGAACCACTCGCAGCGATCCTTAAAGGGCTGAGAGAGGAGAGAAGACAACAATGACTTCATCCATCCCACATTTATTCAACTCATTATCACGTCTCTGAGCTTTTAACAACTCAGACTGTGGATTTTTTTATTTATTTATTTTTTATTCCAGCAGCTCAAAAAGCCTTTAGAGCCGTCGCAGAGAGACGGAGTCGAGGTCTATTTGCATAATATACTGTATGCTTTTGTTCTCTAAACACTGGAGGAAGAGTGAAGGATTAATGTGGAGGAGAGAGAGAGTCAGAGAGAGGCTGGGAGATGAAATCTAATTCACCAGGTTAAAGGGATAGTTCACCCAAAATTCAAATTGCACTCATTATCTACTCGCCCTCATGTGGACTAAGGGCTGGGAGAAGTTTCAGAGTCCTCCGTGGCTTCTCTGAGTTACAGGGGGTCTCTCACAAACAAGCTTGAAATATAGACTTTTTTTTTTTTCGGAACAATTTTGCATTTCGGGGCTTCAATACAAGACGGACATTACATACGAGCAGCATGGAGGTATTTGGATATTGTTTGGTGTGTCTTTTTGTTACGAAGACAGTTGGTATCCATTTGCAACCGTCATATGGACATGCACTGCTACGCCGAGACCCCCTGTAACTCAGAGAAGCCACGGAGGACTCTGAAACTTCTCACAGCCCTTAGTCCACATGAGGGTGAGTAGAAAATGAGTGCAATTTCAATTTTGGGTGAACTATTCCTTTAAAGTATCTGCAATTAAAACACAACGAGGCTCCGAGGCTGAAGCGTCGCTCCGTCACTCTGACCTCACCTGGCCCTTAATGATGTGCATGAAGCGCGACATGAGCTCCGGACACTCCAGCAGGAAGTGGAAGTGGTTGAAGATGATCTTTGGATTCCTGACGAACAGAGGAAGAAACAAGGGAGGAAGTGAGAGAGAGCAGAGAGACACAACTGCAAACAAATGGAAGTGTGTGTGTGTGTTTGTGTGTGTGTGTGACTCACCTGGTTACGAAACACTTGAGCACGTTGTCGTGTTTGCAGACGAACTCGATGAAGCGAGGGGACGTCATCCTGAGGAAGAAATACATTCACTTTTCATTTCTGAGCTCGACCATGATGACAGCGGTCCTGGTGGCCGCCGTTTGTAAATGAGTGATGTCATTGCTCAGAGGTTGTGATCTTTTATCTTATCTTATCTCCTTTTATCATGTAGACTCACTTTTACTTATTTTCTTTATCTATTTAACTACATCCTATATTTTAGTTTTGCTCCTCCTGGTCTCAACTTGCTGCTGTGTTGCTTCATCTCCTCTGGTTTTATGGCACTTGTTTGTGTTTCGTCTTCTGTGGTTCACTGGAGTCCCAAAGCTTTAAAAAAAATGACCCTGTAACACTTTCTAGATGTCAATGATTTGTTTTTTTCATCTTTTTTTTGAATTTTCATTTAGATAGCTACATGATGTGTTGCTGTTTAAGATCTTTTAATCTATTTCACTTCACTGAAATTGGTTCTATTGAAGTGATTCCTTGATTCAACAGGTAGTGGTGGTAGTGACTGGACAGTGAAATTAAACTCAGCTTTCCAAAGAAATTTGGTTTATCACAGTTAGTTCATGATTTAACAAGGTGACAATTACTTTTTCACATAGGGCCTGGTAGGTTTGGATCAGTTTTTCCCCTTAATAAATGAAATCGTCATCTAAAAACTGTATTTTATATTTATTTGTTATTTAAGCATGCCAAAAGTTCATTCTGAATTTGGTTAAGCACTGCTTTAAGTACGCTGCACATGCTGCTTGGAACGCACTGCAGAAAACTTTAAAGTTAAAGGAGCTCATCAACCTTGCATCTTTGAAAACCCGTGTGTGAGAGACACTGGAGCGGCTACATATAATCGCCCTTGCTCTTGTTTTAATGTCAATCCGGAGTCTTAGTCCTGTTACTTTTATGTTGCATGTATTTTATTCAGTTTCTGTGTCTTAATTGTTGCAGCTTTCCCATGCTGCTGTCTTGGCCAGGCTTCCCTTGGAAAAGAGGTCATTGTATCTCAACGGGACCTACCGGGTTAAATAAAGGCTAATACATTTTTAAAAAATTGGTTTATCCTTGTCTAATATAAAAATTTGTTTGATGATCCTAAACATTGAAGTGTGACAAATATGGAAAAAAAAAGTAAGAAATCAGGAAGGGGTCAAATACTTTTTCACGGCACTGTATAGTGTTCTGTGCTGTGAACTGTTTATTGAACGACATCTGTTGCTCGTCTGTTAAGAGTTTTTTCGTGAGAGTTTTTCCTCAGTCGATGTTGAGAGTCTAAGGACAGAGGATGTTGTTGTAATATTGTGTAAAGGACTTAAAGACAAACTTTTTGTAATAAATACAAGCCACACAAATAAACTAGTCTTGTCTATTCCTTGTTGTACCGACATTAGAGCAGCAGCAGCAGAACAGGTTGTAGAGACTGAGGTGCTACTCTGTTATAAATCAGCAGAAGAGGCTAATAATAATAATAATATATAACAATAATAATGTATAATATAACACCACTTCTTGTAGTTATAGATGTAGATGTAGATGTATTAGTCGTGTCTGTGGAAGTCGACCTGCACACTGAGGTCTTCATAAACTGTCAGGGTTGAAAACGTTATTATTCGCTACAGCTTTTAGCTAAATTCAATATATCATTTTAATTATTTTAATCATTCTAGTTGCTATTATTGTCTTTTACTGTCTTATGTGTTTATTTTTCTTTTAAATGTATTTTTCTGTTTTGATTTTAATGGATTTCTATGCCTCTGTAAAGCACTTTGAATTGCCTGGTGTATGAATTGTGCTATACAAATACATTCCCCTTGCCTTACCTATTATATTACAATAATATATAATAATTTTGTAAAGTTTTGTGATTTTTTTTCCTTTCGTTTTGTATTAAACTGACAGTTTACTGTTTTCCTTTATTTTATTTAGCTTATTTTTTACTTTATATTATTTTGGTAAATCATATTTATGCTTATTTTTGTTATTTTTCATTATTTCCCTTTGCATTGTCATTGTGTGTTACTGTATTTCTCATAGGTGAAGTTTTAAGATAATCCCACAGTGGGTTCCTACTTTTCTACTTTTACTTTTCTCTGATTTTTTTATTTTATTTTATTTTTTTTACAATTATGCAGATAAATAACCAAATAAACCAATAAGCTTTTAATATATAATTTCTGTGTGTGTTTTATATTGTTTTCTATGTTTTATACTTTGCTGCTTTTAAAGCAGAAGTGAGTGATATATTTGTGTTATTATAAGTCTTAAATAGTTATATCTTCCGACAGCAATCACTTACATAGAGTGTTTGGACTGAAACACGGGTCTCTCAGTCCCTCTGCTCTGCTCTGAGCTGAGGAGAAAACATTTATCGTATCCTACAGTTTTTATCCAATGAGGAGAGAGAACGGCATGCAGGGCTGTGTGTGCAGCCAAGGAACGCCGTGAATGTGGCGACGTAGCGACGAGGACTGTTATGGTGCGTTCAAGGAAACTCGTATTTTTCCGACCGTGAAGTGGTACCAGTTCGATCTGGTACGAGTTCACGGGTCAGAAGTTACGAGTGGCCGTTATAGTGACTTTCACCGGTAAAACAGGTCGGAAAAACACGAGTGGGTTGCCTGGAACGCTACAAAGTCGTAAGTTGTGACTTGAAGCTGTAATTTACGATTTCAAAATCCTGCCTGGAACGCAGCATTAGCGAAAACGACCGGACCACTCACTTCTGCTTTAACTGAATTTATATGTTTTGTGTTCTTAACTGAATTTATTGTATGTAAAGTGTCTTTGAGCTTCTGGAAAAGCGCTTATAAATAAAATGTATTATTATTATTATTATTATTAATAATCAATAATCGAACCAGCTGCAGTGATCAGTATATCTTGTGTTAGCGGTGAAGAGCACGAACCCTTGTGGCATCTGACAGGAGCAGCACATGTAGAAGGCCTGGATGACGGCGCTGAGGCGGCTGGCCGTCATGGAGATCACGTCCTCCCCGTCGACGCACGCTTCCGTTTCCATGACGATCTGCGGGTCCAGCAAGGCGGCGGGGAGCTTGGGCGGCGAGCCGGAGCCCGAGCCCGAGCCAGAGCTGGAGTGGTGTTCAGCCTCCCGCTGCTTGAGGAGCAGGGAGGCGATCTCGCTGCTGGAGGACGAGGACGACGGGTTCTTCCTGTCTCTGTCCAGCTCGGTGGAGATGAGAACCAGCCACTCGTCCAGAGAGTGCCACAGCAGCTCCAAAGGCTGAGGAGGAGGAGGAGGAGGAGGAGGAGGAAGAGAGGGACGGATGGGAAGAGGAAGTGGAAGAGGAAGAGAGAGAAGGACAGGAAGAGGAAAGGGAAAAGGAAGAAGAAGAGAGGGACGGACGGGAAGAGGAAGAGGACAGGAAGAGGAAAGGGAAAAGGAAGCGGAAGAGAGGGACGGACAGGAAGAGGAAGAGGTAAGAACAGAGAGGAGAAGCTGTGACCTGCAGGTTCCATAAAGCTTCATGAACACTTCTCAAAGAAATAGAGACACAAAGCTCAGGAGAACAAACTTTATCCAAGTCATGAAATCTTTTAAAGCAGCTGTTCTGAAACTTTTCAACATCAAGCATCATAAAGATGTATATGTACAGCTGGGAAAATAAGTATTGAACGCATCAATAGACCTGCATAGTGAGCAGCATAGAGGTAATGATGGTTAAATGCATTACTCATTGATTTTTTTTACATACTGTACAGTATGTACCTGCTAATTGCAGGTCTCTCTACAACTCTCTGTCAGTCTCCTCGGCTCTTGGACGACTCTTCTTAGTTTTCTTTTGACTCTGTCAGAGGACCTGGTTGTGGCCAGTTTATGGTGAAATAACGTTCTTTTATCTTTTTAGTTCCAGATTAAAGCAGAAGTAAGCGGAATGTTTGTGTTAATATAAGTCTTAAATAGTTCTATCTTCCGACAGCAATCACTTATATAGAGTGTTTGGTCTGAAACACGGGTCTGTCAGTCACTCTGCTCTGCTGTAAGCCGAGGAGAAAACTTTCCTTGTATCCTACAACCTTTATCCAATGAGGAGAGAGAACGGCATAAAGGGGCGGTCCTCTCTGTGTGTGCAGCCAAGGGATGCGCGTGAATGTGGTGACGTGGGGACGAGGGCGGGGACTGCTAACTCTATCGGCTGACAAGAAGTTAGCCAAAACCACCGGATCGCTTACTTCTGCTTTAACGGCATTAACGGATAAAACGGTGCATTCAGACACGTCTGTAACCGATGCATCAGGATGTTGTGCAACACAAGTTTCTGAAGGTCTGGAGAAGCTCTTTGCTTTTCCCCGTCATGAAACGCCTCGTGTGACACCTTGGTGATGAGAAACCTTTTCATAGGCGTCAGTTTGGACTAAACCAGCTGTTATTACTTTGCACTGATAGGGGACAGGATGACTTTCTAAACACTGTGAGACTCCAGCTGCTTTCTTGTCTTTTCAAACCTTTTTGCACCTCCTCCTTTTCTTCATGTGTTCAATACTTATAACTTCTTCCCTGTGTCATTTCACTCATTTTCACTCAACTTCATTTATGGACATAAACGTTTGGATTTCTTTGTATATGTGCATTACTTCACTTGGGTTGATGCCGACATCTGGTGAAAGTTTCATGTCAGTAGCTCTATTAGAAATATATTTTCTAAGAAAAATGTTGTTCAATACTTATTTTCCCCGCTGTATATACTGTAGCTATATAAGGTTATTGATGCAAAAAAAACAAACATATATGAGTACAGGTATGCATTAATATATATTCATTCAATATAATGTTTAACCAACCATAAAGGAACACGACATCTCCTGCAGAAACATCTACAAAAAAAATTGAGGTAATTATTCATATTGTTCATTATTATCTATACCAAAGACATCCCCCTTGTTGTTGTTCCAAATATTAGATTTCGGGTATTGCATGGGCCTTAATTAAAAAGGTACTTTATTGCAACACATGTCACAAAAATGGCACAGGTAAGTATATATACATGTACATGTAGGAGCAGGGTTAGAGTTAGTGCCAGCCTTTTACTCTCTGAAGATCTAACAGTGCCAGTCAGAGTAATAATGATCATGTTAATTACTATAGTGATAAAAGTTATTATAAGATAAGATCTGTGCAGCCAGATTACATCGTGCATCTCCGTCTTCATGAGCCAGCAGCGTTGTAGCAGCAGCAGCAGCGTCGAACGCACACTCAGACATTTGTTCATGTTATACTGTATGTAAACTTGCAAGTCAGGAAGCTTTCAGAGGCTCAGAGAGTTGTGGACGACACAGATCTGATCTGAGACACTGATGCACCGTCCGATCCGCCGAGTCAGGAATAAACACCACCACCACCACCACCATCTTCTCCCACGTGTGTCGTAAACGCAGCACAAATAAATCATGTCGGAGTTTTTTTCTGGTGTCAAGAGTCAAACATCTGAGTCATACCTGAGCCTGAGCATCCATCTTACTGACCAGGAGGAGCTGATCGCCCCCCCAGGCCTGAAGGAAGCACTAGAATCTCTAAGTGAACTGAGAATTGATCTGCGTAACAGACGACCAGACCGGACTGTACTGAACTGAACTGAACTGGACCTTCCCTGCAGCGCTGAGGTCACCTGAGGCTACACTGCATCCAACCACAGATGAATAATGCAGAAAAACCTCATGCTGCATGAAAATATACATGCTCAAGAACACAACTAAGACCAATTTTGGTATTTTAAACTAAAGAATTCCTTATTTTATAAGTCGTTTTTTATTAAATTACTCAAACAAGAGTGTTCTGATCTGTGCAAACAACCTGAGACCTTCAGAAACAATGTTCTGCACAGGTGGAAATAGTCAAATTATAAAGAATGAGTCTTAAAAAAAGCTCCAATTTAAAAATAATCTTTTGCAAAATGCACATCTTTAATTATACTGTTGATATCTCTGTATGTGTCTATAAACACAGAAACTTCGAGAAAAGCCTGTTCTCTATATTTTATCTCGGGTGCCATCATTGCAATAAAATTGTGTGCAAACTGTGCCGATAAATATCTGTCCCGATAGTTATCATGCATGTCAAAGAGAGAGAGGAAACCTCACAAAAAAACAAAAAATAACCCAAACCACCGCGTTAACAGAGGAAGATGATGAGCAGCTGCTCAGCGAAGTAAAATGAGCTGAGTGTTGAGATGAAGATGGACATGCAACGATGTGAATTTTGTTTATTTAACCTACAAGTATTATTTCTTCAGAGATTAAGCCATAACAAGCCTTAAAGGGTAGTTCAACATTTTGACAAATTGGCCCATTGCCATAATCCCTTTAGTCATAGCAGTAGGTTCGTTACCCTTAATTGTCGGTGCAAGCTATTTTTAGAACGGCGGAGCAGAGCCGTGAGCTGCTCAGAGCTACGCTACGGAGGCTCATGGGATTTCTTGGTTTCCCTCATCAAACTCATCAAATACACAATCCAACAACTCCAAAACGCTCTGGTGGACAAGTTGTGAGCTGCACATTCACCACGCTATGAGATAATAACACAACGTTACCAGACAGAGTTGTTTTAGAGGTAAATTCATGCAAAACCACTGATGCGCGTTCCCGTTGGGGGCAGTTTTTCAGCAAGCAGTCTCTGTATTTACCTCTAAAACAACTCTGTCTGGTAACGTTGTGTTATTATCTCATAGCGTGGTGAATGTGCAGGTCACAACTTGTCCACCAGAGCGTTGTGGAGTTGTTGGATTGTGTATTTGATGAGTTTGATGAGGGAAACCAAGAAATCCCATGAGCCTCCGTAGCGTAGCTCTGAGCAGCTCGCGGCTCTGCTCCGCCGTTCTAAAAATAGCTTGCACCGACAATTAAAGGTAACAAACCTACTGCTATGACTATAGGGATTATTATGGCGATGGGCCAATTTGCGTGTGTGAACCTCAGCACTCACCTTGAACACCTGGCTGCGCGGCGTCTTGTTGCCGTTGTAGCCCATGTCGTTCCCGTTGTTGGGCGACGACGGCCCGAGACGAAACACGTGACAGAAAATACGAACGATTCTCAGGAGACTCTTCATCTGAGCCTCGTAACTGCTGGACAGACTGAAGAGAGGAGGACGGAGAGGAGAAGAAGACGACGAAGAAGAAGAGGGATGTCAGAAGAAGTCAATAATCAATCTACAATAACAACTTGAAAGATGTGATATTAAAATGTTTCTAGGATCAGACTCTGGTTGTGCACACTGTCAGAGAGAAAGTGAATAATGATGATTTCTGACTATAAAGATGTGAATATGTAGATTTTTTTTTTCTTTTTAGATGTCTAAATCGTCAAAAAACAAAAAAGAAAAATAGAAAAAGGAAGCACAATAGATTTAATCCAGGCGTTAACAGAGCGGTCGTATCCAACAGTCTGTCAGCTTATTCAACAAAACGTATGTGAATACTAAATATATAAAATACATAGAAGACAGACTGTGATAATATTAATCCTCTCTGTTGGAGAAATTGCGGCTGTCACCTCATGAACCATTATCATTATTCTTGGAGATGCCAAAACATCCAGACTTCCTCCTCTCTGGATATCTAGAGCTTTATTATTATTATTACTATTATTCTATCTCCTGTGGCTTTGTTTTTCCCCCGAAGATGAAAAGAAGATAGACTACGAGTCGATCTTAATGTATATTTTTCCTTCTTTTCTCATGCTTTGTTTATTTTATTTGTTTATCTATGGGTGAAAAATGAATAACAAATGCGTTCTGAAGTGGAAAACAGAAAGAGGAAATGGATATTTTGTTTACAAAGAGATGCAGGAAGAAAAGTCAGATGAGTGAGGAGTTAAATAAATGAATGTGTGTGATGGATCAGACCTGAGCAGCTTGTGTCCGTTGGTCGTGGCCACTTCAGCGAGACTGGTCAGGATCCTCTGGTAATGACTGTCGCTCTGCTGGGACACATGCTCCAGAACCTGCCTGAGCTGAACACACACACACACACACACACACACACACACACATAGGCTTACACACTCTCTAAAGGAAGTGCACATGCAGGCAGGGCCGTTGCTAGGAATTCTGGGCCCCCTTAAAGAATACTAAAGTGGGCCCCTCCCCCTAACTTTTCCTTTTTTTTTCTTAGACTACGTATGTATTATCGTTTTTTATTTAGCCTACTTTGTTTTGATGCTAGTGCAGCATTACACTGCAAAAACTCAAGTATCTTAGCAAGAATATTTGTCTTATTTCTAGCCAAAATGTCATTTCTAGTCAAAACAAATCTCATTATACTTAAAATAAGACTCATCATATTAAAAGTAGCTTGTTTTTAGACACTTTTTACTTCTTTCAAGCAGATTTTCACTTGGAATAAGTAGAAAAAATCTGATAGTGGAGCAAGTTTTTCTTCCTTATTACAAACACAAAAAACTTACTTTCACTGGTAGATTTTTCTATTTATTGTGAATTTAAGTGAAAATGATCTAAAAACAAGTTAATTTTTAGGTTATGAGTCTTATTTTAAGTGGAAAGAGATTAGTTTTGACTAGAAATGAGACATTTGGACAAGAAATAAGACAAATATTCTTGGAAAGATGTTGAGTTTTTACAGTGTACTATGAGTATTAGTCAGGGTCTTACGCAGAATAAATCAGTCATACAAAGATTAGACTACTGGGGTTTTTTATGGGCCCCACTGGGCGCTGGGCCCCTAGAATTATCATCACCTTTCTCCCCTATACAACGGCCCTGCATGCAGGATTTATCAATGAACACGGAGGAGAAACTCGGCTCTACCATGTTTTCTTTAATCTCGTCGTTCTGCGTCATCTGGATGAGCGTCTGGAAGAGTCGTCCGTGGTGCTGGATGAGGATCTCGCAGGTTTCTCCGTATCCTCCCTGCAGACAGGAGGAGGAGGAAGTTAAAGGGATAGTTCACCCAATATTCAAATTTCACTCATTATTCTACTCACCCTCATGTCGACTAAGGGCTGGGAGAAGTTTCAGAGTTATCCGTGCCTTCTCGGAGTTACAGCGGGGCTCCGTGCAGCACTGCATGTCCATATGACGGTTGCGAACGGGGCTCACTTTTCTTCCTCCAAAAAGAGACACCAAAAAACATCCAAATACCTCCATAGTGCTCGTATGTAATGTCTGTCTTGTATTGAAGCCCCGACATGAGAAATTGTTCCGAAAAAAAATTAAATAAGTCTATAATTTTAAGCTTGTTTGCAGCGGAAGCTCCCAGTGTCTCAGTTCACTGCTCTTCCTGTGTCAGTGCAAATCGACCGGCGGAACAATTTCTCATGTCGGGGCTTCAATACAGGAGGGACATTACAGACGAGCAGTATAGAGGTATTTGGATGTTTTTTGGTGTGTCTTTTTGGACGAAGAAAAGTGAGCACCATTCACAACCATTATATGGACAAATACTGCTGCGCCGAGCCCCCCTGTAACTCAGAGAAGGCACGGAGGACTCTGAAAATTCTCACAGCTCTCGACTGCTCTCGACAGTCGACATGAGGGTGAGTAGATAATGAGTGAAATTAGAATTTTGGGTGAACTATCCCTTTAAGAACACGACACAAAGAGGGGAAAAAAAAAGAAGGGAGTGACGGGTGAAAAGGTGATGAGCTGCTCACCTGCACGCACAGATCCAGAGGAGTGATGCCGTTTTTGTCGGCCACGTATTTGGCACCGCGAGAGAGCAGGATCTGAGCTGTGTCTCTTTGGCCGTGGCTGCAGAGAAAAAAGTAAAATATGAGCATTTTAAGATATTACAGCACATTATAGGGACTCTGACATGGGAATTAAAGGGAAACTATGCAAGACCTGTCACTATTTTGCTGTTTTGGTCGTTTTTTCTACACGGAGCATCACCTACTGTTGTAAAAACCCACTGCTGCTAATCCTCCGTCCTCCCGGCCCGGCCATGTACATTTGTTTTGGCAGAGAGCCTCCATTCTCCCTCCTCATTTAACCATCACAATTACTCTGGAGTAATTTAATTAAGGTCATCATTATTTAACTCCCTTTTTAAAGGCGAACTATGCAAGTCTGGTCGCTTTTCCTCTGTGCTGCTAACCCTCCTCTTGGCCATGTGCATTTGTTTACAATGAAGCCGGTGAGAAAAGGAATCCATGGAGCGGTGGATAACATACTGTATACTGGTAAGATGTCACAATGTGTATTTTCTGTAGTCTTATTTGTCATAAACAAGAGATTACTGGTTACGGGACACCGGGTCAGAGGCTCTGATCTTGCACAGGTTGTTTCTTTTTTTCGGGCCAAGAGACGCTAGGTGGAAGACAGAGAGCCTCCATTCTCCCTGGAACAAGTCATTTTACCATCACAATTACTCCCAAGCTGTCTAATTAAGGTAAAAAAATAAAATGCATAGTTCCTCTTTAATAACAGGGGGAAACACAGTGTCCAAAAAAAGGAAGTAGTTATGACATTTAACACTAATGACCATTGACCACACCTGCAGGCGAAGTAAAGAGGCGTGGCTCCGGAGACGTTTGGCCGGTTGATATCGGCTCCACTGTCCAGAAGACACAGCACCGTCTGAGAAGGAAAACAATCAAATACAAAATATTCTTAAAGGGATAGTTCAACATTTTGGCAAATTGGCCCATTGCCATAATCCCTATAGTCATAGCAGTAGGTTCGTTACCTTTAATTGTCGGTGCAAGCTATTTTTAGAACGGCGGAGCAGAGCCGCGAGCTGCTCAGAGCTACGCTATGGAGGCTAATGGGATTTCTTGGTTTCCCTCATCAAACTCATCAAATACACAATCCAACAACTCCAAAACGCTCTGGTGGACAAGTTGTGACCTGCACATTCACCACGCTATGAGATAATAACAGAACGTTACCAGACAGAGTTGTTTCAGAGGGAAATACAGAGACGGCTTGCTGAAAAACTGCCCCTGACAGGCATGCACATCAGCAGTTTTGCACGAATTTACCTCGAAAACAACTCATTTTGGAGTTGTTGGATTGTGTATTTGATGAGTTTGATGAAGGAAACCAAGAAATCCCATTAGCCTCCGTAGCGTAGCTCTGAGCAGCTCGCGGCTCTGCTCCGCCGTTCTAAAAATAGCTTGCACCGACAATTAAAGGTAACAAACCTACTGCTGCTAAGACTATAGGAATTATGGAAATGGGCCAATTTGCCAAAATCTTGAACCATCCCTTTAAATTATTCTTATAATAAGTACTAAATTGCACGTTCCCACTCCAGAGACTTCTGCATATACTTTTCAAAAGGAGGAATTGTGACTTCCCTCTTTTCTCCCGTGGAGCCGAGCTCTGTCAGCAGCTACATGTGAAGCACATTAATGGCCGACGCTTCGGTCACAGCAGGTGATTCAACCACGAGGCTGCGTCATCGTGGAGCAGTTAAAAGCTGCAGCTCAGGGTGTGGTCGACACAGAAAGGAAACACAAAGGAGCAGATGGTACCGAGCCGAGCGGCTTTGTAATCTGCACAATGTGATGAGCATTTGTTGTGTGTGTGTGTGAATTGAAGTCAACGCTTTGTTGTTCAAAAGTATCGACTCATTCGTTCTGATCCACTTTGCTGTGTCGTCCTGTTTTATCCAGTCGTTGTTGCATATGGGATATCTGGATATCTGCTGCAACTCTTTCACAATAAAAGCCCCATTAAGAATCAAGGGAGTTCCTTATTAACAGTCCTCGGACACACACACTTCAGGGCTATTAATTTGAAATGATGACAGGAAGCGCTGAGTTTGCATTTGCTGCACGATGCAAAATCTCACTGTGACTCTCATTTGACTCTCTAACTCATTTCACCAACTTTGACAGGGTAAAAAATAAACAAAGGAGCAGACTGATACGAGGAGGAAGTGAATACTTCAGTGTCTCTGAACAAATCCTGTGCAAGAACGGAGAGATGATTTGTTTTAAGCTGATACCTGGCTGGCCAAGAAGTGGTTGAACCCTAACATTAGCCAGCTAACGGTTTATTATTAGTTTAATTTTTGTTTTAGCTTCATTTATTTGCACCATAAAAATCAAGGACAATTACAAAAACAGAAATGAAACAAGAATAGTAAATGCAGGAGAGGTTAAAAACGCTACATGGGCTTATACAAAATACCTCCTTGAAAAACACGCAAAGATTCAAAAACAATTCAGTTCCTTATTATAACAAAAAGAGTTGAAATAAAATTATAAGTATGTATAAGTGTAAAATTATTGTGTATGAGTGGTTGAGCATGTATAGATTCACCTGGAGCAGGATCTAACGATAACTATACTATAGTCTTGATATATCAGATAGGCTTTCAGTCTGGACTTGAAATTAATCAGGGATGAAGATATTTTTGTTTTATAAAAATTAGAATTAGATGTAGTTTTGGCTTGAAATATGGCTCGATATCCCTTCACATTTTCATTATCTACTGTTTTTTATGTTGCTAATAAATTATTGATCCATTAACTGGAGAGAATTTGTCAGAAACAGAGTCAGTTCGTCCTTTTGGTGACATCGGAAAATGTCCACAGTGTGAATTTTCTCCACAGCCATGTGAATATAAAAAAAAAGACTGTATATACAATGTGTACTACTTGTTAATCGTCTGACCGTTTTGTGTCCGTTCTGACAGGCGACGTGTAGAGCCGTCTGTCCCATGGCGTCCTCCACGTCCACGTTGGACACGTGTTGGACGAGGTCGTGGAGGAGCTCCGTCCTCCCGTTCACCGCCAACCAGTGGATCTGCAGCACACGGTCACAGAGACACAGGATCATCATGATTGATCATCACCTCGTTACCGCTGCATCATTAGTGCAACGATGGGAAACGGGTTCACTCACGGCCGTCAGCCCCTCGTTGTTGCAGATGTTGACATCTGCGTTGTATTCCAGCAGTTTGCCCATGCACTTCTTCTGTCTGAGGGGAAACAGGGAAGGAAAAGTGTCACCACAGACCATGAGTCAGTCACACCGCAGCTCGACTCACACTCTGTCACCGACTATTTAAAGACTCTCTCAGATCAAAACCAAGTGTTTGTTTACACGCAGAATAACAGGATTTCTCTCAAATTTAAGACTTTTTAAGACCTTTATGAATGAAATTTAAGACAAAAACGTATAATAGAAATGCAGAGTCACAGAAAGTACTTGCAAATTGGCTGCAATATATAAGTTGTGTGTTGGGCTAAATACATTTATAAAGCACAATGAAATGTCACAGGAGCATTTTATTGAGCATTTGAGGTGGCGTTACATGGGCATAAGAAAATTAAGACCTGTCTAAAATGATTTAAGACTTGAACACAATACTTCAGTGAATTTAAGAGTTTTTAAGGCCTAAAATTGCGATTTTTATGACTCTGCGGAAACCCTAATTAAGTTTTTATGCAAGACATACAGTATGATGAATACAATCTCAGGCACAAACCGAGCAGACAGCGTAATCACACACCGAACCAGCCACAATGAGACTCACGGCAAACACAAAATAAATACAATTTATCCACTACAGACATCATTTTTGCACTTTTACTTATTTAAATGTCTGTGTATAAAATATATTTTGGCAGCTTTATCTGTCTTTTATTCTTTAATGCCATTTATCTATCTTATTTATTAATGTATTCTTTATCTTTTTTGCCTTGACTGATTCCTTTACTGATTCTTTTAAAACTCTTTAACTCTTTTTAAATGGCTTAATAAAGTTCTTGAATCTTGAATCTTGAATCAATACCCAATAATACTGTGTCAGCTGCTGCCCAGTTACTGATTTAATAGACTTAATGATTAATTTACTTACTTATAATATCTATGGTTAGTCCGACTTTAAAGGAGCTATGTGTAAGAAATGTATGGCAAGTACAATAATCATAAAATCACCAAATATGTCACCAGAGACTAAGGAACACTTGAACACTTTGAAACACTAATCTAACTTTGCAGCCTTCAAATCATGTTGATCTTTTGATTTTGTGTTGTGGCCTGTTGTTGCGCCGGCCACCGCTATCTCCTAATCACCAAGTCGGTAGCATTTCGACATCCGGGGTTGCAAGTTACCGCTGAGCTGCAGCTACAATAAACATTGTGGATTAATGTCTGATGTTATGAACCTTAAAAGACCTCGCTATGACTCTCAAAAACATCTTGACAAATAGAAACAAAACTAGAATCTGCACCGGAGGAGATGCATTTGAAAGATGGAGACGCCTGAAAGCGGAGAAGAACTTGAGGACAGATGCCCGAGTGTCTAATTTTCTCCTGGACGCACACCTACAGTAGCTTTTTGCACAATATTTTGTTTTCCCAGTGCATGTAAACAGTTTATACGCTATTTATTTCCGTCTGTTGCTACATCGTCGCAGCTCCGGTGGCGTAGAGAGTGTGTGTGTGAGTGAGTGAGTCACCACCAGAGCCACAAAGCTGCAGCAAGGCAGAGGTTAGTGTGTGGCTAATATCTGGCAACCTCACGTCTGAGGGAGGAAACCAACGCGCTGCGGTGGTTTGAATTTGTCTGCAGTAACAGTTTTGGCCACAATCTTACATAACGCTCCTTCAACAATTACAAATAACTTCTAGTGTTTATGTCGAAAAGGAAAATCAACATCTATGGAGGGAAAAAAGCAATGAATTATAACCAAGAACAACTCCACAACATCTGTCTGACATGGAGGTGAATGTGTTGTAACAATGTAACAAGCTCCAAATATGTATTTGATGAAGATTGCAACTACTTTTACATGCATATATTTGTGATTTTTTTTTATATTTGTGTGTGTGTATCGGAAATATGTTTATGAATCTTATTTTTTATATGTGAATTTTATTATTTACTTAGACTATATGGAATGAAACTTATTTGTCTGTGCATTGAAAGTGTATTTCTATTTTTAAGTCACATATATATAAATCCCCAAATACATTTGTGAATTAATTTCTGTGTGCATTTATTAACTATGAGACTGTTCTAGCTCCATACATCAATGGCCTGCCAATCTCAAAACGTTTTTATTTAGAAAGGCTTTTAACACTGTGATGCTGTCACATCTTTTTGTTTTGCATGTTTTGATTTTGTTTCATGTTTTAATTTTAAGTTTGTTTTATTCTTGCTGTGTTCTTAAGTTTTAACCTTTATTTTATATCTTCTGTAAAGCACTTTGATCTTCATTTTAGATGCTGTAAAGTGCTATATACTGTAAATAAACTTTGATTTGATTTAGATTTTGAATCTTTACTGTCATTTACAGTTGTGTTTTATCTTCTTCAGCCCCCTCCCTCCTACAAATTCATACCAACGCTGACTCAAACGTGAACACAACACCACCATGTAAAGAGTTATTATTACACATGATGTATCTAGTATTAATGAGCTCCTCTTCCTACCCGTTCCGGGCAGCGAGGTGCAGCGGCGTGCAGCCTGAGATGTCCTGGTAGTTCGGGTTGGCTCCTCTCTTCAGCAGCAGAACGAGACACTCCACTGATCCACAGCTGCACAGAGAGAGAGTGGTCAATAATAAAAATAATAATAATAAAAACACTGTGTTGTCATCTTGTTTCCTATCTACCCCCCTGAAAAATGTCAAATAGAGCCTTGAACATCTATTTCTCCATTACAATCTAAATATCAGATATAAATCCTGTGTTTTTCACAACTTTCACAACTGAGATGAGACAATTATCCTGCTGATAATAATAACTGTGAGTGAGTGGGAGCACAATTTAATTTATTTTTTAATTTTTATTTCTAAAAATGTTATGTTTTATGTTGTTTCCAGTTCTTACTGTTAAATGTTTTGTCTTTATGTAAAGCACAATGAGTTGCCCCTTGGTATAAAATGCACTATATAAATAAAGATGCCTTGCCTTTTCAAAAAATAAAGTGTTCTGAAAATGTGTGAAAACATGTTGGCGTTGCCTTCGTTGACTTAAATTGAGCAATAATGTGCATTATCTTTCATTTGACCTGTATGTACCAAACTATATTTTTCTAGATTTCCTCATCTGCACACTGCAGCTGCAAATAAAAAGTGTTGCGAGGTCATGACTCTCCAGTGACTAATTACTATAACAACACAATATATGTACAGTATTAAACACCTGGAACGATTTTCAATTAGCTGTACTTTACCAGAAGTTCATCAGTGTAATTTCATGCCTTTGATCTTCAGCTCATGAGTGTAAAAACATAATCTCACTTGGCAGCGATGTGCAGCAGACTCCTCTTCACTCGTCCAAATGCATAGTTGACATCGAATTTGGAGTTGAGCAGCAACTCGGACACCGACCTTTAACACACAGATACAGGATGGAAGAAAATAAAGATATATAAGATATATATAAAACAAAGATAGATTCACTTCGGTAGCGGACAGCATGTAAACACACCACCGTGCTCACCTGTGCTGGTCGGCCATGACCATCGGCATCAGTGTGTAAACTGCAGTCTCATTGTCTGTGGAGGACGAAACAGAAGAGAGAGGAGGAAAAATATAAATTAGATCAATACTGTAACAACTGATATTATCAGTAGAGATAAATTAACTGATTAAATGACTGACAAGAAATAAAACGCAGCATCAGTCATTCATTAGATCATCTCAAAGAACGGTGATTGTCGACTGTTTTAACTTAATTTAATTTATTCTAATCAAATAAAATAAGACGTCTATTTGCTTTTCACAGATTAAACAATTAACTGATGAAAGGAGAAAATAAACAGCCTGGTTTAATCAATACTGAAAATGATCATTGCTGTAATTATCATCAGTGTGAGAAAAAGACTTTGTTACCCTCTCACGATCTTTTTAAATGTCTATTTTTGTATATTACTCACTATTCCTGTATGTTTTTGACATTTTTTAAATTCTTAAATCCATAAACACTGTTTTTTTACTGCGGATATGAGTCATATCTGAGTGTCACAATGAGGCGTGTTGTTGGACAGTGAACTCCAACCTCACACAGTCCCGACTCCTCCTCCATGTGGTCTGGTATGCTGCTGCTGCTGCTGTGTTTTACTTTGGTATGTTGAGCTCCACAGCTGGAACTACTGTACTGTATGTGGAAAAAACTGGGTGTGTATCACAGTTATCGGTTTCCTGTGGTGACGACGGTGGTGGTGGGAGTAAATGGTCGTGTCTTTATCACAGCACACATTTTTTTCCTCATGTTACAGCAGGAAGAGCAGGTAAATAAGTACTGTACATAGGAATGATGACTCAATGTGAGGTATGTGAGGAGAGATAACATGTTGAGAGGTTTGTCGCTCTAAGAAACAACAGCAGCACATAGAGGATCGAAATGTGTGTTTACAGAAATAAAAATATGATGTTTATGCTCCATGATTCACATAATAATCTTACAGTGACTAACGTGGATTAGCACAAACTCTCACAGGATTCATGGATGTTGATGGAGAGCGTCCTGTGCCAGATGTTTAAAAAGGCACAAGCTGCTTCATCATACAGATGTGTTTTGGAGAAGTAACACAATGGGTTTTTTCACCTGCACAGTTAGATCTCTCATCGACCAATCACTGTGGCTCCTCCTGAGTCATCATCATCATCATAATAATAACAACTCCAGTTTCAACTTTATGTCCCCATGAGGCAAGGGAGTAGGAGTGAAATGAATGATTCTTGCGCCTTTATTTTGAAATTCCACAGACCTAAAGATATAAAGTGTATAGTAAATAACTAAAGGTCTAAAAATAATTAGTTTGAGGTTCACACTTAAATCCTGCTTTTGCGTAAACCAATAGGGATTTAGGCTAATGTTCTTTTAGTTTTCTAAGATATAAGGTGAAAGCTGTATAAGGCTTTATAGATAACAGGGAGATGATGTTTATTAATAAAATAAGATTTAAATGTCTGGTTGAGGTTGAGAAATAAAGTTGTCATACAATATTTTAGTTGTTCTTTGTGATTTCATATGAATGGAAGTGATTATGTGTTCACGCCATCATCTTATATTGATCACTGATGATCCCTGAATCGTGACAGACTTTGAGATATTGATAAAGATTGAATCACTATCATATGAACTGATATAGGCCAATATCATAATAAAAACGTATGATTCCCAGCCCTCTTTGTACATGAATCCACTTCCTGATCAGGGAAGACATGTTTTTCCTCATGCCAAGTCAAACTGAAACTCCTGAAACTCCCAATAATAATAATTATAGCAATAATAACACACCACTAATACTAATCTATATAAACATGCATAGATTAGCGTGTGACTAAAGGCAGACAGCTGTAAATGTGTAGCCTATATGTAAGTGTAGCAGCATATAGTGCAGTTATGTGACAGCTCTGGTGCGTTCACGTCCCGCTGGGAAACCGCAGCATCGCTCGTTACCTTCCGGGAGTTCCACGGTCCTGGCCCGGCGCAGGGAGCGGGTCAGCCGGCTGAGCTGAACGTTGAGCTGCTCCATCGCCCGTTCCATCATAGGTGGACGGTCCTCCAGCACCGCGATCTTCCTCCTCCTCCTCCTCCTCCTCCTCCTCCTCTCGGGAAACAAAAGCCTCCACCCGCTCCGTCGGGGGGTTTATTTGTCCCTTCCGTGCTCCTGTTGGTCCCGGGCGTCGTCCATCGGTTTACCGGGGCAGCGGCAGCGGCGGCGGAGGAAGCAGCGTCTCTGTGACGGACACTGATTTTACAATACACTTCTGGTTTTTCTGACACACACACACACACACACTCACTGTGCTCGGCTCATTCACCTACAACGGCCCATGGCTGCGACTTCCTGTTATGATTACGTCCGCGCTCGATGCATTGTGGGTTTTGTAGTTCTTGTTCCTAGCCTACTTGTTCCTTTTTTTTTCATTCTTTTTTTTTGTTGCTTTATTAATAACAATAATGTACAGAACAGTACTGTTTTAGTTAAAATCACTGATTCTTGAGAGTAAGAGTAGTGACAATATCCATGAAAATGAATCACATTTTCTGATTTAGCTACAGGGTTCCTACACATTTGAAATTTCCAAATTCCATACTTTTTCCAGACCCTAATTTCCAGACTTCTCTGTAAAAAAAATTCAAATAATTTGTGATATTTTAAGTAAATAGATGTGCATAATATTTAAAAAAAAAAAAAAAAAAAAAAAAAGCATGCAATTTATCTTGTTTTCATTATTCGGAATGTGTATGCCATTATGCAACCAAATAATTTCCAGAAGATTGTAGCTAAGTACAATAGCACATACAAAATAGTTAACCCAAATAACTTTAGATAAGACCAAACCAAGATAAGATAAATAAAATAAATATATTTCCATACAATAGTTTCCATTTTCCATACTTTTCCAGACCTGGAAATGTATAAAATCAAATTCCATACTTTCCATACTTGCGTAGGAACCCTGGATTTAGAATAGGCTACTGTCACAGCCTGGCTCTTACAGCCATGACAAAGAGGGAGAGACCACCGTGGCAACAATTAACAAATGTTTATTTAACAATAAATAATAATATACTGTAACAAAGGACCGGATCATGGGGTGTGGGTGTCAGTAAATAGGTATGTAGAGCATGTTGTGTGAGTGTGAGACGTGTGTGTGTGGGGTGTTGTAAGGTGCATAACACAAAGGTGCAACTGCAACAAAGTAAACTAAGGGCACTGCATCGCTGTCACCGGTACCTGCAGGAGAGGGGAGAAGGAGAGAGAGAGAGATCACAATCAGCAGGCCTGGCTTTATACGGCAGGCCTTAATCGGGAGGGCGTGACCAGCGGTATGGCACCAGCCCACCACTGGGGACGCCACACTACTTAAAGCAGAAGTAAGCGATCCAGTCGTTTTGGCTAACTTCCTGTCAGCCGATGGAGTTAGCAGTCCCCGCCCTCGTCCCTACGTCACCACATTCACGCGCATCCCTTGGCTGCACACACAGAGAGGACCGCCCCTTTATGCCGTTCTCTCTCCTCATTGGATAAAGGTTGTAGGACACAAGGAAAGTTTTCCCCTCGGCTCAGAGCAGAGCAGAGTGACTGACAGACCCGTGTTTCAGACCAAACACTCTATGTAAGTGATTGCTGTCGGAAGATATAACTAACAAACATTCCGCTTACTTCTGTTTTAATTATTTGATTAGGCCAGTGCCCACAAAAGCACGTGTCCTCTGACAAGATCATATTATTTTAATTTTATATGAAACTGTGAAAAATGCATAGGAAGAGTATAGGGAAAAAAGACAAAAAATAAATGATCAATAAAAGTCCTAATAGACTATGATTAAGATTATGATTAAGACAACGTCATAAGAAGAAATATAAATAGCCTATATAGCCTATACACATCATATAATGTGAGTTTATTTATTTACGAATATAAATAGCCTACGTCTCCTGATATTATTAAAAGTGCCTCAGGATGTTTAGTCTTTATCCCAGCAACGACTCCATGGAGAACCTCACATGGGTGAGATGTTTTTTTGTCAATTTTCGGCTTTTCACATTAGTGCGCACTTAAGTGGTGGGTACAGCCCTTTTTATGCGTACTGGAATGCAATTGCTGCATAAACTAAGCTGCCATCCCACACTGCCCAACATGAATCCCTGAACTACTGTCTACCACTGGTCCAGCTACATCATGTGGACTGAGCTATGCCTGATGTACCATATATAATATATCTTTGTTACTGTTTGAAATGACATCTGAACATGCACAGTATTTGCAGCATTTTATACGATTTGAGGGTTGATAAGCTATTTTGTGGGCTATGCCGTCTTTGCCACTGTCCACTTGAACCACAGAGAATGCTGCCTTTGTAGATCTAAGTAAAAGAAATCTAAAGTAGGATTAGCCTAACATAGTGTTGCCACATTGCCTTTCACAAGTCTCTGTTATCTGCATGTTCCTTCCTCTTTAGATTTAAAAGTCAGATTTCCACTGAAATGTTGAAAGGTGCTATTTTTTTTTTTTTAGCTCAATACAACTGGGCAGTTGAGCAAACATCAGTGTTTTCCCACCACTACTGGTTATAGTTTTCAGACATGTAAAATTAAACTGCGAAATTGAATTCTTGAGACCTTTTCACACCGGGGACGTATTTTTCATGAAAATTATTCACGTGTCAATTTTTTTTTTTTTTTCAAACGCTGGTTTTCATTATGAATCCTTTCACACCGGCCGCGAATGTTGAAAAAGGGTCCTATGTTCCCTGTTTTCCCCAAAAAGGGTCCTATGTTCCCTGTTTTCCCCAAAAAGGGTCCTATGTTCCCCGCTGTTGCTGGTCGATGGACTCTCTTGTCTATCTGGCCTGTCCAGCCTCTACCTGGTCTTTTTACTAAACTTAACCAACTCCTTTCTTCATTGCCTAAACCCAACCAACGGGTCAATTAGCCTACACTTCTCACTCAGAGTCACAACTCAACTTCTCACTCAAAAATAGGCAAAAATCTGCAAAGTCACAACTCCACTTCCAGGTATGGGTACAAAAATGGCATGTTCCCCGGGTCCTTTTGGGGAAAAGCGGGGAACAGAGGACCCTTTTTCTAAAATAGGGTTCTACAGTATGTTCCCCGGTCCGGACACAGCGGAGAATATGTCTTATTATTGATGTGTCTCATTCTAAATTGGTCGGATAATTCATTTAAAAAATCAGTCAATCAAAAAAATAAAGAATTTACCTTAAAAGTTACACGGTTAAGGAAAAGATTTTAAAAATTTGGTAAAACAAAAATTACTTTATTTCCATATAAAGCTTTGGTCCTGGGTCTGCAGCACAGTTTTGAAATTATATTGTACAACAGCTTTGTCTGCTGGTAAATTTACATTAATAAAGAAGTTCATAATAATAATCAACATCATGTGATGCAAATAAAACACAAAATAGATTACAAATAAGTTTTTATAAACAGTTTCATCTTGGTTTTGGGGTCCCCCCGGAAGAGCTGGAGGAAGTGTCCGGGGAGAGGGAAGTCTGGGGATCCCTGCTCCGACTGCTGTCCCGCGACTCTGATCCGGATGAGCGGAAGAGAATGGATGGATGGATGGATGAAACAGTTTCATTTCACAATATTCACATCTGCAGTCTCACACATAAATATGTGTACATTTCAAGTAAGAAGTTAAGTTGGACCTCTTGAAACAGGTAAACCATACAGATGCTGCATCAAAAAACGTAAGCACCAAAGTAGAGCAGTCTTCTATCATAAAATGAACACATATGCATGTAAGAATATGTCGTAGTACTTTAATTGTGGTAGATGTGGCTGATGGAGATAAAAGTGATAAATTCATGGTAGTCAACAAACCAAAAAAGAAGAAAAACAAGATCATTTTACCAGTACATTGTTTTTATTTGATTAAAGACAGGTTAATATTAAAAGTACCAGAGTCATACAACATGTAGGGGCCTACTATTTTGACAAATTAATTCAAAGTTGATTCAATTGCAACAAGCTAAAAATGATGTCTTATGTACAAAATCACCACATATACATTAACATTGTCAGATCACAGCAGAACCTGTACATGCTGAGAATGGAGGCCAGAGACATGTCTCCTCAAGAAAAACAAACAAACAAAATGTGGCCAAAAAATGATCAAACCAAGCTAAGTTTAAAGTACAGCTTCTTCTTTACACATAATATCATATAGTCAATAACATATGTTTATATAACAAGGCTGACAGAAGTATGTTTAGACATTAGTAACATGTTTATCAAAGCTTGCAGTGGCTATAGGCAAAGGAAGTAGATTCTGTGGTGTTGCCACACACACAGTGAGAAAATATTGTTTGCACAGCGAAAGACTGAAAACTGTGTGAGCACAAGAGCATCATTCTTCCTCCTGGAAGACAGTCTTCAAATCATTCAGGATGGATTTGCAAACTTTATCTTTGAAATCTTGGCCTATGAACGCATACAGCAGTGGGTTAATGCAGCTGTTGAGACAGATCAAGATGGTGGATATAGGGCGACCAATAACAAGAACATAGCCGAATGTTGGACTGTCTGTAAAATGAAACAACCCCATTAAGCCCATAATGTGAAAGGGAGCCCACAGGAGCCCACAGGAAAAAAGTGATGATAACAGCAGCAATGATCTTAAAGGGGCGTCTAGAGCGCCTGGCCAGGGTGCGGTTCCTCCTGAGACGATGGATGATCACAGCATTAGAGGAGACAATGACAGTGAAGGGGAGAAGGAATCCAAGGAAGAGGCGGGTGATGTTCATGGCCCAACGACGTAACATCTCCGAATCAAACACATCATTGGAAAGAACAAAGACGTCTACACAGTACTCATCATCAAAAATTGACACTGTGTCCATGAAGATGAACTCTGGAGTGCTGTAAATCAGAGCCAGGACCCAAACACCAAGACTCACATAGGACGCCTTGCGTACAGTTCGGTGGTTCTGGGCCCAGACAGGCCACACAACAGTTACACATCTGTCCACACTGATCACCACCAGGATGTAGACACTGGCAAACATGTTCAGGAAGGGCACAGCACTGTAAACTTTGCACATGAAGTTGCCGAATGCCCAGTGGAAATCCAGGGCTGCATGGGTCACATGCAGGGGCAGGAAGGCTGTGAAGAGGAAATCGGCCACAGCCAAGTTGAGGAACCAAACTGTTTTAACTGTTTTCTTCATCTTGAACCCGGTCAACCAGATAACCACTCCATTCCCCAGCACACCAACAACAAAGGCCAGACAAAGACCAATGATGAGGAAGATGTCGAGAGACTTTCTCAGCTCAGCAAATTCATCAATATACATTAAAGCATTAGAGGGGCCATTTCCATCATAAAGATCTGTTGAATTATTGATCTCCATCCTTGTCTTGAACCTAGTCTGTGACAGAAAAATGTAAAAATATTAATTTTCATTTTTTTCTAAATCTTAATAAAAACTTTGATGCACTGCCTTTAATTACATCAGTTTAGAGAGGAGTCGAACCGTTTCTCTTTTTAAAGACATACCATAATCATGGTATCTGTTTATCTGTCATAGTACACTGTATCGGTCTGTATTTGTCACTGATGCCTTCATTATCTTGTTTTTCAATACAATCTGTACACATTCATCTTAAATTCATGTAAATTCAAAGGAGACAATATAGCAAAATTACCTTTCTTAAAGTTGATCAGTGGGATGAGGTTATGTCTTCAGCTGTGGTAACTCAGACTGAACTCCGTCAGGGTTAAAATCTCATTTATGTAATGTTGAAACCACAAGGAGGCGGGACTGTAACACAAGAAAAAAAAGGTTGCAATAAACGATGCAACTACAATTCTTGTCAGGATAACATAGATGTCTTATTATCAATGTATCTCATTCTAAATTGGTCAGATAATTTCAGTCAAACTTTTTGAACAGAAAGTTTCTGAGTTTGAACGGACTGTGGCCCACCTCACGGCATCTCCCCCTCATCAGCAGGCTGAACACAGGGAGAAGATTGCTACTCAACAGCTCTGGTTCAAAGAGAGGCCATGGGTGAGCCACTTTGTTCCTCAACTGGACATTATCCGGGGTAAGCTCAACCGTTTTCAATGCACTGGTTCCGGCAACACTCCCGAAGCCTCCAAGCCTTCCCCTCCTAAATCCAACGCCCTGCCCAAAGATTCTGGTTCGGAGCAAATTACTCTTTTTGAGTATTTTCGGCATCAGGTTTTAAAGACCCACCTGCCTAGCCACAACCCAACTGCCACCAACTCCCCGAAGCCCAGCAGAGGCGTCTCCTCTCGCTACCGTCAGAAGCCTAAGCCTCATCCCCAGCAACCCCAGCCTCCCTGTGCCTTGTTGGCGGTCCGGCCGACTCCTGCACCCCATGTCCAGTCGGTGGTCCGGCCGACCCCGGTTCCCCGTGCTTCGTTGGTGGTCAGGCCGCCTCCAGAACTGCAGCTTCCTCCAGCACCTCCTCCTGAGCTGCAGTCGCCCTTGGACGTCACTCCTGTTCCGGCCCAGCCAGGGGGCTCATCCACTCCTGTTTCCAGTGTCAAGCTGGTGGTTCAACCGGCCCCTCATTCCTGTGTCGAGCCGGAGGCCCGTCCGGTTGCTGCCTCCAGTGTTGAGCAGTTGGAGTGCTTGACGCCTGTATCCAGCGTCCGGCCGGTGGTCCGCTCGACTCCTGTCGCCAGTGTCCAGCCAAAGGTCTGTCCGGCTCCCGCCACTAGTGTCCAGCTGGCACCCCAGCCCATCTCTGTCCTGAGACTCCAGTCAGCGGCCAGCTGCCCCCCTGGTCCCCAGTCCCGCAAGTGGCATCGCCCGTCTGCCCAGCCTCTGGGCCGACCCCCAGACTCTCTGTGCGCTTCTGTCTGGCCTTCAGACCGACCCCCAGACTTTGCCTGACCTCCTCGCCTCCCCCCAGAATCCCTACACCCCTCGGCTCGGCCCCCAGAACGCCCTCCAGATCCCCGTTCCCCTGCTCTACCTGTCATGTCGCCTGGCCTTGCCCCTAGTGAGAGAGAGACTGCTTGCTGAAAAACTGCCCCAAACGGGAACGCACATCAGCAGTTTTGCATGAATTTACCTCTAAAACAGCTCCATCTCGCAACATTCCGTTATTATCTCATAGTGTTAGAGTGTTTCAGCACGGACTGCCCCAGGTGGGGCTCAAACCCTGGTCTCCCGCATGGCGGGCGACGAAGCAAACCGTTTTGCCAAGACATCAGTGATCGCTTACCAAACTGGTTTGCACGTCCTGTATGGGTGAGTGAGTGCACCCGGACCCTCTATTACATCTGCATGTCTAGTTTGACAAGGGACACAAACTGATCAGACAGTGAGCTCCTGTATGTTGGATATAGTGAAGTTGGTAAGACGACAGTGGCACAGCAGGTGTTGAATAGTCTACTTACCAGCCCATAAGGCTCCATTGTGAACCCAGAAATGTAGAGTATCCCAAAGTTTTGTGTTAGAAATATATAGTATGGGGCCCCAGCATTCAGAAACTGCCGGATGCTAACTTATAGGCTATTGTTGGGCAATTAGCATAATTAGCATAGTTAGCAAATGTAACTGAGGTCCGTGGGTATAGCCACAGTCTCAAGGTACCAGTGAGGAGAAGTGACGACATGTGGCGGTTAGCGGTACTGAAATTAAACTCACTCGCCCATAAAAAAAACATGCTAACCCACTTGCCAAGTGGTCATTAACCTCTTGGCGAAACAGTTAGCATCGCCACCCGTGGCGCGAGAGACCCAGGTTTGGAACCCACTCAGGGCAGACCAGTCAACATCACACATAGTATATGGGCAATATTTCGACAACTGTTTGGATTATCTGGAAAATATTGGAGTGGTTTTAGGGGTTTTAACCGCCAGTGGGCCTTTTTGATGGATTTTAAGCCAATTAGAGGATGCTGGTTGGACATATAACTCATGTATTTGAAATAATTCTAAAAAGTTGCCTATTCAATTGATACAGCATAATGTTGCTGTTGTTGTGTTGGAAGCACCACTGCCCTATAACTTGTGCATTATTTACCAACTTAACAACTCAGCCAGCATGCGTATGGCTCAGTGGTTTCCAGGCAACGACTCCAGCTGCTCGTCACAAGGCCTGTCCGCAGCCCGACCTCCGATAATCGGTTAAAGATGAAGGAATGATGTCCTTCTATTTTGCGATTTAGTACAAAAATGAATGGAAATATCTTAAATTGCAAGAAACCAATTCGATACACCAATATGGTCGCTAAATAGCACATGACATCATTACGCACGCCTTTTTATTCGCATTAATATTTTTATCGATCTTCAGATAATTCGATTGACAAGTATTGATTGTGGCTAAACCAACCTCAATGATGCCAGGAAAACAGATCTAAAGAAGGATTGTATCTTTATTATCTCTTACTCACATCAAGTGGGTTTTTGAGTCCTGGCTATCTGCATGTTTCTTCCTGTTTGCACTCTTAATCAGATTTCCACCGAACTTTAAACCTCACACACAAGATTATATTGAAAATGTTTAGAAGGCCCTAGAGTCTAGACCCTAGATGTCTTATTATTAATGTGTCTCATTCTAAAATAAATTAAATTGGTAGGATAATTTCAATTTAAAAAAATAAAGAAATTTACCTCAAAAGTTACACAGTTAAGGAAAAGATGTTAAAGATTTGGTAAAACAAAAAATACTTTATTTCCATATAAAGCTTTGGTCCTGGGTCTGCAGCACAGTTTTGAAATTATATTGTACAACAGCTTTGTCTGCTGGTAAATTTACATGAATAAAGAAGTTCATAATAATAATCAACATCATGTGATGCAATAAAACACAAAATAGATTACAAATAAGTTTTTATAAACAGTTTCATGTCACAATATTCACATCTGCAGTCTCACACATAAATGTGTGTAGCCTACATGTCAATTTTTATGAGAAGTTAAGTTGCCTGGCAGCAACCCGATGGACCTCTTGAAACAGGTAAACCATACAGATGCTGCATCAAAAAACGTAAGCACCAAATAAAGTAGAGCAGTCTTCTATCATAAAATGAACACATATGCATGTAAGAATATGTCGTAGTACTTTAATTGTGGTAGATGTGGCTGATGGAGATAAAAGTGATAAATTCATGGTAGTCAACAAACCAAAAAAGATTAAGAAGAAAAACAAGATCATTTTACCAGTACAATGTTTTTATTTGATTAAAGAAATATTAAAAGTATCAGAGTCATACAACATGTAGGGACCTTCTGTTTTGACAAATTAATTCAAAGTTGATTAAATTGCAACAAACTAAATGTCTTATGTACAAAATCGCCACATATACATTAACATTGTCAGATCACAGCAGAACCTGTACATGCTGAGAATGGAGGCTAGAGACATTATAGTAATTATTATCCTCAAGAAAAACAAACAAACAAAATGTGGTCAAAGAATGATCAAACCAAGCTCTACTTTACACATAATATCGTAACCTGTGTTTATATAACAAGGCTGACAGAAGTATGTTTAGACATTAGTAACATGTTTATTAAAGCTTGTAGTAGCTATAGGTGGTGAAGTAGATTCCTGTTTTCAGGAGAAAATAGCGAAAGACTGAAAACTGTGTGAGCACAAGATCATCATTCTTCGTCCTGGAAGACGGTCTTCAAATTATTCAGGATGGATTTGCAAACTTTATCCTTGAAATCTTGGCCTATGAACGCATACAGCAGTGGGTTAATGCAGCTGTTGAGATAGATCAGGTTGTAGGGAAACCAATATCAAGAACATAGTTGAATGTTGGACTGGTTGTTGAATGAAACAACTCTATTAACCACATGATGTGAAAGGGAGCCCACAGGAGCCCACAGGAAAAAAATGATGATAACAGCAGCAATGATCTTAAAGGTGCGTCTAGAGCGCCTGGCCAGGATGCGGTTCCTCCTGAGACGATGGATCATCACAGCATTAGAGGAGACAATGACAGTGAAGGGGAGAAGGAATCCAAGGAGGAAGCGGGTGAGGATCATGGCCTGACGACGGAACTCCTCCAAGTCAAACTCAGATTGTGTGGAATTATTGGAAGGAAAAAAGTTGTCGAAACACGCCTCTCCATCAGAAACTGACACTGTGTCCTTGAAGATGAAGTATGGAGTACTGTAAATCAGAGCCAGGACCCAAACACCAAGACTCACATAGGACGCCTTGCGTACAGTTCGGTGGTTCTGGGCCCAGACAGGCCACACAACAGATACACATCTGTCCACACTGATCACCACCAGGATGTAGACACTGGCAAACATGTTCAGGGAGGTTAAAGCACTGTTAACTTTGCACATGAAGTTACCGAATGGCCAGCGTAAACCCAGGGCTATGTAGGTCACTGTCAGGGGCAGGAAGGCTGTGAAGAGGAAATCGGCCACAGCCAAGTTGAGGAACCAAACTGTTTTAACTGTTTTCTTCATCTTGAACCCGGTCAACCAGATAACCACTCCATTCCCCAGCACACCAACAACGAAGGCCAGACAATAACCAATGATGGAGAAGATGTCGAGAGACTTATTAAGCTTATCAAAGTCAGACAAGGAGTCATCATCATGAGCATTAGAGGAGTCATTTCCATCGGAAAGATCTGTTGAATTAATGATCTCCATCCTTGTCTTGAACCTATAGCCTGTGACAGAAACATGAAAAAAAAAATTCATTATAAATTTTTTCTAAATCTTAATAACAACTTTGATGCGCTGCCTTTAATTACATCAGCTTGAGTGGTCAAACCATTTCTCTTTTTAGAGACATACCAGTATCTGTTTATCTGTCATAGTACACTGTATCGGTCTGTATTTGTCACTGATGCCTTCATTATCTTATTTTTTCAATACAATCTGTACACATTCATCTTAAATTCATGTAAATTCAAAGGAGACAATATAGCAAAATTACCTTTCTTAAAGTTGATCAGTGTTATGTCTTCAGTTGTGATAACTCTGAACTCCGTCAGGGTTAAAATCTCATTTATGTAATGTTGAAACCACAAGGAGGCGGGACTGTAACACAAGAAAAAAAAGGTTGCAATAAACGATGCAACTACAATTCTTGTCAGGATAACATAGATGTCTTATTATCAATGTATCTCATTCTAAATTGGTCAGATAGTTTCAGTCAAACTTTTTGAACAGAAAGTTTCTGAGTTTGAACGGACTGTGGCCCACCTCACGGCATCTCCCCCTCATCAACAGCTCTGGTTCAAAGAGAGGCCATGGGTGAGCCACTTTGTTCCTCGACTGGACATTATCCGGGGTAAGCTCAACCGTTTTCAATGCACTGGTTCCGGCAACACTCCCGAAGCCTCCAAGCCTTCCCCTCCTAAATCCAGCGTCCTGCCCAAAGATTCTGGTTTGGAACAAATTACTCTTTTTGAGTATTTTCGGCATCAGGTTTTAAAGACCCACCTGCCTAGCCACAACCGACTCCGGCCGACTCCTGCACCCCATGTCCAGTCGGTGGTCCGGCCGACCCCGGTTCCCCGTGCTTCGTTGGTGGTCAGGCCGCCTCCAGAACTGCAGCTTCCTCCAGCACCTCCTCCTGAGCTGCAGTCGCCCTTGGACGCCACTCCTGTTTCGGCATCGGGGGTCCCGGCAGACGCCACCCCTGTTCCTGCGTCACATGATGCAGCACCCAGCTCTCCCGTGGAGGTCAGGGTACCGAGGAGGAGACATAGGTGGCGAGGACGCCGATTCCTCAGCGTCCCACAGCTCTGATGTGCCAGAGCTCGGGGTTTCCTGTCTCCAACCTGGTGGCGAGCAGTCCCAGGTTCCCAGCCTCCAGCCAGGGGGCTCATCCACTCCTGTTTCCAGTGTCAAGCTGGTGGTTCAACCGGCCCCTCATTCCTGTGTCCAGCCGGAGGCCCGTCCGGTTGCTGCCTCCAGTGTTGAGCAGTTGGAGTGCTTGACGCCTGTATCCAGCGTCCGGCCGGTGGTCCGCTCGACTCCTGTCGCCAGTGTCCAGCCGAAGGTCTGTCCGGCTCCTGCCACTAGTGTCCAGCTGGCACCCCAGCCCATCTCTGTCCTGAGACTCCAGTCAGCGGCCAGCCGCCCCCCTGGTCCCCAGTCCCGCAAGCGGCATCACCCGTCTGCCCAGCCTCTGGGCCGACCCCCAGACTCTCTGTGCGCTTCTGTCTGGCCTTCAGACCGACCCCCAGACTTTGCCTGACCTCCTCGCCTCCCCCCAGAATCCCTACACCCCTCGGCTCAGCCCCCAGGCCGCCCTCCAGATCCCCGTTCCCCTGCTCTACCTGTCATGTTGCCTGGCCTTGCCCCTAGTGAGAGAGAGACTGCTTGCTGAAAAACTGCCCCAAACGGGAACACACATCAGCAGTTTTGCATGAATTTACCTCTAAAACAGCTCCATCTCGTAACATTCCGTTATTATCTCATAGTGTTAGAGTGTTTCAGCACGGACTGCCCCAGGTGGGGCTCGAACCCTGGTCTCCCGCATGGCGGGCGACGAAGCAAACCGTTTTGCCAAGACATCAGTGATCGCTTGGCAAACTGGTTTGCACGTCCTGTATGGGTGAGTGAGTGCACCCGGACCCTCTATTACATCTGCATGTCTTGTTTGACAAGGGACACAAACTGATCAGACAGTGAGCTGCTGTGTGTTGGATATAGTGAAGTTGGTAAGACGACAGTGGCACAGCAGGTGTTAAATATAGTCTACTTGCCAGCCCATAAGGCCCCATTGTGAACCCAGAAATGTAGAGTATCCCAAAGTTTTGTGTTAGAAATATATAGTAGGCTTATGGGTCCCCAGCATTCAGAAACTGCCGGATGCTAACTTATAGGCTATTGTTGGGCAATTAGTATAATTAGCATAGTTAGCAAATGTAACCGAGGTCCGCAGGTATAGCCACAGTCTCGAGGTACCAGTGAGGAGAAGTGACGACATGTGGCAGTTAGCGGTACTGAAATTAAACTCACTCGCCCATAAAAAAACATGCTAACCCACTTGCCAAGTGGTCATTGACCTCTTGGCGAAACAGTTAGCATCGCCGCCCGTGGCGCAGTAGACCCAGGTTTGGAACCCACTCAGGGCAGACCAGTCAACATCACACATATATGGGAAATATTTTGACAACTGTTTGGCCTATCCGGGCAATATTGGAGTGGTTTTAGGGGTTTGATTATGCTGAATCAATTTCTGACATTTTCAAAATTCAAAATGGCTGTTTAAACCGGAAGTGACCATATTTTAACGGCCATTGGGTCTTTTTGATTGATTTTAAGCCAATTAGAGGATGCTGTTTGGACATATAACTCATGTAATTGAAATAATTTTAAAAAGTATTCAATTTATTAACTAGAATGATACAGCATAATGTTGCTGTTGTTGTGTTGGAAGCACCACTGCCCTCCAACTTAAAACTCGGCTAGCGTGCGTATGGCTCAGTGGCTTCCAGGCAATGACTCCAGCTGCTCGTTACACGGCCTGTCCGCAGCCCGACCTCCGATAATCGGTTAAAGATGAAGGAATGGTGTCCTTCTATTTTGCAATTTAGTACAAAAATGAATGGAAATATCTTAAAGGTCATAGCTACAACTTTTTTGTCAAAAGGATACATTTTTCAAAAATAATGCATCCACAGAATGTCTAGAGGGGTGCAGAATAAAAGTATTAATTTTACTGAATTTTTTCTAAAAAGTATATAAATAATTGTTCAATACATTTTGGCGGGTCCCATGGGCAACGTCGGCATGGAATGATCTCTGTGGCAACAGCATTAGAATGTTGATGTCATGTGTCAACTGGCCATAGATTCGGGCTTGTTTGGAATGTCTCACAGCCGCCATCTTGAGGAGTAGTTCCTCCTGACAAGCAGTCAATAGTCAGACCGGTCAGAGGGTTTGACAGCTGTGAATCTGGCAAAATGCCAGCCTTTTGTGCCACGTACGGATGTTCCCATGAAAGAAACGCCAAAACGAAGAGACATGGAATAACTTTTCTCAAGTAATAAGTTGTTTTATATTATATTACTGTTATGAACTTGTTGAATTTGATGTAGTTAAGTTATCTGACATAAATGAAACTAACGTAACGTATCATAGGATGGGATATGTGTTACATTTAGTGCATATACCGGTAGTTAATATATCAATAGTTTGTTATTTTGTGGCTTATCAGCTGTTTCCCCCGGCTGTGGTAGTTGTGAGTTTGTGGTTGCCATGGTGATGAGGCCGGCGAGTGAGTGTAAACCACTGTAGGCTACCTATATAATTGTGCTAGGCCATATTAAATAAGTTTCATGGCACTTACATGAACCCTGACTGCTAACCTGAGTTATGTACCTGAATTGTAGTATTTATATTAAAGGCCCCATGGCATGAAAAATGTGATTTTGGTTATTTTTTCATGCATGGGGAGGTCTCTGGGCCACGTATATACTGCCCCATGCATCAAACTGGTCATAAACGGAGAAACACACACCGCCCATTTGTAGGAACATTCTCTTTAAGACGAGCAGATAGCACTTCCTCCTTTCTGTGATGTCACACACAAGGTAACTCCGCCCACCGTGACCAGTTGTTTTTTTTCAATTTGTATGAATGCAGCTTAGGTTTCAGTTACGTGCCTGTGATTGGCCCGACCACATACCACTTAAAAACAGTCAGCCAATCAGAAGAGAGGTTCTCATTCTCTCTTCTGATTGGCCAAATGACCTGTGCCTGGTAGAGCTCCAGAAAGAGGCAACAGAAAGGGGCCGTATAAACGATATTAAGCAGATCACAGGAACTCAAAACCAATGATACATCTTGTTAGGGATATCAGCAGGTAAATAAACCCAGAGAAAAGTGCACAGCATGGGGCCTTTAAAACAAACGGCTTGAAAATCGGTTGAAAATTAAGTGATAGACCTCTGCCTCTGTAGACTACAGTAAGTAAAAGTTAGACACCTCCTGCTGAAGATGGCGGCGGCGGCGACAATCCGTTCCAATGGGCAGCAGCGACAGAGGCGGCATCTACATATATACTATATCTATGTCAACTGGCAACCAGTAAAACAGAAGGTTGGAGCGAGAGCAGGCAGTGTGAGTGGAACACCTACTGGCCAGGAGGAATTAAACTTGTAGCTATCACCTTTAAATTGCAAGAAACCAATTTGATCCGACCCGTGATCCGACCCGTGCAGGGAAGTTACATAGTGCATGCCGACGCGACCCGGCTCAGGCTGCAGCGGCAGCACCATTCATCCTGTTAACCATTTTTCTACCATTGCAATGAGTCTGGAAACATTATTTGAAGGCCGATAAACTCTGCAATGTTGCTTTAAATGTATGAGTTTAAAGGTTGTAATTTATAATCGACATAGAAAAATTCAACAGATCCTTACTGTGCTGATGCCTGATTAAACCCCCATCTTAAAAAAAAATATATTTGAGTCCTGGCTATCTGCATGTTTCTTCCTGTTTGCACTCTTAATCAGATTTCCACTGAACTTTTAAACTCACACACAAGATTATATTTTGAAAATATTTAGAAGACCTAGACCCTAGAATAAGTATTATTATTGATGTGTCTCATCCTAAATTGGTCGGATAATTCGTTTAAAAAAATCAGTCAATCAAAAAAATGAAGAAATTTACCTCAAAATTAGTAAAACAAAAATTACTTTATTTCCATATAAAGCTTTGGTCCTGGGTCTGCAGCACACAGTTTTGAAATTATATTGTACAACAGCTTTGTCTGCTGGTAAATTTACATTAATAAAGAAGTTCATAATAATAATCAACATCATGCGATGCAATAAAACACAAAATAGATTACAAATAAGTTTTTATAAACAGTTTCATGTCACAATATTCACATCTGCAGTCTCACACATAAATATGTGTAGCCTACATGTCAATTTTTATGAGAAGTTAAGTTGCCTGGCAGCAACCCGATGGACCTCTTGAAACAGGTAAACCATACAGATGCTGCATCAAAAAAACCTAAACACCAAAAAAAGTAGAGCAGTCTTCTATCATAAAATGCAATGCATGTAAGAATATGTCGTAGTACTTTAATTCTGGTAGATGTGGCTGATGGAGATAAAAGTGATAGATTCATGGTAGTCAACACACCAAAAAAGAAGAAAAACAAGATCATTTTTACCAGTATATTGTTTTTATTTGATTAAAGACAGGTTAATATTAAAAGTACCAGAGTCATACAACATGTAGGGGCCTACTGTTTTGTGTATGTGACAAATTAATTCAAAGTTTATTCAATTGCAACAAGCTCATTATGATTTCTTATGAACAAAATCACCACATTAACATTGTCAGATCACAGCAGAACCTGTAAATACTGAGAATGGAGGCCAGAGACATGTCTCCTCAAGAAAAACAAAGAAACAAAATGTGGCCAAAGAATGATCAAACCAAGCTAAGTTTAAAGTACAGCTTCTACTTTACACATAATATCGTATAGTCAATAACATGTGTTTATATAACAAGGCTGACAGAAGTATGTTTACACATTAGTAACATGTTTATCAAAGCTTGTAGTAGCTATAAGCAGAGGAAGTAGATTCTGTGGTGTTGCCACACACACACACACACCGTTGTGAGAAAATATTGTTTGCAAAGCGAAAGACTGAAAACTGTGTGAGCACAAGAGCATCATTCTTCCTCCTGGAAGACAGTCTTCAAATTATTCAGGATGGATTTGCAAACTTTATCCTTGAAATCTTGGCCTATGAACACATACAGCAGTGGGTTAATGCAGCTGTTGAGATAGATCAAGATGGTGGATATAGGGATACCAATAGTGAGAACATTGTCGAATGTTGGACTGACTGTAAAATGAAGCAACTCTATTAACCACATGATGTACAAGGGGGCCCAACACAGGAGAAAAGTGATAATAACAGCAGCAATTATCTTAAAGGGGCGTCTAGAGCGGCTGGCCAGGGTGCGGTTCCTCCTGAGACGATGGATGATCACAGCATTAGAGGAGACAATGACAGTGAAGGGGAGAAGGAATCCAAGGAAGAAGCGGGTGAGGACCATGGCCTGATGACGGAACTGCGCCAATTCAATCACAGATCGTGTGAACTCATTGGAAAGTGCAAAGTTGTTGAAACAGTTGATATACTCTTCATTAAGAAACGATGGCGCTGTGTCCTTGAAGATGAACTGTGGAGTGCTGTAAATCAGAGCCAGGACCCAAACACCAAGACTCACATAGGACGCCTTGCGTACAGTTCGGTGGTTCTGGGCCCAGACAGGCCACACAACAGATACACATCTGTCCACACTGATCACCACCAGGATGTAGACACTGGCAAACATGTTCAGGGAGGTTAAAGCACTGTCAACTTTGCACATGAAGTTACCGAATGGCCAGTGGAAACCCATGGCTATGTAGGTCACTGTCAGGGGCAGGAAGGCTGTGAAGAGGAAATCGGCCACAGCCAAGTTGAGGAACCAAACTGTTTTAACTGTTTTCTTCATCTTGAACCCGGTCAACCAGATAACCACTCCATTCCCCAGCACACCGACAATGAAGGCCAGACAATAACCAATGATTGAGAAGATGTTGAGAGACTTTCTCAGCTCAGCAAATTCATCAATATACGTGTAGTCATCATCATAACCATTAAAGGAGTCATTTCCATCAAAATAATCTGTAGAATTATTGATCTCCATCCTTGTCTTGAACCTAGTCTGTGACAGAAAAATGAAAAAATACTCATTTTAATTTTTTCTTAAATCTTAATAACAACTTTGATGCACTGCCTTTAATTACATAAGTTTAGAGAGTAGTCAAATCGTTCCTCTTTTTAAAGACATACCATAACCATCCGGTATCTGTTTATCTGTCATAGTACACTATATCTGTCTGTATTTGTCACTGATGCTTTCATTATCTTATTTTTTCAATACAATCTGTACACATTCATCTTGAATTCATGTAAATTCAAAGGAGACAATATAGCAAAATTACCTTTCTTAAAGTTGATCAGTGGGATGAGGTTATGTCTTCAGCTGTGGTAACTCAGACTGAACTCCGTCAGGGTTAAAATCTCATTTATGTAATGTTGAAACCACAAGGAGGCGGGACTATAACACAAGAAAAAAAATGTTGCAATAAACGATGCAACTACAATTTTTGTCAGGATAACATAGATGTCTTATTATCAATGAATCTCATTCTAAATTGGTCAGATAATTTCAGTCAAACTTTTTGAACAGAAAGTTTCTGAGTTTGAACGGACTGTGGCTCACCTCATGGCATCTCCCCCTCATCAGCAGGCTGAACACAAGGAGAGGATTGCTACTCAACAGCTCTGGTTCAAAGAGAGGCCATGGGTGAGCCACTTTGTTCCTCAACTGGACATTATCCGGGGTAAGCTCAACCGTTTTCAATGCACTGGTTCCGGCAACACTCCCGAAGCCTCCAAGCCTTCCCCTCCTAAATCCAGCGTCCTGCCCAAAGATTCTGGTTTGGAACAAATTACTCTTTTTGAGTATTTTCGGCTTCAGGTTTTAAAGACCCACCTGCCTAGCCACAACCGACTCCGGCTGACTCCTGCACCCCATGTCCAGTCGGTGGTCCGGCCGACCCCGGTTCCCCGTGCTTCGTTGGTGGTCAGGCCGCCTCCAGAACTGCAGCTTCCTCCAGCACCTCCTCCTGAGCTGCAGTCGCCCTTGGACGTCACTCCTGTTCCGGCGTCGGGGGTCCCGGCAGACGCCACCCCTGTTCCTGCGTTACATCATGCAGCACCCAGCTCTCCCGTGGAGGTCAGGGTACCGAGGAGGAGACATAGGTGGCGAGGACGCCGATTCCTCAGCGTCCCACAGCTCTGATGTGCCAGAGCTCGGGGTTTCCTGTCTCCAACCTGGTGGCGAGCAGTCCCAGGTTCCCAGCCTCCAGCCAGGGGGCTCATCCACTCCTGTTTCCAGTGTCAAGCTGGTGGTTCAACCGGCCCCTCATTCCTGTGTCCAGCCGGAGGCCCGTCCGGTTGCTGCCTCCAGTGTTGAGCAGTTGGAGTGCTTGACGCCTGTATCCAGCGTCCGGCCGGTGGTCCGCTCGACTCCTGTCGCCAGTGTCCAGCCGAAGGTCTGTCCGGCTCCTGCCACTAGTGTCCAGCTGGCACCCCAGCCCATCTCTGTCCTGAGACTCCAGTCGGCGGCCAGCCGCCCCCCTGGTCCCCAGTCCCGCAAGTGGCATCGCCTGTCTGCCCAGCCTCTGGGCCGACCCCCAGACTCTCTGTGCGCTTCTGTCTGGCCTTCAGGCCGACCCCCAGACTTTGCCTGACCTCCTCGCCTCCCTCCAGAATCCCTACACCCCTCGGCTCAGCCCCCAGGCCGCCCTCCAGATCCCCGTTCCCCTGCTCTACCTGTCATGTCGCCTGGTCTTGCCCCTAGTGAGAGAGAGACTGCTTGCTGAAAAACTGCCCCAAACGGGAACGCACATCAGCAGTTTTGCATGAATTTACCTCTAAAACAGCTCCATCTCGTAACATTCCATTATTATCTCATAGTGTTAGAGTGTTTCAGCACGGACTGCCCCAGGTGGGGCTCGAACCCTGGTCTCCCGCATGGCATGCCAAGACATCAGTGATCGCTTGGCAAACTGGTTTGCACGTCCTGTATGGGTGAGTGAGTGCACCCGGACCCTCTATTACATCTGCATGTCTTGTTTGACAAGGGACACAAACTGATCAGACAGTGAGCTGCTGTGTGTTGGATATAGTGAAGTTGGTAAGACGACAGTGGCACAGCAGGTGTTGAATAGTCTACTTGCCAGCCCATAAGGCCCCATTGTGAACCCAGAAATGTAGAGTATCCCAAAGTTTTGTGTTAGAAATATATAGTAGGCCTATGGGTCCCCAGCATTCAGAAACTGCCGGATGCTAACTTATAGGCTATTGTTGGGCAATTAGCATAATTAGCATAGTTAGCAAATGTAACCGAGGT
Source organism: Trachurus trachurus (assembly GCF_905171665.1). NCBI lineage: Eukaryota > Metazoa > Chordata > Actinopteri > Carangiformes > Carangidae > Trachurus > Trachurus trachurus. The sequence continues at coordinate 28,290,219 of NC_139902.1, read as the reverse complement.
CCGTGGGTATAGCCACAGTCTCAAGGTACCAGTGAGGAGAAGTGACGACATGTGGCGGTTAGCGGTACTGAAATTAAACTCACTCGCCCATAAAAAAACATGCTAACCCACTTGCCAAGTGGTCATTGACCTCTTGGCGAAACAGTTAGCATCGCCGCCTGTGGCGCGGGAGACCCAGGGTCGGAACCCACTCAGGGCAGACCAGTCAACATCACACATATATGGGAAATATTTTGACAACTGTTTGGCCTATCCGGGCAATATTGGAGTCGTTTTAGGGGTTTGATTATGCTGAATCAATTTCTGACATTTTCAAAATTCAAAATGGCTGTTTAAACCGGAAGTGACCATATTTTAACCGCCAATGGGTCTTTTTGATTGATTTTAAGCCAATTAGAGGACATATAACTCATGCATTTGAAATAATTTTTAAAAGTATTCAATTTATTAACTAGAATGATACAGCATAATGTTGCTGTTGTTGTGTTGGAAGCACCACTGCCCTCCAACTTAAAACTCGGCTAGCGTGCGTATGGGCTCAGTGGTTTCCAGGCAACGACTCCAGCTGCTCGTTACACGGCCTGTCCGCAGCCCGACCTCCGATAATTGGTTAAAGATGAAGGAATGGTGTCCTTCTATTTTGCAATTTAGTACAAAAATGAATGCAAGAAACCAATTTGATCCGACCCGTGATCCGACCCGTGCAGGGAAGTTACATAGTGCATTCAGACGCGACCCGGCTCAGGCTGCAGCGGCAGCACCATTCATCCTGTTAACCATTTTTCTACCATTGCAATGAGTCTGGAAACATTATTTGAAGGCCGATAAACTCTGCAATGTTGCTTTAAATGTATGAGTTTAAAGGTTGTAATTTATAATCGACATAGAAAAATTCAACAGATCATTACTGTGCTGATGCCTGATTAAACCCCCCATCTTAAAAAAAAAAAAATTGAGTCCTGGCTATCTGCATGTTTCTTCCTGTTTGCACTCTTAATCAGATTTCCACTGAACTTTTAAACTCACACACAAGATTATATTTTGAAAATATTTAGAAGACCTAGACCCTATTATTGATGTGTCTCATTCTAAATTGGTCGGATAATTCATTTTAAAAAATCAGTCAATCAAAAAAATAAAGAAATTTACCTCAAAAGTTACACGGTTAAGGAAAAGATGTTAAAGATTTGGTAAAACAAAAATTACTTTATTTCCATAATAAAGCTTTAGTCCTGTGTCTGCAGCACACAGTTTTGAAATTATATTGTACAACAGCTTTGTCTGCTGGTAAATTTACATTAATAAAGAAGTTCATAATAATAATCAACATCATGTGATGCAATAAAACACAAAATAGATTACAAATAAGTTTTTATAAACAGTTTCATGTCACAATATTCACATCTACAGTCTCACACATAAATATGTATTAAGTTAAGTTGCCATGGCAGCAGCCTGATGGACCTCTTGAAACAGGTAAACCATACAGATGCTGCATCAAAAAACGTAAGCACCAAAGTAGAGCAGTCTTCTATCATAAAAGGAACACATTTGCATGTGCATGTAAGAATATGTTGTAATACTTTAATTGTGGTAGATGTGGCTGATGGAGATAAAAGTGATAAATTCATGGTAGTCAACAAACCAAAAAAGAAGAAAAACAAGATCATTTTACCAGTACAATGTTTTTATTTGATTAAAGACGGGTAAATATTAAAAGTACCAGAGTCATACAACATGTAGGCGCCTACTGTTTTGTGTATGTGACAAATTAATTCAAAGTTTACTCAATTGCAACAAGCTTATTATGATTTCTTATGAACAAAATACATTAACATTGTCAGATCACAGCAGAACATGTAAATACTGAGAATGGAGGCCAGAGACATGTCTCCTCAAGAAAAACAAACAAACAAAATGTGGCCAAAGAATGATCAAACCAGGCTAAGTTTAAAGTACAGCTTCTACTTTACACATAATATCGTATAGTCAATAACATGTGTTTATATAACAAGGCGGGCAGAAGTATGTTTACACATTAGTAACATGTTTATCAAAGCTTGTAGTAGCTATAGGCGGTGAAGTAGATCCTGTGGTGTTGCCACACACACACACACACACACACAGTCATGAGAAAATATTGTTTGCACAGCGAAAGACTGAAAACTGTGTGAGCACAATATCATCATTCTTCGTCCTGGAAGACAGTCTTCAAATTATTCAGGATGGATTTGCAAACTTTATCTTTGAAATCTTGGCCTATGAATGCATACAGCAGTGGGTTAATGCAGCTGTTGAGATAGATCAAGATGGTGGATATAGAGAAACCAATAGCAAGAACATAGTAGAATCTTGGACTGGTTGTAAAATGAAGCAACTCTATTAAGCTCATGATGTGATAGGGGGCCCAGCACAGGAAAAAAGTGATAATAACAGCAGCAATGATCTTAAAGGGGCGTCTAGAGCGCCTGGCCAGGATGAGGTTCCTCCTGAGACGATGGATCATCACAGCATTAGAGGAGACAATGACAGTGAAGGGGAGAAGGAATCCAAGGAAGAAACGGGTGATGGTCAAGGCCTGATAACGTAACTCCTCCAAGTCAAACTCAGATTGTGTGAAATTATTGGAAAGAGAAAAGTCGGTCAAACAGTAGATTTTCTCTTCATCAGAATATGTGTCCTTGAAGATGAAGGATGGAGTGCTGTAAATCAGAGCCAGGACCCAAACACCAAGACTCACATAGGACGCCTTGCGTACAGTTCGGTGGTTCTGGGCCCAGACAGGCCACACAACAGATACACATCTGTCCACACTGATCACCACCAGGATGTAGACACTGGCAAACATGTTCAGGAAGGTTAAAGCACCGTTAACTCTGCACATGAAGTTGCCGAATGGCCAGTGGAAACCCAGGGCTATGTAGGTCACTGTCAGGGGCAGGTAGGCTGTGAAGAGGAAATCGGCCACAGCCAAGTTGAGGAACCAAACTGTTTTAACTGTTTTCTTCATCTTGAACCCGGTCAACCAGATAACCACTCCATTCCCAATCATACCAAGAACGAAGACCAGAGAAAGACCAATGATGGAGAAGATGGTGAGAGACTTTCTCAGCTCAGCAAAGTCAGACATGAAGTCATCATCATAAGCATTAGAGGAGTCATTCCCATCAGAAAGATCTGTAGAATTATTGATCTCCATCCTTGTCTTGAACCTAGCCTGTGACAGAAAAATGAAAAAATATTCATTTTAATTTTTTTCTAAATCTTAATAACAACTTTGATGCGCTGCCTTTAATTACATCAGCTTGAGTGGTCAAACCGTTTCTCTTTTTAGAGACATACCATGATCATGGTATCTGTCATAGTACACTGTATCTGTCTGTATTTGTCACTGATGCCTTATCTTATTTTTTCAATACAATCTTTACACATTCATCTTAAATTCATGTAAATTCAAAGGAGACAATATAGCAAAATTACCTTTCTTAAAGTTGATCAGTGGGATGAGGTTATGTCTTCAGCTGTGATAACTCAGACTGAACTCCGTCAGGGTTAAAATCTCATTTATGTAATGTTGAAACCGCAAGGAGGCGGGACTATAACACAAGAAAAAAAAAGGTTGCAACAAACAATGCAACTACAATTTTGGTCAGGATAACATAGATGTCTTATTATCAATGTGTCTCATTCTCAATTGGTCAGATCATTTCAGTCAAAAAATAAAGAAATTTACCTCAAAAGTTACATAATTAAAGGGATAGTTCAATATTTTGGCCCATTGCCAATTTGTTGCCTTTAATTGTCGGTGCAAGCTATTTTTAGAACGGTGGAGCAGAGCCGCGAGCTACTCAGAGCAACGCTATGGAGGCTAATGGGATTTCTTGGTCTCACCCGGTTCCTTCACACCTCCGCCGGCTTTCCCGTCAACATCAGCGCGCCCCTGATAACACACTCTGGACTTCATCATCAGTTTTTTTAATGACCCGCCCCGCCCCGCAAATAAAGTAAACATGTCTTGACCCACACCGCGCGTCACTAGTGTACAGACCTCCTCAGCCTGAGAAGGCAGATATGATTATCTTCTTAAACAAAAACTGTTTTTGATTTGTCATCATGACTGCTCCAGTGTTTGTTTTATTTTGTTGCATATACATTCACCTGTTCTGCAGCTCTTTGTATGTTAGACTGCTTGCCAAGTTTCAGTTTTATAGTTACAGTTCGGGACCCTCCCTTTTAATTGAATACCATAGTTGGCTAAATCTATTTTTGGAGGCCTTTTGGAGGTCTTACAAGCTGTGTAAGATGTATGTTTGAAGTCCAAGCATGCATGCAAAAATGGCCTGTGTGAAGAGTTTGTCAAATAAAAAAACATCCTGTGAAATAAGTTGTGACCTGTTGACCTGCACCTCAAAGAATCGGAATCGAGAATCGTTTAGAACAGAAATCGAAATAGGGAATCGGAATCGGAATCGGAATCGTTAAAATCCAAACGATGCCCAACCCTGCTCATAGCGTGGTGAATGTGCAGGTCACAACTTGAGCGTTTTTTGGAGGGTTGGATTGTGTATTTGATCAGTTTGATGAGGGAAACCAAGAAATCCCATTAGCCTTCGTAGCGTAGCTCTGAGCAGCTCGCGGCTCTGCTCCGCTGTTTTAAAACGTGGGTGAGTTTTAAAGTTGGAAACTTTCTGTTCTGATTTTTGTTTCATCTCTATTTCTGTCAGATTCTTTAATCTTCCCGTTGCTTTTCCCACCTTTCCTTCAGTCCTGGCTTTATAATGCCTTTAATTTCTATTTCATTCTCTATTTGTCTATTGTCTCCTTAATTGTCTTTCATTCCCTTTCCTTGCCTGGTGTGCTGGTATCTTTTAAAAATGTCCCACTATGATCATTTAAATAGTGTTTGTGGTTCTTCGAAAAGATATCAGAGCCAGTGTTCACAAAGCATATTATCTTAGCACTAAGAGTATTTCTAAGTTGCACTATACTGGCATCAAAGGGAACGTTTTGTGCTAAATCCCACAACTATAAGCTCCTATAAAAATAAAAAATTAAGACCGTTGCAATAGTGAAGTCTAGAAGTTATAAAGTCAGGAGGAGAGAGGAATGAGAGTGCTTCAGAGTCGAACAGCAATAGATTATTTTTTTTGGACAGCCACTTTTTCAATTTCACAACATTATGTGTGAAACAAAAGCATTGCCAGGTTTGAATTGGATGTATGTTGTATGTGGGTATCATCGTTTACTGATATAATGTGAATCATCTCCAGTTTCTCACAAATTGAGATGTGCATTTGTCATGATTTATTGCTTTAAACAATTATCAGACTTGACTAAAAAATATAAATGTAAAAGATGTTCTCAGAAAACACAAGAATAGTTGCAGTTGTGTGACACAATTTATTATCCATAAAACATACATTTAATTATCTTGGTGTGTTATAACTGAACAGACAAAAAGTAACAAAAGATAGTGACTGCACAGAGAATATACATACAGTATGGTAATTACACACACCAACAATCTCACAAGTCCGTTAATATATTACTGATTCCTGTGTAAAATCCTAAAAGTTATCAGAGGTGATAATTCTACTTAAATTAAAAAATGATAGAAAAATCTTCACACAAAATGAACACATTTATTTCAAGTCTTTTCTATAAAGTCAATATTATATTGATGTCTCCAGACATAACAAAAGCAGAAACAGCCTCTGGAATAGAAGTTTGTTTTCCCTTTGGTAGGTTTTATTTCTCTCTCAGAGGTCCTGAAGCAAAGATTACACATTGTGACCACAGGGGGGCGCTCCACTCACACAAATGTAGACTGATCACACCTTTACCTATTTTCAGTCTATAGAGCAGGGGAAATGTACTATGATTCACTTTTAGAGCATAAAACTACATCAAAGTTCTGTGTTTTACAGAGGGTAAATAAACAAGACACCAATTCCCACATGAACACAAACATATCTGACCTCTAGATTAGTATCAGTCATGTTGGTGATCAATCAGGCTCAAGGTTGTGAAGCAGACACACACACCTACATTACACCACATTACACTTCCTCAGTGGACGTGCTGGGTTTACACTGAGACTCAGAGGGAGCGGGGTCTTTGAACACGTCGTCCTCCATCCCTTCTTCTATGGGTTTCATCTTGGAGGTCTTGGTGCTAGGGGATTTTTCTAGAAATCAAATATGTTACAACCCAAATTGATTAGACATGTTTATACATAAATTGCATTGTGTGTACTTAAGGATGAAATAATGCATGATCATGGCTCGTAGTTAATTAAAGAGGTCACATGATCACAAAGGAGACAAACTGTCGTCCAACAGTTCACAGTAGGAGAATACACTCAGAAATATACGCTGCATTGAAATAAAGCAGTAATATCAGTGTTTCGACCATTTACTCAGGACTGAGACGAAGTGTCTTTGGCAGAAATCACAGCCTCACATCTGGATTTAAGTATTTACAGCCATTTTAATTGAGTTCGATTGACCTTCTGACTGACTCCAGATCTGCAAGATTGTCCCTAAGCCACTCCTGTGTTGTCTTGGTTGTATGTTTTCACAGTTATTGCCTAGTTGGAAGCTGAATCTTCAAGGAAGAGCATAAGAGTATTCAAGCTAAAAGTAATGTGATATTGTGTATTTACAGGAGTTAAGCTGCTAAGGTTAAAGTTAGTTAAGGTTAAAATCATAATTGAACAGTGCTTTAATATGTCTTTCATTAACTTTGGGTACTGTAAATATGGGTTTTTTTCTATTTATTTTCAAGATTAATTTCTAGTAGTTTAAATTAAGTATTTGATCTTGGATTATGTTGATTAATCATGGGTTCTTGGGTTACATTTTCCTTGAATTTCTATTTGTGTCTGTGTTTTAGGTTTTTCACCTGTTCTTGGCCTTTACGACTTTCAAAATAAAAGAAAGAAAAGAAAGAAAGATGATTTTGGTCCAGTCCTATTTTCCAAAGCAAGCTGCCTTTTCAAGTGTTTTCAAGTCTCCTAGTGTTGTGGTACTGAGGACCACATTTATCAAGGTCTTGGTCTTGACCAAGACTAAAGCCAAGGTTAAATGTCTTGGTCTTGGTCTTGGTCTTGGTCTTGGTCTTGGTCTTGGTCTTGTCTCGGAATCAACTAGATTTTTACTCTTTCTAACCTAACAATAAACCCCTTGGTCTTGCCTAAGTCTAAACCCCCTCAAAGTCTTGGTTGTGGTATGCTCTGGTCTTGGTCTGGTCTTGGTCTTGGTATGCTCTGGTCTTGGTCTCGTCTTGGTCTTGGTATGCTCTGGTCTTGGTCTCGTCTTGGTCTTGGTCTCGTCTTGGTCTTGGTCTTGGTATGCTCTGGTCTTGGTCTGGTCTTGGTCTGGTCTTGGTCTTGGTCTTGGTCTTGTCTTGGTCTTGGTATGCTCTGGTCTTGGTCTTGGTCTTGTCTTGGTATGCTCTGGTCTTGGTCTTGGTCTCGTCTTGGTCTTGGTATGCTCTGGTCTTGGTCTCGTCTTGGTCTTGGTCTTGGTCTTGGTCTTGTCTTGGTCTTGGTCTTGGTATGCTCTGGTCTTGGTCTCGTCTTGGTCTTGGTCTTGGTCTTGGTCTTGGTCTTGGTCTTGGTATGCTCTGGTCTTGGTCTTGGTATGCTCTGGTCTTGGTCTGGTCTTGGTATGCTCTGGTCTTGGTCTCGTCTTGGTCTTGGTCTTGGTCTTGGTCTTGGTCTTGGTCTTGGTCTTGGTCTTGGTCTTGGTCTTGGTCTTGGTATGCTCTGGTCTTGGTCTTGGTATGCTCTGGTCTTGGTATGCTCTTGGTCTTGGTCTGGTCTTGGTCTTGGTATGCTCTGGTCTTGGTATGCTCTGGTCTTGGTCTGGTCTTGGTCTTGGTCTGGTCTTGGTCTTGGTATGCTCTGGTCTTGGTCTGGTCTTGGTCTTGGTATGCTCTGGTCTTGGTATGCTCTTGGTCTTGGTCTTGGTCTTGGTATGCTCTGGTCTTGGTCTCGTCTTGGTCTTGTCTTGGTCTTGGTATGCTCTGGTCTTGGTCTTGGTCTTGTCTTGGTATGCTCTGGTCTTGGTCTTGGTCTCGTCTTGGTCTTGGTATGCTCTGGTCTTGGTCTCGTCTTGGTCTTGGTCTTGGTCTTGGTCTTGTCTTGGTCTTGGTCTTGGTATGCTCTGGTCTTGGTCTCGTCTTGGTCTTGGTCTTGGTCTTGGTCTTGGTCTTGGTCTCGTCTTGGTCTTGTCTTGGTCTTGTTATGCTCTGGTCTTAGTCTTGGTCTTGGTCTGGTCTGGTCTGGTCTTGGTCTTGGTCTTGGTCTTGGTCTTGGTCTTGTCTTGGTCTTGGTATGCTCTGGTCTTGGTCTTGGTCTTGTCTTGGTATGCTCTGGTCTTGGTCTTGGTCTCGTCTTGGTCTTGGTATGCTCTGGTCTTGGTCTCGTCTTGGTCTTGGTCTTGGTCTTGGTCTTGTCTTGGTCTTGGTCTTGGTATGCTCTGGTCTTGGTCTCGTCTTGGTCTTGGTCTTGGTCTTGGTCTTGGTCTTGGTCTTGGTCTTGGTATGCTCTGGTCTTGGTCTTGGTATGCTCTGGTCTTGGTCTGGTCTTGGTATGCTCTGGTCTTGGTCTCGTCTTGGTCTTGGTCTTGGTCTTGGTCTTGGTCTTGGTATGCTCTGGTCTTGGTCTTGGTATGCTCTGGTCTTGGTATGCTCTTGGTCTTGGTCTGGTCTTGGTCTTGGTATGCTCTGGTCTTGGTATGCTCTGGTCTTGGTCTGGTCTTGGTCTTGGTATGCTCTGGTCTTGGTCTGGTCTTGGTCTTGGTATGCTCTGGTCTTGGTATGCTCTTGGTCTTGGTCTTGGTCTTGGTATGCTCTGGTCTTGGTCTCGTCTTGGTCTTGGTATGCTCTGGTCTTGGTCTCGTCTTGGTCTTGGTATGCTCTGGTCTTGGTCTCGTCTTGGTCTTGGTCTTGGTATGCTCTGGTCTTGGTCTTGGTATGCTCTGGTCTTGGTATGCTCTGGTCTTGGTCTGGTCTTGGTCTGGTCTTGGTCTGGTCTTGGTCTTGGTCTTGTCTTGGTCTTGGTATGCTCTGGTCTTGGTCTCGTCTTGGTCTTGGTATGCTCTGGTCTTGGTCTGGTCTTGGTCTTGGTCTTGGTCTTGGTCTTGGTCTTGGTCTTGGTCTTGGTCTTGTCTTGGTCTTGGTATGCTCTGGTCTTGGTCTGGTCTTGGTCTTGGTCTTGGTCTTGGTTCCCGTCTTGGTCTTGGTCCCCGTCTTGGTCTTGGTCTTGGTCTTGGTCTTGGTCTTGGTCTTGGTCTTGGTATGCTCTGGTCTTGGTCTCGTCTTGGTCTTGGTCTTGGTCTTGGTCTTGGTCTTGGTCTTGGTCTTGGTATGCTCTGGTCTTGGTCTGGTCTTGGTCTGGTTTTGGTCTTGGTATGCTCTGGTCTTGGTCTGGTCTTGGTCTGGTTTTGGTCTTGGTATGCTCTGGTCTTGGTCTCGTCTTGGTCTTGGTCTTGGTCTTGGTCTTGGTCTTGGTCTTGGTCTTGGTCTTGGTATGCTCTGGTCTTGGTCTTGGTATGCTCTGGTCTTGGTATGCTCTTGGTCTTTGTCTTGGTCTGGTCTTGGTCTTGGTATGCTCTGGTCTTGGTCTGGTCTTGGTCTTGGTATGCTCTGGTCTTGGTCTTGGTATGCTCTGGTCTTGGTCTGGTCTTGGTCTTGGTCTTGGTATGCTCTGGTCTTGGTATGCTCTGGTCTTGGTATGCTCTTGGTCTTGGTCTTGGTCTTGGTCTGGTCTTGGTCTTGGTATGCTCTGGTCTTGGTATGCTCTGGTCTTGGTCTGGTCTTGGTCTTGGTATGCTCTGGTCTTGGTCTCGTCTTGGTCTTGGTCTTGGTCTTGGTCTTGGTCTTGGTCTTGGTCTTGGTCTTGGTCTTGGTCTTGGTATGCTCTGGTCTTGGTCTTGGTATGCTCTGGTCTTGGTATGCTCTTGGTCTTTGTCTTGGTCTGGTCTTGGTCTTGGTATGCTCTGGTCTTGGTCTGGTCTTGGTCTTGGTATGCTCTGGTCTTGGTCTTGGTATGCTCTGGTCTTGGTCTGGTCTTGGTCTTGGTCTTGGTATGCTCTGGTCTTGGTATGCTCTGGTCTTGGTATGCTCTTGGTCTTGGTCTTGGTCTGGTCTTGGTCTTGGTATGCTCTGGTCTTGGTCTGGTCTTGGTCTTGGTATGCTCTGGTCTTGGTCTGGTCTTGGTCTTGGTATGCTCTGGTCTTGGTCTCGTCTTGGTCTTGGTCTTGGTCTTGGTATGCTCTGGTCTTGGTCTTGACTCGTTCTTGGGTAAGGTGGTCTTGACCACAACACTACTCTCTCCAGTCAAACTTACCCCAAAATGAATGCCTCCCTCCTACTGGAGCATGGAGGAGGTACAACTAAATCAATAGAAATACCTGTAATAGCTGTAATCTTATCAGCTGACGAGGCGACTTACGGAGCGATGATCCAGTGGATCCTCCTCGTAGGATCTGGTTGAGAACGTCATCGGTGTCGTTGGTGCTTGCCAGGCTGTTCCTCATCTGCGTCATGGACAGCTGAGAGCAGAGGCTGGGCTGACGTTCCATCTTCTTCACCGCCTGGGTGTGATGTTATCAAAGTGTTACAACTGAAACACAACGTTTGTGCTAAAACGAACAGTAACCTAACCGCAGAACCTGGCCTACCTTGTCACTGAGTGTGGGGTCGTTCAGAGAGTACAGTTTATTGGTGATGTCTTTGCCGATGAGGTACCTGAACACCTCATTGAGGAAAGTGTCTGACTCCAGGAAGAAGGTGAGCCTCTCGCGAGACCAACACATGTACCTACAGTCCTCCTCTGCCACGATCGTCACCTTTCAAATCAATCAAACACAGTAACGGAACAATCAATCCATGGTCAGACAAGTCTTTTTTACTTGAACACAGTTAAGCACTGGCAACATGAATGGTGTACAGCCGTCTAATTCATTGGTCTGTTTTTATTTTTTTTATTTTACCTGAAACTTCTCTCCTCTGTGCATCTCAGTGGACCTGAACTCTGGAGAATCAATGAATGCATGGTTGTAGATGTTGTGGAGGAAATGGCCTCTGTACGACACCTTCATCCTGTCACAGAGAAATGTCAAAGTCAAAACTCTGATCAATCATGAATACAACAATTCAAACAATAACATTTACCAGACCTAGATGTTGTATTACTGTCTTGGAAACGGTGCTGTGGGTGTAATCATGTAATGTTGCAGTGCTTTCATGTGTTAGTGGAATGACTGGTACAACTGAAAAGTGTGTGAATGTGAGCAATTATCGAACTAAGCACCTGCTTAGGGCCCCTTGACCGTTAGGAGGCCCCCAAGAGCAATAATGAAAGGTGAATGTGGCTGCGGCTGAGGATGCGATGCGGTCATATAATGCAAATAACAGTGGTGAATATTCCTGCAAATCCAACATCTTGGCATCGTGTGGAGACAAATGACACATGTGAGGTCAGATAACAGCATGGTGGAACTGAAGGTCCCACGCATGTGGCTGGATTGGTCAGTAGGCAAAGCTGTAGATTTTTAAATGAATGGCTGTGGGTTCAAATCCCACTCATGGCATGCAGGTATCCTAGGTTTGTTAGATTTTTTCAAATTACCTTGAGTTTTTAAAACACTGCAAGACAAAGAGTACCGGGCGTTCCAGTTTTAAAGACTCGGGCCCTGAACCCTCACTGACTTAGAGTAAATGACGTCGGCTTTAAAGGGATAGTTCAACATTTTGGCAAATTGGCCCATTGCCATAATCCCTATAGTTTTAGGAGTAGGTTTGTTACCTTGAATTGTCTGTGCAAGCTATTTTTAGAACGGCGGAGCAGAGCCGTGAGCTGCTCAGAGCTACGCTACAGAGGCTAATGGGATTTCTTGGTTTCCTTCATCAAACTCATCAAATACACAATCCAACAACTCCAAAACGCTCAGGTGGACAAGTTGTGACCTGCACATTCACCACGCTATGAGATAATAACAGAATGTTACGAGAGAGAGTGAGACGACAAGAGCGTTTTGGAGTTGTTGGATTGTGTATTTGATGAGTGGGATGAGGTAAACCAAGAAATCCCATCCCAAATGCCAGTTTTAAGTGACTGAGTGTGAAAGGGCTCCAGATGCTGTGATAGGAATGGGACAGCATTTATCCCCCTTTTTGGACCAAGACCAGGAAAAGGACTGGTACCCGGGCCAGAACCACCGATTCTGAAACCGGGACCAGAACTAGAACCAGAACCAGGTAGGGAAAAGGGAGCAAAAAATGGGACCAGAACTAGGACTGGTACTGGAACCCCAAACCAGATCGGGACTGGAAACAGGAATCAATCAGGACCCCAACCAGCCCCAACCACCTGAACGAGACCGAACGATACTGAAAACGTGATTCCCATGTTGACAGAGATCATACCATGACAATGCCATGGTAGTTTTCACGTTTCTTAAAACACATCAAGGTCAGAACCACAAGGTCCATATTCAGTATCAGTATGTATCACACCAACAATATTAAAGGGATAGTTCACCCAAAATTGAAATTTTACTCATTATCTACTCACCCTCATGTGGACTAAGGGCTGGGAGAAGTTTCAGAGTCCTCCGTGGCTTCTCTGAGTTACAGGGGGTCTCGGCGTAGCAGTGCATGTCAATATAACGGTTGCAAATGGATACCAACTGTCTTCGTAACAAGAAGACACACCAAAAAACATCCAAATACCTCCATGCTGCTCGTATGTAATGTCCGTCTTGTATTGAAGCCTCGAAATGCGAAATTGTCCCGAAAAAAATTAAATAAGTCTATATTACAAGCTTGTTTTGTAGCGGAAGCTTCTAGAAGCTCCTCTTCCCAGTTCGTCTTCCGCTACAAACAAGCTTGAAATATAGACTTATTTAATTTTTTTTGGGACAATTTCGCATTTCGGGGCTTCAATACAAGCCGGACGTTACGTACGAGCAGCATGGAGGTATTTGGATGTTTTTTGGTGTGTCTTCTTGTTACGAAGACAGTTGGTATCCATTTGCAACCGTTATATGGACATGCACCGCTATGCCGAGACCCCCTGTAACTCAGAGAAGCCACGGAGGACTCTGAAACTTCTCCCAGCCCTTAGTCGACATGAGGGTGAGTAGATAATGAGTGAAATTTCAATTTTGGGTGAGCTATCCCTTTAATCAAACACTTAAGGCCTGTACATCACATGAAAGATGACTGTAAGAAGAACAACAGCAACACCCAGAGTCCAACAAACAGCACATACTTTCCTTTGAGGAGGATGCTGAGACGTTCGTCCACCGAGGTCTTGTCCTCAGCAGCGTAGGCCTGGCCCTTCTTCACCGTCTGGATGGTGCAGAACTGGCCCGTCAGCCTCTGAAACTGAGCCTCCTTCACATGGAGGGGCTCGAACATCCGCTTGTAGACTGTGCGCAGCGCCCGGTCGATCTTTATCTGAAAGAACAGAGCAGAGCAGAGCTGAGCAGAGCCACAACACTTGGATTATCTTTTGCTTCTGTGCTCAAGATGAAATAACATTCAAAGAGCTGGTGAATTAATAGTCGTAAAGGAAACAAATCCTCAAGTGGCCTGCATGGATTTGATGAAACCTGCATCTTATTAACATAAAACCATGGAGTGAACCCAGGAGGACATGCTGCTGCTTCCTGCCTGACAGTAAAAACTCGGATGGCCTGAATATAAAGTGACTATTGTGAGTGTGAATGAGGACGGACATGTTGTAACTCACTGGCCTTCGCTTGTACACGAGGAAGAAGAAGTGCATGAAGTTGACGACCAGAAACACCACATTCCAGACCATCACGTCCAGGTTGCATCGGTACAGAGTCGCCCAGGAAATCAACAGGCCACATCCTGTTTTGGGTTAAAGACACGGGACAAAGTCAGAAGATACAATTTAATTCAAAGATTTCAAACTTCAAATCTTCGATCTGACTTAAAAATCAACATTATGTGTAGCTGCAGTGGTTGTTCGTCCAAGTTATAGTATTTTATCACAACAGTGGAATGAAAAGTCACTAAAATACTTAAAATATCCTAGCATTATAAGTATAAACTGATTATACTTGGAATTTATTACTATAATTATTATAATATGGTAAATTGGAGTCAATCATGAATTGCATTAAATGTGTCAGGAATTAACAACTCTGCTAGAATTAGCTAAAAGCTTTACATGTTTATTACTTTATTGTTATAACATTTGTCTAAAATAATGTAATTTATTACATTAACATAATTGAATCAAAATTAACATTAAAATATTATTTAATTGTGCATTTTATTCTACAATTATGATGCATCTAGACTAAAAAAGGATGTTTTAAAGTTGTCTAAGAGGACTAACTACTGTAGCTCTGTGAGTTTACTCTTCCTCTTTACTCTGTTCTTTTTCTCTAGAGACCGGCTTTGGCTAAAGGTCAATGTAAATAAATGAACTGTCAAAATTACAACCACATTTCCCATAAATCTACTGCTTCCTGTCTCCACTCTCCTTCCAAGTGGAGGATAAACATGTTGGAAGTGCTTTTTTTCTTTTTTCCATCCCTCTGCCATTTTCTCCTTCAACTTCCTTTATCTCTGCTGTATCTCGGCTCTGCTGAAGGGAGATCGCTCTGAAACGTCCAAATCTTCTGCACAATGTTAAATAAACTAAAGCAAATCCTCAACAGCAGGCTGGTATAATAAAGAATTAATGCTTTGATGCACAGGAGAGTTTAGATGACAGTAAAGAACTGTTTTTTAAGCCGTCTCTCTTCTCTACTCTGCAGCTCGGCACAGGAATGCCATCGACGGGGCGACGGCGGACGGACCTGTCATCAGGAGGAGGCGCAGCGTGATCATGTGCAGGGCCAGAGTGGTGGGGATGAGCAGGCCCAGCAGCAGAGACAGGTTCCCCAGATGGAAGAGGAGGTGGTGGGCTTGTTCCCACTCCTGGCACTCGGTAACGTTGGCCATAGCCGGGACCTCGGTGGTGGATAAGAGGAACGAGGGCATGGTGCTGTAGAGAGGGGGGTGGTGCCCCGAGGTGGACGCCATCCTCTAAAGACTGTAGGACAAGGTCGGAGGAAATAGGCTTGGATGAAATGTTGAAGGTTTTTTTTAGGACATAATGATGTTACAATGAAGGAAAATAAATAAAAGCATGTGTTTATCCACACCAACTATGTTTTACTGTGTATTGTTCCTATTAAAAGGGAATTTGCTTTGCTGCTTTTTGGCAGTTATTATGGTAATAACATTACCAGTTTCATCAGCCACATTTTTCCTGGTGCAACATTATCATTCACTTAGAGTTAAAGAGGAACTATGCTACATTTTTAACAGCTTTGGAGTAATTGTGATGGTTAAATAAATGACTTTTGCAAAACAACTTTGCAAAATCAGAGCCTCTGACCCGGTGTCCCAGCTCTCGTATCTGCAGCACCGCGCCCCATAACCTGTAATCTCTTGCTTATGACAGACAAGACTACATAAATATACACATTATAACATTGTATATGATAAATAATGTTGTCCGCCGCTCTACTGATTGATTTCTCGCCGCGCTCCATTGAAAACAAATGCACATGGCTGAGAGGAGGGTTAGCAAAAATGGACTTGCATAGTTCCTCTTTAAATTACATTTCTATATTCAGGCTTCTTAAAGCTGTGGTGTAGTTATCGATATATCCTGCAATTTTTGTCGCTGTTGAAAAGACTCAGTGTCCTGGAAGCCCTCCTCCTCTTCTTCCCTGCAGCTCCAAAACCATCAGAAACCAGTGCAGCTGAGTAAACTGTGTTTCAGCATAATGGTTGTTGACCAATGATGTAAATATCATCACTCAGTCAGTCAGTCAGAGGCTGTGTCTGAAATCACTCTCTACTCACTGTATAGTGACTATTCCTACTCCATAGTGCTGTCCGAATGTATAGTGAGAGTTAATTAATATACCCTATGTGGACAAAAGTAGTGTACAGTACAACTGATGGTCACTAACCAAGCAATGAAAACCATAATGCATTGCAGTTGTGCGTTGCAGGAATGTTTTAATTATGTGGCAGTATAATAATAATTAACTGTGTTCGAAAGTGTTTTCATTAGCTCACTAATATAGAATTCCTTTTATAATGAGTAGGGAGAAGTGAATGAGTGAGTGAGTTATTTCAGACACAGCCAGAGACTTTCATAATTACAGGGCTGACCTCTTGACCCCTATATAGTATCTACAGAACAGATTAAATGGCCCCAGTTATGATGTTTTAGACTGTTATCATCAGATTGTATTTATAGCACAAGGATCTCCACATATAAGGCAACACTATTGTGTCCCTAAGGTTAATTTATATCCAAACAGGGATCAACATTAATGCTGTCTGCAAAATATCACAGAAGCAGAGTTTTCTACAGGTTTTGAACAGGAGGCAGCGAGGGACAAAAGGGGTTATTGTCTGGACCATTTTATAATAATCAGCTTTTATAGTATCAGCCGATTAATCAGGTAAACTATCATGATCATATCAGGCTTTTAAAAATCCTCTATCAGTCGACCTCTAATCTAAAGTATCTACAATAGCCTATAGGTCTGCTTCTTTAAATAGTAATACTTACAAATATATAAATCTTGTTAGGCTAGTTAATGCAAACTATAAACCAACCACTTGTTATTAAACATTTATAATGCATTTATACATGTTTTTTTTAACTTCATGCACAATTTTCATCTGAATTTCAATGCATTTTCTATCTTTTGAAATGTAACTGTGAGTCTTGAGATAATCCTGACTATAGGCTTGTGCATGGAGCCGCTCGTGTTTTAACATTTGACCGTTTCCACTGCATCGTTCTGCTTTGGTTCATTAACGATGACACATTATCTGATTAAAAAAAACAAAAACATTTTGCTGAATAAAGTTGTGTTGACTTTCCGCCTGTGAGCGCCTCCACTCTGTCCCTGTCTGTGTAACAGTATCTGTCGCTGTCTTTCCCGTCACATGTAAAAATAGATGCTCTCACGCTGCAGCAGAGCAGACAATTCTTCACAGATACAACTAAGAAGAAAACCTTACCGATTCAGCAGCTGTCGTTAAATCTACGGGTCAGTGCGACAGAGGAAGAAGAGGAAGAAGAGGAAGAGGAGGAAGAGGAGGAAGAGGAGGAGGAGTGGTGGTGTGGATGAAGGAGCAGCGGACTCGGTGCTGTGTGGTGACCGCAGCCTGGACCCTCAGCTCGGGCTCTGCTCAGTGTGACCCGCACATTCCTCACCCTGACAGTCACTGACTAAAATAGGCAAGAAGCGGAGGAGCAGAGGAGCTGCAGCGACCACGAGCTCCGACAGGGGGCGACACACACACACACACACACACACACACACACACACACACACACACACACACACACACACACACACACACACACACACACACACACACACAGGCATGAAGCGTGTGTTACTGTAATGTCTAATATCTGATCCATCCGAGTTATTATCTAGCATCAAATAGATCCATATTATTATCTGGTATCAGAAAACACTGATGTCCAGGAAATATGTGTGTGTAAATATACAGGTATGACCAAACCACTGAAATAGCTACTTGTGTATATAGAGCCTTAATGAGTGGGTGTGTACATACATACACATACACACACATATACATATGCATATTTCCAATATATCCCCTACATATATATATATACACATTACACACACACATGGTGCATACACACACATACTATATATATGTCACACACACACACACACACACACACATAAATGTCACATTCACACACGCACATCAAATACACACATATATGCCGCATACACACATAAACATATGCATATTTCCCATTTATACACACACACATATGGTGCATACACACACGTATGCCACATACACACCCATACTCATGTCACATTAACACACGTCACATACACACACACAGACACATAGTCACACATACACAGGTGCATATTTTCCATAAATAAACACACACATCTCATATACACACACACATGGTGCATACGCACACACATCACATACACACATACTGTATATATGATAGATAGATAGATAGATAGATAGATAGATAGATAGATAGATAGATAGATAGATAGATAGATAGATAGATAGATAGATAGATAGATAGATAGATAGATAGATAGATAGATAGATAGAAATAACACATCTACACTGTAAAATAAAGTATAATTTATTACACCACTGGTTTATTTACATCTACATTTTGCATTTTGTACAGTCACTACATCCATAAAACACTCAAACATCTACTGATCCTGAATCCTACTCAACGTTACACAATCTTTTCCTATTAAGACTTCTGCAGTCACATTCATAACACACATAATTAACAGCTTTTAATTAAACCTTAAGGAGCCTAAAGCTGATTGACCGTAACATTATTTAAACAGCACAATCTGAAGCGCAATTCTGGGCAAATTCAACTCAGGGCTGTATTTTCCTAACACTTTAGGTCCTGTTTTGCGCTAGTTGTGTCTGTTCCCGCATCGCCACGGCAGCAATGAATGGGAGCAGATGGAAGTTCCGCTGTTTAGGCTGTTCACATCCCTCAAAGCCGCAATTTTTTTCCACAGACAGTGTCAGATGGCTCCTCAAACATGCACCGAGAAGTTTATTCACTTCAAGCAAGCCGACATGTTTGTAAAACTAGATCTAATTCAAAGTCTCGCCAAGTTGACGCTCGGTGTGTTTACGTGCAGTCGGAAGCTCCCGTTTGTGTCATAAACACAGGAATATCAACTCTTGACTTGCTTGAAGTAAATAAACTTCTCGGTGCATGTTGTGGAAAAAAAAATTGCGGCTTTGAGGGATGTAAACAGCCTAAGCAGCAGAACTTGCATCCACTCCCATTCATCGCTGCCGTGGCGATGCGGGGACAGACACAACTACCGCAAAACAGGAGCAATTAAACTGAAAATCTTCAGATTCCTTCTTTTTTTAGACCTAAAATGTTAGGAAAATACACCCCCGAGTTGAATTTGCCCGGAATTGTCCTTTAATATTTGGTGTTGTTTTGCTCTGTTTTGTTTTCCTTCATGAATCCCAGCTATTGTTTTGTTCTTTGCACTTTTATACTGCACTTTATTCCCACCTGTATTATTGTAATTATCCGCTTTGAGAGTTTGTATCTTCAATTGCTCAATAAATATGTTTTGCACTATATGCCTATGAGCTAGTTTACTTCCAGGTCTGTGTACTGTATATGTGTGTGTATGTGTGTGCATGTGTGTGTGTGTGTGTGTGTGTGTGTGTGTGTGTGTGTGTGTGTGTGTGTGTGTGTGTGTGTTCAGGCAGTCCTTCCGCCCTGTCCCGGCACTTGCAGGAGGACGTCTGCCTTTTCTAATTCTGTCGCGGGCATGTGGCAGCAGCTCGGCAGGCGCAGGTCGAAGCGGTGGCCGGACTTGTTGGAGGCCTTGTCGCTGAGGGAGTACAACTTCTCCGTGATGTCGTTGCGCACGACCAGAGCGAAGATCTTGGCGATGTAGCGGTGCTTGGCGAACAGCAGGTAGAGCTTCTTCCTCCTCCACGCCACGTACCTGCACGGGTTGTCGGCTCGCAGCGTCACCTGTGGAGAATCAAACATGATGATGATTATGATGATGTGTTATTATTATTATTATTACAAATTAGGTCGGAAAGTTTTCCCCCTTTTATTTCAATCAAGTTTTTGAGGCCAATAGCTAAACTCACACAGAAACTTACATTCAAAAAGCAAATGAAAAAATATCTTGGAATTTCATATCTGTAAAATAACATAGGCTACGCGCACATACACACAAACATACGGGTTTTATGTAGGGTCGTAGGTTTTCTTCTTGTCATTTTCATTAATTTTACCATTTTATTTTATTTTATCACCACTGTGCATTGGAGTATCTTACAGTACATACGTTCTTTGATGCAGATGATCATCCAACTGTGTAGATTTAAAGGGATAGTTCACCCAAAATTGAAATTGCACTCATTATCTACTCACCCTCATGTCGACTAAGGACTGGGAGAAGTTTCAGAGTCCTCCGTGGCTTCTCTGAGTTACAGGGGGTCTCGGCGTAGCAGTGCATGTCCATATGACGGTTGCAAATGGATACCAACTGTCTTCGTAACAAAAAGACACACCAAAAAACATCCAAATACCTCCATGCTGCTCGTATGTAATGTCCGTCTTGTATTGAAGCCCCGAAATGCGAAATTGTCCCGAAAAAAAATTAAATAAGTCTATATTTCAAGCTTGTTTTGTAGTGGAAGCTTCTCGAAGCTCCTCTTCCCGGTTCGTCCAACTGGGAAGATTCGTCCAACCCAAACCCGATTCGGAGAGGAGCTTCGAGAAGCTTCCCCTAGAAGACGGACATTACATACGAGCAGCATGGAGGTATTTGGATGTTTTTTGGTGTGTCTTTTTGTTACGAAGACAGTTGGTATCCATTTGTAACCGTTATATGGACATGCACTGCTACGCCGAGACCACCTGTAACTCAGAGAAGCCACGGAGGACTCTGAAACTTCTCCCAGCCCTTAGTCGACATGAGGGTGAGTAGATAATGAGTAAAATTTCAATTTTGGGTGAAGTATCCCTTTAATGTAAACTTTTGTTGACTTTTTTGTGTTGTGATTGTTAATGTATGTTTAAATGTACTGGTTTTAAATGTGGAGTATTTATTTATTTATTTATTTATTTATTTCGGGCATGTTAGTTAGATCAATCATCATCACACTTCATCTTAGTTCAAATAATACAAACACATGGCCGAAAGGGAAAGCGGGAGAAGCAAAAGCTTGTCTAGTCCCGCCCCCGTTGCCCACAGAATACATTATCTTCATCATACTTTTTTCTTATCACAAGTATGATAAGTAAGAATGATAATGACAGTGAAACTCTAAAAAAAAAAATGCTCTAATTTATACAGTTACATCATAAAATTAACATTTTAATCATATAAATGCAATATTTTATCAAACGGATCAATGATACTTGACTCATTATTCACTGCCTGGATGTAATAAACCACTTTTTGTCCCTAAACTGTTATTAGTGAGGACTTGTGGGATGGCAGCTGTTACTGATGGAGACTATTCGACCTCCCGCTGCTGCTGCTGCTGCTGCTGCTGCTGTGGAGGTAAATCTTTTAAACGCAGCTGCTAAACTCATAGTTTCATCTTGAAAACAGGGTCAATACTCACTAAAGTAGCTGGTGGGTATTTAGGGCAGCAGTGTAGTGTATGTGCGCTTCAGTCAAAATAACCTGCAGTGTGTGTCTGTGTGTGTTCTTGGGTAAAGAGGGAACATCTACCACAGTGCAACAGAATGACTAAACAACTTCCATTACTAATAATAATGACATAACTTTATTTCGGACACACGGATTAGGTCCGTAGAGACAAGACAATGAGACAATAAAAACAAAAAAGAAAAGAAAAAACTGTAAAACAATGAATCAATTTTAAAAGCTCTTATAGAGACTGTTGTGCCTGTGTTTAAGGAAACCAGATGTAAACCGACAGCAGCTCTGCTTAGTTAATTAATGCCTTTAAAATAGCGTTCTTGGACATGTCCAAACTAGACATGAGTTTGTCGGTATAATCACTTTGGAAAACGACACATCTGTTGCAAAACATTAAAAATGTTACTAAAAAAAAGATCTGTAGCACAAAGAATTAAGGCAATTTTGATTTTTTTTTTTAGCTAAAATTTGATAAACACAGAAAACCTTAAAGGTCCAGTGTGTAATAACTGGTGAGGTTTATTGGCAAAATCTGAATCTACTACCCATGAATATATTTGTATCAGTGTACAATCGCTGTAAAATAAAATTTGTTTGGTTTCCGTAGCCTTATAATCCTTTTATAGCTACATCTAACAAGGGTCTTGCTTTAGAGAGCGTCGCCATCTTGCACCGCCATGTTTGTATGGCAGCCCAAACGGAAAATCCAGCCAGCCAGAGAGCATGTTTCAAGAGTTTCGCATTCATAAATAAACCAAAGAAACGAAGTAGAAGGTGGAAGGAAAGAAGGAGGAGGAGGAAACAGCAGAAATATGGTAAAATGGTTTAAATCTTCACCTCATCGCTCCATGCTCCTGAAATACTCCCAGTCGTCCCAGTTGTGTTTTTTTTGTCCTCGGAGGCCACCGTCACTTTGCCGACGGGAAGGGTGAGCGCTGCAATCTAGAATCTGAACGCTCGATATCACGGTTTTATCCCCATTTTACACACTGGACCTTTAAGTGTTTTTCTTTTTGTTGCTGTTGTTTTTTTGGATATGCATAAGTTTCAAAATTCAGTGTGAGCTCATGCACACCTGTAAAAAGTCTTATCGACAGGTGCGCAGATCAAAAACGGAAAAAGATTCCTGCACACTGTGAACTTGCAAAATGAAACGTTGCTCTGTCTTTCCAGGATTAAAAATCATTCTGCAGGTTCACAGCGTGTAGGAATCTTTTTTTCTGGTTATGCAGAAGAAGTTACAACGAACCTGGAAGACGCCCTCCTCTGACGGTCGGAGAGAGTCCCACTCGGGTGAATCCATAAACTGGAAGGGGTAGATGTAATGCAGGAACTCTCCGTTAACGGTCACACGGACTCTGCAGGAGAACGGATGAGAAGTTACAAGAAACAGGACACAAAATGATCTTCAGTCATACTGTATTGTTTTTTTTGGGCACATTGAGACACAAAATGCCGCTGTTGTATCTGATGCTCATGTGTGATACAGATGTGCTGTGAATAAACCGACCACTGTGAATGTGAAAAGCACTTTGCCTGGTTGTTGAGACTTGAAAAGCACAATATAAATTCAGTCCATTTCATTTTCATGCTGAGGTTTTTCAATTTGTTTTTTTGGCTTCGGGTCTTCCAGAGCAAAATGTTGGATGAAGAAACCGTGTTGAAGGAGTGAACTTCGCTCCAGATACATTACATTCAACAGGCTTTAGCTGCACATGCTGTGATGCTGTGAAAGGGTTGAATCAACAGAGCAAATACAGCCACTGGAGTTTGAAGTTAGGGTTTTCAACTACGCCTCTTTATCCAGCTACTTGAGTTATTTTGTATTTTTGTAAATGTGTCATTGTTTCGGCCTGCAGCATCTGTGACTGTGACGTCTCAGCTGTGGATGAGGTCATCTCTGATCTCTGGAGAGGAGCATCAGAGATAAAGTGAGCGCTTCCTTATCTGAGGTTTGGAAAGCTCGTCTTCAGAGACACATGTGGGCGTGGGTGTGAGACGTCTCGCCTCGGCACCGTAGACACAGTGACATAAGTTTTTGTTTTATTTTGACTCTTTGGGTTATTTGCGCGATGCAGTTGTTTTAGAGGTAAATGCAGAGACTGCTTGTCGAAAAACTGCCCCCGACGGGAACGTGCATCAGCGGTTTTACATGAATTAACCTCTAAAACAACTCGAAGTTTGGGTTTGTTGATTATCAGTTTATTGTCCTACAGAGAGGACATTTGTTTTGCTGTGGCTGTAAAGTAAAAGTAAGGAACTTTATTAAAACTTTAAAGGGATAGTTCAATATTTTTGGCTAATTGGCACATTGCCATAATCCCTATAGTCATAGCAGTAGGTCCGCTGCCTTTAATTGTCGGTGCAAGCTGTTTTTAGAACGGTGGAGCAGAGCCACAAGCTGCTCACAGCTACGCTACGGAGTTGTTTTAGAGGTAAATGCAGAGACTGCTTGTCAAAAAACTGCCCCAGACGGGAACGTGCATCAGTGGTTTTGCATGAATTTACCTCTAAAACAACTCAGTCTGGTAACGTTCTGTTATTATCTCGTAGCGTGGTGAATGTGCAGGTCACAACTTGTCCACCAGAGCGTTTTGGAGTTGTTGGATTGTGTATTTGATAAGTTTGATGAGGGAAACCCAAGAAATCCCATTAGCCTCCGTAGCGTAGCTCTGAGCAGCTCGCGGCTCTGCTCTGCCGTTCTAAAAACAGCTTGCACCGACAATTAAAGGTAACGAACCTTCTACTGCTATGACTATAGGGATTATGGCAATGGGCCAATTTGCTGAAATGTTGATCTATCTATCCCTTTAAAGTTCTTATAAAGTTCCTTACTTTTACTTTACAGCCACAGCAAAACAAATGTCCTCTCTGTAGGACAATAAAAACTCTGATAATCAACAAACCCAAACGTTCATACCTACAGATCTACAGTATAAGTGTGTGAGGCTTTGTGGACGGTCACCTTCCGGCCAGCAGCACTGACAGTTTGTCTATGGGAGTTTTCCCCTCGATGGCGAAGCAGTGGTTCTGCTCCAGGCTGTGGATCTCTCCGTCGCAACACTCCACGATCTTCCCAAACTGGGTGAGCGACACGCCCAGCCTCTTGAACATGCACTGGTACAGCTCCTGAAACTCCCTCTCGAAGGACACGCTCCGCAGCCGGTAGGCCACGTGCACCACCTGCCCCAAACACGCGCAGAAGAGCGCGAAGGTCCACAGGAAGGTGTCGGTGGTGCAGGGGTCGGTCCATGCCCACAGCGTGGAGCAGAAGAAGCCCAGCGTGAGGAAGGAGAAGAGGTAGAGCAGTCCGTAGAAGCCGCTGCCGCCCATGAAGCCGAGCACCAGGAACATGTGTCCCAGGTGGAAGACGGAGCCCTCGACGCCGTCTCTCCACGAGTCGCACAGCGGGTAGGTCGGCTCCTCCGGCTCCACGGTGTAGTTCATGGCTTCGAAGTCCGGAGGCTCCATCGGAAAGTGCGTAAAAGTGTGCGTAAAATGTGCGTAAAAGTGGATCAGAAGAACCAGCGGAGGAGAGGAGAGGAGAGGAGAGGAGAGGAGAGGAGGCAGCAGCCCGGACGGAGACTGGAGCGGCTGAGGCACGAGACACACACACACAAACACACACACACACACGGTGTCAGTCCAACGGTGGCACACACACTTACACACATAGATACAAACACACACACATACACTCACTAGTCTGTGGAGTCAATAAACGACCGGAAATAGTTTTGATAGAAAAAATAAAACACTTTAGTTGACGTTCACTCATCTGTTACTGTCTGTGCCAAGAATTAAGGATTATTTATTTATTTATTTGCTTATTTCTTTGTTCGTTTGTTTGAAAAGACAGACTCATTTTATTCTGTAGTCCCTCTGTCAGATGTTAAAGAGCATGCTAAAATAAACAAGAACAATAATACATAGTCTGGGGTTTGCCTTTTCTCCTCCCCTCTCCTCATGTTATTCTGTATTTCTTTCAAACTGTAATTGCAATGGGATCAATAAAGTATCTATCTATCTATCTATCTATCTATCTATCTATCTATCTATCTATCTATCTATCTATCTATCTATCTATCTATCTATAACAATAAAATACGACATTTCAGACATAAAAAGGTAACACATTATTACATGTACACAATTTGAAAGACAATAAAGACACATCCACTTTGCATGATGCTCTTATATGATAATAATAAATAATAATAAAATAAACATCAATGTTCACATTCTTGTTTGTTAACCAGAAAAAATAAGCAGGTAAGTGAATGGATGAAATTCAACCTTAGGTTAAATGAATAAATATGATTTGTTTAGTAGCAATATCATGTTATAAATGAAAAATCTGCGTTTTAAAGTTTCAATTGCTCTATTAATATTAAGTGGGCTCAATGTGGCATCTCAGATATATAGATATATAAAGATAAGATAAGAATATTCCCTATTAGTCCAAGGATGGTGAAATTTGCAGTGTTGCAACAGCAAAGTAAGATAAAAGAGTAGTAGAGTATTTTATTAAGAATAAAAAGAAAATAAAAACCAATAGAATATTAAATATAAAAGCACTAAAAAGTGACAATACACCTGAGTTTGATATCGTTATTGTACATATTTGAGTTGAGAAATATATATAACGCCTATGCATATCGCACAGTTGGGATGAAAAACAGTAGTTAACATGAATATCGGATAATTATATTTATACGTCCAGATGTTTATGAGCTTCTTTATAATCTGCATTGTATTGTGTGACTTTGTATTTTTTGGTATTTTTAAGTGTCAGGTCAGGAAAATGTTTGTGTGATCTAGAAAAATACATATCAAAGTAGCAAAGCTTTTATTTTGACAGGCAAAGCAACAACACAACTCTGTGTGTGTGTGTGTGTGTGTGTGTGTGTGTGTGTGTGTGTGTGTGTGTGTGTGTGTGTGTGTGTGTGTGTGTGTGTGTGTGTGTGTGTGTGTGTGTGTGTGTGTGTGTGTGTGTGTGTGAGACCTGGCAGCAGCAGCAGCCATGTGTCTTTTTATAACCAGTTCAAAAGATGGAGGTGGACGTGTTCCCCATGCGAGCAGTGAGTGGCCCCAGACTCTGAATGATGAATATAGAAATGGTGATGAACAACATGAATAAATTAATGAATAAATCAACAAATACAACAGTTTTTTTTTTTAAGTGGAAAAGCAGCTTTTAATGAGTTCATTCAGTCAGAGAGTGAACCGATTTCCTGTGGTTGGCTCATTAATCAGAGCTGAGGAGACGCTGGGTTGATGATCTTTATGGACCAGAATAGAAGTGGTGTGTGTGTGTCGTCGTCCCTCTGTATCTACCTGGCCAAGGTGACTCTGACTGTGTGTGTATGTGTGTGTGTCTGTGTGTGTGTGTGTGTGGATGGCAGATCTGGGGCACCAGCAGCAGCGGCAGAGAAGGACGGACAGAAACCCCCGGGTGTGTTTCACATCATGTCATAAGGACGAACAGAGCCGGTCCAGGTCTGACTGACCCAGTTTCATTCAGACGAGCGCTGAAGGATCCCCAGAACCAGATTGTGTGTGTGTGTGTGTGTGTGTGTGTGTGTGTGTGTGTGTGTGTGTGTGTGTGTGTGTGTGTGTGTGTGTGTGTGTGTGTGTGTGTGGGGGTGTGTCTGTGTGTGTGTGTGTGTATGTGTGCGTGTGTTCTCCATTCATGTTTGATTGCATGTTTAAGCCTCATAAGGGAATTTATCCGTATGTGAGCAGCAGCAGGCAGCAGACACCTAACACCGGCTATTTATAGAGGATTTCCACCCTGGACAGCCTCTGTGTGTGTTTGTATGATAGTGTACAGTACATAGGTAGTAAAGTGTGTGTGTATGTATCTATATTAGGCTACATAACTTATTATTAAGTTTGACTGAGATCAGATATCAACAGTCTTTACTCATGTTGGTGTGTAAACAGAGAAAAAAGCACATGTGTCAATCATCACAAACCACTTTTCAACACAAAAAAACACACGTGAGAAACAAATGACCATTATAAATCTCCCCGGGTGTTTTCTGTCAGCCCTCGGTTTATTTTTAGTTCTCCCTGGATAGTAGCAGCTCCTCAACTGTTGGCAGGCCGGTCGTCACTGGACTCCTCTGGTCTCAGGTTCAGTAACTGCTGCTCAACTTCAACTGTCCCGACAAACAAACTGGAACATCTATATATATACAGTATATGTGTGTATATATAAAATGATATAGTGGGAAATTAAAGACCCCACAATGGAATAAAAGTGTGCTAAAATAGTTTTTCATGAGCTAAAAGTGTTAAAAAGCTGTTAAAGGTGCATTATGTTCACTCACCAGCAGGGGGCGCCTGTTTTTCTTTGCTCACAACGCTAAACATGTTTCGTTTAAAGTCACTAATGAATGGTAGTTTTTCTGTAAACACACCGTTGATGGACTGGAACACTTAGCCTATATATGTATATATAAAATGACATAATGGGAAATGAAAGACCCAACAATGGAATAAAAGTGTGTTAAAATGGTTTTTCATGAGATAAAAGTGTTAAAAAGCTGCTCAAGATGCACTACATTCATCTCGCCAGCAGGGGGCGCCTGTTTACGATTTCAGCAGGAGTTTTTCTTTGCTCACAATGCTAAACATGTTTGGTTTAAAGTCACTAATGAATGGTTGTTTTTCTGTGAACACACTGTTGATAATGACATTTAAGATTAGCCTATTGATATCCTAACAAAGAAACAACCACATGCTCGTGGTGTTGAACTTAACTCTGTCATGATCGGTGAGTTGAGTCTTCGGCAGCCCTGGTTAAACAGCTCAGTTTATAGTCTGGATAACATGAAACACTCATCTGGTGCTTCACAGACTCTGGAGACTATTTTAGGAAGCTCAGTTTCAGAGGGGGAGAGGAAGAAGACGTGAAGGCCGGACTGAGACATAAACACTAGAGGGCTGTAAAGAAACGTCCCTTTAGATCTACAGCACTAGGACCTTTATAGGTGCTACACTGGTCTGACAGATCTACGGTATATAATTACATTGTCTGGGCTCACTATCAGATGTTGAATTGGAAATTATAGGTCAAAAGTTATTGATTTGAAGGTTTAAACTGTCAGATACATCCAGTGAAGTTAAAGGGATAGTTCAATATTTTGGCAAATTGGCCCATTGCCATAATCCCTATAGTCATAGCAGTAGGTTCAATACCTTTACGGTGCAAGCTATTTTTAGAACGGCGGAGCAGAGCCGCCAGCTCCTCAGAGCTACGCTACGGAGGCTCATGGGATTTCTTGGTTTCCCTCGTCAAACTCATCAAATATAGGCTACACAATCCAACAACTCCACAACGCTCTGGTGGACAAGTTGTGACCTGCACATTCACCACGCTATGAGATAATAATGTAATGTTACGAGACAGAGTTGTTTTTGAGGTAAATACAGAGACTGCTTGATGAAAAACTGGCGCCCGACGGGAACGTGCATCAGCGGTCTTGCATGAATTTACTATTTCCGTCTCGTAACGTTGTGTTATTATCTCATAGCGTGGTGAATGTGCAGGTCACAACTTGTCCACCAGAGCGTTGTGGAGTTGTTGGATTGTGTATTTGATGAGTTTGATGAGGGAAACCAAGAAATCCCATGAGCCTCCGTAGTAGTGTAGCTCTGAGCAGCTCGCGGCTCTGCTCCGCCGTTCTAAAAATAGCTTGCACCGACAATTAAAGGTAACTAACAAATCACTCAATGGGCCAATTTGCCAAAATGTTGAACTATCGCTTTAAGATGTTGTCCTTTCATGTTCTTTACTTTTGATCTTTCTTTTATCCTGTTGTGATAATGTGAGAAAAGCAGTTGAGGATAAGACTCAGGAGGAAGAGGCCGTTTGCCGTCAGACGTGAGTTTGATCTTAAACAGTTTTTACAGCCGTTCATCTCATCTCGTAACCAACCCAACCCCCCCGTCAAACCACTAGTGTCCAGAGATATGAAGTCTGCTCCCTATCATTTACCACAATCAGGAGTCATTGTGTCCTCTCTTCATACATAAAGAAAGAGAGGAGAAAATCCCTGTCACTCTCTCTTGTTGCCTGTCCATCAGTGATACAGATGATGAGTGTTCAAGTCTTTAACAACAGAGGAAATGAAAGAAAAGCCTCGGCGATCAGCTCAGAGAAAAAAAGAAAGAATATGGAAAGCAGATTCACTCTCCTTTTGTCCTCCTCCTCCTGCATGATGGAAGAAAAGCTGACAGGTGATTTCTATCTGCCCTTTTTCCCTTTTATTCGTGGGATACCCCTGGAGAGTCGTCTATTCTTCCATGAAACACACTTCCTCCGCTTTACAGAGTCGGAGGGAAAAGAGACGGAGCAGTGAACTGAGCTACAGGACCTTTGTCCATTAAACTGTATGATGAATTATTTATTTATAATAATTATTACAGTCTGACAAAATGGCATTTTTCATGGTACGACATGAGCAACGCATTCGATTATTATTGTTTTAACATTCAAGATAATAAACACACTCTTACTGAGATGTGTAAAACTTTTGATGCTGTTTTTCTCTGGAAGAATTGTATTCCTTTAAAGGGGACATATTATATGGAAATGTCACTTTTTGAAGGCTCTTTAACATATATTTGGGTGTTTGTCTTGCTCTCCGGTCTCCAAAATGTGAGAATTGACAAAAAAAATCAGTAATTTGCAGCCTCCCTAGGTTAAAATCCATGTGTTTTTACAAGCTGTTCCCTCAGTTGTCATCCAGTGATTTGCATTTAAAGGGACAGGCACTGAAACCAGCCGTTCTGAACAGGGCTGTATTGAGAGGATGAAAAGAGCTGTGATGTTTGATCCTTGGGGTATTTTGACCAAAGCATGTCACAGACATGTCTTTAAGACACCTGGGAACTATTTTAATTTGTGGGAAAGGGGGCATAATATGTCTCCTTTAAATTGCAAATCTCAAGGGTCAAAGGTCAGGAAAATATCAGCAGAAAACCCACTGTTGCTACAATAAGGTTTCTGTTATCCATTGATCAACATCTTTACAACTATTTACTGCAAAAACATAAAAATAAAATACGCAAAAAATGGAATAGGTGATTAAAACTAAAAAAAAAAGATTAAAACTAAAACGTAAATAACAACTAAATCTATAAAGAACAGTGCAGGCTATTTGATCTTTGAACACTTTAGCCCCATGTAACCTGCCATGTTTGTGTTTGATTCCTCATCTTCTTTTAACCTACACCCCGTTCTTTGTTTTTATGTTGAAGAGTGTTTTTCTGTTTTATGAGTTTCCTGTTTTTATGATGATTGTATGTGTATATCTCAATTGTTGTTGTTATTTGAGTTAGTCAGGTAGTAGTCTGTGAGTCCATGTAGCTGCCAAAGTGACACGAACATCATCTGTCAGGAGGAATCCAACTGATAACAACAAAAATAGAGAGAAAAGGAGGAAAGATGGTGGAAAAAAAGGTGAAAGAACGAAGGAAGGGAGAAAAAAATCACAAATCCTGGTGCATATCCAGTCAGGACGTTGTGACAGTGACAAACCACAATCATGAACATTGTTATGTGTTAATCTCAAGCACCGGTGTCTCCAACCAGGAGCAGCAGCGTCCTCTACTGTTTGCAAAGGGAAGTGAAAAAGCTTACAGCACCTACTGTATAGGTTTGTATTTTATTTGTAAACACTTGGTGCAGTGAGTGCCGGTAAAAGAGCCTCGGTTTATTAATATTAAACGATGCAAATGCATTTTGGCAGATAAATATACAAAGTCATTTTATTGCAAATTCTCATTCAAATCATTCACATTTATACAGAGTATTTACAATTAACATGGACGTCGCTGTTCTGTACATACCGTATATGTCTCTTCAACATGTTAAACATCATCAATTTGCCCATCTTACCCCCAAAAAACCCATGAAAACATAACAAAAAGTACCGTTTTCATATAACAAAACAACATTTTTAAGTAAGTAACACTAAAAAACACAATAAATCCTCGTGTCGTCTCAGTTGGAAATTCTTCCTCAAGTCGTTGCAAAACCAGAGAATTTGTATTTGAATCTGCAGGAAATTAAATATTCTGCACATTTCTGAATCACATCTATTCAACGATGTTCAACTAAAACTCAAAGTCAAACGAAAAAAACAAAAACAAGCACCTCAGTAACAAGTGTCTCAGCCCTTTTTGGGATAAGTACCAGGAAGTCCAGTCCGTCACAACGTCTATAATTAATGATCATAATGACCAATGAGTGCTTTGTTTTAAACACCTTTGTTATTTTAGTGTTTCATAATTACTACAACAAAGCAGCTGCAGTTCGACGTGTTTGAATCACATCAATAATGATTATTTTTATGGTTTTTGTGGAAGACCCTGAAGTGGAAGAGCGTTCAGATTTAAAGGTCTCACACAGTAATAAAGGTCCATGTTGTAGTGTGATTATTGATCAGCTCTAGGTTCGATAATAATAATACTGTCAAAGTATCAAAGCCTCGGTCCACAGAGAAATGCACACAGCCTGTATTAAAAAACTGAGCCTTTAAGAAAAAAAAAAAAAAAAAAAGCTGTCAAGACTTCCTGTGACTTTGTGATGTCATTCAGTGCACACAGCCAAGCCCCGCCCACCTGGACCCACAGGCCGGACTTGCAGGATTTTGGTTTCTCTGAGTGTTTCTATACCTGAAATCTGCTTCTTTCTTCTTCTTTTTTTAAATTGTATCATTGAGTCACCAATTAATTAATTCACCATATTTTCCCTTCACATCAATCAGGTCTTTGTTAACTCATTTTATTTAATATTTCCATAGTTTTTCCACCACCCATTCTTGTACCAAACTTTACAAAAGCACACGTGTTTATTTAATTAAATGTCTGCCGTTCCACCACCACCTCACAAAAACACACATATATCCTTCTGTATCTACAAATACACATCAACACGTAGCTTCCTCTCCTCTTCCTCCTCCTCCTCCTCCTCCTCACAGAAGATAAAAAGTCTGTTGTTTTCTCTTTGTCTGGGAGAATAAACTAAACAAAACACTAATGTACAGAGCTGTAGGCAGTGGTACAGACGGTACGGACATAAAAAACAAAACAGAAAAAAACAGAAAAAGAGAATAAATAAAGTAGGAACAACAGCAGGTTTGCACTAACGTCCAGTAAACACGTTATTGGGCTGGTGAGTGTGCAGCTGGTTTTACACATCGGGTCATGATGGGAGGTCAGGGTGGGTGCGGATGTAGTGGATTACTTAAAAAGGAAAGGTTCATATTTTCCGACACATAATGAACATGATAAAAAACAAAATAAAACAACAAAAAAAAACACCTTTGTTCACGTGAACCCAGTAAAACGATAAACACAAGACCTATAGGAAGTTATAGGAGACTTGAGTTACACCTTTTACACCACAATTACCGGGGTAGCAGGTATAAACTTATTCTAATCCTCCTTTCATAGTCAGCGATGTTTACCCAACAGGACACACATGTAATATCACTACATTCAGTTACAGAGCACACACATACCGTATATACAGTATAGGTAAAGAAACAGTGAGCTGCTTGTGATTGTTAAGTTAATAAAACTAATGTCAGGGGCTGCAGCTCACTGTGGAGATGGGTGTGTTTACAGTGTGTGTGCTCTGAAAGATGGAAAAATTGATGGAAAATTTAAATCCTGACTAGTCGCTAATTATCTGTGATTTCTTTTGACTTGAGTGAATCAGACTGAAACCTAAAAGCCCAATGTTTGCAGCTGGACTGTGGGAAAACACAGATATTTCGGACAGAAATGGAGATTTTAGTCTTTGATCACTTCACTAGACTGAAATCAATGTAGGGAAGGACGATGTGAACAGGAGTTATTACCAGTTTCATTGTTCATATACATGTTTGCAGATTGAAATCTGAACCTATCCTTTAATCGTAGATGAAACAGTACAGATAATTCCCTTTAAATTAAATTAAAGTGGCAGTGTAGGTTGATTCTCAGGACTGAGAGACCAAACGGCACCAGAGCAAAAAGGCATGTAGCTCTAAAACATGACGTGACCTCCTCTTCCTCTTCCTATAGGTGAGCTACTGAAAACTGTTCAGCAGAAAAAAACTCTCTAGTTATATAATAGTATGTGCTTTTAATTTAAAAAATAAAAAGTGCCTTCTCCTGGTGGTTAATAATAACAAATATCAACCTACAGTTTCACATACAACAGGGAAGCATCGAATCACTATACAGTGCACTATACAACATTATGCTGTGTGTCTTCCAATCAATTATTTATTTTAAAAAAAAAAACCCACTCCCACTGAGAGATGTAGAGAAACAAAATAATAAAACCATGGTCACTACGTCACTATAAACCCAGCCAACAACCGCCATCGCGCACCGCTGCCTACCATCAACAGTATCCAGTGTTTTTGTCTTCAGTACGACTTCTCAGGTCATGTGCACACGCAGCCGGGTATTTATTTAGAAAAACGAACATCCTCCCTCTCTGCCTTCGTTTCTGATTGTTTTTCATAAAATATCTTCATCTGCACAAACCCGGATAAATACGCAACCGATTTATTGGGATTTATTTGATTATCTGCGGAGAGAAAGTTCTCCTTTGCTCCTCAACATAATGATGCACCAAAAAAAAAAGCGTTTGGACGAATGTTAATTAAAAGCGCCGCTTGATCTCACTGTGAATAGCTGAAAGATGAAAGATCGCACAGTGAACAAAGGTTAGCTTTGATCGATCGAGCTGAAACCTTCGCACCTACTGGATGAGCCCAGAGAACTACAAGCTACCATGATGACAGCTGTGTATAAACTGTTTTCTCTTCTGTATCTGTAACATCTATTGCACATCTGTCCGTCCTGGGTGAGGGATCCCTCCTCTGTTGCTTAGCCTGAGGTTTCTCCACATTTTTCCCTGTTAAAAGGGTTTTCTATGGAGTTTTTCCTCAGTTGATGTGAAGGTCTAAGGGCAGAGGATGTTGTTATGATGCCGTGTAAAGCCCTCTGAGACAAACTGTTTGTAAAAATGGGCTATACAAATAAAATTGCCTATGAAGTGAGATTGTACAACGTGAATGACAGATTACTTTGTCTCTCTGAGGTTGATTTGCTGTTCAACATTACTCCGTGTTTGTAGAACAGATGTGTTGTATCATAAAATGTTGCAGTTTTCCAACCTACATGACTAACTGGCGTGCACAAGGAAGACGGAGTATGTGGAAATTGAAAATATACACTCCCACTGGCCATTTAACTATTCACTGAGATGTTTCCAAGATATTTCTATATTCTTAGATAAGAGATTCCCTTCAGCGATTGGTCATTCCTATGGACTTGGCAGTGACGCAACTAAAATTCAGTTTACGGCTCATTTACTGTTGTAACTCAGAGCACTGAGACCGACACTTAAGATTCAGTCCTACATTTCCTTAAAAGCGTGAGTAAAACGCTTGATAAATAACTCTTAAGTGCGTCTTTCAGCCAAGAATTTTTCTACTCATAAGTCGTGTGTTGTTAGGAGTAATTCTAGGAAGCTTGGTAAATACGGCCCCAGGAACCTAAAAATCCTGTTTTCCCTCGTTTATACACGGAAGCATAAAACCAGAGTTCACCCAAACCTCCACGTTGGCCAGAGATTTCAGAAATAATAATTTTCATTTACCTAAGTCTAGGGACGGGTCGGCTACCTTCCACATTTGAATCGATACGGTACCAATACTTGGTACCTGGGAACCAGTACAGGTATTTCACTTTTTGTGTGTATGTGTGGTAATTAAAGTTATTTTGTATATAAAAAAAATAGTTCAAATTTTTTATATTTATTTCCTTAGCCTTTAAGAGTATTTTATGTTTTAAGGATGGGAATCGAATAGTTATTCAATTAAAAAAAGAATTTGAATAGTTCATGACTATCTTGTCTTGTTATCTTGTCAAAAATGTAAATGTTCCTTTTTACTGTGGCAGAAGGAGAAACACGGAGAAACTCCTACAGCCTCAGAAAGTTCTGTGTGAAACTCTGTAGGTTAAATAAAAAAACTAATGAAACTGAGGCGCAGCGCAAACTCTACAAGGTGCCGACTTTGATGAGAACCGGAGAATATTCACGTATTGACGAGAGGAAGAGACTTCGTCCTCGTTTAGATGAGCTCTCATTACGTGACGAGGACTTTATTCCCGCTGTGATGAGAAGCGCCGCTGCCGTTTACGATATTCTCCGGTACCGATTCTCATAAACAGATGTAATAACAGTGTTTTATTTTCAAATGACGGACGGCTGTTTTTCAGGCGAAGGTGCGTTCAGGTACCGAAATGTGGAACCGTTAGCCTAGAAATCTAGACGCACCCTAGCGGTAGGTGGGTCTAGAAACGAGCCATAGGACCTTTTTGAGTCTCGAACACCGTTTGTGTTCACCAATCACAGCACTCTATCTGTTTAGAGAGTCGTTGGGCGGGCTTAACGCGATGACGACATACTTGCGACCGTGAAAAACATGACAAGATGGCTTTGGCAAAGGAATCGTTTGAATCGGCGTTGGCATCAACTTTGAAAGAATTAAACTTGTCATTTTCTTTAAAAGTTGAGCAAGAAACTGCACTGAAGTCGTTCATTTCGAAGAAGGATGTATTTGGTGTTTTGCCGACGGGATATGGGAAAAGTTTAATCTACCAACGTGACTTCATCCTGCTCTTTGCTCTGATTGGTCGTAGCGCTACCCTATTGCGTGCAGAGGCAGTTTGAAAGACA
The DNA here is from genome assembly GCF_905171665.1 of Trachurus trachurus. Taxonomy (NCBI): domain Eukaryota; kingdom Metazoa; phylum Chordata; class Actinopteri; order Carangiformes; family Carangidae; genus Trachurus; species Trachurus trachurus. The sequence continues at coordinate 28,254,183 of NC_139902.1, read as the reverse complement.
GCCTTCATCCCGCCCCCTGGATTGAGCCGAGGTCTACCAGTCGTTGCCAAACTAGACATTTTAACAGGGTTCCTACACATTTGAAATTTCCAAATTCCATACTTTTTCCAGACCCTAATTAAAAAAAAAATTCAAATAATTTGTGATATTTGAGTAAATAGTTGTGCATTATATAAAAAAAAATCATGCAATTAATCATTTGTTTTCATTATTCTGAATGTGTATGCCATTATGTCACCAAATCATTTCCAGGAGATTGTAGCTAGGTACAATAGCGTGTACAAAATAATTAACCCAAATAACTTCAGATAAGACCAAACCCAGATAAGTATTAATAAATAAATATATTTCCATACAATAGTTTCCATTTTCCATACTTTTCCAGACCTGGAAATGTATAAAATCAAATTCCATACTTTCCATACTTGCATAGGAACCCTGTTTTAATGATATAATCTGGCTTGTCGGGCTATGGAACCGTTTGACTTCACGTGAATCGATACTCGGTACTTTGGTGGGAATTCGGGTCGGTACCAATAGAAGAACCAAATTCGGTTCCCATCCCTTCCTAAATCTGAGTTTCCTTGGGGACAAAAGACGAAAACACATTCAAAGACGTTTGTGTTTTTTCCCCCCCGATACCCGGCGCCGTGTGCACGCGGCCTCAGCGGTCCGTTAGCGCTTCAGAAGGACCCTGGGGCTGGTCCTGGTCTTCATGGCTGAGGTAGTAGACTTGGTCTGGGCGAGGCCCCTCGTCGAGCCCTTGGAAGCGTTGGAGTCGCTACAGACGGGCGGACCACCACCGTCGTTCTCCCCCGTCGAGTCCGCCGCGGTTCCGTTGGAAGAGGCGTCTTTTGCAGCACCTTTGGAATTATGGGTCGAGTAACCGCTGGCTGGTGAAGTACACTTGGTAACGTTGTCTCTGCTCGCGCCTTTGTCTGGGTCGGCGTGGACGTCCGTCGATGTCGCCGAGTCGATAGCAGCTTTAGTTACAGTAGTCCTCGCCGTCGCCGTCGCCGTCGCGGTCGTGGACTCGGCGGTCGCGGTCGTGGCGGACGAGTCGGTCTGATTCCTGTGGTGGAGCCGTTTCTCTCGCACCTGTCGGCACATGACCTCGCTGACGGGGCCGAGGTCGTAGTCCGTGATGGTGACGTCGGTCAGGTTCGCCACCTCCTGAGGCGCCAAACTCAACTTCCCGTCACCTACCTGCTCCTTCACGTCTTCGCCGACACAACCGGCGTCGGGCGTCGTCGTCTCTCCGATTTCAACCGTATGGCTCACGTACTCCTCTTTAACGTCTTTATCTCTGTTGGCCTCCTCCTCCTCCTTCACCTCCTCCTCCTTCTTTTCCTTCTTCTCCGGTCCGACCTCGCCAACATGGCGGCGACCGTCCAGTGAGACGTCCCCGTTGTTGCACTGCAGCGGCGGCGGCCTACACGTCTTTGTTGAGCTGCTGCTGCCGCCTGGAGGAGCCGCGGTGGCGTTGGTGTTGTCTGGCGGGAGGCCTCGCCGCCGCCTGGACAGTCTCAGGACTCCTCCTCCTCCTCCTCCGGGACTTTCTTCGTCCGTCCGTCCGATGGCGGCGGCGCCGTTGGTCAGCGGCGGCGGCGGCGGTGTCTGAGTCGTCCTGCCTGGATTTCTCCCTGAGTTCTGGAGACCAGCGAAGGTCCTGGTGTTGTTGCTATAGAGGTTGGTGGAGGCCGACGGCCGCGGCCCGTGCAGAGGAAGGTGGTGGTGGTCTTTGCGAGGCAGCTGGTGGTTGCTATGCCGCGAGAGGTGTTTGTTGGTGTTGTTGTTCGTGTTGTTGTTGTTGCTTTGGAGATGGCCTCTTGGTTTACTGGTATTGCTCGGCCTCGTGCACGGCCTCGGTGATCGTCTGCTGCTGCTGCTGCTGCTGCTGCCGCTGCCGCCGACCCCTGAGCCCGGCTTCGGGGTCGCGACCGACCTGACGGAGGAGGAGGTTCTCTGTTGAGGGAGTCTGGTTACCATGGTAACCTGCAACAGAAAAATAAAGGACGTGGAGGTCAGCAGCGAATAATTACACAAACAAGTCTGCCAATGGATGACCAATGTTTTGGTGGAGGTGCAATGAGAGAGAGAGAGAGAGAGAGAGAGAGAGAGAGAGAGAGAGAGAGAGAGAGAGAGAGAGAGAGAGAGAGAGAGAGAGAGAGAGAGAGAGAGAGAGAGAGAGAGAGAGAGAGAGAGAGAGAGAGAGAGAGAGAGATAGATAGATAGATAGATAGATAGATAGATAGATAGAGAGATAGATAGATAGATAGATAGATAGATAGATAGATAGATAGATAGATAGATAGATAGATAGATAGATAGATAGATAGATAGATAGTCTTTTTTTCCCATCTGCACAATCTTATTGTGCAAATTACAGATGAATGACTTTTTATGCTGAATTTTGAGTTCATTTTCTATTAAATATTGAAGTTTTCTAGAGAAATTACAATAATTGCTCAGGGAAAAGAGAGTCAATGTCACAAACTGTAGCGCCCATTTATCAGAGTTTATTTTTTATTTTATTTGCATATTTATTCTTACTACTTGTGCAATTATTTACTTTTTCCATTACCATTAATGTATGTTATTTATCATGTCTGTATTTCTGTTTGGTACAGTTGCTATTAATTAATTATACTCTATTTTATCTATCCATAACTTATCTTCTCTGTATGGACAGATAGTTTTATAGCATTAGCTTCTGATGGATGGATAGATGTTTTATTTATCACATACAAGGCTAAAACCAGGGTTAAAAACATTGCAGTGAAATGTAAAAACCAAGCCCACGACTCTACCAGTATAAACACAAGAATGTTATGTGATTCAATTTCAATGTAAAATCAAAATAATTATGATTTCATCTGATTGCACAAAGGTGAAAGTGACTTTCTCTGTCAGTCTATGTTCATTATGTATTGGGAAAATACACTCTTGGAGGTTTTTCTTATATGGTCTGTACTCTATTTTAGCTTTTCTCTGTACATTCTATGTAAAGCTGTTACAAGGGTTTAAGTCTATGTATGGTAAAACCTTGAAATGTATGTTTAGTGTTTTACGACCCCCCGTGGCTGTTTTTGTTACACTCAGCACGGTGCCAGACCATCTAGGGGGAACAGCTGTCAGGAAGTGACGTATGTACTGACAGGTGTTCAAGTGATGTGAGGTGTATATAAGCAAGTTCTGCTTCAGAGACAGTGCGCATCTTTCCAACTGGTGACTTAACTGTTGCTGTTCGGGAACGCCCACTTGCAAGTGAATAAACTGGCAAGACGTTCATCTTGTTTGCGAGTACTCAGTTTGTGAAAGTTCCCACTACAATTTGGTGTCAGAAGTGGGATTTCCTTGGCGTGAGTCGATATTGGACTCAGGACCACCGGGAAGAGTGCACGCCCAAAACCTCCCCAAGAAAAACTGGGTAGAGATGTGGGACCCGGAGGGACTGAGGCCGTGGTCGACTCACGGCAGGAAACCTTGGTGGAAAGCAAACAGGAAGCGTCTTTCTGGTCAGTATTCCACTGTGATTCTCAGAATGTCGAACTGATAAACAACAAATTATGGTTATCAATTACGGTTCTGTAGTATGATCAGGGAAGACTTGTGTGTAGGGATTTAGTCAGCCTGGGGCACTAGGACAGGTCAGGGACCGCTAGAAGACGAATCACCTTGGGATTCCACAGCCTTTGGCTACTAGGGCAGGTCAGGGACCGCTAGGGAATTGCCTAAAGAGGCCTCAAAAAGAAAACGGGTTCTAGCCAGGGGCTACTAGGGCAGGTCAGGGACCGCTAGAGAAACTGCCTATAGGAAAATAACTAAGGGTTCTAGCCTGGGGCTACTAGGGCAGGTCAGGGACCGCTAGAGAAACCGCTTAGAGTGGTACCACTAACAACAAAGGAGCAGTACTGAGTAACACACCTATCCATGCACCAGAACCTGATAGAGGTGCTCCAAATACAAAGTTACATGTTGTGGAATTATGGGACTGAGAGTCGTAATCAACTGGATGTCTGGGTTGCAGAATGTGGGTTTCCTGCTGGAGGAAGCTTTAGTATAAAACAACTAACAGAACGCTAATGGAAATTGCAAGAGAAAGTATGAGTTGATAAAAAAAAAAAAAAAAAAATAGGGAAAGAAAGTCACAGGCAGGGACAGCAGCCTCTAATGTGTTTGTTCAGTGTGTTACATTTAGAGACGTGGACTTGGACTCGGCCCCACCTACCGGCAGTCGACATCTGAGACAAATACCACAGGGGTCCTCCAGCTCCTCAAGCCAGACACCACCAGCGGCTCCGGGTACAAGTTCCTCAAAATCAGGATCAACTCTGACTTTTTGACCTTCTCCACCAGACATCCACAGTTGCTACATCACAAGCAGACTGGCCACCCCCGCAGTCTAAGCTCAGGGGCAAGTACCACCTGTCGAGGTCCACCACAATGGACTAGTCCCCTGCACCGGACAATTAAGCAAATAATGATAGCCAGATACTGCAAGACGTACAAGACAGTATCAACAAGATACGGGCATAAAGAAGAGATACTGTGGTGATGAAGGAGAAGCAGGACATCAGACCTTCACTTCTGATGGGACATTACAATTCCCTTTAGTGGAAGTGACAAATGACTACGGGAGTTTCCAGGACGTGTATAGACAATGGACAGTGGCAGATATGAAGAAGGTTGCCAAAGCCTCCCACAAGTGATCAAGGTGGAGAAAGAAGAAATCATCGATAGACTCATGATGACTCAACTCTATGCATATGACGCCTGGTCCCAGAGGAAGAGGCAGAGGCCACTGGCTGAGAGGACGAGGACGTGGCAATGGTTGCTGCAATTGTGGAGCATGTGGACACTGGGCCAGAGAGTGTCCTCATCTAGGCGACAACTACGAGAGTGTTGACTGACTGGAGGAGGGGTCGAGGACAAGTGCCGCTACGTCTACAACAGCATGTGAGAACACCAATACACAGACACAAACACCTCATGAACAGGAGTAAGATCAATTAGCTATACTGTACATTACCAACTACAGTACATACATAATGCATGCTGCATAATAAGTGACGCCTAAGCTAACACTAAAGGTCGCAGGCCAACCAATTTCATTTTTGGTAGATTCCGGGGCAACAGAATTAGTAATAATGGAGAAAGAACTAATTACTAAACCAAAGATGAGTGAAGGAAAAATAATAAAAAATAAAAATAAATAAAAAAATTTAATTTCTCCTTTCATCTTGTTGTCCAATAAGGGTTGGGACCTTATGTGTGTGTTAGGACTCACTTTAACTGCAAGTAAAGAGGGTGTAGAAATGTCTAGAAAATGCACACTATTATTATAACCTTATAACCTATTAAAAGGCAGAGATCTATACCAGTGACACAAATTAAAAAAACAAATAAGTACTTTTAATTGCATGATTCATTTTTTCTATAGGGTCAGATTCAGAGTGTGGTTTAACAAAGAGCAGGAGAGCGACATTCTGCAAACAGATTACATCTATTGGGATGAGAGCAATTGTGCTATAGGAGTGGTATTACCTGATGAAGTATAACAAATATTCTACCAGGTTACCAATTGAAGTCCGCATATTCCGATAGGAGACACTGAACATGTACAGGAGCAGGTTCTGGAGGAGAAGATGCAGCAGTGGATGCAGCAGTGGATGCAGCAGTGGATAGGGCAGTGTAGGAAAGACCACCGGTGGCAGAGGAGGGGAAGTGAAGGAGTATTTTACCATCCAGGCCTTAAAAGCGTATAATTGTCATTGTAGTATACGTCTTAACGCGCGCAGAAGTGTACACGTTATTCTCACAGAGATTGATCAAAGGGGCAGTGCTTAAAAAGTAACACCAAAGTCATCTTTCCGCCCCTGTAAAGAACAATATCTTTTGAAGCCAGAAGTAATACAAGGCATGACACTAGTGTTTGAGTCATTGCTTGAGGCTGAGATCATTGTTCAATTAGAAAAAGTAGAGATGCTGGCCAGCCCGAAGAATGGAGGTTTGTTCAAGACCTGCAGGCAGTAAATTTAACGGTGCATGCTCGAGTACCAAATGTACCTAATCCACATACTATTTTATCACAAGTTCCACCAACAAGTAAATGGTTTTCTGTTATTGATTTGGCAAATGCTTTTTTCAGCGTTCCAGTGCATAAGGAATCACAGTACTGGTTTGCGTTTTCTTTCAAGGGGAAGACATGGACGTGGACTCGATTACCCATTGGGTATTGTGAAAGTCCTACAATTTATAATGCTGCCTTGAAAGAAAACTTGGACAGTCTGGTGTTTTCCAGGTGGAGGTGCGTTATTTCAGTATGTGGATGATTTGATGATTTGTTCCGCAACTAAAGAAACTTGTTTAGAGGACATTAAAGTAATTGAGACATTTAGCATGGTCACAAGGTGAGTCTACGTAAATTACAATTCGTTCAACCAAAAGTGACCTTTTTTGGGACATGTGATCACAGCTGAGGGTATGGCTCTCTCTCCCAAGCGTATAGTTGCAATTCAAAATATTCCTAAACCTCTCACAAAAACAAAAACAAATAATGTCTTTTTTAGGAATGACGTCATATTGCAGACAGTGGATTCCTGATTATGCGGAAATTGAGGCTCCACTCTCTGCAATGATACATGATAAAGGCCTGACTGCGCATCAGACTGTGACTTGGACGAACAAAGCTGAAGAAGCCTTTGTTTAATTGGTAATGGCTTGAAGACTACTCTGACTTTATGACTGCCTGACATGACTAAACCATTCACACAGACGGTGGATGAGAAAAATGGGTTCATGACAATACTGATACAAGAGCATGGAGGAAGACCAAGACCAGTTGCTTATTTCTCTTCTAAACTGGATACAGTGGGGACTGGCCTCCCGCTGTGTTTAAGAGCGTTAGCTGCAGCAGAGAAAGCAGTGCTGGCATCACAGGATTTGGTAGGATACCAGGATTTGACTCTTTTGGTACCACATGTTATTTATTTTATTTTGTTGGAACAGAAGACGGCTCATCTGTCAGCAGCCAGATGGTTAAGATATCATACTGTTTTGCTTGATATGCCTAACATTACGGTGAAGCGATGTACTATGCTTAACCCTGCTACTCTTCTTCCTACAGAAGATGACGTAGAGCCGCATGACTGCCTTACAGTTATTAATGAAGTTTGTTCTCCTAGGCCGGATCTACAGGATACACCATTGCCCAACGCGGAATTGGAGTTGTTTGTTGACGGATCAGCCTCACGTGATCCAGCCACAGGCAAGGTGTTAGCAGGATATGCTGTGGTAACACAGCATGAGACTTTAGTAGCTGAGTCATTTCCAGCTAACTATTTAGCACAAGCAGCAGAACTTAAGGCTTTGACTGAAGCATGTAAATATGTGATAGATAAAACAGTTAATATACTGATAGCCGATATGCTTTTGGATTTTGGAGCAATTTGGAAACAGGGGCAGTTTCTTACATCTGCGGGTAAGCCAGTGGCTCATCATCAGCAGGTGGCTGAGTTACTGGAGGCTGTTCGGTTACCCAAACAAATTGCCATTTGTAAATGTGATGCACATACTAACGAGTCTGATCCGGTTTCACAGGGAAATGCGAGAGCGGATTCAGCTGCCAAGAGGGCGGCAAGGCTGTCTCTTAAGCCACCACAACTTGTGTCTGTTTCTCAAGATGTTGTAACCCCTACAATTGATTTACAGGAGACACAGGGTAAAGCCATAAAAGAGGAGAAGGCTCAGTGGAAGAAGACACAGGCATGTGTCAAGAATGGAGTATGGTATGGACCGGATGGTAAACCTTGTTTGCCTAAACATCTTTTTCCTGCTTATGCCAAGTTGACACATGGTCAGGACCATGCGTCAAAGGGGCAGATGTAGGTAGACATAAGCAGGTATTGGTTTACAAAATGATTTTCAACATTTGCTCAGAATTTTTGTCAAAAATGTCTTGTGTCTGCAACACACAATGTGGGTAGAGGTCAACAAATGCCCATGAGTGCACACCCACCACCCTCAATGCCATTTGATCATTTGCAAATGGATTTTTATTGAATTAACACCTAGTGACAGTAAGTAATATTGTCTAGTGATTGTAGACATGTTGTAGACAAGTAAATGGGTGGAAGCCTTTCTAGTAACTAAAGCAGATGCGAGTGCAGTTGCTAAGTGTTTAATTAATGAGATCATTCCTAGATGGGGAATACCTAGGAAAATAAGCAGTGACAACGGTACACACTTCGTAAATGTGGCTTTGACTGCAGTAGGTGAGTATTTGGGAATTGACATGAGAACACATTGTGCTTATCATCCAGCCAGTGGAGGAGCGGTTGAGAGAGAGAATGGCACCTTGAAAAACAAACTTGCTAAATGCTGTAAAGAAACTTCCATTGGTCTTGATGTATATGCGGGGAAGAATAAGGAATAAATATGGTCTTAGTCCCTTTGAGATATTGTTTCGAAGACCTTTGAATACGGGGATAGGGCCCCAGAAGAGACAATTGCCAGACATCGCAATGTGTGAAGATGAGATGTTGCGTTATTGTGCAAACCTTTCCACTGTGCTTTGTGATATTCACAGACAGGTGAAGGACGCTTTACCACAGGAGGCGAGTGGATATCTGCACAACCTGAAGCCAGGAGACTGGATCGTGGTGAAGGATTTTAGAAGAAGAGGATGGAAATCAGAGGTGGCAGGGACCATACCAGGTGCTAATGACCATAGCATCAGCAGTGAAGACCACAGAGAGGGCTATGTGGATACATGCAAACCATTGTAAGAAGATTCCAAGAATAGACGGCATCCCTTCTTCAGCAGACAACCTTGCGGAGCAGTGTCAGACAATTGCCAAACAGTTGTGTGGGAAAGTCCGGCTACAAAGGGGAGTGTACACCAGGTACACTCATCTCAAACCCGGTGAAGAAATCAACAACCCCGCCAATTTTAGGGCAAGAGTTTGATATCTGTGAAGTAGGTTTAGCAAAAAGATGATATTCATACAATGGAATCCATTATTCAATCTAACTACAAAAGATGAAGGATGCACCCGTGAAGCAATTCAATTTACAGGACATGTTAACATTCAGAAGCCCAAGGGAAGACGTCAGTGGGCAACATCTAAAGAAAGCTGCAAGAGACTTGCACCTGTATACATCAATGCAACATACTCCAATGTATCGGACAAAACCTTTCGTTGTTGGGACATGCTTTGTGAAGAAAGTTTTGGCCCACAATCATGGCCAAACGTGAAGAATGTGACATCAGTCGAAGCGCAGACGCAGATACCAACACAGTTTATGGGACTATTAAAATGTAATACATGCCTTACAGGATAAATGAAACTCCAAATGTGTAACTTTGATTCCTGACAATACAGATAACTTTACCAATGTAATAGAAGCTCTACAAAACATCAGAGATGATTTTGGCCCATCAGATTCAGCAGGTTACAGTTTCAATAATTGGCTTTCAGACGAGCTAGGGCCATGAGGTGCAAATGATGGTGCAATTTTTAATTCCAAGTTGGTTATGTTTTGGCATAATTTTATGTTTCTGTACCTTTGTACTGACATGCATGATGTTATTACTCTATAGATGGTTAGGAGATGTTGTAGGAGGACATGTGCAATAATATGTACAACTGCATACTAACGATGAAATAAGAAATGTTTCCAACTCCAGGATGGATTCCACCATATTCTGACGATAACGTGACTGTGTAATTTTGATTGTGCTGTGATGTTCTATCTTCATTTTTGGAGTGTATTTTCTTCTTCGATGTGAGCATTGAATGCTCAAGAGGGTGGAGTGTATTGGGAAAATACACTCTTGGAGGTTTTTCTTATATGGTCTGTACTCTATTTTAGCTTTTCTCTGTACATTCTATGTAAAGCTGTTACAAGGGTTTAAGTCTATGTATGGTAAAACCTTGAAATGTATGTTTAGTGTTTTACGACCCCCCGTGGCTGTTTTTGTTACACTCAGCACGGTGCCAGACCATCTAGGGGGAACAGCTGTCAGGAAGTGACGTATGTACTGACAGGTGTTCAAGTGATGTGAGGTGTATATAAGCAAGTTCTGCTTCAGAGACAGTGCGCATCTTTCCAACTGGTGACTTAACTGTTGCTGTTCGGGAACGCCCACTTGCAAGTGAATAAACTGGCAAGACGTTCATCTTGTTTGCGAGTACTCAGTTTGTGAAAGTTCCCACTACAATTACCAGTCTACTTATAACAGAGGTCAACCAAGTAAAGTAAAGTCTATAAATAAAGTCCATATAATATAAAATTAACACTTTGATATTCTTGTTAATTCCACTGTGGATGAACCTATTCATTAGATTCACATGACGTCACTGTGTTTCTGCGCCGCCATATTTGTGTCCGAATCAGGGCGATCTGGGCACAGATCACAGCGTCACGTTACCAGAACAAGTGGAGTAGTAGGAGGAAATCAGCAAGAGACCGAAAATTTACGATATTTGAAAGATGCCAGGATTATATTGTGCTGTTGACTGTGATAGCAGTCGCCAAAATAACCCCGGACTGCAGTTTTATTCCATCACAAAAGACGTAAAGTTAGGCTATAGGCGGAATAAATAGTTGACTGCAGGCAGTCTATCAGTCGCAGCATGGGCTGTGACAAGTCTCACAAAAAGAGGGGATTCACTTTTTTTTTTAAATAACATGGATATATTGAATTCTGCATTTTGATTACTTTCTTATTAATTACTCACTGATTCTGCATTTAGGGTCTTTTATTTCTGTATAACAGACCGTTGCTAAGGAAAACGGGCCGTTGCTAGGGACGCCGCTCTGATCAGCGGAGCAGGGCAGAAGAACTATCAAGGATTTTTACCTTGTGTTTCATTTTTACCAGCTTCAGACTAATTGTGATGTTAGAGAAATGACTTGTAGCTTGTTAGAGGGAGAGTGGAGGCTCTCTGCCTCCCTCACCGCTGCTGGAACCAAACCTGCGATCAGAGCGGCCAGCGCAGTGTCACAGCTGTGACCAGCTGTGTCTGTGCCACCGCGAGTCCGTGACACAAGCGTGTCCCGTATCATAATCTCTTATGACAGACAGGACGACATAAATGCGCACATCGTAACATTTACATGATAATTCATCAATCTACTGATTGATTATCAAAAGCTCGATGAAAACACACACGAGTCGACCGGGAGGAGGATGAGGAGCAAACAGCGGAGAAGTGACCGGACTTTGATCAACATTACGTCTCAAATTAATTAATTAATTCATAAACTGTGTAATAAGTGGGATAATATAGAGTGTGTCTGTTGTTATAGAGATATAAACCCAGACAGGATGTATGAAACCCTGTCATTTTGTCAAGAAACTGTCATTTCCATCCTGCGGTTTGCATGCTGTCATATGAGGAGACCATGGATGTATTATATTAACGGAGGAGACCTGTCAAATCGGACACAAACATGGCGGCGGTCCCTTCGACGTGACGTCACTGCAACCCATGAATATTGTATAAATGTAATATGTAACCTTCCTTGCATGTTTGCACACTGTGATATTTTATCATCTTGGTCATTTGTCAGTATTCTGATTTCCCAACTATTCGGATACAAAACGCCATAACTTGCAAGTTTTGGATAAAAGTTGACACTGGGTAATGTTGATGTATTGTATGTATCTTTACACATCCTTGCTTCTTTGGGGTTCCTTTTCATGTACATCTGTTTGTAAACTGTTCTAGTGCATCATATTTTTCTTAGTACATGAATAAAACATCTGAATCTGAATCTGAATCTGATGTGGGGTCACCGTGGCCTTGAGCTTTGACCTTTTACCATTTAAATCCAGTACAAACGCACATAGCCAGGTGTGTAGAGCGGCTGATCACCTTGTTCGTCCTCCTGACCTGTAGGGAGAGCTGTCGAGGCCTCAGGAGGTGTCGCGCTGCTCCCTCCTTCTTCCCCTCCTCCTCCTCCTCTTCGTCCTCTTCCTCCTCCTCCTCTGTCGTCCTCTCTCTCCTCCTCCTCCGCCTCTGCTGCTCCTCCTCTCTCTCCCTCCTGCCCTGAGCTGGGGCAGTTAGAGGGCCGACAGCTGCAGAGCCTGCAGGCCGACCTCTCAGAGACCGAGAGTCCTGTTGCACTGTGGGATGGAGAGAGAGACAGAGAGAGAGACAGAGAGAGAGAGAGACAGACAGAGAGACAAACACAGAGACAGACAGGTGTTAATTAAAGCGTCTTCATCTTCTCAGACACCGGCGGCTCAGATCATCGATCGGTACCTGCTCTACTGAACGAGCTCATGTTCCTCCCATCGGTCCCTGTCCTGTGATTGGTGGAAAGACAGGAAGTGAGATGCTGAGTGTCAGCCGCCTCCTTCTCCCGTCCGCTGGCTAAGAACGCCATGTTGCTTGGCAACGCTGCCGAACCTGAGGTGAAAGAGGAAATGCCTTCGTTAAATTTTGGTCTGTACAAACAACAGTACTGCAAAATAGTAGCATATACCTAAGTGATAATGGAAAAATATCAGTAACTGCGCAGAGAGAATAAATATATAATAATAAATAAACATGAAACACAAATGAAGAGTGGAACTACTCTCTTTTTCCCTGAGTTATGCTATATTTTCCTCTAGAAAACTTAAATCTTTAAGAGAAAATCATCCCAAAATGCAGCATGAACAGTTACGGTTCATCACTTATTCATCCTTAAAGGGACAATGAGGAGTTTCTAATCGGTTATAAAAAAGTCTCACGTTAATGTGGATGAATCTCCGCTACCCACACTTGTTAATGGGCCCATTTTCGATAAATATATCATTCTGTCAACTACGACGGTATGTGAACCTCTTTGAACCTCTGACTTTAATTATTGATGAATGAAAACATGAGTCCGTCTTGCGCCGGTCAAAAGAATTTTACGGTGCGCGCGGAGGCTCATAAATGTAGTGTGAAAACGCTTCGCTTTTCCAAAACTCCTCGTTGTCCCTTTAATTTGCACGACAGATTGTGCAAATGGAAACAAGACGATATCCAAACTAACAGGAGTGTAGGCTTTGTACTAACACACAAAGATGTAGCCGAAATGTCAAAGGTCATGTTGACATTTCGGCTACATCTATCTATCTATCTATCTATCTATCTATCTATCTATCTATCTATCTATCTATCTATCTATCTATCTATCTATCTATCTATCTATCTATCTATCTCACCTCTCAAACAGAGAAAGGACAAGAAATCCTCAGTCTTTGGTCTCCGTCTGGTCAGACAGGTGACCACGGCCAGGTTGTGGCTGTGATTACTCCGCGCTGATGACATCATCGCGGGCGGTCCCGGAGAACTGGGCGGGGACTGGGCAAACTTCCTCTGAGCCTGCAGCCTCGGTCTGCACACACACACACACAAAGTGCATGTTAACATCCCAGTATGTGAACTGCGCACACGCAGCTACAGCTATGAATCATGTAAAAAAACACACGCTGTGGGTCAGCTGACCTCTTGCTGGTGGGGTCGTCGTGGTGACTGCTGGCAGGACGGCGCTGTGGAGACTGCAGCGGCCAGCTCCAGCTGAGACTGGCCGACAGGAGGGAGCGACACCGGCTCATGCCGTTCACCAGGGAGCCTGAGGAGAACAGACACAGCTTCAGGGTTCACACTCTTCTCTTGAAATCATTTTCCAGGACATTTTCAGCGGCTTCAGTCTGACAGAGATGTTATTACACTCACCCCCCGTCCCATTCACGCTTTGGGAGAAGTCTTTTCAACAGTCGTACCTTATTTTGTACATTTAACCAGTTTGTTTCTGTGTTTATTCCTCTCTCACCCCCAGAAGTCTGATTTAAAGATGTGCAGTCTATGGCTCTAACTTATCTAGTATGAAATAATCTCTTACATGCTTAGAAATTATGACAAACTTATCATAGAACAACGCAAACATGAGACAAATCAAGGCAACAATGGCTTTTTTTTTTTTTATTGGGGCTCTATTAATCGATAGAAAAATGTCATCATCGGACTAACCCCATGATTATTGGCCAATATCAGGCCAGTTATTATTGGTAACGATAGTTATCGTACATCCTTACTTAAAAGTCTGAAGCTGCGAGACGACTGTTTCAACTCAAGACAACAAACAAGTCTCACTCTGTCTGTTTTTCTATCACTTCTCTATTATATGTTTTGATAGTTATTCAGATGAGAAAGTGGGTGTTAAGACTCATTTCCTCCGGTTCTTTTCTTAGATGCGAGGAGCATCTTAACCCAGCGGGTCAAACCAGATGACCGGCCGGTCAGTGCACCCACATCCTGCTTTGGCTGCAGCTTTTTAATTCACTCTCAGCTCAGTGTCAGTGCTGCGTAAACCCTTAGGGGTCTGAGCCCATTTTGTTTCTGAATACTTTGATTTTGTAGATTTTGAAAAAAATCCCCCAGAAATGTTATTTTTGTACAGTCAAATTAAAACTACTATATCTCCAGATTGTACGTGGTCTATCAAAGTCAAATAAAAACTGGGAGAGACTTTCAAATCCACACTTTTGAGTGAAGTTGACGGCAGCGCTTTAGTTGCTCTAGTTTGAAGACATCGACCCCAGAGGTTTAAAATCTGATAAAAAATTCACTTCCCTTTCCTGAGAATATATTTGTGAGAAGATAAATCTGTAAAAATAAGACAGTTTAACAACAGCTCTGCCTGTGTGCACCAACACACCAACACATTTCAACAGAAGGCAGCGTGTTTCAGATTAAATTTAGCTGCATTTTCAAACATTAGTGCAGCAGTTCCCAAACTTTTTCGGCCGTGCACCCCCTTCTATGTATTTTCTGACCTGGCCCCACAATGCCCTATTGTCTATTTATCAACTGCATTTTGGGTATTTTTTATTATTTTATATGAAAATGATTCATTAAAATGTTTTGAATTTAGTTGTCAAGTGAATTTCTTGAATTTTACTATTTACACTGTGAAAACCCCATTTGAAATAATGTACAAGTCATTTTTTATTTATTAGTAAAATAGGTAACGCTTTATAATAAGTACACTATTAAGCATTAGTTAAAGGGATACTTCACCCAAAATCAATATTTCACCAATCATCTACTCACCGTCGTGCGGCAGATACACACACTATGAAACATCCAAATACCTCCATACTGCTCGTCTGTACTGACCCAAGTGTCCTGAAGCCGCCACATGAAAAAGTTGTTTGGAAAAAATGTATTTGATCTCTGTTTTTAGCCTTGTTGTAGCAGTAGCTCCCAGTGGCTGCACGAGATGCGTGAGATTTGCTGCGAGATGTTCGTTCGTGGCTGTAAACCATTGGATGTATGATGTAAACATGGAAGAACACTTGGGTCAGTACAGACGAGCAGTATGGAGGTATCTGGATGTTTCATAGTGTGTGTTTTGGACGATTCAAAAGTGAACTCTATTCACCGCCATTATATGAAAACCCGTTGCCAGCCGGACCCCCCCTGGAACTCCTAAAGCGTTTTGATGACTCTGAAAGTTCTCCAGACCCTTCCTTGGCATGACGGTGAGTAGAAAATTGGTGAATTATCGATTTTGGGTGAAGTATCTCTTTCTTTAAGCATTAATAAATACTAAATTCTTCATTTATAAACACATGATGATCATTAGTATGTAGTTTATAAACACAGTTACTGCTTATCAATGATGTGTAAAACATTTTAACTGTGTTTATAAACTACATACTAATGAGTATTCATGTGTTGTATTTAATGCTTAACTAATGCTTAATAATGTGTACTTATTATAAAGTGTTACCGTAAAATATAACCCCATAGCATCGCCATTAGCAACAGCTTGTGCACCACAGTTTGGGAATCCCTGCACTAGTGTGTCATTTTAAAGATCCAGGTACGATCTGGTTGAAACCTGTATCCGAGTGGACGCGGCCGTGCAGCCTGGGGCAGAGGAGGAGGAGGAGGAGGAGGAGGAGGAGGAGGAGGAGGAGGAGGAGGAGGAGGCGAGCGCTGCTGCTGGTACTGACCGTTGATGCTGGTCGGAGTGTGCGACCTCAGGGTCCGGGCGGCGCCGGGCCTCCTCAGCAGCGTCTGTGTGTGTTCGGGTGTGCAGGTGTTTTTCACTGAGTGTTTGCGCTGAGCACCGTGTGTGTGTTTTTCAGTCCGTGTGTGTTTGGAGCGCCGCGGCGGTGGCGGCGGCGTCCCCGTGGCGTTGCTGCGCAGCGTCCTGGTGGTCGACGCCGAGCTCCTGCGGGGTGTGTGTGTGTTTTGTTTCGTTGTCTTGCTGTGTGTGGTTCTCCCTGCACATGTTCTCGACTGTCTGTGCGCCGCGCTCTGCAGTGTGTAGGTGCATCTACTTTTTGGCGTGTGTGAGTCCTGAGACGAGCTGTTCTTTTTTTGCCCTTTGCTGGTGTGTGCGTGATCAGAAGAAGTGTGCGCGTGTGTGTTTTTCTGTTTCTGTGTGTTTGTCGTCACCTGTCTGCTCGTGACTCTCTGCCGTGACGACGATGACGATGTGTGCGCGGCGGCGGCCTGCCTCGTGCGTGCGTTCTTCTGTGTGTGCGCCTTCCGCAGAGCGTGCAGAGCGTTCGCGTTCTTGCACGAGCGCTTGTGTGCTGCGCGTATGTGTGAGTGTTTGTGTGTGGCACGGTGTGTGTCTTTGAATTCCCTGAGGGAGAGGAACAGGACTTTGCGGACCAGACGTTCTTCACACCACGGCATCCCATCGTTGATGTCCTGTCAATGCACACAGAGAGAGACACCGTTAGCTGACAATTAAATCACATTAACGACATCAAAACAGAGGAAAGTACGGGTGCTGAGAAAGATCAAAACACTACAGGACCAGAGTTTAGTGACTGGATTCATCTCATGCCTCCTATGAATGCAAGGTTGAATGATGGCAAAGAGAAACTTTACCGGGTCTGGGGTCATTTTCTGAATCATATAAGAGAGGAATAGGTGCCTATAACATGTGAGGGGAGGATGACTTGTATATATCATCATATGCGCTTTTTGCACTTTTAATTTAGTTGTTGTGGAAATGACAATGACAATAAACGTATCTATCTATCTATCTATCTATCTATCTATCTATCTATCTATCTATCTATCTTGTGGACATAGTGTTTAGTGTTGGGGCGATGTGCTGAGATTTGTGTGTGTATGTATATTTATAAGTATATTTTGTTTTTTTATTCTGTGTATTTTCGTTTAACATGGTTGAACTGTTTGTGCTGAAGTCTGATGTCTTTTGTTTGATGTTTGACATCATATAAGAAATTTAATAAAAACTTAAAGGACAAAAAAAAACACTAAAGGTTAGGCTAAGTAAACAGCAGAACAAACACTAGAAAATAAAACTGAAACCTTGCCAGAAGAGAGAGTTTACATTAGAACAACCACTACTCCCTATAGTACACTATATAGAATGGTTAAAGCTTTGTGAGTGTTCATAATACCCTACATAGTGGACTCGTAGTATCCCACAATGCATTGTGAAAAGCAGTGAGCACTAACCAGCCGCTATGTACCATCATACTATCACCGTGTTTGCTCACAGACAGAAAAACTGCAGCATAAACAAATTAAAGATGCTAACTGTGCTAACTGTTCTGATCCTGGTTCTGGTCTCCACAGACTCGTCCTCTGGCTGCTGTAACCTTCAACCTGAACACCAGAACACTTTGAAAAAATTTGGAGAAGACTCTTGGAAAACTATCAACTCACAACTGCTCACATCTAAAGACAAGTTGTAGAGTTTTTAGTCTCAGACTGAGATTTTACAACGACTGTTGAATCTTGCAGGGTCACTATTTACAGGACTACAACTAGATTTCTTAGCAGTTTTTTCCCATCATGCACTTAGTAGAAATTAACGTCAAACATGCTGGGCTGTTCTGCTCACAGCTCCACCATCCGCTCCTCTTTATGGATGGTCGATATTAATCGGGGCCTCGGACTTTTCGCCAGTGTTTCCCGTTCGTCAATGTCGCTCTTGTGATTGTTTGTCTGCCAGGTTTCCTGCTTCTGGTTTTGTTAGAGCTCATCAAGGCAGAAGCACTGGAACACTTCTGTCTTTTTGTTTCTGTTTTTAAGCCAAGTGGTTCTACCACCAGTTATATATTTTTAGCTATTTATTACCTGTATTTATTGTTGTGTTGTGTGAGACTGGTTCTGTGAGAGCAGTTGACCACATCTGAATTTCCTTCAGGATTAATAAAGTACATATCTATCTATCTATCTATCTATCTATCTATCTATCTATCTATCTATCTATCTATCTATCTATCTATCTATCTGTTGTTGATTATGTTCAGCATCACAAAGAGTTAAAGACTTGTGATTATCGTAAGGCCAAGACTAGGAAATAAACTGATCTAAAAAAGATCAGATTACCACCTTATAATGTTGAACATCAACAGAGAGGCAGGAAGTTGCACTCACATATTTCTTCTTGATGATGTTGCGTTTGGGTCTGTCTGCACTCATCTTGCCCAGCGGAGACGGAGGGGCACATGAATTACAGAAGCTTCGTTTCCTTGACGTCTGACCCTCCTGCTGCGGTTTCTCTGCAGACGTAGGAATTGCACCACTCGGTCCTGCAAAGGAGGAAATATAATAACAATACAATTACATCTGTAGCTCTTGTTCTGTTGTTTTACTGTGGTCATAAAACAAAGTGTCATTTTTTTAAATGAAAATGTGCAGTCAAAACAGTCAAAAACAAAGAGAGTTAAACTATCTATACAGTGTTGTTCATGTTATTCAGGCTGGTGAACAAAAACAAATCCCCTACAACATCTCTCTTTTTATTCAGAGGCTGTTTCCAACATTTCCAAACTGCAAATTTACAAAATATCCTGGAGGAAAATAGATAGGAGATCCTTCCTATAAACCCGACTTATTTAAAGACCTATGTACGACACTCTGTATTTGGATTAAGAGGCAAGGTTTACTTAACTTACTGCAGTGACTGAGCCAAACTCCCTCCAGATAACCAGATAAATATTGTTTATCTAACTTTTGCCCAATCTGTACTGCCAACATGTTTCCTGTTACATTCTTTGGTTTCATATTAAAACACATTTAGATAAAGAAAAGCTGAAAAAAAACAGACATTTCATAAATATGTCTTATTTTTATCGACAAAAGAAAAAATAGCCGAGATGTCATGATTATGAATCTAAATATTTATCAAATACAATTTTCCAGCAGCATGTCATTTTGTTTTTTTTCCATGGCATCTAGAATATGTTATTTCTTGGCACTCAAAGCCAGCAGTGACAGGTGCTTCCTTCCTGGTACTGAGGCCTTCACTTCGATGCTCCTGCACCAACCAACCTACTGATGATCAGTCAATAAGCCTCTCCATCCATCTCCACAGTGGGAGCTGCCCTGCACAGCTTTGCAGCTCCAAGGGCACCTCCAAGCTTGAAGCTGATGTTGTGGGGCAGTTTGCACTCTCTGATTATCATATATATATAAATAATGGTAATAATTTAATGCATTAAAGCTGTGTCTGCAGTATGGCTTCCTTCCTCCAGTCCACAGTACTGCAGGTTAAAGAAGATGGGTGGTGTGTGTGTGTGTGGTTCAGTGAACACAGATCCTCCGCCTGCTGCACCCCACCATCTGTCGGGTTTTACAGTTTATTTCACGCCATGTTGTTCAAATCTAATGTAAAACAATGCCGTGTCCGTCAACGTTTAAAAACCAGCCCTTATGTGTGCATGCATGTGCAATGTATGTATGTAGCCTATGTGTGTGTGTGTGTGTGTGTGTCAGTACGCGGTGTCCCGGTGCTCCCAGACCCCCTGATGATGACTACAACATCTCTCGGTCGGTAACGTAACACAGCACGAACGAAGAACACCGAACCGGACCGGTGGTGGCTCTGATCAGATCGGATCGGATCAAGTTACACCCGAGGAGGAGGACACGTGAAATGAAGCAACAATAATCGATCACCCACCTCACCTCCAGCAGCAGCAGGATCGATTACCGGCCTACATCATTAGCAACACACACACAGAGCGACGACAACCTGAGGACAGACGCGGATCTACTTAGCGTCCTCCAACCAACCAACACACCCTCAAACACACACCGCGACGTCACGTTAAACATTAACCACCGTTAACACCGACTGCCCCCCACCCTTAAAAACCCACACCCCACCCCTCAACTCCCCCCCACCCTCTCCCCGGTTCCCGGTGAGCCGTGGGGTTATTTATTTACCTTCTGGTGCCGCTGGTGTCTGTCGGCTCCGTTTAGCCTGCGCCTCTACTCCTAGCATTTAGGTAACGTTACGGCAGCCGCGAGAAGCCAAAAAAAAAAAAAAAAGCAAAGCACGAATGAGTACACGGTGTACACACACACACACACACAACAGAGAGAGAAAGCGAAGGAGAAAGGGAGAGAGTCAGACAGTTTTTAAACCTTTAACAAAACTATTTTGAGCACAAAAGATATTATTCCGTCAAAGTGTTTTGTTACCTAGCTAACTAGCTCACACGGGTCCAGTAAACAGGAAGTGCTTGTTGTTGTATGGTTGTGTTAGCCGTTGGCATCATAATATGACCGTTGGTGGTGATGGTGGGGAAAATGGGCTAATTAGTTAGAGTTACTCATTACTTTCCCCCAAAGTAGCTGAGTAACTACATTATAAAAGTAATTTGACTTTTTAATGCTCAAATATGACAAAATTCGTCCTCCTTACCCTAACCGCCAGTTTATCTCAGTATTCCTCCGCACACAGGCAGGCTTCCCCAGCGTTGCGGAGGGATACTACTGAGTGAGTTGGTTAGTTCCAGATAAACGTTTTTTTTTTTCAAACTAGGTGATGGACTGAAACTTCTTGAGTCAAGTAACACATTTTATTGTCAGTAGCCTAACAGTCATAGATATACCTATGCCTAACAGTTACCGCGTACAGTAGCCTAACTTTTTTTGTTTACTTGTTACTGGAAGCCTAGTAAGGTTGTTGTTTTTTTTCCACTGACCTTACTAATGGCTCTACTTTTTCCAGTAACGAGGGTTACGTTCAGGTTACGTTCATAGACTGTAAGGTTACGTTACTGTTTCCCCGGCTGTTACCGTTACTGGCAATAAAATCCGCCATTACTCGACTCAAGAAGTCCCATCACAAAATAATACACCTGATAAAGTGAAGGTAGCCTACATACCATACACATTTTTTCTGGTCCATCAAATACGGTAGTCTGAAAAAAGCCGTTTATCTGGAACATCTATCGCTCTGATCTGGAAGTGTAGGCCTCTTCCTCCGCGGAGGGATACGGAGTGAGTTGGTTAGCAAGTCTTTTTACTTTTTGGGGAAAAGTGCCCAACACTCACCTGTTGTGTGGTCCAATCAGCAGCAGCAGGTGTGTTAATGGCGCCAAAGAGGAGGAACCTTCACTTCACTCTGGATCGACATTCAGAGTCCAGCTGCCTCCGCTCATCCCGTCATGCCGCCGCCGCTGCTCCTGTGGCTTCTCTGGACGTTGCTCCGCAGCACAGTCGGGGGTCCGGTAACGGCTCAGCGCGCGACATGGTCACAGCCGGGATTCCATCCGGCCCCGGTCCCGGTAAAACAGGACGGAGCCACACGCGCC
This sequence comes from Trachurus trachurus, assembly GCF_905171665.1. Lineage (NCBI taxonomy): Eukaryota > Metazoa > Chordata > Actinopteri > Carangiformes > Carangidae > Trachurus > Trachurus trachurus. Next base: position 28,232,588 of record NC_139902.1, on the reverse strand, counting down.
TCATTTTACCGGCTGCCCATGTTCCAGCACGCGCTGGGCCCGCTCGTGGCACCGGAGCTGTTCCGCCCGGTTCCCCGGAACCAGCCCCGGGTCCCCGCCGGTCTCACGGCGCTGCTGCTGCCGCCGGCGGGTCCACACCACCACCACCAGGGGACGACTGCACGCGCCGTGGAGGCCTACTGCGGATACGACAAACTGTCTGTGCGCGTGGACCGCTTCCAGCTGCGCGCGTGGACCGTTCCCTCCTTGTTCAGTCTGGGCACGTGCGAACCCAGCCTCGTCACACCGAGGTACCTGTACTTCCACTACAGACTGACGGAGTGTGGAGGAGAGGCTCAGGTAGGATAGTACTAATCCTTAGTTAAAGGGACATTGTGTAACTTCTCCTATCTATTCACGAAAATCGATTATTTCGTTCAAAAGTCTGTTTTTCATTAATCAGTAATCCCCCCCATCAACAAACTGAAGTGTTCCGGTAAGCTCTGAATTTGCCATCCATATCATTCATATCTAGGCTACATAGAGCTGGATGCTGCATTCACCTGCAGTCGGGCAGACGGCCGTCATGTCATTTTAGTCACAGAAGTGGAGAGAAAGCCGGTAAAACGTGGGTCAGGTAAACAATAGACATCCATGACAACATATTGTCACTTGTATTGTTTTGCCTTGCAGCGGCTGTTGTCCGTCTGCCCAATTTCACTGAATGCAGCATGAAAAATAGGATTGAGTTGCTTGCGGTATACAAACGCAATGACGCTATGGGAGTAATTCCTACAAAATGTAGGCTACCTTTAAATCACGATATGTTAATGATATCGACTCAGTGGACAATTTTGATGTTAAAATATCACCAAGTTCAATATAAGAGGATATTATCGGCTTATTCACGTCCATTCATATCAAATCACAAATAGAAACTAAAATATAATTTGACTTTTTTTTTGTTTGTTTCTGAGCTCAACCAGGATGTTAACAAGAGAGTTTCAAAATAAAGTCATAGTCAGAGCCCATTTTATTGTTATTCATAGCAGCTACATGTACTGTCTGGAACGAAATTACAAAAACACAAGGCAGTAAGACACTAGAAACTCGGTAAAGACAGACTAATATTCCCAATAAATATAAAAAAAGAAAGAGGTTTATTATGAAAAAAAAACAGATACCTAAAAAATCATTCATATTTGCACAGAAGCCTTCCTTTCTATAAGTCCACTTAAGAATGTAAAAGCCTGATGGCTGTAAGGGTATACGCTGTCCCTGAACATGAAAGGCATGTCTTACAAATGATAGAGGATGAATAATAACCTCTTCTCTTGTAAACACACCAATGGCAGCCACAGATCTTGGCCACTGACCACAGAGGAAACATGTAACACGGATATGGATAATGAAATACTGCTTGATTCCAACAGTTTTTTTAATATTTAGATTGCTTTCAAATTATATTGATATTAATTTAAATCTACTTCCTGTCTTCCAGGTTGTTGGGGGTCAGCTGGTGTATTCCTATACACTGTGCTACACTCCACCTCCACAAGGCTATGTCATCCGAGTCGTACCTCTAAACCTTCCCATCTACTGCCGTTACAACAGGTAAGTCTTATCACCTCTCGACGACGACTACCATCTTCTGTCTCCCGTCAGGTGTTTCAGCAGCTTTTACTTTGCTCATTATGCTTCATCAGACTTTTTTTTCCCTGTCCTAGGTTTCATTACTCGTATAAAGTCGGCTACAGTCCACAAGTTCAGCACATGACCTTCATGAAGACCATCAGGAGTAAACTCAGCTTCAGCCTGACTGTCTGCAACGGTAACACACCCACACCTCCACCTGTGTTAACTGAATAATCTGACAGGGTCTGTTTCAAAACTGGCTTCATGTAATATTTATTTCAAACATGTAAAACAAAATAACAACAACACTTTCCGTTTGTTCCTTCATATGTAAATAAAATAACATAAACAAGTTGAAGAAAAAAAAGTTGGAAACAAAAACACAAATAGGATAATCATACAGTTTCAAAAAGGAGTGAGAAGAAGCTGTGCTCATTGAATCCCAGCACTTTTCCACAAATCATAAATAAATCAATCACTTGTCGCACTTCCTTAATTGCCCTTCAAAAAGAGAAAAGGAAAAAAAATTGAAGGTAAATAAAAACTTTTTTTAAAAAGTAAGTACTTTATGTCTTTTTACTTTTATTTGCTCCATGTTTGGACGTTGCTTTAATTCATTCTTTAGGCTGCTCCATAGTTTCACACCACATATACTGTAGACACGACACGCAAGAACTTTTCCTTGTAGTTCTTACTTTTGCTTTCGTGAAGTAAAACAATCCCCTTAAATTATATTTTCCTTCCCTCTGACTAATGTATTTATTTATTTTTTTGCTTTGAACATGATTTGTGCTGTTTGATATTCTCTTTGATCCCTGAGTTTTAGTATCTTTGACTGTTAAAACAACAGACGTGTATGGTCCCTGTAGCCAGCTCTATTTGAAATTTAATAAAAGTCTAAAATCTAATATTTAAAATTTAACTTCCAATATCTCATCAGCCAAGACAAAGTATAAATGCATGTGTGTGTGTTTGTGTGTGTGTTTCCAGCCGAGTGGGAGCCCCTCCCTCCAGGCCACTCGTTCTCCTTAGGGGAGCCTGTGAACTTTGTGGCCCAGACGGGGGCTCTGCTGGCCGGGGAGAGGCTGTATGTGGACTCCTGCTATGCCACCAGCTCCGCAGATCCAAACAGTACGCCCAGAGTGGATATTATCGCTAAGGATGGGTGAGTCATTTGTGTTTAAAGAATGCAGTCGTGTTGCCGTACAAATAAAACTGGTTTGTCACCTCTGGTGTGTTGATGGTTTGTGCAGCTGCATGATGGACAGCAGGCGGCACGGCAGCAGCTCCAGGTTCCTGTGGGCGGGCGGCAGCGTGCTGCGCTTCTCTGTCGATGCCTTTCTCTTCAAAGCAGTCTCACAGGTGAATTATCAACACATTTTTTTATATCCTCCAAAACCTAAAGGCTGTCTTTGCCTTGAAGTTTCTTTATTTTGCTATTCATTTTATTTCATTTTTATTTAGCTAGAGTCCAAATAATTTTTCTATTAAAACAGTGGCTCCCCATAAACTTACAGACAATATTTTAATGATAATAAGACTTACAATAGAGAACAAAAACCCCACAATTCACAAAAAAATAACAAACTCGAAACCTATTCAAAATAATTAATCCCTCTTTGTGAAAAACTGAATGACAGATGGGAGAGTCTCTATAGGTGTCTGAACTCCAGCTGGAGTAGCTCATCATGTGTGCAAGACCGGTAAAACCAGTATCTCCAGGTATCTGGGATAAATTAACTCCACCAATTACTCTAAAAATAAAAAAAAAGCTGCCTGCCTAGTTCAAACAAGTAGCAGAGATTTTAATGTTTAATCAACACCTGGTGCATTTGTGTCTATTCGGGGGGAAAAAGGTTCTAGTTGTAAGTGAACGAGGATGGTTTTCGTTTAGAAAAGGTTACTTACTTGATTTTATTCATTACGTTTACGTTTTTACAATTTTATTTCACATTAATGTTTTAAAAATGTTAGTTCATCTTTTTGTCTTGCACTCATGCATATTTATTGTTTTAAAGCACTTGGACCTTCAGTGTTTGACTCCTGTAGCCAAACCTTCTCCACCTCAGACACAGTGACCTCCAGTGGAGATGAAGTGAAACCTGGAGCTGCTTCAAAGCAAACTACATTTAACCTCCACTAAAACTTTGTCTGCCTCCAGTTTCTGCTCCTGTTTTAATAATCATTAAACCAAAACATATTGAGGGCGATTAGTCAGAGAGTCGGCATCCACAGTGTTTTTCAGTTTCTCAGTCAATCTCGTTTATCTCGTCTGACAGTAGAGCAGGAGATGAGTGGACATTTTCTTTATCAAGCAGTTTTGTTTGTTTCACTTTTTATTCATAATTTTTTGTGTGTTTGTGTTCAGGTCCTGTTCCTCCACTGTTCGATGTCAGTTGGTCTCTCTCCTTCCTTCACTGCAAAGTCGTGTAATTACAACCCGTCTGCCGGCAGGTAAGACACAAAGTTGCTGAGTCAGCCCTCCCAAGTCAAGAAAACAAAATACACTTAAATTGGCCCATTGCCATAATCCCTATAGTCATAGCAGTAGGTTTGTTACCTTTAATTGTCGGTGCAAGCTGTTTTTAAAACGGCGGAGCAGAGCCGCGAGCTGCTCAGAGCTACGCTACAGTAGCCTGGTTGGCACGACTTTCCAATGTTGATACTCAGCATTGGGTCTGGCCAAGACGTTAAGAGAATCCATTTCTCAAAGCGCATCCTTCAAACCTGTTTTACCCGCCCCCCTCAAATGCCTCAGTCTGCTATTGGTCGAAGCCAGAATAGGCGGTGTCGAAGCTTAAACCAATCACACCGCTCTTGTCCGCTGCTCCATGCTGCTGTTTACAATGAGGTTCCGGTCGCTGCTCTACTGCAACACGCCTCTACCCAGAGCCGTTGGAGAGGCTCGACGTTGATTGGCTCTCGAAAAAGAGGGTGGAGTTCCCGAAAATTCGGGAGACAGAAATCCAGTTAATAGCACGGTTGGCCAGACTAGAAGTCAGCAGCGCTTTTGCGAGGCGTGACGTCACTAGTGTGGGCGCGACCAGGCTAACGCTACAGAGGCTAATGGGATTTCTTGGTTTCCCTCATCAAACTCATCAAATACACAATCCAACAACTCCAAGACGCTCTGGTGGACAAGTTGTGACCTGCACATTCACCACGCTATGAGATAATAACAGAACATTACCAGACAGAGTTGTTTTAGAGGCAAATGCAGAGACTGTGTGCCGACCGGACAGGAACGCGCATCAGCGGTTTGGCATGAATTTACCTCGAAAACAACTCTGTCTGGTAACGTTCTGTTATTATCTCATAGCGTGGTGAATGTTCAGGTCACAACTTGTCCACCAGAGCGTTTTGGAGTTGTTGGAGGGAAACCAAGAAATTCCATGAGCCTTTCCATTGTAGCTCTGTGCAGCTCGCGGCTCTGCTTCGCTGTTCTAAAAATAGCTTGCACCGACAGCTAAAGCAGAAGTAAGTGATCCAGTCGTTTTGGCTAACTTCCTGTCAGCCGATGGAGTTAGCAGTCCCCGCCCTCGTCCCTACGTCACCACATTCACGCGCATCCCTTGGCTGCACACACAGAGAGGACCGCCCCTTTATGCCGTTCTCTCTCCTCATTGGATAAAGGTTGTAGGATACAAGGAAAGTTTTCTCCTCGGCTTACAGCAGAGCAGAGTGACTGACAGAACCGTGTTTCAAACCAAACACTCTATATAAGTGATTGCTGTCGGAAGATACAACTATTTCAGATTTACAGTATATTAACACAAACATTTCGCTTACTTCTGCTTTAAAGGTAACGAACCTACTGCTATGACTATAGGGATTATGGCAATGGGCCAGTTTGCCAAAATGTTGAACTATCCCTTTTTAAGATTTTAGTCAACAGAAATCTGGATCAGAGAAACGAGCCGACGGCATTACAACAGACTAATTAAACACTTATGTTTTTTCAATATTTGTACTAAAGGTGAGGACGGCTTTGTTCTTTTGTATGTGTAGGTGGGAGGAGCTGGCGGCCTCACCCTCAGTCTGCTCCTGCTGTGACTCCATATGCTCCGACACGCAGGACTGTAAGTTCTGGTCTAAACCACATCAGGTGACAATTTAAAGAGGCAAACACAGGACAGAAATAATAAAAAAGATGAAACGGTAACACTGATTATTATCTGCAGAGGATCATATTCATACTCTTCTTCACAATACATAGTATTCTGGGACTGTTATTCCCACTCCATGCATCTGTTTACAGGAAGATGTAGAATACATTATTGCATAAAAGCACCTTTTTCAGACTTCTTAACCTTTTCTAACTTTTCTCCTCAGCTGTGAAGAGCACTGTGAGCAGCCCAGGTTGGCTGGTCGGACAGAAAGGTGGAGAGGAGACGGCAAGGATGAGACCGAGGATGAGGGCGATGTCTTTCCAATCAGAGGAGGGACGAGACGAGCTGGAGCAGGAAGAGGAGCAGGAACAGGAAAAAAGACTGGACGACGAGTATTTTAAGAAAGCACAGACCTTTCCACAGGGAACTGAGATAAAACCTGAGGAGGAAAGAGAAAGAGAGGAGAGAAGGCAAGGTGCTGCGGTCAGCCAGGAAGAGGAAGAGGAGGAGGTGGAGGATGACATCATCACACCAGAGCAGATCAGACCTGGAGGAAACGAGACGGCTTGGACCAGAGAGGAGGAGGAGGAGGTGGAGGAGGAAGAAGAGCGTGAATACAAAACTGGAACGAACTCTTCCACAACAAACTCCTCCAGCTTTGTCGATCATGATCAGACAAATACCTCCACAGCTGTAATCTCCATCCCTCACATCTGTCCTGACGGTGGTGACGATGACGATGAGATGAGCTGCAGAGACGCTGGAACAACCAGTGCTACGAGTCTAAACGGCTCTGATGTCGAAGCCTCGTCTGGTTCTGTTCAGGATTCAGGTGAGTCTGAGTTTGACCCGCCTGGTTTTCTGGATGTCGGGACGTCAGGACTGAGCCGGGTGGAGTTCGAGGAGGAGCTGAACCGGCTCCTGAAGTCAGAACCGTTAAAGTTTCTACAGAAATCAGTGGACACCAGGACGCTAAGGCAAGTTATTATTACACGGCTCTATTGAATGCTGCTCTCTGATTGGTCCATCGCTGCGTTCTGCGGTCTGTTATTTCTGTATAATGATGACCGTCGTCAAGTATAACAGACCGTTGCTTGCTAGGGACGCTGCTCTGATCATCAGCGCAGCACAGAAAAGAGAAACTATGCAGGTTATTTACCTAATGTTTCATTTTTACCGTCATTAAACGGCTTTGGACTAATAGTGATGTTAGATAAATTACTTGTAACTTGTTAGAAGGAGAGTGGAGGCTCCTTCCATCAGAGCCTCTGACCCGGTGTCACAGCTCTCTTCTCGTCTCGGTGGCACCGCGACTCCGCGACACAAAGGCACCCCGTAAACAGTAGCCTAAAGTTAATCTCTTGTTTATGACAGATACGACTACACACAATACACACACCGTAACACGTGTATGGTAATCCATCCATCCACTGATTTATTATCAAAGGCTTCAAATGCACGACCGGGAGGAGGCTCGGCAAAACAGCGGACGTGACCGGGCATGCAGATTCGCTAAATGATGCAATTATTATAAATTGAAGAAAGTCGTATTTTGATCAACATTATGTTTCAAATTAATTATTTCACTCGTAAACCGTGTAATAAGTGGGATAATGTATTATATAGTTGGTCGGTTGTTATGGAGAAATAAACCCCTTACATGATCCTGTTGATGATGATTTGATGCTTCACAGTCCACAGATCAGATGGTTGGAGTCGGACCGGTCCCCTCACCCACCCGGGCTCTGGGACTCTGGAGTCGTTGAAGAAGAAAGTGGCAAAGCTCTTCATCTGAGTCCATTAACTGGAGCAGTGAAGAAGAAGACGCACAGTGCAGGAGCAGCACAGGGACGATTCTCACAGGGGGCCGTGATGGCGAGGCCTCGCGGCGTCAGCAGACCTGAGCACCATGAACGCACCGTTCACTCCGCGGTGGTGACGGTGACCTCCGCCCTGCAGGACTCGGGGAGCGGCCCGGTGGTCGACGACGGGGAGTGGGCCGAGGTGGAGCCAGGAGAGAGGTCGGGCTTCGTGCTCTGGAGCTGAGACACAAACTGATGGACAATGGGATGTTCTCGCATCCACTCTGATCAACGGCCTATCGATAAATAAAACTGTGATGAATCTGATCTGATTTCCTGCTCGTTGACTGGTGTTTGCACACAAGTTAATAAATAATTGAAAAACATGATTAGATCAGTTTAATTCAGGTGTTTGTCGTCCCACACGTTTTGGAAAAAGCAAAATGTCTTAAAATTGATCTCTTTTTCTTACATTTAGACTTTGGCCACAAAATGATTTAACTTAAGGGTTGTAACAATCCATAGATCTATCTTTATGATCAACCAGTCAGTGGTCCAAAATAAAAAACATTGAACATGACTTCTTCTAAGATGTGCCCTTATTTTGGGTAACTAATTGTTAAATTCTAAAAATATTTAGTTTTGACACTAATTATTTTTTTTCTCTTTATTGAAGTATCATCAATTACAAACAATTAATGTGAACCAGTTTACAAGACTAAGGAAAAGAAAATAACAAAAAAAGAAACGAGAATAACAATGTGAGGGTCTTATTCCAGGAGGGTCAATAAATCCAAAAAGAAAAGATTTTTGTTTGTCATGTAAAACCAGGATTTTTTTTATTTTTTGTATAGCATGAGTTCAAATTCTTCCAAGTTTGAGACACTAATCAAAATGTGGCAACAACAACAAAAAAAGGTTTTTCCTTTAAATGTCTAGATGAGCTCAAGAATAGAAATGTCTGCTTATATTTTAGTAGCTTTTTATTATCTGGTATGAATGGAAGCGATTGTGTTCATGATCTAATCTCATATCGATCATTTCTAACTGGATGGACAGTTTGTGATAAGGAACTTGTAATCATTATCCATTAAATCGATATAATATCGGATCTTGATGAACACCTGTGGTTTACAGCTCTGGTTTAATGTTATTTTCAAACCAGTTTTCCTTAAATAAACCAGAGAATTAACTGTAAACAGTTAAGTTAGCATGCTAAAGATACAGCTCTGTGGTTGTACTGTTGTCGCCTAGCAACACAGAACTCTCGAGTCTCGACCTTTACGTAGTCCATGGACGTAGCGTGATGACGTCGTAGAGAATGTGGGCGGAGACTCCACTACCTCTCTGGCTGCACGTCGAGCTCCGCCTGGCCTGATCCACACGCAGACTTGACCGTGTGCTGTGCAGGAGGAAGAGGCATCATGCTCCGGACCGTGCTCCCCCGGGCCCTGCCCGCACTCAGCCGACTGTCGGCGTGTCGCTTCTCCGCCGCCGCGATCCCAGCACCGAGCACCGAGCCCGAGATCCACTACAACAAGGTAACTATAGGCTACAGCGTTAGTTTACTGCGATGCTCTCAGGTGCATGACATGCTGCTGCTGCTGCTGCTGCTGCTGCTGGAAACGGGCCAAGTGCGAAATCAACAAGTGTCTCTGTGTGTGTGTTGGATCACAAGAGTTCACAAGTCCTTGTCACTGTCAATGAGGAAACTTGTGGTGCGTTTACGGTCAGCCTGCAGCCTGCATGTTTACATTGAGGGATCCGGATTCCTCTTGTTGTGAAATCCTTTCCCAGGGGAGATAAAGTTTCACGTGGTTGTGGGCTGAGGTTATATAATCATTTACACTGAGTTCCTGTGATTTTATTTAACTTTTTGTTGAAACATGGAATAATGTCTAATGTAGCCTAATGGTCAATAAAGAGGTGCGTCCACACACAGGTGAGCTACCTTTGCACTATGACAAAGTTTATTTCCCATCAGGTAGTGATAAGAAAAAAATAGTTAACCCCTGCCCTGCATCTTTAAATATGGTCCAGTAATAAACAAATATAATCTGCTTCAACTAATCACACACAAATTGTGATTTTGCTTGTATTTAATTTGATAAACATTCACACTAGTGTAGGTTAGATAAAGTATAGAAACCAACCTCTCAGATAACAACTTATACAGAGTCACTAATTAGAGTCAGGAGGTTGCAGGACATGTGAAGTTCTGTCAATGTATAGATGAGAGCTACTGTAAAGGTTAGTGATACTCTGACCCATATAATCTGCTGCTGTGATCATGCCTTTGCAAAAAACAAACAAACATCTGCATGCATCTGGGAAGAGGAGGAAGTGTAGGCTAATTATGACGTTGGGGCTTCATCAAGGCGGAGAATGGATTTGTAACTTCATCCTACAGTACAGGATCGTGTCAGGATGTCTGTTTCCCAGCTTCAGTTTTTCTTGTGTAATCACTTTTTACTTGATGATGAAATATGTATTTCCTGGTTTGAGAGGTCGTTCGCCTTCTGTTGTACCGAGCAAAAACACAATCAGTGTTTTTATGTTGGTGGGCTGACATGAAATATTATCATTTCCTGTTTACTAAATTATCTTTTTATAAAAATACAATAATTGAATATATAATTTTCACTTTGTGTTGTTTCTGAATTGTTGTGGGTGGTTGTTGTTGTTGCAGCCACATCTTAACAGGATGTGGTGGATGATGACAACACTTTATTTAAAGATAACTACAACTCTGATGTCCTTTATCTTATAACAAGAGCTCACATTTACAGTTGCAAAATGATCAAACTTTATCGATCTGCAGGAGGAGTAAATGCCACTGTGACGACCCCTCCCGGCTCCTCCTATTTTTGTGTCTCACTCTGCTCTGTTTAGGTCTCTGGGCACTTGAAAATAAGAATTTTGTTCTTAATTTGCTTGCCTGAGTAAATAAAGGTTAAATAAAATAATAAATAAAGGTCTCTGGGAGAGTTGAGGGGTGGAGTCAGAGTTACCTGGCCAACCGGGTGTGGCCTCTGACGGGCATAAAAGGCCCGACTGCTCACACTCACCAATACAGCCTTTATCTTTGTTTTGTTTGCTGCTCACCATCCAACACACACACCACACACACAGCGTCCAAGCATCCATGGTCCAAGCATACACTACTGATCCTTCTCTTACTCCCACACAACATATAATACATTCACAAGTATTTCAGTTGCTTTTTGTTAAATAAATGGTCATGTCAGGGCCTAAAGCTGTGTGTTGCCTCCCTTCGTGTTGTCTGCCTTGAGCCGGGTCATGACAGCCACAGACAAATGAGGAAATAAATTATTGTTATTCATGTTTTTTTCTCCTGGGAAAATAGAAAATCTTTATAAGTTTATATATAACAGTCAAAGAAAAGATATTTAGTAGGGTTGCAACTAACGATTATTTTCATATCGATTAATCTGTAGATTATGTAGCTAAACGATTAATCGATTAGTTGTTTGGTCAATAAAATGTTGAAAAATGTTAAATGTCAATCAGTGTTTCTCAAACCACAAGATGACGTCCTCAAATGTCTTGTTTTGTCCGCAAACCAAAGAGAGACTCACTTGATTGTCATAAAGGAACAAAGACACCAGAAATATCAAGAAGATGAAAGATGAAATCAGAATCTGAATTTAATAATCGATTATTGTCCGATTAATAGATTAATTGTTGCTGTTCTAATATTTAGTCAAATATCCATATCCATATTTGTTCTCTCATCATATTTATTCTTATTCTAAAGTGCTTTTATTATTGTTATTTTTTTTATTGCTGGTACACAAAGCATTTCACTGCACATTGTACTCTGTATGATTGTGTACGTACGTGACAAATAAAATTTGAAAATATTCAAGTTAAAGTTGACACATCTTGTAACTCTCAGGGAATTCAAGTCAATTATAAAAGATAGGGAAATGAGCTCAATCGGATCTTGTGATTGCATTGTGTAATCATGTAATCCCACTCTTTGTTTTCCTGTAATGTGTGATCGTATTTTATTTGTGTCTTGTGTGTTTGGTATAACCCTTCTGCTTTTGTGCTGCCGTGGTCCTTCTTGGAAAAGAGGCTTTTAAATCTCAATATGTTTTTTTTTTACCTGGTTAAATAAAGGATTTACAGTTTACAGTGTTAAAGATCACCTCACTACATCCCCTCTCTCCACAAGCCGGGTCTCTAAATGATTCAAGGGTGTTAGTCCGATTTCCGTGATGCACCTGAATGCACCGTGTGTGTGTAAATTAGGGGCGTCTGTTCAGTGTCTTGCTCCAGATGTGTTTAAACTTTCTCAAGTGGTTTGTCTTTCTATTTTCCAGCTGTTCATCAACAACAAGTGGCAGGACGCGACGAGCGGGAAATCCTTCCCCACCATCAACCCAGCGACCGGCGAGGTCATCTGTCAGGTCGCAGAGGCCGATGCGGTGAGAGGGGGGGATCTGGGGGCATCTGGGGGGGTAACATTGATCAGAAGTGGCATTAATGGATGAAGACAATCGTACTGTTCCTTTAAAAACCAGTGTTGTTGTGTCTCAGTTTTCAGTTTAATTTATTGACAAGGGACAATGTACATTAATAAAACATTGTAAAAAAACAAATGTAAATGCACCCGAGTTAGTTATTTTACCTCATTGTTGCTTTTTTTAAGGCAACCTTAAAAAAAGCAACAATGAGGTAAAATACCAAAGACCAAAGGACCAAGGACACATTCAATTCACATTAATAAATATACATTTGTGTCTCCAGGCCGACGTGGACAAGGCAGTGAAGGCAGCACGCGACGCCTTCAGGTTCGGGTCACCGTGGCGACGGATGGACGCCTCTCATCGCGGCCTGCTGCTCAACCGACTGGCCGACGCCATCGAGAGGGACTCCGCTTACCTCGCCGTGAGTCGTCATTAACAAAAACTCAATCAGGTTCCTTCTTATTCGTATGACGTCATTGCTGCACCTGTCGTCTCTTCTGCTTCTTATTAATAGTTTGTTAAAGGGATAGTTCAACATTTTTGGCAAATTGGCCCATTGCCATAATCCCTATAGTTTTAGGAGTAGGTTTGTTACCTTTATTTGCCGGTGCAAGCTATTTTTAGAACGGCGGAGCAGAGCCGTGAGCTGCTCAGAGCTACGCTACAGAGGCTCATGGGATTTCTTGGTTTCCCTCATCAAACTCATCAAATACACAATCCAACAACTCCACAACGCTCTGGTGGACAAGTTGTGACCTGCACATTCACCACGCTATGAGATAATAACACAACGTTACCAGACAGAGTTGTTGAGGGAAATTCATGCAAAACTGCTGATGCACGATTCTGTCGGGGGCAGTTTTTCATCAAGCAGTCTCTGCATTTCCCTCTAAAACAACTCTGTCTGGTAACGTTGTGTTATTATCTCATAGCTTGGTGAATGTGCAGGTCACAACTTGTCCACCAGAGCGTTTTGGAGTTGTTGGATTGTGTATTTGATGAGTTTGATGAGAGAAACCAAGAAATCCCATGAGCCTCTGTAGCGTAGCTCTGAGCAGTTCACGGCTCTGCTCCGCCGTTCTAAAAATAACTTGCACCGACAATTAAAGGTAACGAACCTACTGCTAAGACTATAGGGATTATGGCAATGGGCCAGTTTGCCAAAAATGTTGAACTATCCCTTTAATGTTTGTCGCCCTGAACGCATCACGTCATGATGTTGTTTCTGTAACTTTATGTGCAAACTGTTGTTGTTCTTGTTGCCTCAGGAGCTGGAGACTCTGGACAACGGGAAGCCGTACGCCATCTCCTACACCGTGGATCTGCCCAACGTCGTCAAATGTCTCAGGTAAGGTGTCACCATGGTTACAGTGAAGGTTATTATTATTATTATTATTATTATTAGCTGTGACCCAGTTCAGGGGCCAAGTCCTTCAGAGTTGTCATAACAACACGTGCTGCTGCTGCCTGCAATGAATCCTGGGATACGTTGTCAGGGCAGTAAAACAAGGACACACCTTGGAATAATAAACCAAAGCTCATTAGACCGGTTTAATTCCCTGATTAATGAGCTGCGAGTTTGTTTTTTGTATTTTTTGATCATTTTCGATCAATATTTAAACTGTTATGTCTGATTGTCCCTGAATGCATCTTGTATTCTGGTGTTTTAAAGCAGCTGTGTTGTGTTGTGTTGTGTTGTGTTGCGTTCAGGTACTACGCAGGCTGGGCGGACAAATGGGAGGGAAAGACCATCCCCATCGATGGAGATTATTTCTGCTACACCAGACATGAACCCATCGGAGTGTGTGGACAGATCATACCGGTGAGCGTCGTGTGTGTGTGTGTGTGTGTGTGTGTGTGTGTGTGTGTGTGTGTGTCGAGCTTTTCTTAATTACTACACAAAGGATTTAGACCGATAAAACTTTTATCAGATACATAGAGGCAGAGGCAGAGAAGCTAGATCGCTCAGATGTGCCAGGGGGATTTCAAAATAAAAGCACATCTCACAAATTGTTAATATGTATCAATGTCCGATCAATTTTTTTTTTCCCATCCTTAGATCAATACTGTTGAGACTCGATCATTGCATCATTATATGTATCGTTATTACCCCCCGATTAAAGCTCATCGCCTTGCTTCAGCGTTAAAGCCGATCACCGTATGTTGTGGGAAAGTGGGAATTTCAAAATAAAGGAGCAACTTACAAAATATTCGACCCTCATAAATGAATTCACTTAGTAGAGGAATGAAATAGAATAAGATAGAATAATAAATATTTTATTTTCTACCATTTGCATGCAAAAGGCTGGAATTTGTGTTTGGATTCATGTGCAGAAAATTAGGTAGTTAAGTTTATATTTAATTTAATTTAATTTAATGAATCAGACTGCGCAAAGGTGTCCAGTGTTCATGGCTTTAAATTAATCACTATTTTTTTATTTATTTTTTTATTTAAATGACATAAAACTCAGACTGGAGCAGCTCTACAGACCAGTTAGTGAAACCAGCTCCTGTGTAATCAGATCATACAGGTCACATCTGTCAGCTGGGTGGATGTGATGTTGGCGAAAAGATTTATTTCAACATATTTCAAGAACAAACATGTTTTTTTTGTATTTTTTTCATGTTGCCAGTGAGTTACAGTTAAAAAAAGTGTTATCTCCTCCACATGTTGCACTGGGCTCATTGTTTTTGGGCAGCGAGCCACTGATATCAAGAGTTCAGGAGGAGGACGAGGTTGTTTAAGGTCGTGTGTCATTTTAAACCAGGGAGTGTGGGAAACGGTCCAGTTCACAAAGATAGAAGAGGGAGTGCAGCCGCCGCGGCAACAGGAGGGAGAGAGAGAGAAAAGAAACATGGTGGTTTAATAAAAAACAGTGACAGTGTGTCAGTTGAAATAAAAATAAAAAAGCTTTTAAAGACTCAGTAGAAACAAAAACACCACACAGCAGTTACAGGAAGTTACTTTAACTCTGAATCGAAACTAACAAAGTTGTATATATAAGTACTTGAAAGCAGCACTTCAGTGAAGTGTCTCACCAGTATAAAAGTCTATTCAAAGTAATATTCTGTTTATATTGGATGAATTGCTTCCACTTGGTAAAACCATAACATTCATGTCTCCCACTGTACAGCTTCTTTAATATTTAAAATTCAAAGACGTTTTCAAGCACCAAACTCCACATATTTACATATTTACATTTGGTTTAAGAGACTTTTAATCCTGTAAGAATCAACCCAACATATTTAAAGTATTTATTCTTCTACTTATTCTTTATCTGCTCCTTCTTCTACTCCTTATCATTCTTCTTCCACTCCTTCTCTTTCTACTCCTTCTTTTTCTCCTCCTTCTTCTCCTTTTCCTTCCTCTACTCCTTCTTTTTCTACTCCTTGTCTTTCTTTTTATTCTTCTACTCCTGTTCCTTCCTCTTTTACTCCTTTTTCTCCTCCTTTTCTTTCTTCTACTCCTTATTTTTCTACTCCTTTTCTTTCCTCTTCTCTTCCTCCTTCTCCTCCTCCACCTTTTCCTTCCTCTTTCTTCTAGTTAAGGCGCTTAACTAAAAAAACAACGTTACGTAACCGACTCAAACTGATCTGAAATCTGATTCACTGACCTTTATTTTGAAGGAACGATAATGAAGCAGCTCGGGGGGGAAACGTGTCTCAGTGGAGTAGAAGTGAAAGTTTCCAGATACGTGATGATTCGGTACAGAGACAAAGTTGTTGTGTATTTTAACCTCTTTTTCGTCGTCTCTCTGCAGTGGAACTTCCCTCTGCTGATGCAGGCCTGGAAGCTGGGACCGGCTTTGGCCACGGGCAACACGGTGGTGATGAAGGTGGCGGAGCAGACGCCGCTCACCGCGCTCTACGTGGCCAGTCTCATCGCAGAGGTACGCCGCGCTGCCAAAGATACTCTATTTACCAAGATACCCCATGAGAGGCTGCTCCAATGATAGACCAGAGCGGCATTTTTATGCAAATGAGAATGACTGATGCATCCTGGGTAATTTAGGGGCAGCACCCGGCATTTTTAAATTGCACTCAGTGGCCTTTTGTGTTTTGATGGAGTGTAGACTAACTAACAATTAATCTGAATGTTTAATTTTTTGTTTCTTTTGTAGCACTATGTCTCATAATTATTTTGACACCCTCTTTGAAACCCACCGTTCACGCTATCTTGAAAAATTACAATTAATTAATCTACCGGTATGCTCATTTAGCCTCCCACAATGATCAATGACCCCACACAGTGGCCAGAAATGTCTTACCCAGACATCTACACATATTTGGTCGAATCACCGGGTAGGTTTTGGCTCAGTGTTGTCTGTAAATAGCCTGTTAATAGCCAACTTTTTGTTAGTTAGTTTGTCAAGCCAGTCAGGCTGAACTTTTCAATGGAGGGATCCCGGGCGCTGCCCCTAAATTACCCAGGATGCATCAGTCATTCTCATTTGCATAAAAATGCCGCTCTGGTCTATAGAAATGGTGACACTTCCTGTCTCTCTAAGTGGGCGTGGCCAACCGTCACCACCTCATCTGTGATCGTGTGTGTGGATTTATACAATTTGTAGGTAGATGAAAGTGAGATGTTTATATTTTCTTATGATAACATTAAATATTTACACTACTAACAGTAATATTTAGCATGACGAAAATGATTTAAATAATTTTCACGGGAGTTTGCGGCCGTTTGTTTGACGTTGCCTAGGAGATCTGTGCCAAATCTCGCGAGAGTGTGTCGTAGAGACGGAGACAGGTCTGGAACAAAGTGGATTTTCAATCAATCAATATCAATCAATATCCTTTATTTAACCAGGTAAAAAACTCATTGAGGTTTAAAAACCTCTTTTCCAATCGTGACCTGGCCAAGACGACAGCACACAACAGCTCAGTTGCACATCACACACACGACTCAAATTAAATACAATCACACATTTCAGGAAAACATGATTAAACAACACAATCACACAGTCCGATTGAGCTCAATTCTCTGTCTATTATAATTGACCTGAATTCACCCAGAGTTACAAGATGTGTCAGTTTCAAGTCCTTCTATCTGCACATTGTTTCAGGTCGACGGGGCTGAAAATTTAAAAGACTTTTTGCCAAGTTCCGTTCTCACTTTCTGGACCTGCATCTGTATAATGTCCAGAGAACGCAGGCCATATTGGCTGAGGTTTCTACACATGTGTACACACAAATATGTAGGCAAAAGTCCAAGAATAGATTTATAAATAAAAGTCAGCCAATGAGAGAGTCTACGGACATACAAAGATGGACAATGTGCAACGGCATATAAGGAACAGTGATGTACACAGTAGTTGCAACCAGTAATAAAACGCAAAGCACAGTGATATACAGTATCCAGTTTCTTTAAAAACTGATCAGGTGCGTTCATAAAAAGCAGGTCTCCGTAGTCCAACAAGGGTAAAAAAGTTGAGTTGATCAAGTGTTTTCTGACTTGCAACGAAAAACATGATTTATTCCTAAAAAAGAACCCTAATTTCAGTTTCAGTTTAGAAACGAGTTTGCAGTTTAAAGGACAGTTTCTCATCAATTAAAATGCCTAGGTATTTATAGGATGTGACCATTTCAATTTCAACCCCATGAACAGTTGACAAATTTGGAAGGTCAGATGGAAGCTGCTTGCCATTTGAAAATAGCATGGTCTTTGATTTATCGGCATCAGCATGTTTTTCTCCTGATGTGTCCGTCTGAAAATTGCCATTTTCGTGTCAAAATGTTCAGAAGAGATGTGGCTTGTGAAAAATTTGTTCAAAATTTACTTCAGTGACTGTGGGGAGAAAGACCCGACCATAATCTGTGTTTACGTTAAATTTTCCCATTGGAGTCGATACACTCAAGGCTGCTGCTAGTCTCCTAGGCCGTGCAGAAGCCCACGTGACATGCATACAGGAAGCGTACTCGTTATGGGGGGTCTTGGTTTAAAAACCGTCTTTGGCGCTGCTCAGGTGTTTACAAATCAATAAAGTTCTGTGATACAAAATCAAAAGGAGTGACACATGTTGTTGTTGTTGTGTTTGCAGGTGGGGTTCCCTGAAGGCGTCGTGAACATCCTGCCCGGCATGGGGCCGTCAGCTGGAGCCGCCATCGCAAAGCACATGGACGTCGACAAGGTTGCCTTCACTGGCTCCACGGAGGTAGGAAATCAGACGTTCGACCGACTGAGTCAGACTGGAGGAGGAAAAAAAATACAGAAATAATCACAACTAAAGAAGATTTTCTGGTTCTGTTTGGCTTTGCATTCGAGGTCCCTGAACGCACCGTCAGTCAGTCGGTCTGTTGACACGACCTGTTGTAACCTGGTTACCGTCGTATCTGTTGACAGGTGAACGGTCCACAGGCCGCGTTCACTTTACCTTTTACAGCGCAGTTCAGAGGTCAGAGTTCGTTTTTTTCTCCACAGAGTCCACACCTCGACGCCTCGGTCCGTGTCCCTGAAGGAGCCGGCGTTTCTCTCTGCAGCTTCAGTTGTGTAACGATTCATAGTCACATGCGCCTGTGTTAACCTTTACTGAGCCCTATTCTGACCGTTTTTGAATATTTTAAATTTTTGCTTTATATAGGCTACAGGGATGCAAACATCGCGCCGAAACTCGCTTTTTTCATGACTAATTAGGTGACTTGTGTGAATCGTTCAGATCCGAAGAGTTTTTGTTTTTGAGAGGGGGGGGGGGTCTCAGCGTCTCAGCTGGGGTCAGTAAAATGTTTTTCTAACAGGCTGACAGTTAGCCTGGTTGGCACGACTTTCCAATGTTGATACTCAGCATTGGGTCTGGCCAAGACGTTAAGAGAATCCATTTCTCAAAGCGCATCCTTCAAACCTGGTTTACCCGCCCCCCTCAAATGCCTCAGTCTGCTATTGGTCGAAGCCAGAATAGGCGGTGTCGAAGCTTAAACCAATCACACCGCTCTTGTCCGCTGCTCCATGCTGCTGTTTACAATGAGGTTCCGGTCGCTGCTCTACTGCAACACGCCTCTACCCAGAGCCGTTGGAGAGGCTCGACGTTGATTGGCTCTCGAAAAAGAGGGTGGAGTTCCCGAAAATTCGGGAGACAGAAATCCAGTTAATAGCACGGTTGGCCAGACTAGAAGTCAGCAGCGCTTTTGCGAGGCGTGACGTCACTAGTGTGGGCGCGACCAGGCTAGCTGACAGTGACAATCACGTGAAACTGAGGCGAACTCATTCATGGTTGTCTCTGGTTTAGACTGATGACAGCCGACCTCCAATGTAGACGCGCGACGTGCGCGCTCGTTACCCAAAGCGGCGCGTATCCGCGTGCAGTCGGTGCGACGGTGACGCCGTTTTTCCCCCGTGCATGTCCGTTGCTGTGTCAGGCAGGTGTCTCCCACGGAGCTCTGCCCCGTTTCAGAGGTGAAGGATCGAGAGACGTCGCCTCCGCAATGTAGAATGTGTTCAATTAAAGTGAAACTAACACATTATATAGGCTACGTATGTCCATTACACACTGAATGGAACATCCCATGTCTTTTATTTATTCAGTTTATTTTAATAGTAGCCTAATAATTATGACTAACATTCAGTGAAGACCTAAAATTCAGTATCTCCAGTATCTTAATCTTAAAAAGTCTAAAATTTGAAAATCTAAATTTTAGGCCTTAAAATGTCTTAAATTTGTTGAATTATTGTGTTCAAGTCTTAAATAATTTTAGACAGGTCTTAAATTTTCTTATGCCCACCATGGGCGAGCATTTCACTCGCATTTGCCCCTAAAAAAAAAATACATGTGTGAACCGGGAGAATCACAAAAAAGAAAGAGCACAACCTGCGATTGGTCAAAAACTACAAATCCCACAATTCTCTGCCTCAACAATAACAGTAGTTAGTGTAAGTAAGGCAGAGTGGAGCTGTAGGTGAAAAGAGGAAACAACGCCACGTCTGGTCCTGTTCTATGTTGTTCGTTCACACCTTCACCGTTTATTCGTTACGTCCGCGGTGTAAAAGGCCGTGACGCAAAGACGCGATTAGGCGCGAGACGCGGTAGACGCGACTTTTTTTTTTTTGCGACGCTACACCCGATTCTTTTATGGCGACGGGACCCTCGCGTCTTCGTCTATTTCATCGTGTTTGGTGGGAAGACCCAAAGGGGCTTCCCACTCAAACACGAGGAACGCTTTTTTTTCGCGCGAGCTTTTACGCGCAACCAAACGCGAGATACGCGAGAAATGCGATTTATCGCTCGTTGACTCGTGTCAAAAAAAAATTCACGAGCCCGCCAACAACTTTTTTTTTTTTTTTTCAAAGGAGGTTCAACTGGACTTAGTTATTTGTCTAGGAAGACGTTTCACCTCTCATCCATGAGGCTTCATCAGTTCATGTAGCATCTGACCAGGCTGGGACTGGTCCAACTATCTGGTGTGGAGACTCAGTATAAGTCCAGTTGCTTTCGATTTAACCTCCTTTGAAATACTATGACCTGGACAAATGAGAATATGCACAGGCCTACAACAACATTTCTGCTCTCACCAACCATGGTTGAGGTCACAACGCTGCGCTGTAGCCGCTCTGGAAGTCCGAGACACTGAGGCCAAACGCCGCCGTCGCTTCTGGGGAGTTCCGGGCTGATGAGCTACAGAGACTTTAGAGTCAAAGAGGAGCAGAGCGTCGCTGTGTCGGACTGTTTGTTTGGATTTAATGAAGAAGCTGCACAGAGTCAGGTGAGCAGAAGAAGCTGCCCCCCCCCCCCCCCCCCCCCCCCCCCCCCCACCGTGGAGCCGCTGCTGTCTCACAGCCGCCACCGACCCCTAGAATAAAACACCACCGACCCCTAGAATAAAACACCACTAAGCCGTGGACGTCGCTGCGTGGATAAAATGCTGACGACCAAAACAGCCGCCACCAGGTCACTGACTGGAGAGTTTTAAAGTCGGCACATGAACGCAGCTCAGACCGGCCGGTGCCTCAGCGCGGTGATCAGCAGGACGCTATAGCCTACCCAGTACCGGACAGCTCAGTACAGAGGGGGGGGGGGGGAGGGCGATAACATGACGCACAGTATACTGTTATGAGACACATTATGCATCCCAACTGTCTTTTTTTTAGAGGATTTTTTTTTTTTTTTACCAAGAATGCGCCCAAAAAAATCATGATCCAGGGGCCAAAATTGGAAACAAAATATATTTTTAATCATAATTCTCATTATTCTCCTGATGTCGGTTTAATGTAAACAGATTGCGCTGATATGCGTCATGTGACAGCGGGGCAGAGCTGCAGCTGCTGTGCTGTGATGGACCTGATCAGACTGGTGGTGGTCCACAGTCAATCAGTCCCAGATCCTCCACCGTCAGCAGATCCCCCGAAAGCCCCCGCAAATAATACATCGACAAGAAGTTAAGTGGCAAGTTGCACCTTTTCGTCGGCTTATTATTTGCGGATTTTTTTTTATAGCCTATATAACTTAACTGCAATATCATTAAAGCGGCGCGTATCCGCGTGCAGTCGGTGCGACGGCGCCGCCGTTTTCCCCCCCGTGCATGTCCGTTGCTGTGTCAGGCAGGTGTCTCCCACGGAGCTCTGCCCCGTTTCAGAGGTGAAGGAGAGACGTCGCCTCCGCGATGTAGAATGTGTTCAATTAAAGTCAAACTAACACATTATATAGGCCTATATGTCCATTACACACTGAATGACACATCCCATGTCTTTATTTCTTCAGTTTATTTTAATAGTAATAATTATGACTAACATTCAGTGAAGACCTAAAAATCAGTATCTCCAAAATTGAAATATTGCAATGGTTTTTATTTTTTTAAAGCATTTTTAATCTAGAAATGTTGGCCTTCTGAAAACTATGTCCATCTATATGCACTCAATACTTGGTTGGGGTTGAACTACTGGAAACTGACTTTTCTGTGATATTGTTAATGGTGAGACACACCTGACCTATATGATCTGATTTTTTTTTTTTTTACTTTTACCTACTGATATCTTATCAACATATTGGGCCCAAAAATAGACAAATAACCATGTGGAGTAGTATCAGGGGATTAGACCAGTTTTCTGTTTTGTAAAATGACAAAAAAAATTACGAATATATTACCCTTTCCACTTTATGCTTGGATAAATATGTTTGTAAGATCAAATTAAAACGATCATATTTCCGGTTTTACATGATCTATCAAATCTGCACTTTCCAGTGAAGTTGACAGCAACGCTCCAGGTGACCGAGTGTTTTTGTCTCTTTACACAAGTGTGAGAGAGATGGAAAAGAAAAAGAGGCACTGACATGTTTTTAAATATCCAGTATGATATTTGAACTGAACTGATTGAATAACTGTGTGTGTGTGTCAGGTGGGTCACCTGATCCAGCAGGCGTCCGGCACCAGTAACCTGAAGAAGGTCACTCTGGAGCTGGGAGGGAAGAGTCCCAACATCGTCCTGTCTGACGCCAACAGTATGTTCTCTCTGTCTCTGTCTCTGTGTGTCTGTGTTACGTATATAAAATACATTCAGCTGTGTGGTGTGTGGTGGTAACTTGACTGAATCATTTAAAAACTCAACATCTTCTGCAAATCCCACATAGAGATCAGTAGGTGCAGAAAAATGAAGAATTAAGACCTGCAGTTCCTCTAACGACCACTAGGAGTCTTGGCCCCAAAAACAAATTAACCCCAATCAACTTGCATAGAAATAAACATGTTTACAGCTGATTTCCTCCTTCATGATGACTGTGTTAGAGTGGATTTTGATTTAAAACTTTCCTGTTTTATATTTTTTAAAGGCTTTAAAGGTGCAGGAAAAATTAAGAATTAAAAAAAAGTACAGTTCCTATAACGGCCACTAGAAGTTTTTGCTCCAAAAGCAAATTAATCCTCACCAATTTGCATAGAAAAAAACATGTTTACAGCTGAATTTGGCCTCTGCAGCTGATTTCCTCCTTCATGATGACTGTGTTTGAGTGGATTTTGATATAAACGTTCCTGCTTTATATTTTTTTAAAGGCTTAAAGGCACAGAAAAATGAATAATAATAAAAAAAAAAGTGTAGTTCCTATAACGCCCACTAGGAGTTTTGGCTCAAAAACAAATTATCCAATAGAAATTATCATGTTTACAGCCTGATATAGCTTTTGCAGCTGATTTTCTCCTTCATGAGTAGATTTTGATTGAAAAACTTTCCTGTTTTATATATTTTTTTAAAGGCTTAAAGTTCAGTAAAACCTTTGAGCAGCAGGTGAGTGAGTGTGTTTAGCTGAAACCAGCATGCATCAAAGTCTTCTTAGCTCCATTTACACGACCCAAAGTCCTTCGATGCTACGTTCACGTTCATTTACAGTCACAGTCTTGCATCCTGCAACTTGAGTTCAATGCACTTGACTTATTACTACAGCAGAGTGTGTGTGTGTGCAGAGGGTGCAGCTGCGTGTCCTAACACTGTTATCTGCTG
Organism: Trachurus trachurus; assembly: GCF_905171665.1. Classification (NCBI taxonomy): domain Eukaryota; kingdom Metazoa; phylum Chordata; class Actinopteri; order Carangiformes; family Carangidae; genus Trachurus; species Trachurus trachurus. The sequence goes on along the minus strand of NC_139902.1, from coordinate 28,209,142 downwards.
CACCTGTGAACACACCTCACACTCACACACCCTGACCCTCATGTCCACACTTGATATTATTAAACCTCCATGACTCACAGAGGTTATTATTATTATTTTTATTATTATAATTGAGTATTTTCTGTCTCTGTCTCCGTCGGTTAGTGGAAGACGCCGTGGAGCAGTCGCACTTCGCTCTGTTCTTCAACCAGGGCCAGTGCTGCTGCGCCGGCTCTCGTACGTACGTCCAGGCCGACATCTACGACGAGTTCCTGGAGCGCAGCGTGGAGCGGGCGAAGAATCGAGTGGTCGGAGATCCGTTCAACCTGAACACCGAGCAGGGGCCTCAGGTAACACACACACACATAAACACACTACGTTCAGACTGCAGGCAAAAGTGGCCCAAATCAGTGTGAACACTCAAATCTGACCCAGATTCGACTTTTTTCCAATGCAACCCCAGTGTGAACAGCTGAGGCGGATTTGATGCAACTTTTACTTCACTTTACAATGTTTATACTCTAGGTTTTGTTTGGAGAAGCAGCAGCAGGACCACACACACACACACACACACAGAGCAATAAAAAAATGGTTGATAATGTGAGGAGCAGCGGCGTGTGTGTGTTTACCGACAACAGAACAGCTGTAGTGAGAGCGTGAGCGCTGAAGGAGAGGAGATTATAAATTAAAAAAGGACACGTGGTGTTAAACTTTGGGTTGTAATAACCTTGTTGACTGTGTGTTTTTTATCACGTACCTGTGTTTACTCTACAGTAGCTTCCTGGGTAGACCACCTTACTAGTCGACTGTCGAGCTCGGGACTGTTTCCATCAACAAAGACAAAAAAATGCGTGGAAAGCATGGATTTAGGAGGAAAAAATGATTTTGGAAGGGGAAAAAGAAGTTATATTCATATTGATGCTTTTTTCCCATCCAAAATCATTTTTTTCCATTTGTAGTGATATTTTGAGCAGTATATAGAGGCCAAAGTCGCGGTTAGAAGTTACTTCGCTGTTAAACTACAGTATAGCGCAGCTAGCAGGAGGTAAATTCATGCAAAACCGAAAAAAAAACCTCTATAACAACTCTGTCTGGTAACGTTGTGTTATTATCTCATAGCGTGGTGAATGTGCAGGTCACAACTTGTCCACCAGAGCGTTGTGGAGTTGTTGGATTGTGTATTTGATGAGTTTGATGAGGGAAACCAAGAAATCCCATTAGCCTCCATAGCGTAGCTCTGAGCAGCTCACGGCTCTGCTCCTCCGTTCTAAAAATAGCCTGCACCGACAATTAAAGGTAACAAACCTACTGCTATGACTATAGGGATTATGGCAATGGGCCAATTTGCCAAAATGTTGAACTACCCCTTTAAGGACAAACATTTACAATGATTGAAAAAAAAAACTTTAAAGCAAGGAAATCGAACAAATTAACAATAAAGACATGAACAGATGTGTTGTCACTTCACTGATTGATCGATTGATTGATCCCCCGTCAGGTCGACCAGGAGCAGTTCAATAAGATCCTGGGCTACATCAGCAGCGGCAAGAGAGAGGGAGCGAAGCTGATGTGTGGCGGCGGCGTGGCTGCAGACCGAGGTTACTTCATCCAGCCGACCGTGTTCGGAGACGTCCAGGACAACATGACCATCGCCAGGGAGGAGGTGGGACACACACGGACACACACACCGTTCAATATATATTGATCAGTTTAAAAGACTGATATGTTTCCTCTTTATGAATGAATTTACTGTGTCGTAATAACTGTGAAAAGAAGGTGTGGAAAAAGAGGTTGCCACAATTATGTGATAAAGAATAAATATAAAGAATTAAAAAATATGGTAACACTTTATAATAAGTACACACTATTAAGCATTAGTTAAGCTTTAAATACTGAATTCATCATTTACTGTATAACACATGAATACTCATTAGTATGTAGTTAATAACCACAGTTAAAAATGTGTTGATAAGCACGAACTGTATTTATAAACTACATACTAATGGGTATATAATGAAGAATTAAGTATTTATTAATGCTTATTAATTATTTTTTAAGTTTTTATTAATGCTTAATAGTGTGTACTTATTATAAAGTGTTACCAAAAATACTTTGATAATTTATCGAATCAAAATTAAGGTTATGAAAAACAAACAAACCTTAAAAATAACCCACTGGTGTTCATCATCAACATGTTTCACACTGAGTGAGTTTCTCTTTGTGTTTGGTGACTTTTAGGTCAAAGTCAAAGATTTATTGTTGATTTCTGAGACAAACGGAGGATGTTTCCCTCCGACCCCGAGGTGCAAACAACTAAACAAAACAAGAGCATGAATGAAAATAGATAAAAATGAATGTAATAATATAAAATAAAACATAAAAATCAATGCAATAAAAAATTAAAGTAAATTAAATAAGATAAAATAAAATAAATGAAAAGAAAATTTAAAAACTGAAAAGAAAATGAAAAAATATTAATGAATGAAAATAAATTAAAAGAAAAAGAAACTTTGGCAACAACTTTTTTTTTTCTTCCCATAAAAGCGTGAGGAGACAGATATTGACGACTTCCTGTACAGACCTGATCCTGATCTCCTCCGTCTCAGTGAAGAAGGAAGGAAGCTGATAAAATACTTTTACTTAGTTTCCTCCTCTGAGACGTCTGGTTAAAATAAAACCTGCTCTGATGTTTGTGCAGAAACTGTGAGTTCAGTTATTATGGATGTGAGTAAAATAAAAACCTGGAGTTTAGTGTTTAGACTCTGTTCTGGTCTTTACTTTAGAAACACAAAAGGAAGAATAATTCACAAATGAAAACTGATATTCATCTGTTTTCTTCAGATCTTCGGCCCCGTCCAGCAGATCCTGAAGTTCAAATCCCTGGAGGAGGCAGTGCACAGAGCCAACGACACCAAGTACGGTCTGGCCGCCGCCGTGTTCACCAAGGACATCGACAAGGCGCACTACGTGTCCAACGGGCTGCGAGCCGGCACCGTCTGGTGAGATGCGGAGATTATTATTTGTATTTTATTCATTTTTTACTGTTACAATTTACAGAAGAAAAGTTATAAATAAGATAAAGGATCCAGAGAAATCACACTTTATAGAAATCCTGCAGATGGAGAGTTACGTTGTGTGAATATGATAACAAAAGCTTTTAGACTAACTCTAAAGTTATTATCTATTTTCTTTTTTCTTTTTCTTTTTTACCATTTTCAGGATCAGTTTATGATCCTCAAAGGTTTTAGTTTCTCACTGATGAAACACACTTTTTATGTTTGAGACCCAAAAACAATCAAGAGATGTAAAAAAAACTTAAAATTAACTAATTAATTACACAATTTTCTGTAATAAATCGCGATTAATTTATAAAGTTATTAATTTATAAACTGTGTTCAAGGTTTAAAGAAAGCCATTAAAATAGTCTTTGAATTAAAATATACGTACTTTCTTTGTGTTTATTCTACATTAATTCAATAATTTTACATAAATAAATATTCGTAATAAGCTTCAGTCTTCAGTTGAAAAATGCAATTCATTTATTGATAATTTTTTTTGTATCGCGTTAAATGTTTAAAATGAGATTCAAAGTTAAAGGATCATGACCAGGCTATATCTTGATGTCTTTTACTAAAATACAGCTGATGTTGTTTTTTTAGGACTAATTCCTGCTGAAATCCACGTTTATTATATTATACTGTGTGTGTGTGTGTGTGTGTGTGTGTGTGTGTGTGTGTGTGTGTGTGTGTGTGTGTGTGTGTGTGTGTGTGTGTGTGTGTGTGTGTGTGCGCAGGATCAACTGTTATGACGTGTTCGGGGCTCAGGCTCCGTTTGGAGGATACAAGGCCTCAGGAAACGGCAGAGAGCTCGGAGAGTACGGACTGGACAACTACACAGAAGTCAAAACGGTAACAGACACACACACAGACATGTACAGGTCATTCAGAAAGTTTTCAGATGCTCTTAAGGCTCCTGTGAAAGAAGAACTTAGAGTCGCACTTAGCTTTAAGTAGATCTTTCACTAAGAAGGAAGTGTGTAAGATCGAGCTGACCCACTCTTAAAGAGAAACTATGCAAGTCCGGTCGCTTTTCCTCTGTGTTGCTAACCCTCCTCTCCTCCATGTGCATCTGTTTACCACGAAGCCGGCGAAAAATCAATAAATGGAGCGGTGGATATCGTTATATAACATATATGATGTTACAACGTGGACAGTACAGTATATCTGTTATAAACAAAAGATTGCTGGTTAGGGAGCGCGTTTGTGTCGCGGTGCTGCAGAGACAAGAGCTGGGACACCGGGGCGGCGGCCGAGTAACTACACTAGTCATGTTTCAATCTGCCAGTTTAGATGCGCATCTAGAAGTATCGCATCGGAAAATTATGATGGAAACGCCGTAATTCGAACTAAAATCCCCTGATTCACACAAATTAAAATACACTCGCTAAAGCCGGGTTTCGAAAGGGATGGAAGCGGCCAGGTTTGTGTGTGTTAAGTGTGATGTAGCGCACTTTCACCCCAACTGTTTCCGGTGTTTGCAGTTCACTCACAAGACAACAACATGGCGTGTGCCAGAAGGAAGGCAGAGAGCCTCCGTTCTCGCTCGTAACAAGTCACAAGTCATGTGGTTAACTATCATAATTACTCTGGAGCTTTTTAATTAGGGTAAAAATGTAGCATAGCCACAGGAGAAATCCTGTTTAGTTCTTGTTTAAAGATGAACTGTGTGAAAATGACTCCCATCTAGTCTATCTTAGCACTCCTTTTTAGCTGTGCCCTTCTTCAGAGCGCTCTTAGGTCCTTAAAAACGATCTTATTGTTTTTTCTCTGTTGTCAGGTGACCACCAAGGTGCCACAGAAGAACTCGTAGACGTGTGCAGCTGTGGAGGAGAAGTCACACTGTTTAGCTGACTTTAAAGATTCACATCTGGACTAAATAAAAAAAAAGTGTAGAAACCAACCTCTTACAGTAAAAATGCTTCACCTGATTTAATGTCCTAATCATAAAACTATACAGTCAGAGTTTCTGTTTGTATTTTGTGGGCGCTGAGATTTCTTATTTTTCAGAATAAAAGCATCTGACGCACTCTGCTCTCTCTCTGTGTTATTTACAGGCTAAATGTGGCCAAAGAGGCTCAGGCTGGTAGAGCTCATACCGTACAGACTTTGTCCCTCATGTGTGTTCCTCTCATCCATAATTGATGGATTAATAAAACAAATATTGCCAGATCGACGGCTCAATAAAGTTCATTTGTTCTGATAACATACAGTATGAGATTAGTTAATTATTAACAATAATCAAACTGTGATATGAAGCTGTAGCAGCTGATAGTAGAGCTCTGTGCTGCAGGTTCAGACCCAATGTAGGTGATTTATCATTTGAAACTAAAGTGGGAGCAACAGACACAGTAATGAAGAAGAGGAAGATTTATTTGCCATTTGGGCATATACCAAACAGTACAGAGGAGTTACAGTACAGGGTTTTCTGGTTATAAGTTAAAACATAGAAAGGAACATAGTCGATAATAAAAAGTATATGATAAAACAGGAGTAAGTAAAAAAAAAAAAAAAAAAAAAACCATAATAGATAAGTTGTAAAGTACTAAAAAAAAACATATTCATTCACTACAGCAGTCACTAGTGACAAGGAAAATGATATGGGGGTTATTGCATGTGTCAGAAAGTATATAACAATGTTTTTGCTTTAATGAATAACTAATGATGGAAATGTTTACTTTGTCAATTTACATGAAACATGTCAGCTTAGTTCATAGTGTTATTCTGTCAAAACTCTCAGTCTGCCCCGGGGCAGCTGTGGCTACAGATGTTGTTTACCACCACCAGTGTGAATGTGGTATGAATGAATAATAGTTTCTGTAAAGCGCTTTGGGTATCGGGAAAAACGCTGTATAAATGTAAGCCATTATTATTATAATTAGTAAATTTATTGAGGAAAAAAAGTTTTCAGTGTTTTCTCTGGCACCTGCTGACAGACAATTACTGGTTTATATGATTATTTTCCTTTTCTTTTCTGTTCTGTTCTTTTCTTTTTCTTTTCATTTCTGTTCTTTTCTTTTCTTTTTCTTTTCATTGAACCATTTGGTAGTAACTCTGACCTTCCAGTCCGGTCCAGCAGGTGTCACCCTCCACTCTTTTTATTTTATTTTATTTTATTTTATTTATTGAAACCATATACTATAAGATTGAAACACAAACACAAACAGTATACAATGAACAGTATAGGTTAGAGAAACAGAAAGTAGCCTAACAGATGAGCCATGGAGAAAATACATTAACTAAAAGGGTCTTTTGATCTGTTGAATTAACAAGTAACTTAGAATATTGCTGCATTTCTTTTTGGAATACAATGAAACAAGGGGTTTTTCTTATTGAATTTACTTTTATGAATAAAGAAGTTTGCAAAAAATAAAAACAAATTTATGAAAAACTCCGGTCCAGCAGATGTCGCCTTGTCCCTTCCGGTCCTCCAGGGGGCGGAAGTAGCAGCAGCGGCGGCAGCAACGTTTACAAGCACCAACGAAGGAGAAGGAGAAGCCTGATCACCAGTGTTGCTGCTTCAGGCGCTAAAAGCTAAAACACACATCACTGAGCTAAACTAGTGTCTCCACAGCTCCAACAGCAGCTTATTGATTATTATATAAAGCCTCGACATGTTAATTTCTCAGTATGTAGCCTGGTTACGTTGCGTAGAGCTCGTTAGGTGAAGTTAACAGCGTTAAAATACGTCAGTTAGTCAGTTAGCTGGTTCGGCTAAGCTAAGCTAAGCTAACGTTAAGCTAAGATAAGAAGAGTCGGTTTATTATCGAAAGGAGATTAAAAAACACACAGAGGAAGGTAAGAGTCGCGATTAATAGTAATAATAAGTAGAAGAATACGAAACTGTGTGAATATGTTTGATAAACAAGAAATAAGCTCTTTAAAATGAGTTCTGTTATGTAGCTTCATGTTTAGCCTGAAGCTACAACTGTGCAGCAGCAACAACAGTGCTTGATTCTTGTATCTCACGTGTTTACGTGTTTAATTACTACATTATTTTGTCAGTTAATTAGATTAAGTGTTTGTTATTTGTTTGTTTGGTCTCTGATCAGTGTATCTTGTTCTCGGCAGCATGGCGCTCAAGTCTGGAGAGGAGCGACTGAAGGAGATGGAGGCGGAGATGGCTCTGTGAGTTATCTACATAATCATATCATAATCATAATAAACACACAGAAACAACAATGTTAGGTTAAGTTTACTGGAACAACCCGAATAGACTCTAGGGCTGCCACACACATCTGTGAAAATAAAGTATGAAATCACAGCAGATACTCATCAGGGGATTTTCAAAATAAAGCAGATCATTTATCAAAGTCTTACTATATCAGGGTTCCCACTTGCCCTGGAAAACTTGGGAAATGGTTGACCAATTTTCCAGTATTGGAAAATGAGAAAAAAAGTCAAATGTCCTGGAAAAGCTTCAGTTGTCCTGGAAAATTGTTTACCACATCAGCTACCAGAGCTCTATTTGCTGTTTTCAGACCTCACTAAGGATTTATTTTCTAACAAAAAAAGTGCCTAGTGAGAAAACTAGAGACTTTGAGTTGATGAGCGTTTCCAGTGTTGGACCCCATGTTTGTGTTGTTCTATGATAAATTCATAGGAATTTCTAAGCATGTTACTGTAAGAGATTATTGCATAACTTAGAGCCATAGACTGCCATAGACGGGACAGAGGATGTATAATAACACGTCTGTCGCTGAAAGTGTCCTGGAAAAGGATTTCAAGAAAAGAGTGGGAACCCTGTATATTTTCATTCTGGATTGACATTATTGACTCGATTGAAGTGGATCGATCCTTTTTATGCTTTTTAATGAGTTCAGTCCAGATGTGATTCAACAGTTGACTTGAATAAGTTTAAAAGAAGAATAGGAAAAACATCTTAAATCTGTTTTTACAAACTAACCAGACCAACATGCATTAATCGTCCTGAATGTCCTTGTCCTGAGTGTCGGCGACTCTAAAACACTAAACTCTTCGGTTATAAACCATCGGTCTGTCTCGTTGTGCCTCAGGTTTGAGCAGGAGGTTCTCGGGGGTCCGGTACCGGCGTCGGGAAGCCCGCCTGCCATCGAGGCCGTCCCTGTGGCTGTGGCCGTCCCAGCGCTCCCAGTAATGAGAGCCATCATCGGCACCAACACCTACAGAACGGTCTGTGATAAACTCCTGGTAATAGCAATGTGCTGTTCACAGAAACAAATGTATGAAGTATAAATTAATTAAAAGTTGAATCTCTTCTCTCTCAGGTCCAGCAGACGTTAGAGGCCCGAGCTGCCACTTACGTCGGTCCTCCACCTCCGGCCTTCGTCGGACCAGGTGAACAGAAACTCTGACACACACTCACTACACACTGACGAGGGTTTGACTCTTAATATAAAACACACACAGCTTCAGTCTTATTAAACACAGACATATAAATAAATTGCTTAACATATGTTAGATATTTACATAGTGTATATATATGTTTTATAATGTAATGTATGTATATGGATATGTAAGCAGACATATTATTAGCAATCATATAAAAATATATAAACTGTGATGAGTTAACCTGAGTGATTGATCATCTTCAGCTGCAGAGTAACTGTCTCACACCTTCTCATCTGTGTCCCCCCCCTCAGTTCCTCCCATACGTCCTCCCCCTCCCCCCATGATGAGACCGGCCTTCGTCCCCCACATCCTGCAGAGACCAGGTGAAGTTCCCAGTTCCACCGCCGGGTTTACTGCTTTTATTCTTCACAAATCACAAAATCGAAAATCGAATGACTGACGTGTCCTAAACACAGGTGGAGATATGTGTCGTTTCAGTGGGTTAATAACAGACCCCTCTTAATAACTTTCTTTCTTTATTCAAATATATGACAAACAAAACATCCAAAAATATATAATAAGCAAAAAAACTAAATAACAGTGGTCATCTAACCACAAACAACATAATATATTTGAAAGGAGTGAGAAGAAGTATGAATTTATTTAATCCCACCCTGCCTTTTCTTTTTTTAAGCTTCCTGGTTACTATATCATTATGTTATGGGTTTTTACTATATAATAACTAATTATGTATTAAAGGGATAGTTCAACATTTTGGCAAATTGGCCCATTCCCTTAATCCCTATGGTCATAGCAGTAGTGACCTGCACATTCACCACGCTATGAGATAATAAAATAGATCATCTAAACAGCTCGCGGCTCTGCTCGGCCATTCTAAAATAGCTTGCACCGACAATTAAAGGTAACAAACCTACTGCTATGACTATAGGGATTATGGCAATGGGCCAATTTGCCAAAATGTTGAACTATCCCTTGAATTATAGTTCTAATTTAGGCATAAATTCATGTATATACTTATTATACTTATTATATTTAACATACACATAAATGCCGACTGTATACCTGCCACACACATTTGTGCCATTAGAGACAACAAAAACACAGAATTACCAAAGTAAGAGAAAACTGAGAAACAATAAATAATAAGTAAAAACACAATAAACAAACAACAAAAGAAAACATTGTGTATTCAGTGTAACTTAGAGTTCCCAACCAGATGTGTCGGTCTGGGTTGAATATTCTGGCTTTTAAGAAGTTTACAAACACTTCAGTTGTCTAGTTAGAGTCGGATTAAAGCCATAATTAGTTTTTTTTCAACTGTCATGTAAACAAACCGACTGTATCTACGTCGTATATCTGTGTTTTTACTTCCTGTCTCTCTCCGTGTGTTCAGGTGGTCAGCGGGTGCCAATGATGCGTGGACCTCCCATCGCGCCTCCTCTGCCCCGTCCTCCTCCTCCTCCTCCCATGATGCTGCCTCCGTCGCTGCAGGGCCCGGGGCCTCAGGGCCCGGCGCACTCGCACTCGCACTCGCACCCACACTCACACTCGCATTCGCACTCGCAGCCCATGCAGCACATGGCGGCAGCGCCTCAGGTCCGACGGGAGGCCTTCATCACCTCATCGGTCTGTAGTCACCACTGTTTGTTTGTTTGTTTGTTTGTTTGTTTGGTAACACTTTACTTGAATAGGTATTCATAAGATTGACATAACACTGTCATAACCATGACTTAAAGGGATAGTAGCATTTTTTAAAAGTGGGGTATGATCTACAAATAGCCCCTAAGTACTTTAATTGCAGTAGAAGTCTCTCTGCACTCCTCCCGTTGAGCTAACCAACTGCTGATCGGCGGGCGCTAACCCTGGGCGGAGGGATACGTGAGTTGGTTAGGTCCAAATAAAAACTGCGTTTTTCCTGCACTTTGAAGGGCTGGAAAAAATTATATTATAGTGAACAATGGAACTGTGTTTTTTTTTTCAGGTGAAACCTCTTTTAGGCCGTGAAAATAGGCCGTTTCTTTGGGTCTGTTCACAACAATGTATGTTGTAAATCTCTGGGCAGGACTATTATGGGCTGGCGTTGCTAACGGGAGGAGTGCAGAGAGTCTTCTACTGCAATTAAAGTACTTAGGGGCTATTTGTAGATCATACAACCCCACTTTTAAAAAATGCTACTATCCCTTTAACACCTGTCATAAACAATAATGAATACTTATGACAGCTGTCGTTAAGTGTCATTCGGTAAGTTATGTCACTTTTGATGCAAAGTTGACATTATTTGAGATGTCCTTGTTATGAGAACTTGACATCATTTTTTAAGTTTGGCAATTAGGTCTGCTATGACAGTTTAAATTGTCTTTATGTCAAGTTGTCAGAACAAAAACATCTCAAATAATGTCAACTTTGCATTAAAAGTGACATAACTTACCGAATGACACTTAACGACAGCTGTCATAAGTATTCATTGATGTTTATGACAGCTGTTATGTCACTCTTATGAAAACCTATTCAAGTAAAGTGTTACCATCTGTTTTATTCACTTGTTTATTATCAACACTTGAAGAAGAAAAGAGCGGTGACAGTGAACTGAACTCCTCCGTGTGTGTCGGTGTTTCCTCCCTCAGGTCGGAGACATGGTGTCGATGGTGTCGGCTCCGCCCACCAGGCAGGGACCGCCGCCGCCGCCCGTCAAACCCTCGCAGTCCATCATCCAGGCGGCGCCGACCGTCTACTCGGCTCCGCCCACGCCGGCCGGACACCGACGGATCGACATCAGAGCGCAGCGACAGGCGCGGATGGTATGTTTTTTTATTTAATGCACATTTAAACACATATTACAAGACAGTTACACAGACAGTTAGACGTGTACAAAGCCGTATGGGACAAGGGGCGCTTACAAAACAAACACACACACGAGCTAGGACAAATCTAATCAGAGATTGGAGAGTGGAGTCACGAGAAGGAGTGTTGAGCAGATATATTGGAAATAAAACAAAAATAAAGATGGGAATAAGAACGAGGGGAAAGAAAAGGGGGGGGGGGGGGGGTTTCGAGGAATCGGCTCTGGACAAATTGTATGAATCAGGGTTCTTACGGATCCTTAAAAAGTCTTAAAAGGCATTGAATTCATTAATCTAAAAACAAGGCCTTAATTGGCATTAAAATGTCTTAAATACATTTTTCAAAAGACTTAAAAATGTTAACACGTGGTAAGTGGTATTTTATGGTTGTAATTAGTCTCAAATCTCAAAATAATTGGTAACATTCTGACATAGAGAAGTTAGTGGCGGCCGTCAACGCTAAATTTCTCACCGCCACCAGCTCCCGAGTCAGTGTTTTTTGTTTTTTTTCCGGACTTTTTATGCATTTATTTAGAAACGACAGCTGGAAAGAGACACAATCCAATGTTCATGTAGCAGTCACTTTACCTTGGATCACATAGGAAAGTGGGTAAAATTGTCCCTAACCCTATGTAATTGATGTGGGGTTTTTCTTTTTTTTTCTGCATTTGTGTTTATTATGAAGTCAGTCTTAAATTTAATTTCAAGTGGCTTTAAAAAATTCTTAAATTTAACTTTGCTTAAGCTGTAGGAACCCAGATGAATGGTGACCAGGTTTTATTGTATTGGGTGATATTGTCTTCTTTCATGGTGAATGTGAGTTTTTCCAAATTTGAATGTTCAGTTAACAGATTCTACCAATGTTGTATTGAAAGTTTTGTTTTGTTCGTCGTTGTGTCGTTGTTGTGTGTGTCTGACGTGTGGTTGTGTTATGTGGTTGATCTCAGGAGGAGCTGGCGGCCCGCGTGGCGGAGCAGCAGGCAGCGGTGATGGCGGCCGGTCTCCTGGACAAGAGGGAGAGAGAGAGCGAGGACAGCGGCGCCGTCATCGGGCCCAGCATGCCGGAGCCCGAGCCCCCCCACCCTGAGGTGATGACTCAATACTTTTTATATCTTAAAACTAGGGCTGTCAAACGATTAATTTTTCTAATCGCGATTAATCGCATTTTTTCCATAGTTAACTCGCGATTAATCTCTATTAAAAATATTATATATGGCGCTTTGGACTTTCAACACTCCAAAGTGTTATAATCTCTAGACAAACAACTTTTAGACCAGACCTAGTAGGCCTAGTACCTAATCATAACACATGATGCATGAAACTCACACAGAATTGAAACGAATTGCATCCAGTGGAAATTGCCCGTTACTTTGCTACACCTCTGCCTGGCCACTTGCATTTGTTTACAACAAAGCCGTCAAAAAATCAATGGATGGAGCTGTGGATATATGTTAGACTGTGTATATTTGTGTAGCAACCAACTTGAAGGTGCCTTACCGCCACCTACTGGACTGGAGGTCCCACACTCCAGTCCTCCAGTCCAGCAGACAGAGGAAAAAATGGGCCGCGATTAACCGCGATTAAAAAATTTAATCGCGTTAATTTTTTTAATTAATCGCATCGCGATTAACGCGTTAACTCTGACAGCCCTACTTAAAACACATCTTTTATGAATGAAATGTGAAATTGCAGCAGCTATTTATCACTCAGACACACCAGGGGATGGGAATTTTTCAAAATAAAGGCGCGCAGCTTACAAATTTTAAAATGTATCAATGTCTAACATCTGGAGAAAATTATTCAGTTTCAATCCATTCTCACACTTTTGACCTTAATTTTATCCAACAATCGAACAACTCCAAAACGCTCTGGTGGACAAGTTGTGACCTGCACATTCACCACGCTATGAGATGATAATGTAACGTTACCGGACAGAGTTGTTTTAGAGGCAAATTCATGTAAAACCACTGATGCGCGTTCCCGGCAGGAGCAGTTTTTCAGCAAGCAGTCTCTGCATTTACCTCTAAAACAACTCTGTCTGGTAACGTTCTGTTATTATCTCATAGCGTGGTGAATGTGCAGGTCACAACTTGTCCACCAGAGCAGTGTGGAGTTGTTGGATTGTGTATTTGATGAGTTTGATGAGGGAAACCAAGAAATCCCATTAGCCTCCGTAGCGTAGCTCTGAGCAGCTCGTGGCTCTGCTCTGCCGTTCTAAAAACAGCTTGCACCGACAATTAAAGGTAACGAACCTACTGCTAAAACTATAGGGATTATGGCAATGGGCCAAATTGCCAAAATGTTGAACTACCCCTTTTTAAGAGGCAGAAACCTTGAGGAGAAACAGACTCAGGTGTGATTTTGATCATATTTTTTTTGTAAATGATTCAAACCTTGTGGACACATGAACTGAACCAGTGGAAACAGATGGAGAAAAGTCCCGTTGACACACAACAGCAGCAACACGACACAAAACTGACGACTTCCACCTCAAATGACTGAATCACAGACGTGCAAAGATGAAAAATATTTGCAAGAGCATGTAGAAACCAAGAGATTATAGTGATTTTTTTTTTTATTTGTGTGTGTTTGTGTTTCAGCCGGTGGAAAGTGCGACTGAGGACAAAAAGAAGTCGAGGGTGGAGAAGGTGAAGAAGTGTATCCGCACTGCAGCCGGGACGAGCTGGGAGGATCCCAGTCTGTTGGAGTGGGAGTCAGGTACAAACACGTTTCATCATGACAGGAAATAATATTGATTGGATGTTTTGTTTTTATGATGCGATTTAGGCATCAGTGATCGATATGAGACGACATCATCGGCTGATTCGTATCAAATCACAAAAAAGCTAAAATATAATTTGACATTTTTATTTCTGAGCTCAACCAGATGTTTAAATAAAAGAAACAAACTTATTTTATTAATGAAAAACATTCTCCACATTCTGATTGATTGATTTATTGATTGATTCCTCTTCCTTGCAGACGACTTCCGTATTTTCTGTGGTGACCTTGGTAACGAGGTGAACGACGACATCCTGGCCCGAGCCTTCAGCAGATACCCGTCGTTCCTCAAAGCCAAGGTCGGTGGTTGTGTTGTTGTTCTCATAGTTATGAATCCAGGGCTGATCTGAGACTTTTATCTGATCAATGAGAGACTTATCGATCATCATTCAGCTCATCAGCGAAAATAAATTCAGCTAGAAATCGGCTAATAGTGTTTTTTTAAAAGCCGATATCAGAACGATGCAGTAGTTTTGGAGCGACAGTGGAGGGTGGACAGACATCAGCTACTATCGGAGCTGATTACCAGTCAATAAACTGTCGATCAATCAGCCAAACCGATCAATTGATTAACCTGACCTCTGCATACTAACACTAACACCCAGAATCAGAAATGTTTTTATTGCCAAGAGCAGTAAAGGTCAATTTACAGCACAAGGAACTTGGTCATGGTTTTCTAATTTTAATAAGATAAGATAAAATAAAATAGATTAAAATATTCTAGTGTAAAAATAAAATATGCATAAACTACAGCTCTGGAAAAAATAAAGAGACCACTCCAACATGTTCTTAATAAATCAGCCTTTTCTCTACATGTATGGCCATCAATTCCAGTGTCTATTGAACTCCAACACAAGCACCTCACTCTACTTAGCTCATCACCTGAACCAAATCATATTTAATGAGGAGGAAAGATTATAAATAAATTTAAAAAAACACTGCTGTGATAAAAAAAAAAATTGGGATTATTCCACCATTGTTGATTTCTAAACTCTTCCTAAGTTTAAAAAGTAGTGTTGTGTTGTTTTAAAATGAATATGAACTTGTTTTCCTTGCATTATACAAGGTTTGAAAGCACCAGAATTTTTTTGTTATTTTGATCTGTTGCCATTTTCTGCAAATAAATGCTCTAAATGACAAAATTATTATTTCCAATTTAGGAGAAATTTTGTCAGTAGGTTATAGAATGAAACAAAAGTGTTCATTTTACTCAAACACACACCTATGAATATAAAAACCAGAGGAACTGATCATTTTTGAAGTGGTCTCTTAATTTTTTCCAGAGCTGTATATACAATTTAGGATTTATATAAAAATAATAAAATACAATAGATAAAGGTAAAGATAGATATATAGAGAACATAGAGAAAGTTATTGTGCAAATAAAAAAACCCTGTGAATAAAAAGGAAAACATTGATCAGTGATGATATTCATTGATTATTGTGTTTATTGTGTCCAGGTGGTGAGAGACAAACGTACGGGGAAGACTAAAGGCTACGGCTTCGTCAGCTTCAAAGATCCAAACGACTACGTCCGAGCGATGAGAGAGATGAACGGTCGGTTTCTGCTCACACACACACTCACAACATCTGGATGAAAACATCTGCAGCCTCTCAATTAACCCTCTCTCTCTTGTGTGTGTAGGGAAGTACGTGGGCAGTCGGCCGATCAAACTGAGGAAGAGCATGTGGAAGGATCGAAACATGGAGGTCGTTCGCAAGAAGCAGAAGGAGAAGAAGAAGCTCGGCCTCAGATAATGTTCACGACCGTGTGTGTTTGAGTGCGTGTGTGTGTGTGCGTCACGTTTTAATTTGTCCCGAGCTTCTCTAGATCATAACTCTGTTCAACCTTTCTTAAATAAAACAATTTATAAGTTGTTCCGATAGACTTCTTTTGTGCTGGTGCTTTATTTTTTTCTTTATATTTTGTTTCTGGTTTCTGTAGCACTTTGAGATTATTTAAAGAAAAGCGCTTTACAAATTAAATTTTTAATTATCATATTTGATATTTTTACCTCTGAGCTCAACCAGACATTTAAAATAAAACCAATCTTTTTTTTTTTTAAGTAAAAAGTTATTGAGCTTTACAATTAAAGACAACTGAAAAAAAAAAACATTAAATTCTTATTTGTTAACATTTAAATATGAATTTATTGGGAACCTTAATCTTACTAAATATATTTATATCTTAAAAACACATCTTTTATGAATGAAATGTGAAATTGCTGCAGATTTTATCACTCAGACAAGCCAGGAGAATTTCAAAATAAAGGCGCACAGCTTAGAAATTTTAAAATGCATATTTTACATACATACATACATATATTTTAGATCAATATTATTGACTTTTTGATCATTGAATCAATGTATCATGACACTTAATTCAGGGATGCAAACAGCGCGCCGAAAAGCGAAACTCGCTTTTTTCATGACCAATTAGGCGACTTGTGTGAATCATTCAGATCCGAAGAGATTTTGTTTTGAGGGGGGGGGGGGGGGTCTCAGCGTCTCAGCTGGGGTCAGTAAAATGTTTTTCTAACAGGCTGACAGTGACAATCACGTGAAACTGAGGCGAACTCATTCATGGTTTCTGATCATACTGATAACTGCCGACCTCCAATGTTGACGCGCGACGTGCGCGCTCGTTACCCAAAGCGGCGCGTATCCGCGTGCAGTCGGTACGTACATTACTCCCACGGAGCTCTGCCCCGTTTCAGAGGTGAAGGAGAGACGTCGCCTCCGCGATGTAGAATGTGTTCAATTAAAGTGAAACTAACACATTATATAGGCTATGTCCATTACACACTTTTAGGCCTTAAAATGTCTTATTTGTTGAATTATTGTGTTCAAGTCTTAAATAATTTTAGACAGGTCTTGAATTTTCTTATGCCCACCATGGGCGAGCATTTCACTCGCATTTGCCCCTAAAAAAAAAAGACGTGTGAACCGGGAAAATCACAAAAAAGAAAGAGCACAACCTGCGATTGGTCCAAAACTACAAATCCCACAATTCTCTGGCCTCAACAATAACAGTAGTTAGTGTAAGTAAGGGAGAGTGGAGCTGTAGGTGAAAAGAGGAAACAACGCACGTCTGGTCCTGTTCTATGTTGTTCGTTCACACCGTCACCGTTTATTCGTTACGTCCGCGGTGTAAAAGGCCGTGACGCAAAGACGCAATTAGGCGCGAGACGCGATTAGGCGCGAGACGCGGTATACGCGACTTTTTTTTTTGCGACGCAATACACGCGATTCTTTTATGGCGACGGGACCCTCGCGTCTTCGTCTATTTCATCGTGTTTGGTGGGAAGACCCACAGGGGCTTCCCACACAAACACGAGGAACGCTTTTTTTTCGCGCGAGCTTTTACGCGCAACCAAACGCGAGATACGCGAGAAATGCGATTTATCGCTCGTTTTCACTCGTTTCAAAAAAAAATTCACGAGCCCGCCAACAACTTTTTTTTTTTTTCCAAAGGAGGTTCAACTGGACTTAGTTATTTGTCTAGGAAGACGTTTCACCTTCATCCATGAGGCTTCATCAGTTCATGTAGCATCTGACCAGGCTGGGACTGGTCCAACTATCTGGTGTGGAGACTCAGTATAAGTCCAGTTGCTTTCGATTTAACCTCCTTTGAAATACTATGACCTGGACAAATGAGAATATGCACAGGCCTACAACAACATTTCTGCTCTCACCAACCATGGTTGAGGTCACAACGCTGCTGTAGCTGCTCTGGAAGTCCGAGTCACTGAGGCCAAACGCCGCCGTCGCTTCTGATCCATGACGGCGAGTTCCGGGCTGATGAGCTACAGAGACTTTAGAGTCTAAAGGAGCAGCGCGTCGCTGTGTCGGACTGTTTGTTTGGATTTAATGAAGAAGCTGCACAGAGTCAGGTGAGCAGAAGCTGCCCCCCCCCCCCCCCTCTCACCGTGGAGCCGCTGCTGTCTCACAGCCACTACCGACCCCTAGAATAAAACACTGGTAGCCGTGGACGGTCGCTGCAGCCGCCACCAGGTCACTGACCGGCCGGTGCCTCAGCGCGGTGATCAGCAGGACGCTATAGCCTACCCAGTACCGGCCAGCTCAGTACAGAGGGGGGGGGACGATAACGTGACGCACAGTATACTGTTATGAGACACATTATGCATCCCAACTGTCTTTTTTTTTTAGAGGATTTTTTTTTTACCAAGAATGCGCCCAAAAAAATCATGATCCAGGGGCCAAAATTCGAAACAAATATATATTTTTTAAATCATAGGCTAATTCGCATTATTCTCCTGATGTCGGTTTAATGTAAACAGATTGCGCTGATATGCGTCATGTGACAGCGGGGCAGAGCTGCAGCTGCTGTGCTGTGATGGACCTGATCAGACTGGTGGTGGTCCACAGTCAATCAGTCCCAGATCCTCCACCGTCAGCAGATCCCCCGAAAGCCCCCGCAAATAATACATCGACAAGAAGTTAAGTGGCAAATTGCACCTTTTCGTCGGTTTATTATTTGCGGATTATTTTTTTATAGCCTATATAACGTCACTGCAACATGCGGCTCTCAGTGCTTGTCGGTGTTGTGTCTATAAATTGTGAAATAACTTTTCCTCGATAGAAATATGAGACTTGGTCGATAGGTTTCATTCATCCATGTTTTGGCAGACAATACAAATAACCAATGATAATGAGATTTCCACCGCGCCGAACCAATCACGTGGCTGGAATAGAGCCAGTCAACAGTAACATGTGCATTTGTTTGGGTTGCTGCAGATGTGTACATCAGCTGACACCGCCGGTAAAAGAGAGAGAGAGAGATAATGAGTGTTGTCTCGAAAAAAAACAGTGAAGGAGAACTTGGACAAGTGACTGAAAAGACGCGTGGTGCGTAATGGGGACACCAGGCAGCTGGAGCGGACCGTGGTCACGGTGCGGCCGCTCTGCTGCTCACCTCTGTGTGTGCGATAACTCATTCATGGTTGTCTCTGATTACACTGGTAACATCCTTCCTATTCACCTCCAATGTAGACGCGACGTGCGCGCTCGTTACCCAAAGTGGCGCGTATCCGCGTGCATTCGGTGCGACGGCGCCGCCGTTTTCCCCCCCGTGCATGTCCGTTGCTGTGTCAGGCAGGTGTCTCCCACGGAGCTCTACCCCGTTTCAGAGGTGAAGGAGAGACGTCGCCTCCGCGATGTAGAATGTGTTCAATTAAAGTGAAACTAACACATTATATAGACCTATATGTCCATTACACACTGAATGGGATGTTAAATCCCATGTCTTTATTTCTTCTTGTTGGAGCTATTTATTTATTTGTAGTATTTAGTGCTGTTTAGTTTATTATTTTGTTTAGTGAGTATTTAGTTTTGGTTATTCTCAGTCAATTTGCTTGATTCCATTATGATTAGATTTCTATTAGTATTCTAGTTTATTATTTGTTTACTTTAGGTGTTTCTTGTTTATTATTTGTGTTTTGTTTCATTTGGGCACGGTAGGGGGGCACCTGAAGTTATATAGGTAGGCTGTCGGTAAGGGACCAGCATGCACCTGGGTGGGCAAATGGTTTTTTACCGGAGCGGGAGAGGCACAGGAATTTTCTTTGTTCTTTGTTTGCTCGCTGTTTGGTTAAATAAACCACGCTTTTTGTTGAAACCGGACATTTGTTTGGACATCATGTTTTTCCCATCCGCGTACACCACAACCCATGGTGCAACAGTGGCCCTTTGATTAGTATAATTTGAAGTTTGATTTGATACTTTTATTTGTTTGACAATCGGCTGCTACATAAGTAAAAAACCTGCCCTTGGACTCAAAGGAAATAAGCTTCAACACTGGACTTGTTGCATTGTGCGCATTATGGACGAATGGAAAGCAGAGATTGTTTAATCACCTTTTGGACTCAGCCACGGCGCGCATGCTGCTTCTGGCCCAGATCGACAAGACGTTCAACCTTCTCAAAGAAACTGGTATGTGATATAACTGTAAAAAGCTGTAATGGAAAACGGCCAAACGAGTGGAGTTTGACACAGTATCTCACAATACATGGAGTTCAATGAGTGCATGGTTGAATCGCTACATGTCTACTTTTACGCACGGCCACGGCGCATTCATTCATTCATAAAAAGCCGGCCGCCGTGTGTGTTTGTTTGATGAAGAGGATCTGTTGGTCAATAAGCATCGTGTGTTTGCAACTTGCTCTTATGTGCGTTTGTGGACTGTCATTGGTGTAATAAAAAAGGAAAGAAAGCAATTCAAAGAAACGGAAAAATGTCTGATGTTGCTGCAACGGAGGCTGAAGAGCCGTCATCAAAAGTTGCTGCAACGGAGGCTGAAGAGCCGTCATCAAAAAGAGTTGTTAAAATGTCTTCTAAAGGAATGGAATACAATGTGACAAGGTATCAGGAAAAAAGGAGTGCAAAATGCAAACAAGCTAAAAGATGCATGGAAAATATAAGTGCGTTGATGGCATCAATACAAAACGTTGATTCAGTAAAGAATGAGCTTGCTGTGTTCATGCGATGTTACCAAGACGCAAATGAAACCCATACATCTTTTATGAGTCTACCTTTGCCCAAAGATGAAGTTGAAAGGCAAAGTAAATACTTCTTGGAAAAAATGACAATGTTTTGTGATTTCACTGACAACGTAAAAGGCTGGCTCTCTGATGCGGGTCATCCATATGTTGAAACAAATAAAGACGATCCTGATTATCAATGTGTTGCTGATGAAATACATCCTGAAGATAGTGCCTCCAATGTTGCAAGTGTAAAAGCAAGTTCTCTAAGATCACACTCCCGGCTTTCACGGAGTTCATCAACATCATCTGCACGCATCAAAGCTGAGGCCGATAAGGCAGCGCTTGTGGAGCGCATCGCTGCGCAAAAAAGGAAACATCAAATAGAAGCGCAACAGGAAAAATTGAGGAGAGAAAAGGAACAACTTGAGCTTGAAACGGAACTGTCAGCAACAAAGGCAAAGCTTCAAGTCTTGGAAATCCGTTCACAGTGTGGCTCAAAACATTCAAACGGCATGAACTCTTATTTTGAAAGGAACAAATCTCATGGTGCGAGTGAATTAAATCCTCATGCCAACACCTTTGTGCCTGATAAAATGAATAAAAAAGATCATACTCTTGGTTTGTTTGCTCCTGAACTCCAACCACCAGTTGTTAAGCCTAAACAAAAACAGATGAAACAAATGGATGAAATGACATTAAAGGTTGAAGCTCCAGTTCATGTGATGCAAACTGTAAATGGAACTCAAATGGGACATGCTCACCATCAAACTGCTCTGACTGACAATTATCAAAATGACATTGTGAACATCATGCAAAGACAAAATGACATTGCTGCCTTGCTTGTCCAACAAAATCTGTGCTCTAACCTCCCATCTAGGAATATCCCTGTTTTTGATGGAGACCCACTCCAATACAGGTCTTTCATCAGAGCTTTTGAAAAAGGAGTGGAGGAGAAAACAGACAGTTGGAGTGACTGTTTGCACTTTCTTGAACAGTACACCAGGGGGCAGCCAAAAGACCTGGTGCACAGTTGTCAGCACTTGCCTTCAGAGCAGGGATACCACCGAGCCAAGAGTCTTCTTGCGGAGCACTTTGGAAATGAACACAAAATTGCAGCTGCATACATGGAAAGAATACTTACCTGGACACCTGTAAAAAGTGAGGACATTAAAGGGTTGCAATCATTCTCTTTGTTTCTACGTGGATGTTCAAACTTAACAGAGCAACTGATGAACATGAAAGAGCTGGACTTACCATCTAACATGAGGAGCATCATTTTGAAACTTCCTTACAAGTTAAGGGAAAGATGGAGAAATGTTGCTTGTGATCTGCAAGAACGAAGAGGTAACAGAGCAATGTTCGCTGATCTTGTTGGTTTTATTGAAAGACAAGTCAAAATTGCTTCAGATCCAGTTTTTGGCAACATTCAAGACCCACAGCTCACCAACTCCAAAGCTTCCACTGTTAGTCACTTCAAACAAAGGAAAAAGGGAAGCAGCTTTGCTACTAACGTCACTACAGTAAAGGATGGAGTCATAACTCAACATACAGGAAACAAGACCAAGTCCTTCACTCTCAACTGCCTGTTCTGTTCACAAGTTAATCATTCAATGGACCAATGCTCACAGTTCAAGATGAAAGTACACAGGGACAAGATTAATTTCATTAAAGAAAAAGGAATCTGTTTTGGTTGCCTGAAAAAAGGCCACACTAGCAAATACTGCAGGAGTCGTTTGGATTGCAACGTGTGTCACCAAAAGCACCCAAGTGTCCTTCATATAGAGCGTCAGGATAAAGCCACACCCTCTGATCAACAGTCTGTGAGCTCTTCAAATGTTTCACCTGCAGTGTTTCAGACCTGTGGCCATATTGGGGCCGGTCATGAAGATGCCTCCATTTTTTCTATTGTTGCAGTCAAAGTCAAGAGTCAGAGGAGCAACAAAACTGTGCAGACATATGCTTTCTTGGATCCTGGGAGCTCAGGAACATTTTGTACGGAGAACTTGGCAAGAAAATTGAATGTGAGAGGGAAAAGGACAAGTATTCTGTTAAGAACAATGGGTCAAAAGAAGATAGTAAATGCTCATGTGTTGTCAGGTCTGGAAGTGTCTGGTCTGAATATGAATGACTTTATTGAGTTACCTGATGTTTTAACACAAAAGGACATGCCTGTCTCATCACTCAATATTCCACGACAAGAGGACGTTGATCAGTGGTCGTATCTCAAGGATGTTCAACTTCATGACATTGAGGAAGGTGTTGATCTGCTCATTGGAACTGATGCACCAAAAGTGATGGAGCCTTGGGAGCTCATAAACAGCCAGGATGAAGGACCTTATGCTGTCAGAACCAGGGTCGGTTGGGTCATTAATGGTCCACTTCGTGGTGGGAGCAACAAGAATAAAAGTGACTGCTCTGCTGTAACATCCAACCGGATCTCTGTTGAACATCTTCAAGAAATGCTGGTTAAACAGTTTAACCATGATTTTAATGAGAGGTCATCAGATGAACAGATTGAAATGTCCAGAGAGGATGTCAAGTTTATGAATGTTATGAATAACACCACAAAGTTAATTGGAAGCCATTACTGCATTGACTTACCCTTCAGGCAGGAAAACCCTCTCTTGCCAAATAATCGTCATGTTGCAGAACAGCGCCTCCAGAGCCTGAAAAGAAAGTTTGCCAAGAATGGTCAATTTAAAGGAGAGTACATCACATTTTTAAACAACATGGTGGCTCAAGGATATGCTGAAGTAGTGCCTTCTGATCAACTTAAACAGAGTGATGGAAATGTATGGTATATCCCTCATCACGGGGTTTATCATCCCAGAAAAGGCAAGCTACGAGTTGTTTTTGACTGTGGAGCAGCATACAAAGGGACGTCACTGAACTGTCAGCTTTTACAGGGCCCTGACTTGACCAACTCTCTAGTTGGAGTCCTTGTTCGATTTAGACAAGAGCCAGTTGCAGTAATGGCCGACATCCAAGCAATGTATCACCAAGTTCATGTTTCTGAAAAGCACATCAACTTTCTCCGCTTTCTCTGGTGGCCTGGGGGAGACGTTTCACAGGCTCCAGTGGAACATCGTATGAAAGTTCATTTGTTTGGAGCTGTGTCGTCACCTAGTTGTGCAAATTACGCATTGAGGAGAACAGCAGATGACAATGCCGAACATTTCCCTCATGAAGTGGTCAATACAGTGAAGTGTAATTTTTATGTCGATGATTGCTTGAAATCAGTGGCTTCAGAGGAGGAGGCAGTGCAAGTGGTCAAGGATGTGACTGCGCTTTGTCACAAAGGAGGATTTAATCTTTCCAAATGGATCAGCAACAGCCGAACAGTGCTGCTGTCAATTGCTGAAGACTGCAGAGCAAAGGAAGTGATGGAGCTGGATTTGGATGTGGACCAGCTTCCGATGGAGCGAGCATTGGGGCTACAGTGGTGCATTGAAACTGACAAATTCAAGTTTAGAACCTCAGTGCAAGAACAGCCGCAGACAAGAAGAGGCATTTTGTCAGTGGTCAGCTCACTTTATGACCCCTTAGGTTTTTTGTCCCCATTCACCATTCCAGCCAAGCTGTTGTTACAGGAGCTCTGTAGGAGAAGCTTGGGGTGGGATGACGCTATTCCCCATTCTCTCTCCAAGAAGTGGTTTGAGTGGTTGGAGGATCTCCAGAAGGTGGCTGAATTCAATGTGGATCGCTGTATGAAACCCAGAGACTTTGGAGACCCTGCCACTGCACAGCTTCACCACTTCGCTGATGCCAGCCAAGTTGGATATGGAACAGTGTCCTATTTGAGACTGGAAAAGGATGACAGCATTCAGGTTTCATTTCTGTTGGGAAAGGCCAGAGTTGCTCCACTTAAGCAGACAACAATTCCTCGACTGGAACTCACAGCAGCAGTTCTTGCAGTTCGAGTTGACAAGATGCTTCAGAAGGAGTTGCAACTTAAGCTGGAAAAGTCAGTTTTCTGGACCGACAGCACAACTGTTCTTAAATACATCTGTAATGAAACCAGACGATTCCAAACTTTTGTGGCAAACAGAGTCTCCTTCATCAGAGGAGCATCAGATACTGATCAGTGGAGATATGTTTGTTCTAAGGAGAATCCGGCAGATGATGCATCAAGAGGAATGACGGCAGAGAATTTCCTGACAGGCAGGAGATGGATAAATGGGCCAAAGTTTCTCTGTGAGCCAAAGGAGGTTTGGCCTAAATTGGATGCTGATCTTCATGTGATTCCTGCAGATGACCCAGAGGTCAAAAGGGAGCTGACTGTAAATTCTGTTGTTGTGGATTCTGAAAGTGCCACAGATCGCCTGCTCTGTTACTTTTCATCCTGGATGAGACTAAAAAGGTCTGTTGCCTGGTTGCTGAAGGTCAAGAGAACTCTTGTGTTATTGGGACAGAAGAGAAAGGAGCTGTGTGCCTCTAAAGATCTCAGCCAGGACAAGCTGGAGCCAAAAGAACAGGAAGTGAAAAGGAAAATTCAGAGCTTTAAAGCCACACTCAAAGGACAAATCTTGACTCCTGAAGATCTGGAAAAAGCAGAACAGTCAGTCATTCAGTATGTACAAGAACACAAATTTAAAGCTGAAATTTCCTCATTGAAGAATGGTTGTAAAAATGTTGCAAAGGGGAGTCCTCTGTACAGACTGGATCCGGTGATGGATAATGGAATCCTCAGAGTAGGTGGTCGGCTGGATAAATCAGCATTACCAACAGAGTCCAAACATCCAGTCATTTTGTCCAAAGATTTGCATGTATCCGTACTGATTCTGCGTCATATTCATCATCAACTGGGACATGCAGGAAGAAATCACATGCTGTCCAGGCTGCGGCAGAGGTACTGGATCATCAATGCAAACTCTGCTGCAAGGAAAGTTATATCTGACTGTGTTGTTTGCAGACGCAACAGAGGGAAACTCATTGAACAGAAGATGGCGGACTTGCCTGAGGAAAGAGTGGTGCCTGATAGAGCCCCTTTCACAGATGTTGGAGTTGACTATTTCGGGCCCATTGAGGTTAAAAGAGGCAGAAGTCTTCTCAAAAGGTATGGAGTGCTTTTCACCTGTCTGACTAGCCGTGCTGTGCATTTGGAGGTGGCACATACGTTGGATACAGATTCCTGTATAAATGCTGTCCGGAGGTTCATCTGTAGACGAGGCCCAGTCTCCACCATCAGGTCTGATAACGGCACAAACTTTGTTGGAGCTAACCGGGAGCTGAAGGAAAGTCTGGCTGGTTTAAATCATGGCAAAATTCAGAGAGCGCTGGTCCAGGATGGCATAAAATGGAGCTTTAACACACCAGCAGCTTCCCATCATGGTGGTGTTTGGGAGCGCCTGATTCGCTCTGTGAAAAGTGTTCTGACTTCAGTTCTCAAACAGCAAATTCTGGATGATGAAGGGCTCCAAACTGTTTTTTGTGAGGCTGAGGCCATATTGAATGACAGACCCATCACTAAGGTCTCTGATGACCCGGACGACCTGGAGGCACTCACACCTAACCACATTCTGATGTTAAAGGGCAAGCCAATCATGCCACCAGGACTGTTTGATCGCAGTGATTTGTACATCAGGAAAAGGTGGAAGCAAATACAATACATGGCAGAATTGTTTTGGAAGAGATGGATTGCTGAATACTTACCAATGATGCAAGAGAGACAGAAATGGACAAGACCAAGGAGAAATCTCGTTCCTGGAGACATCGTCCTCATTGCAGACGCTGCAGCTCCAAGAGGATCTTGGCTGATGGGGAGAATCTTGGATGTGAGAGCAGATGCAAAGGGCCTGGTACGCTCTGTGCGCCTTCGGACCAGGACCAGCATTCTGGAGAGGCCGGAGACGAAGCTCTGCCTGCTGTTGGAAGCAGGAATGTGACACCATGGACTCTCTTTCTCTCTCTCCCTCTCACTCTCTCCCTCTTTCTCTCTCTCTCTCTTTTTGTTGTTTCAGGTTCATCATAAAGAAGAAAGTGAACTGAAGCTAATGCATGAACTATTTCTAGTCATAGATTGGGTGGAGGGAATAGCTCCTTTGATAAATTAAAGTAATTGTGATTTAGTGCACAATTAGGGGCCGGAGTGTTGGAGCTATTTATTTATTTGTAGTATTTAGTGCTGTTTAGTTTATTATTTTGTTTAGTGAGTATTTAGTTTTGGTTATTCTCAGTCAATTTGCTTGATTCCATTATGATTAGATTTCTATTAGTATTCTAGTTTATTATTTGTTTACTTTAGGTGTTTCTTGTTTATTATTTGTGTTTTGTTTCATTTGGGCACGGTAGGGGGGCACCTGAAGTTATATAGGTAGGCTGTCGGTAAGGGACCAGCATGCACCTGGGTGGGCAAATGGTTTTTTACCGGAGCGGGAGAGGCACAGGAATTTTCTTTGTTCTTTGTTTGCTCGCTGTTTGGTTAAATAAACCACGCTTTTTGTTGAAACCGGACATTTGTTTGGACATCATGTTTTTCCCATCCGCGTACACCACAACCCATGGTGCAACAGTGGCCCTTTGATTAGTATAATTTGAAGTTTGATTTGATACTTTTATTTGTTTGACAATCGGCTGCTACACTTCTGTTTATTTTAATAGTATATGACTAACATTCAGTGAAGACCTAAAACTCAGTATCTCCAAAATTGAAATATTGCAATGGGTTTTATTTTTTTAAAGCATTTTTAATCTAGAAATGTTGGCCTTCTGAAAACTGTCCATCTATATGCACTCAATACTTGGTTGGGGTTGAACTACTGGAAATTGACTTTTCTGTGATCTTGTTAATGGTGAGGCGCCCCCCAAAACTTGACTGATGATGATGAAACCTTCATATTCTCACGTTATCTCATCTGGATAATATTCACAGTTTAGAGAAAAAAGGATTTCACAACAAAATCCTTAATATCCACTCCTGAACTGAGTTTTAATGTGAACTATTGTATTTTATCTTGTTTACTTTTGTCTTTTATTACACATGAAATCGTACTAATTTAAAATATTTGTGCAATTTTTGCGATTGTCGTAAATATTCAGTGCAATATGCAATGCAACAGCCGGCCTCACTCAACATGAACAGACAATGATTCTGGGAACAATAAAGTTGAATTGAAACTCGACACTCAGCTTTTTATAGTTTTTATTACTTAAAGTGCGACACATCAGAGAGCAGAGCAGATCTGAGGTCAGCCTCTGTTAAACCTGCAGAGTCTCATTCTTAGCTGCTTTTATTCACATTATTCAGTTAAATTATAATAAAACAATATAATTTACACCCAGACTGAGACCGAGAGGCACCGAATAAAAACAGGACGTCACCATTCAGTGTCTTTTAAGTCGCCTCACGTCTCCACAGAGCTGCCGGTGCTGTAGCAGTGAGGCATTATGGGTAGTGGGATAAAGGCTGGTGTTGGTCCGTCTCCACCTGAGAGAGTCCAGATGTTGTAAATGCACAAGAAAATGGAAACATCTGCTCCGTCACGTCAGACTGCGGCGCCCAGCAGCTGCTCCGCGGCCGTCCGTCCACTGAAGATGACGTCGTTCACCGAGACGCCGTCATAGGAAGCGCCGGTCAGAGACAGAGACAGGTTCTTCTTCTTTATGAAGCTGCGCATCGAGTCTGGAGAGACCGAGACATTAGAGACATCAGAGATATTAGAGACATTAGAGATATTAGAGACATCAGAGATATTATAGACATTAGAGATATTAGAGACATTAGAGACGTTAGAGACATTAGAGACAGTAGAGATAGAGATATTAGAGACATTAGAGACATTAGAGACGATGTAAAGATGGAAAATATGTGTTTGAATCAGAATCAGAAATATTTTTATCGCCAAAAGCAATAAACTCACTTTACAGCACAAGGAACTAAACTTGGTGTCAGGTGCAGACACAAAAAGTATAAAAATAGTAACGATAAAATTAAAATAAAATAAATAAAAATGCTTTTAATTATTAATTAATTTTTAATAATTGGATTTTTATTTTACAATTCAAAAAATTTAAATAAAAAAATAAAAAAGTTTTAATATGTCGTGTTGCTCGAAAGTCCTGGAAAAGCCTTTAAATTTGATGTTAAAGATGTTACAAAGTCGGAAAGTAGGTCATAAAACATGAAAAAATATGAATAAATGAAAATGTCACCAAATATTAAAAAGACTTTTTTTTTTTAATTAAAAATTAAAAATGTCAAAAGTAAAATATATAGGTATGTTGTGTTTGGTCCTTGAATTTGCCTGGAAAGTCATGGAAAAGAGTTGTCACGAGTTGCCGCACAAGTTTACCCGAGTGAGGAAAACGAATTTGATTGGTCGTTATCGAGCGGGCAGGATATTCAAAGCTTGGGGCGAGACCGAGCTCCGTGTGTGTGTGCGTGTCTCAGACGTTTGAATGACGGATCCAATATCAGTGGCTGATGAATCGTGAGCAGGCTGACGTATAATCCATGCGCCTGCATTATCCAATGTGGAAAAAACAAACACACTTTCATCCCGGATTTACTCAAAAATAGAATTTTGCACAAAGTTTGGGCTACATCGTCTGAAAGATGAGTTATTACACTAATTTTATGACCCACAGTGGGCTCAAATTCAATTTTCTTTTCTGTACACCTTTAATATAAAGTTTAAAATAAAGTTTAAATCGTGTTAAAATAACCAGTAACTGAGCGACACTCACCGACTCTCTGGTGGTGTCCCAGGTGATACTGAGGGATACAGTCCTGCAGAGACAAACAACAACAAACACGTCTGTTAAATACAAACAACAACAATGTGAAACGGTGTCGCAGGTTCGATTCCCGGCGGTCGTACCCGGTGCAGAACGACTCTGCTCCAGCTGGGCGCCGCCGCCACCCCCAGGTGTCTCTGCACGGCGTCCGTGGCTCGGTCCAGCAGCCGCCGCTCCGTCACCGAGTCGGGGTCCCCGAACGCCTCCTGGAACCAGGCGCCGCCCATCATCACCTAGGAGACGGGATGGAACATCATCATCACCATCACCATGGAGACAGGATGGAACATCATCATCATCATCACCGTGGAGACCATCATGGCTGCAAGGTTCTCTTTAATCCTTACACTGTACTACACTACAGATCAATAACTCTGTTGTCATTGTTTTTTATGTGTTTATATTCATCTATTTTTTATCACCTATTTTTTATTTATTTATTTATTTATTTTTCTATTTTTATTTTTATTTTATTTATTTTTTTCATCTTTGTGAGTGTCGTCTAGTCACCTGACTTCATCGGACAATTCCTATTGGCTGCAGTGACGAGTGTGTGATGAGCAACAGATAGAAATAGAAACGTCTAGAGCAACACAATGTCAATTTCAGTTTTATTTATTTAGAAAAAAAAACGTACAACGCATATTTATGGACATTTGAATATAAATATGCCAGATGGTGGCCCATAGGACATTTAATCTGTTGTCAGCAGGTTGATGTTGTGAAGAAAAGTAGGTAACCCTTTAATTTACAAGCCGATAATTGCCTAGTAATGTCAAGAAATAGCCAAGAAATAACGGTTAATTTCATAGTAATATCATGTTTTTCATAAAGGAAAAAGATTACACATTCTTTTCATGCTTTGAATTTTATGGGAAAGGCCAGAATTTTTGTCGACCAAGTCCTTGAAATTGTCAATTACAATCAATTATTTCTGGGCTATTTCTACACAATCAATCGTTATTTCTTGGCTATACTTCTCAACATTACTATGAAATTGACCGTTATTTCTAGGCTACTTCTAGACATTATGACGCAATTACTTGTTATTTCTTGACATTATCACGTAATTAGCAGCCTGTAAATTAAAGGGTTACCAAATAAGACAATAGACGATATAAAATTACTAACTAAAATGTAATATTTACAAAGATAAATGTCATTTCCTGAGATGAAATGATCCTTGTTTATTGTGGTTTACAGCTGTTATCTATAAAATACGGCAAAAAAACAAAAAAAACAAGGTTGTTTTGTTTGATTTATGGGATATAAACTTCTATTATACAGAACAGCGTCTTTATTAATTGACAAACAGTTTGTTGTGGTTGTGCTGATTCTGAATATGTGCAACACCTGATGAAAAACTTGAATATTATAAGTTTATTAGGGGGGAAAAAAAGCTGCAATAATAAATACTCAGTGTGTGTGTCCCAGTGTGTGTGTGTGTGTGTGTGTGTGTGTGTGTGTGTGTGTGTGTGTGTGTGTGTGTGTGTCAGTACCGTCAGTCTCGTCGTCTGTCCCTCGGGTCTGTTGTGCTCGGGGAACGGGACGGAGTCGTAGACGACGCCCAACAAACCTCGGTCCTCCGACGACGGCACCAAGTGACCGAAACCCTGACGACCGACACACAGACGGACGGTCACGTGGAAATATGGGACGATTCAATGTGTGTGTGTGTGTGTGTGTGTGTGTGTGTGTGTGTGTGTGTGTCTCACCGTTACAGGTAGTATGGCACCATCATACTCCAGATTCACTACAGCAACTGTTACCGTGGAGATGCTCTGCAGCTCCTGGATGAGAGGTTGACACGACGACGGCAGAGCTGAGGAGAGAGCTGAGGCAGAGAGAGAGAGAGAGGAGAGATGTTTTAATTATTCATTTTAGTTTATTTATTTATCCATTTATTTATTATATTTTATTGTTTAAAGCAGAAGTAAGTGGTCCGGTCGTTTTCGCTAATGCTGCGTTCCAGGCAGGCTTTTGAAATCGTAAATTACAGCTTCAAGTCACAACTTACGACTTTGTAGCGTTCCAGGCAACCCACTCGTGTTTTTCCGACCTGTTTTACCGGTGAAAGTCGCTATAACGGCCACTCGTAACTTCCGACCGGTGAACTCGTACCAGATCGAACTGGTACCACTTCACGGTCGGAAAAATACGAGTTTCCTTGAACGCACCATAACAGTCCTCGTCGCTACGTCACCACATTCACGGCGTTCCTTGGCTGCACACACAGCCCTGCATGCCGTTCTCTCTCCTCATGGATAAAAACTGTAGGATACGATAAATGTTTTCTCTTCGGCTCAGAGCAGAGCAGAGGGACTGAGAGACCCGTGTTTCAGACCAAACACTCTATGTAAGTGATTGCTGTCGGAAGATATAACTATTTAAGACTTATATTAACACAAATATATCACTCACTTCTGCTTTAATTTAATTTAATTTAATTAATTGAAAGTTGTCGGTTTATTATCATCACTTCATTTCACACGTCCTGCCAAACAGTGATGACGACTGGACGTTTTAAATTCATTAAAAAATGAAATAAAAGATTCAAGTTTGAATTAATTTTACATTAAAATTATATATATGTTATATTTCATAAATTCCTAAAATAAAGTTTCAAATTTAAATAGTAAATGCAAAAAATATGGAAAATCAAGCCTTATTCAACATAAAGTAGGTGTTGTGCTCCTTTAAAGCAGCTGTCAGCAGTTCTCTGTTCTTCTTTCACCATAATATAAAAATAACTTCCCCATCTTGTTTCAAATCCCGCGTCATATTGATCCACTTTATTTATCCTGTTACATGTGTTTAAAGCCAGTTTCAGTTTTATCCACTGCTTTTTACTTTAACAGCACAAAGTCTGAGTTCAAATGTAAAATATAATAGAACAAGGTGTTAATTTCTCTCTGTGTGTTTTTATCTGTGATACAGGACGACACTGAACAGAGATGAAGTTAAAGCAGATATCAGTGGAATGTTTTTGTTAATATAAGTCCTAAATAGTCCTATTTTCCGTCAGCAATCACTTACATGAAGTATTTCAGCCTAAACACGAGTCTCTCCGTCACTCTGCTCTGCTGTAACCCGAGGAGAAAATTTTCCTTGTGGGATACAAGTGTTATCCAATGAGGAGAGAGAACGGCATGAAGGGCTGTGTGTGCAGCCAAGGGATGCGCGTGAATGTGGTGACGTAGCACGAGGACCAATTGATGCCTGACAAGGGCGGGGGCTGCTAACTCATGGTGCGTTCAAAGAAACTCGTACTTTGTGTTTTTCCTTCCTGTGAAGTCATACCAGTTCGATCTGGTACGAGTTCACGGGTCGGAAGTTACGAGTGGCCGTTATAGGGAACTTTCACAGACAACAGGATGGTAAAAACACGAGCTACGGGTTACCTGGAACGCTACCAAGTCGTAGTTGTGACTTGAAGCTGTAACTTACGGTTTCAAAAGCCTGCCTTGAACGCAGCATTAGCCGAAACGGCCGTGAAGCTGATATCTGCTTTAAGTTTATTAAAGCAGGAAGTGACCAAACTGACCTTTAGCTGGTAGAGCAGAGACGATGTGATCAGCTGACACCTCTCCGTCCTCCAGCTGGATCTAATAATACACACACACACACACACACACACACACACACACACAGAGGTTAATCTAAACAACCATACTGTAACATAAACTAGAAAAAAACTGACATTAAGTTGATACAGAAACTTTACAAAACTAGATTAAAGTGCATTAAAAAGGTCACTTGACTGAGGCCTTAAAGGAAAAGCAGAAGTATCAGCTAAAGGTGTTTTTTTTTATTCATTTATTTGTCTCTTCATGTTTCCACGTTATTCTTTAACACATTTAGATTTTTTTAAAACTCCAGAAACTAAAAGTTCAGGAGATGTACGTATGTATCAAACGTCTTAGAGCGACATTTTAGTCTAAAGTGCTGAAAATATGAGGAATTTGGTCCGACTCTCGGACTTAAAGGGATACTTCACCCAAAGGACAGAGCAGGTTATCGTCCTTATCACGGATTTTAATGAGGAACGTCATCTCACCGACAATGTAACGCTGAATTAATGGATTGAAAAGATTAGGAATATTTATTTTTGATTCATTCCCAGTGTATATATTTTGTAGATTATTAAAATAAAATACGGTTGAATATGCACTCTCATTGGCCATTTAACTATTCACTGAGATGTTTCTGAGATGTTTCTATATGCTTAGAGATTCAGCGATTGGTCATTTCTATAAATTTGGAGGTGACGTCATCTAACATTCAGTTTACGGCTCTGAGACCGACACTTCAGATTCAGTCCTACACTTCGCTAAAAGTGTGAGTAAGACGCTTAATAACTAACTTTTAAGTGCAGCTTTTTGTTATTCATAAGTCGACTCCTAGCAGCATTGTTAGCAGTGATTCTAAGGAGCTTGATAAATAACGGCCTCAGATGTTCATGTTCCCTTAATAGTTTAATTGAGCTTTTATTTTGAAATCTACAGGAAACACGTACACGTCATATTATTTGTTTTTATAAAACGGAAAGGTGAAATCCGGCGATCTGATTGGTTGTTAACCGTGGTATAATGAGCACTGCTACTATTCTAAAGCCTTATCACAGCGTAGGCTATCACTCCGCGTCAGGCAACGTATGACTGGTATGAATGGAAGTTATTGTCATTTATACAACAGTTATGGTGCGTTCCAGGCAGGCTTTTTAACCCGTAAGTCACGACTTCAAGTCACCAGTTACGAGTTTGTAGCGTTCCAGGCAAGTTACGAGTTACAAACTGGGAACTGGGAGTAGATCGATCTAGTACGAGTTCACAGGTGGGAAGTTACGAGTTTGACTGTACGTTCTAACGGGTAACCATAGGAACAGGTCGGAAGAACACGAGTTACGGGTTGCCTGGAACGCACCATTAGTTCCGACCGGTCCCAACCGAGCAATTTGATTGGACAAGAGACGTTCCATGAGTGCTGATATTGACCCCTTGCAGCTACGTCACAATTAGAACGTGACGCGAGAGGCGACGCCATGACGGACGGCAGAAAGTGCTCAGTGATAATGTACTGTCTACAGACTGTATGGTGCCGTCCTACAATGTGGCTCGATCACTTCACATTACAACCTCACAGCATTATCACTTATTTTAAATAGAATATCTACTCATCCGTTGCAATATTCTGTTTGTTTTTTTGTTTTTCGCCGTAGAATATCTCAGTTTTCTGTGCTTTTTCCACTGGTAGCTAAGGAGTTAACGTCAGTCAGTGCCACACTCCCCATACAGCAGCTGCAGCTGTCTTTGCTGCTGCTAACTACAGTTAACGGACCTGGAAGTCCGACCCGTGGGTGTTGAAGACCTGTCTAATTAGTGGTCATTCTCTGATTAAAGCCGGCTGACAAATAAAAGAAAACAGGAAGCCGTCTTCGTTGTAATCGCCGCGATCCGTCCGCCGGCGGCAACTACGTTGTGACGGTGCTATGTTTAATACGAGCGTTAGCTGTTGTTAGCCACAGCATGTAGCTCAGCTAGTTAGCTTCAACTGTGTTTACATCGACTATACACTATAGATAACTTATAATGGCATCGATAACGTCCTCGCACTGGTCCTGTTGCTCATGTAACCCCGCTGCCAGTGGCCAGCCCCCGGTTCTTAGCTCTAGACCAGCAAGGAGTTGGTGCTTGGGACCAGTTTTAAGGACCAATAACCGGTTTTTAAGCGGTGGAAAAGCAAAGAACCGGTGCTAGTCAGGCTCTGGCTCCGAACCAGCACTCGAACCAGCTCAGTGGAAAAGGAGGGGAAATCCTACAACCACGGTATGTCACAAAACTATAACGCGCCCATTGAATTACATTGACGTCCACTGTTCTTTTGCCGTCCATCATGGCGTCCGGAGCTATCGCGAGTGGAACGTGACGTCACGTGCAAGGGGTCAATACAGTATAAAAGGACATCTTTATTTTTTTTGAAAACAACAAGCTGGACAAAGACACAACATTCTTTATACAACTGGTAGTACTTATGGCCAAATTTCATATCCACAAAAAAAAATGGACAGAATCGAAACCCAGCCTGGATCATTTCACACAAGAAATTCTCCAATATGCAACTACAATAAAAGACATTCAGAATAAAAAAGCTATGAAAACGAACTGTATTTTTGAAAGATTTAACATAGCCCATCTTTAAGAACCTTTTACTAGGTACATGGATTTTTTCCAAATCTGGCAATGTTTATTTGTATTTATTTATTTATTTAATTTTCATTTGTAAATGTCATTATTTGTATTGTTATTGTCATTTTTGTTTCCTTTTACATTATTGTTTTTGTTTCCTTTTACATTATCCCCCTGTCTGCTTTGTCCACCTTTATCTCTCTATATAATGCATAATAAAAAAAAAAAAAAAAAAAAAAAAAAAAAAAAAAAAAAAAAAAAAAAAAACAGCACTGCGACTTTTTACGGACGTTATCACTCCGCTGTTCAGCAGTGGACAGGAGCTAAGTCAGAGCCAGGCTCCCCATACAGGAGCTGCCCCATCTCTCTGCTGCTACTACAGTTAGAAACGGACCTGAACATTAAAACCTGGACCTGACCTGGCCAGTCTATTTGGAGATAAATCTCTACTAAACCCGGCTGGGAAAAAATCGCCGCGGGGGCAACTACGTTTTGACGGCGATGTGTTTTGATATTAGCGTTAGCTGTTGTTAGCCACGTAGCTCAGCTACTAGCTTCAACTGTGTTTATATTGATTACATAGATGATAAACAAATGTAATACGGTATCGATAACGTCTCTGTGTCTTCACGCTGGTCCTGTTGCTCCGGTGCTAATCAGACACGGGCTCAGAACCAGAACCAGCACTGGAAGCAGCTCGGTGGAGAAGCTTGTAGCTAGTAGCAAGCTAGTATGAAATGTTTATGTGTTGCCTGGCAACAGCCTTGTCTCCCTTCCAGTTGCAGAACTATTTCTGTTGGCGGAGCTAAATAAATGATTAAAGGTTGACTATGTAGAAATACAAGAACAACAACAGAAAAAGAATTCCAGCAGTCGATTGCCAGACCGTTGCTAGGTAAAACGGGTCGTTGCTAGGGACTCCGCTCTGAACAGAGGACAGCAGAGGAGGAGAGCTAAGCAGGATATTTACCTTATGTTTCATTTTTACCGTCATTAACAGCATAATAAATGACTTGTAGCTTGTTACAGGGAGAGTGGAGGCTCTCTGCCTTCCACACCGCTGCTGCTCAGAGCCTCCGCTGTCACTGCTCTCCTCAAGTTGGAAAAAAAAAAAAAAGGAGCTCCGTGGCACCGAAAGTCCGCGACGATAAACGTGTTTATGACAGATAAGACTACACAAATACACCCATCCTAACAAGTATATGATAATCCATTGATCCACCGATTGATTATTAAAAAGGCTTGGTTGGAAACAAACGCATAGGACCGGGAGGAGGCAGGAAAACAGCTGAGAACTGAGCCACATGTCGGCTACAGGCAGGTATGAATGTAAACAGAACGTTGACAGAAAGTCAGTTGTCGAGCCCGTCAAAAAAATTAAAAATAATAATTCAGACTAAAAAAAATTTTTTTGTGGAAAAGCAATACTTTCATTCTGTACCCCTCTAAAGGCCCCATGGATGTATTATTTTTGAAAAAATATAGCTTTTAATAAATATTCTACATATTCAACCTTTAAATAAACAAACAAATCATAATCTCTTGTAGTTTATTACTGTTCTAAAATGCGCTCGTAGCACTGTTGTATAAAAGCAATATCACACTCGAGGTCGTGCTGTTGTACTGTATATCAGCACGGTGTGATATTGCTTAAGTATCCATGACAACAGACTGTTGCAGTCCGTAGCCAAAGACAGCTGATGTTTTTACGATGTTAAAAAATGGACTAAAGTAGTTGAATTCACATGTTTAAGGTGAACTTTCACCTCCAGAGGGTTAACAATGGTAGAGGGGACTGAGCAGTGACTTTCACCTGAAAAAAAGCGGAGGAAAAGAGGAGATGCAGAGCTACTTGGAGCTAACGTCCGGAGAGGTGGGACTATTTTTTTCACAGTGAGGCTATTTTATTGGATAATATGTATTTCTGGTTGAATAAAACTACATGAAATTGATTGCGTATCCCTCTTTCATATTGTCATTATTGGTAACCGTTTTATAAAAGCAATATATCGTTTATTGCTTAAATATTTCCTCATGTGTAGTGTGGTTAACCACTCTCTCACCTTCCATCCAGATGCTGAGGGACAGATGTGCGTCACAGCTGCGTCTCGGTGCAGCTCCACCTTCCCGCTCCGCTGGAGGAAGTGTGCGACGGCCTCGGGCAGCGACTCCACGCCGCGGCTCAGAGACCACTGGGCCCACGACTCCGCGGCCGACCGCAGGGCCAGAGCGCCGGGCGCGACCTCGGGACTCGAACCCGGACCCGATCCCAGCAGCATGCCGAGGACCAGCGACCCGCGCCGCTGCTCCGCGCTGAACAACGGAGGGAAACACGACCGCACGCTCAACTTCCTGCAGTCGCCCGCGAACACGCCGCGACACAAACTGTCGATGGCGATGTCGGCCAGCTGCTCACACACACACACACACACACACACAGGAGGGAGGATGCTTTAACACTTTAAAGGGATACGCCAACATTTTTTTCGTGTCTTGCCTCACTCCCGAGTCCATGACCAGCAGATAGACACCATCCTTTCGACTGTACGTGCAGTAACAAGGGAGATAGAGCCGTATCGCCCGTAATTAGCTTAGCTCAAACGCTGGAAGTGTATAGGTAGTGTTAGCCTGCCTCCTACCCGAGCTGAAATCAGCAGTCAGAAGCTGATTTCATTTTAGCTCTAAACTCTGTAAATATATCACTTTATCAACGACTTTTCAAACATGTTTAGGTGAGAAAGTAGCCGTTTAGATCAGCAGTGTGTCGTTAATTTGTCTAAATACCAGCTGTTTACTATTTTGTTCAGACGAATTTGGCGCTACTCAAGCTAGCCGTTGTGACCAACGCACTTCCGGTTACTTTCACAAAATAAAACACCTGTTGCTCTTTACATACAGAAGTGCTTTTACTTTGAAATAGGAAGCTAACCTACCCTCGACGTAGCTAGCTTGAACCAAAATAAAGCGTCTTTGCTTGAACCCTCCGTTTTGACCGATCTCGTCCCGTTACAGGCATTTGACCGCTCAAGATGCCTTACCGGAGAGTTTTGTCAGCTCTGAGACGAAGACCGTTTAGAGTTGCTGAAGAGTTTCTCTGATGACTTTAGGTGGAGGCAGGCTAACACTACCCTTCCAGTGTTTGAGCTAAGCTAATTACGGGCGATACGGCTCTATCTCCCTCGTTACTGCACGCACAGTCGAAAGGATGGTGTCTATCCGCTGGTCATGGACTCGGGAGTGCATGAGGCAAGACATGAAAAAAAAATGTTGGCGTATCCCTTTAAACACAACAGAAATATAAATGATAGATATTGAGGTGACATATCAGAGGTCAAAGGTCGCGGTGTCTCACCTCGGCCCCCAGCCTCCTGGAGACAAACGAGTGGATCGACTCGTCCTCCATCTTCCCTTTCTTCACCAGGATCTCCATGGCAACGCTCCACAGGAGGGGACGGGAGAACGGCGGGACGGTCCGGACGAGTCCGCTGAGAGAGAGAGAGGACGGAGGTCAATACTACTATTAATACTACTACTACTACTACAACTGTGCAGAGTGCAGTAGTAGTAGTAGTCACAGAATGATGAAACACACTGTGTCAAACTACTAAAAATACTACTACTACTACTTCTACTACCACTACTAGTACTAACAGTACTACTATGACTTTCACTCTATTTCTTTGTGATAATACTTACACTACTACCACTAGTACTCCCATTACTACTCCCACCAGTACTACCAGTGTGTACTCTGACCTGATTCCTGACGGCATCTTGTGCAGTCGTCCCTTCACGTACAGGAACCGGTTCTTCGAGGCCACGTGGTCGTAGGTGACGGGGAGGATCTCCGCCGCCAGACCCACGTCCTCCACCTACACACACACACACACACACACAATAATCAATAATAAATCAATAATCAATAATAATGATCAGTAGGGGTGGGAGAAAAAAATCAATTCACATAAATATTGCGATATCTTTTTAGACGATTTTTAAATTGATTTTTTTTTTCAAATATCGATTTTTTTTATTATTTTTTTATATTTATACAGTAAATTTCATATTTATATTTTTTTATTGTGCAATGTGCATTTCTTCGCCTTTTTTACATACAGAGAGTCCCGGTTTTGAAAAGGGTTTAAGTTCACTTTAGTTTAAGTTCACTTTATAATGGAGTATGTTAATTTATAGGCTCCTATAGTATGTGTGTGCAGATAAATGTTAAAAATGCTAAAGACTAAAAATCGAGAGAATCGGCAATATCGTAGAATCGCAATTTAAATCGAATCGCCATCCAAAAAATCACAGAAGAATCGAATCGGG
This sequence comes from Trachurus trachurus, assembly GCF_905171665.1. Classification (NCBI taxonomy): domain Eukaryota; kingdom Metazoa; phylum Chordata; class Actinopteri; order Carangiformes; family Carangidae; genus Trachurus; species Trachurus trachurus. Next base: position 28,169,405 of record NC_139902.1, on the reverse strand, counting down.
AGAAAAGCATATCGTCCCAGCCCTAATGATCGGCTCAGGCTCGTCCTCTCTCTCTCACCATGTTGAGTGTGTTGCGTCCCACGGCGCCGGCGGGTCGGATCCCTCGGGGTCCATGTTCGAACACGGCGCCGTCCGACCTGCGGGTCGACCAGAGCCAACCGCCGAACCGGCTGCTGCCCTCCAACACCAGCACCTACACACACACACACACACACACACACACGTAAAGCACACACACACAGAGAGGAAGTGGGAGGGACATCGGGGGGCGTGGAGGTTTATTATGACATCACTACTGGTGGTGACATCATCTGCCCTACGAAGGCAAAGTGCAGTATCTGTAAAAATGCCAAACTGCTTTTTTGTGTTTTTCATTGTCAGGTTTAAAGGGACAACGAGGAGTTTCTATTTGGTTATAAAAAAGTCTCACATTAATGTGGATGAATCTCCGCTACCCACACTTGTTAATGGGCCCATTTTCGATAAATATATCGTTTTGTCTCTATCGTTATTTTGTTATTATTAGTGGTGGCGGAAACGCTGGTCGAGCCGACCAGCGTTTCCTTACTTTCAGTTTCACAGTGCTTTTTTGGATGGACAGCAAAATAAAAAGCCCAATAACTCTGGAAATTTTAGCAGTACCAATATCAAATTCTATCAGATTGAAGAGAATATGCAACACTTTTGATTGGTCAAAAAAAAAAAAAGTGGAAAAAATACAGATACTGCACTTTGCCTCTGTAGGGCAGTCATGTTCAACCTTCTTTACTACAGCCACTGGGTCATTCTGATAATACTGTGTGTGTGTGTGTGTGTGTGTGTGTGTGTGTGTGTGTGTGTGTGTGTGTGTGTGTGTGTGTGTGTGTTACCTTGGTAACCTGGGGGCTCTTGCACAGGTAGTAGGATGTTGCCAGACCCCCGATCCCCCCTCCGAGGACTGCGACAGTTGTCATTGGCTGAGGAGAGAAAAGGCACAAAGCAAACCACATCAAATGACCAACAACAACATATTGATCCTTTAAAACTTATTTCATCAATAGTTCCCATGGTGACAGTGGTTTCTGTTCACTCATACTGTTGTTAAAGGGATACTTCACGCAAAATCGATAATTCACCAATTTTCTACTCAGCATCATGCCAAGGAAGGGTTTGGAGAACTTTCTGAGTCATCAAAACGCTTTAGGAGTTCCAGGGGGGGTCCGACTGGCAACGGATTTTAATATAATGGCGGTGGATAGAGTTCACTTTTGAATTGTCCAAAACACACACTATGAAACATCCAGATACCTCCATACTGCTCGTCTGTACTGACCCAAGTGTCCTGAAGCCGCCACATGAAAAAGTTGTTCGGAAAAATTTATGTGATCTCTGTTTTTATCCTTGTTGTAGCAGCAGCTCCCGGTGGCTACACAAGATGTTCTTTATCATACATCCAATGGTTTACAATGATGAATGAACATCTCGCAGGAACTTTTTTCCGAACAACTTTTTCATGTGGCGGCTTCAGGACACTTGGGTCAGTACAGACGAGCAGTATGGAGGTATCTGGATGTTTCATAGTGTGTGTTTTGGACGATTCAAAAGTGAACTCTATCCGCCTCCATTATATGAACGTGCGTTGCCAGCCGGACCCCCCCTGGAACTCCTAAAGCGGTTTGATGACTCAGAAAGTTCTCCAAACCCTTCCTTGGCATGACGGTGAGTAGATGATTGGTGAATTATCGATTTTGGGTGAAGTATCCCTTTAATTCATTTCATTCAGATTGGATCCAAATTATTTATTTATTTACTCTAATGATATCAGACGTTATAGAAACAGTGAAACTGTTCTTCAGTGTCTAATTGTAATGATTATAGCTCACATTTAATGAAGATCCAACATTCAGTATCTCAAAAGATGTGAATATTCGGCTACAAAAGACCAACTTTAAAAAGAAAGGATTTTTAACTTCTGAAAAGTCTGTCCGTCTATATGCATGAGTACTAGGTTGGGGCTATTTGACTTGAACTACTGTAAATTGACTTTTCCATGATATTATAATAATACTGAGATGCACCTGTGTGTGTTAGAGCTGGTTCTGTGTGTGTGTGTGTGTGTGTGTGTGTGTGTGTGTGTGTGTGTGTGTGTGTGTGTGTGTGTGTGTGTGTGTGTGGGTGGGACCGAAGACGACGACGACTGTTCATCATGATATGAACGACTGTTGGTTTATCAGCCGCGTCCCTGTAGCCAGATGTCCAACTGTCTCAGAGCGGGACAGGGACACGGATGACTCATCTGTTCTCTAATTCAGGGGTCAAACGTCAACGTGCGGCCCGCGGGTCAAAACCGGCCCGGCAGAGGGTCCGTGAATTTGCCAAGTGCAAAAATTACACAGCAGACAAACTGCACATAATATTTTTCTCCGGTTGTTTTATAATATGTTTTGTTCATTAACTGTAAACATCTTAAAGGACAATTCCGGGCAAATTCAGCTTATTGCTCCTGTTTTGCGGTAGTTGTGTCTGTCCCCGCATCGTCACGGCAGCAATGAATGGGAGCGGATGGAAGCTCTGCTGCTTAGGCTGTTTCCATCCCTCAAAGCCGCAATTTTTTTCCACAGACAGCGTCAGATGGCGACTCAAACATGCACCGAGAAGTTTATTTACTTGAAGCAAGTCAAGAGTTGATATACCTGTGTTTATGACACAAATGGGAGCTTCCAACTGCACCTGAACACACCGAGCGTCAACTTGGGTCTCGCGCGAGACTTTGAATTAGATCTAGTTTTACAAACATGTCGGCTTGCTTGAAGTAAATAAACTTCTCGGTGCATGTTTGAGTCGCCATCTGACGCTGTCTGTGGAAAAAAAAAATTGTGGCTTTGAGGGATGTAAACAGCCTAAACAGCGGAACTTACATCCGCTCCCATTCATTGCTGCCGTGGCGATGCGGGGACAGACACAACTTCAGATTCCTTCTTTTAGACCTAAAATGTTAAGAAAATACAGCCCTGAGTTGAATTTGCCCGGAATTGTCCTTTAATAATGAACTAAAACAAAGGGGAAAATTCACAGTTTTTATTATTTATAGGTTGTAATATTATTATTTTACTGGTCCGGCCGGTTCACTACAGATCTGAGCTGTTTGTGACCTCTGAACTACACTGAGTCTGACACTTCTGATTTACTTCAAACTTACTTCCTTTAATATTATTGTTATTACAATGGAGCTCAGTCAGGTGACAGGTGATGGTAGAAGCCCCGCCTCCCTCAGCAGGTACACACACACACACACACACACACACACACACACACACACACACAGAGGTAGCCTACATGAAGCCTCTCTTGCTGCTGTGGAGGTTCTGGACTAGAGTCTGGTTCTGGTGGACCCACTTACACAACAACACCTGCTGCCTGTAATAATGTGTATAACGTTAGGCTACCTGTCAACAACACACACACCTGACAGCAGGTAAACACACACACACACACACACACACACACACACAACCGGACAAACCAGCAGCTCACGTGCGTTCTCGCTGACGCCGGTTTGTTCATTTGCTCATTAAACCGGGACTCGAACAGGAAGAAACAGAGAAACAGAGAAACTTTGTGGACTGACTCACCTTGTTACGTGACGTGAACACCGCAGAGACGGTGTCCGCGCGCAGCCGCCGCTTCCCTCAGCAGCTCTGATGATGATGATGATGATGCTACTTCCGGCTGCGCTCTTTCACAATAAAGTTCCTCAGTTTTTCTTCTTCTATCGTGTCTCCGGCGACGAGACGGAGCGTTACCGCCCCCTGCTGCTCTGGAGGGTCACATATATGTAACCTACTGTATATAATACACACATAGCCTATGTATATAGACTATATACATATACAGTAGGCTATGTAGCCTACACACCTGCACCAACGAGACTGATGCTAATACTAATAGTGATGGTTTTTTGGTTCGTGGTGTCATTATTTTATCTCGCGTTTTCATCTTCTTTTATTGAATAGCAAGAAGAGGAAGGATAAGAAAAAAGAGGATGAGAGGAAAAGGAAGGAGAAAAAGGCAAATGAGAAGGAGAAAAGGGAGGAAGAGAATAAGGAGAAAAAGGAGGATGAGAAAGGGGGATGAGAGGAAGGAGAAAAAGAAGGGTGATAATGAGAAAAAGGCAGATAAGAAGGAGAGAAGGGAGGAAGAAAAGGCGAAAAAGGAGGATGAGAAGAAGGAGAAAGAGAAAAGGGGAGGATGATAGGAAGGGAAAAAAGGAGGATCAGAAGGAGAAGGAGAAAAATGAGGATAAGAAGGAGAAAGAGAAAAAGGAGGATGAGAAGGAGAAAAGGGAGGGAGTGAAGAAGAAAATAGAGGAGGAGAAAAAGGAGGAGGAAGAAAAGGAGGAGAGGAAGTAGGAGTTTAGGGAGGGTGAGAGGAAGGAGAAAAAGGAGGATGGGAAGGGGGAGAAAAGGAGGAAGAGATGAAGAAGAAAAAGGGAGGAGGAGAAGGAGGAGAAAAAGGAGGATGGGAAGGGGGAGAAAAGGAGGAAGAGATGAAGAAGAAAAAGGGAGGAGGAGAAGGAGGAGAAAAAGGAGGATGAGGAGAAGGAGAAAGGAGGAAGAGAAGGAGAAAAGGGAGGATGAGAATAAGGAGAAAGGAGAATGAGAAGGAAAAGGAGGAGGAGATGTAGTAGGAGGAAGAGAGGAAGTAGGAGAAAGGGGAGGATGAGAAGGAAAAAGAGGAAGAGAAGGAGGAGAAAAAGGAGGGTGAGAAGGAGAAAGGGGAGGATGAGAAGGGGGAGAAAAGGAGGAAGAGAAGAAGGAGAAAGGAGGATGGGAAGGAAAAGGAGGAGGAGAGGTAGTAGGAAAAAAGGGAGGAAGGAGAAAAAGGAGGAAGAGAAGCAGAAAAGGGAGGATGAGAAGGAGAAGGTGAGAAAAGAGGAAGACTAGAAGAAAAAGGAGGATGAGGAGAAGAAAAATTACTTGCCAAATGAGTCTCCATGGTGATTTAACAGGGCCTCCACAGGTGAGTGTTTACCTGTCTGTCTCATTGTGAACAGACCATAATAATAATAATAAAAACACAATTAACAGTTGCATTAATGATTCACGTGGAGCTAACGTGTCCCTGTCGGGCCACCGTAGGAAGGTCACCTGACGTCAGCAGCTCGTATAGGTTACCATGGTGATACTTAGCTCTCTGACCCCTACGCCGACCTTCACAGGTAGCAGCAGCATCATCCTACCTACCTACCTGTCCTGGTTACCATGGTGACCAACTCACCTCACCATCGGCTCATCATCACCGTCACACAGGAAACATTTAGTTGATTAAAATAAAACAAAATAAAATAAAATAAGATAAAACAAAACACCACCAACATCATCTTTACATCCAGTGCTCCCAGTGAGATGAGAGCTCTTATTTTGAAAGTCACAGAAATTGACTCAGAAACAACCTGGAGACCAACCAGAATTTTTTTTTTTTTTACGCGTGTGTGTGTGAGTGAATGTGTGTGTGTCTGAAGATGAAATAAATAAGATCATATGAATAAATAACCAAAACTTTAACTCAATTATCAAAGCTCAAACTCCTTATTTGGAAATATTATAATAGGATTATTTTCAAAATAAGAGCTTTTAAGCTTAAGAGGGGACACTACAGGTGAATAGAGTAAAATTTTTAACTAAAAGATATTACCATTAAACTTACCAAGTTTATCACTTACACTAAGACAAACATTTTTTGTATTACACGTTTGGTCAAATTTTATGTTTAAATATGTAAATGAGGCAATATCTAATGAAATATGTGCTAATTTACATACTTTTCCAGAACCGAAATCTGAATAGTGGATAAAGCCCCTTTCAGAAAGGGATTTTGGATATCTCTTTTTATCACTCTGTAAATGAGAAAATACCGTCACCAGCCCTAAAAACAAAACAAAAATCAAATTTCACCATGTTTTTAGGAATAAAATGTTGCATAAATCAGGCTGTGAATGATATATCAACAATCCCCTCTGTAAAAACCTTCAGAATATGGACAGGAATAAAACTGGAACGTTTTAAGGAGAAAGCTACTGACGAAAGAGACAAAATGAAGTAAAATAAAACCCCGAATGTGGATTTTCTACCACTTCTTTCGACTTTTCTGAAAGTAGAAAAATAGCCCAAAATCTCAGAATTGATCAGTGCATGAAAAAAACAGTGTTTTTGCCTGTAGTATCTCACCTTAAACTTCCTTATTTGGAAATATTACAATAGGATTCTTTTCAAAATAAGAGCTTTTAAGGTTAAACTTCCTTATTTGGAAATATTACAACAGGATTCTTTTCAAAATAAGAGCTTTTAAGCTTAAACTTCCTTATTTGGAAATATTACAACAGGAATCTTTTCAAAATAAGAGCTTTTAAGCTTAAACTTCCTTATTTGGAATTGTTACAATAGGATTCTTTTCAAAATAAGAGCTTTCTTTTCAAAATAAGAGCTTTTAAGCTTAAACTTCCTTATTTGGAAATATTACAACAGGAATCTTTTCAAAATAAGAGCTTTTAAGCTTAAACTTCCTTATTTGGAATTGTTACAATAGGATTCTTTTCAAAATAAGAGCTTTCTTTTCAAAATAAGAGCTTTTAAGCTTAAACTTCCTTATTTGGAAATATTACAGTAGGATTCTTTTCAAAATAAGAGCTTTTAAGCTTAAACTTCCTTATTTGGAATTTTTACAATAGAATTCTTTTCAAAATAAGAGCTTTTACGCTTAAACTTCCTTATTTGGAAATATAATAATAGGATTCTTTTTTAAAATAAGAGCTTTGCATATTTATTCATATGATTACTTGTTATTATTACTCCACACTGTGACTCCTTCTCCTTCGTGGGTTCGACCGCTTCGATGATGATGACGATGATGAAGATGCTGCTGGATCAGTTTTTTTTTTTTTTCTTTCTTTTTTAAGGGAGGAAGAAAAGCGGAGATCTGGTGTTTGTTTGACTTTGGTGTGCAAAAGTATACTCTTTATTCTTATTATATATCCAACTTTATTTTTGCCCCGACCCCTCCCCTCCACCCAGCCCCCACAACCGGTGGCATTCCCATGTCACCAGTTACTGTCACTGTTACAATAGCCAATCAGAGCTCACCTGCAGAAAGAAGGCAACCAAACAAAGAAGAGCAGAAAAAAGGGTTACTTTCAGTTTGTTTTTTCTTGTTAAATAGTAATAAATACATTGAGATGCAGTGGTTCTTACTTTATCCTTTTTCTCTTAAGCAGAAGGGTTAAAAAGTTTTTTTTTTTCATTTTTGTCTGTTTTTTTTTTCATTTTATTTCTGTTTCTATTTCTTTTTATTTCTTTAATTGATCTGTGTTGGATCTTTAGCAGCAATCCGGACCAGTTGTCATGGTGATTAGCAGCACAGAGAGGAGGAGCTGTCTGGAGGAGAAACACAACGAGGAGGAGGAGGAGGAGGAGGAGGAGGAGGCGATGAAGAGGAGGAGGTGAAGAGAAGTAGAAGTAGAAGAGGAGGAGGAAGAGGAGGAGATTTCTACGAGCGCGCCCAGTGTGTGTGTGTGTGTGTGTGTGTGTGTGGGGAGGGAGGGAAGGCATCAGTGTCCCGTCCGTCCGTCCGTCCGTCACCTTTTCTCCTCCTCCTCCTCCCTCCTCCGCCTCCCTCTCTCTCTCTCTCTCTCTCTCTCGTTGCTCTGCTGTTGTCACGGCGATCAGCAGCAGCAGCAGCGGCGGCGGCGGCGTTGGCGAGCGACAGAAAAATAAAAAAAAACTCAAAAAGAAAAGATGACAGGAGGAGAGAGAATCCATGATGAGTCCTGATTGAATCATCGTCGTTGCCGTCGGCGGCGTCGTCATGGTCGCGGTCGCCGTCGGCGTCGTCCCCGGATACAGGTGAGACTGCTTGTCTCTATGTATGAATACTAATGATGTCATATGTCAACTAACCAGTGCGGACAACATGAACGTGTGTGTGTGTAAGTGTGTGTGTGTGTGTGTGTGTAACTCTCCGTCCACCAACATGGGAGTTAATAAAAAAAAAAAATTAAAAATAAAAAAAATGGAGGAAAAACCAAAAACAAACTTGTCTCCTCTTCGTTTTCTTCCTCTTCTTCCTCCTCCTCCTCTCCAGGCCTTTTTTTTTTTCTTGAAACAACAACCAAGTAGAACACACAACTCCTCAAACCCGAGAAAAAAAAAAAGAAAAGAAAAAAAAATCAAATAATAATAATAATATTAAACAACAATAATAATAATAATAATATTAATAATAATAATTATAATAAAAACAAAAAAAAACCTTGTCACAATCATTCCTTTTTCCAAATTACAGTCGCAACAGAAGAGGAAAGAGAAAGAGAAAGAGAAGACGACAAACTTAAAAACAGGATAAAAAGGAGAGTTTTCCCAGCATCCTCCTCCTCCTCTTCCTCCTCCTCCTCCTCCTCCTCCTCCTCCTCCTCCTCCTCCTCCTCCTCCTCTCATGCAGTACAAACTGTCTCCTTCAGCACAAAGTTCAACCTCTTTGTCTCTGAACTCTGGCTGTCGACTCGTGTGTGTAGTTGTTGTTGGTTGTTGTTGTTTGTAGTTGTTGTTGTTGTAGTTGTTGTAGTTTAAAATTGTATGGCTTTAGGGCATGGTTCAGGTTTTATCAAGAGTTGGCCGGCCCCTCGTCCGAGTCCGGCCTCCCTCTGCCCCCCCCCCCTGCGGCGGAGTTAGGGTTATTGTTGTTGGAGGCGGGGTAGTAGGAGTCCTCGGGGGGCGGCAGGGCTTGTTGTTGTTGTTGCTGTTGTTGCTGTTGCGGCCCCTGTGGCGCAGCGGTGGTGATGATGGGCAGCACCGCCGCCGCCCCCGCCGCCGTCCGAGTCCGGAACGCGGACAGTCCGATCGGCAGGGCGAGGGGCAGCGAGGCCGAGCCGAACTGCGACGCCTCCATGGAAGACACGGCGCCCAGGTGGTGCAGCCCCAGGGACACGCCCACATCCATGCTGTCACTCATCTGGGGCGACGACCCCTGCTGCCCCCCGATCCCCACGCCGCCGATGCCCACGACGCCGCCGATGCCCCCGATGCCCGTCTGTTGCCCCGCCTGCTGCTGTATCTGTCCCGGCTGCCCCACCTGGCGCAGGCCGCGGCCGCCGTTCCCGTGGTGGGAGGAGGAGTAGGTGGGGTGGGGGTGGTGGGGCGCGTCCAGGAAGTGGCGCTGGTGCTGCTGGGAGGCGGCCGGCTTGTGGAGCAGCAACTGGGTGTATGCTGGGTCCTGACCCCCACCTCCACCATCACTGCCCGGCCACATCCTCATCTGCTGCTGGGAGGGAGCCTGAGGGGGGGAGGGGGGGGGGGGGGGGGGCAAAGAGGTTAGACACATTCAGGGTCTCAAACCTTTATCCTGTCTTTGAGACAAATTTATATGACTATACTGTATATTTATATAATTATTACCTAACCAGGGCTGCCACGATTAGTCGACTAGTCACAACTACGTCGACTATTAAAATCGTCGACAACTAATTTAATAGTCGATGCGTCGTTTTTTTACATTTTTTTTATGCTACAGTTAAAGAACTGTTTGTTGCAACAAGCTGCATATTTCATTAAAAGTTTAATGAACTATCATCTTAATTGTCTTTATTTTTAGTTAGCATATACCTTAAACACTTCAAGCTGAAAGCTAATGATGGTATAAAAGAGCAGCTGCATGCTGATGCGATAAGCTGTATGTTTTACATTCAATTTACGTATGATCCGATTAGTCGACTAATCGAAAAAAATAGTCGGTGACTAGTCGACTATCAAAATAATCGTTTGTGGCAGCCCTATACCTAACTGCTGTATCTTGGAAAATGAAGTCAATAAACACTCAGGACTTGCCTGGCTAACACCAAACTGAATCTCAATGTAGATTGAGATTCGGTTTGGGAACCACCTGTTCATTTTGTGGTGTTTGAGGCGTGGTTTACGAAAGCCCAGAGCTGTTTATTGGGCGCTACCAATCAAATGCGTCTGTACGTAGCTTATAGCCAATCGTATCAATCATACCCAGTGATGTACTGTATGTAGAGCGACTGAAATCTGATGAGGAAAAAAATCACTAAACGTTGCTCTTTTTTCAAAATAAACTTGCGGTCTATACTTAAAACAGTCTGACTTGCAGAGCGAATAAAATCGCACGCAAGGCAGCATGGGTATATCCAGGCTAACTACTTTTCCTTAGTGACCCCATTCAGGTAAAAAATTCGCTACTTTCGTTTTCAAGGTTTTCGCCTTGTTGGACCAAGTGGAATCAAAATTCTACCTGCTCCCTTAAAAAAAAAAAAAACTTTTACCTCTAACATTTAATTAGGGATGGGCATTTCAAGTAATTTTCTAACAGAGTAATCTAACCTGGTCTTACTCGAGTAACCGATTACTTTAATAAAAATACAATGACTCATAAATGCGCTCGGTCCGTCAGACACACAGCGTCGGCAGACAAAATATCAGGTGGTTAATAAGAGTAGAGACTGGAGTTTAAGATGCAGATATGGGGCATATGTGCATCTTAAACTTTATGCCCCGGCTTCCTCGGAGGGGAAAACTATAAGCGGTGCTTATCATAAGTAAAAGAATGTTATGTTAAAATGTAAAAAGCAAAAGAAAAGAAAAGATTACGATAAAGATTTTATTCTGTGGGTAATGGGGGCGGGACTAGATAAGCTTTTGCTTCTCCCGCTTTCCCTTTCGGCCATGTGTATTGTATTATTTGAACTAAGATTAAGTGTGATGATGATGATTTAATTGACATGCCCGAAATAAACAAATTGATTGATTGATTATTTATTAGTCCAAGCTACATTTTGGTGACTACGCTCCTCTCTGCCTCGCATCGTCTCAGGAAATAACTGGGAAGGTTTCAGAGTGTTTGTATTTTCTAACAGACTTGATGATACCTGTCGTCTCCCTCCCGACGGCTCACCCTGAGGGAACCACCACAGATTCTTGTAAAAGGTTTGAAAGTTTGAGGCTCGATCCAAAAATGCTTTTACATCCGAAACTGTTGAACACTACGAAAAACCCGACCCATGGCATGATGATGTAGTTTGATCCGACACTAGACTGTGCTCTAACATGCCATTTCTTTTACACAGTGTAGAGACACATAATGACGGGAGAGAACAGAGAAGCTGCAGATGTTCCAGCTGTTCGCTCCGTCGTCCCACTGTCTCAGGTCTCAGGTGACGATGATGTAGAACCAGGATTTAAGACGATGCTGTGGACTGTCATGAACTGTTGTATCAGTGTGTGTGTGTGTGTGTGTGTGTGTGTGTGTGTGTACCTGAGGGCTGGTCATCTCATAGTCTGAATGTGTAACAGCAGAGTTGTAGTAGCGGTTACTGTAGCGGTAGTTGCGGTTGTCATTGGAAGAACCACTGGAGCCACCTGGAAATAAAAAGGCACCAATGTTACACAAACACACGGTGCAATGAATTCTGGGTAAATTAAGACTTATTTTTTCTCAATATCAACACAATAATCAAACAATTAAATCAAACTACAAAAATATATACATTATCAACAACAATTATAGGATTCTTTTCAAAATAAGAGCTCTTGAGCTTAAACTTCCTTATTAGGAAATATTACAAACTGCGGACCACCAGTGAAGTCCACGACGAATTTCCCTACGGGGACAATTAAAGTATATTGAATTGAATTGAATTGAATACAATAGGATTCTTTTCTTTTCAAAATAAGAGCTCTTGAGCTTAAACTTCCTTATTTGGAAATATTACAATAGGATTCTTTTCAAAATAAGAGCTTTGCATATTTATTCATATGATTACTTGTTATTATTACAACACACTGTGACTCCTTCGGCCTTAATAGCTGATTAAAAGTTGCTCAAAATATGATTTCTTTATGCGTGGCACCTTTGTTGAATGTCTTTTTGAATCTTGATTTATTATTAATACCAATTAGAGCTGCAACAATGAATCGATTAATCGAACGATAATCGATTATCAACTATTTTGGTAATAGGATAATCGGTTTGAGTATTTTTTTAAAGAAAAAGAGTCCAAATTCTCTGATTTTTTCTTCTTAAAATGTGAATATTTCTGGTTTCTTTGTTCCTTTATGACAATAAACTGAGTCTCTCTTTGGTTTGTGGACAAAACAATACATTTGAGGACGTCATCTGGTGGTTTGGGAAACACTGGTTGACATTTTTTTAACATTTTATTGACCATATAACTAATGGATTTTTACCAGAGCTAGAGACAGAGCTAGTAGTGGAGGTTGAATGGGAGTGGTCCATGGCAGGAGAGGTGGATGTAGATGAACTGGTGTTGGTTCCTTCATCTGTCGTCTTCTTGAAGAAATTGTGCTGCAGGGCGTAGAATGGCGTGATGCGGCTTTTAGGGTCGTAGTCCAACATACGCAGGATCAGGTCTGCAACGGGGAGAGAGATCAAGACAACGACGATGAGGATGATGAGGAGGATGAAGAGCTTCTTTCTCTCCCTCAGGTCACTGAACTAAATGTGGATAAAACACTTTCTGTCTTATGTGTGGACACTGATGCTGATATTTAGTGTAATTATTACTTATTATGGTATAAACTGAATTAACATATGGAGAAGAGGGTTTAATAAGCTTTGGCTTCTTCCCGCTCCTTTTGAACATAAATAAGTGCTAAAAACCCTCCTGTTGCCCTTCTGGGTCAAATTGACCCAATTTGTTCCCTTCCTCTGTCCTTTCCTCCCTTCCTTTCTCCCTTCCTTCTTTCCACAATCCTTTTTCCCTTCCTTCACGTCATCCTTACTTCTTCTTCCTTACTCTTTTGATCCAATTGACCTGATCCGTTCCCTCCCTCCATCTTTCTTTCCTTCCTTCTTTCCCTTCGTCCTTTCTTGAATGAATCTGTTCCCTGCCCCCATCTTTCCGTCCTTTTTCCCTTCCTTCTTTCCACAATCCTTTTTCCCTCCCTCCCTCCCTTCCCTTCATCCTTACGTCTTCCTTCCTTTTTGACCCAATCTGTTCCCTCCCTCCATCTATCTTTCCTTCCTTTTTCCCTTCCTTCTTTCCCTTCATCCTTACTTCTTCCTAACCCTTTTTGACCCAGCTGACCCAATCTGTTCCCTCACTCCATCTATCTTTCGTTCCTTCTTTCCCTTTGTCTTTTGACAACAGGAGGGTGAAGTCTTGTTGTTGTTTCATTTTGTGTTGTCTTGTTTTTATTGTTAATTGTTTGTTTTTATTTTGTTCTCTTTTCAAATAAACTTTCATTCATTCATGTGCTGTTGCTTCCTTTCTGTGAATACAGAAACTATGAGCTGTAATATTCTGTACCGAAGGCAAATTCTGCTGATTTTCTTGTGCAGTCGTTAATAAATGAATCTGAATCTGAACTGACTAAATATATTTGTATATTTTTTTCCCCATCATCTGATCATGTTGGATCAATCAGCCCCAGTGTTGTTGTTGTTGTTGTTTAATGTTGTTGTTGTTTTACCTTTAAACTTCAGGTAGTCACAGGGGGCGTGTCCCGGCTCCCCTGCCCTGCGGCCCCCGGGGCCCCCAGTCTCCACCCCCAGAATCTCATGGAGTCGTCGCGTGGCTGGAGGCTTGTACTCCTGCAGACACACACACACATACACATTTAGATTTAGACACACACACACACAAACATTTAGATTCAGACATTTAGACACACAAACACACACATCTGCACTGATGCGAAGTCGACTAAACTAAATGTACGAACCTTCTTGATGTCCTTGTTCTTCTTCACCGTCCACAGACCGTCTGACAGTTTGTCAAAATACTTCCTGGCTTTAGGAGCTGCGTCCAGCATGTGGCTGGGGGGGACGCCCAGGACCTCCACAATCTTATTCATCTGGTCGACCTGCACACACACACACACACACACAGACACACACACACAGACACAGACACACACATTAGTATTTCTATTGTTTACATACGACACATGTGGCATCAGGAGGAAACATAACGACCAGTGTTGCTGCAGTGAGAACCAGTCCTGATCCTGAATGACATTAATCTGACAAATCAATGAGGGTTGTTGCTATTAAACTTCATTATTATTATATTACTAATAACAATTATTACTATTTTATATATATTATATATTATCTATTATTTAAATATTATATGCAAAAGCTCCACTCTCTCTGCTGTGATGTAAAAACTCTCTCATACGTTCATATGAATGCAGAATCGAACGTAACCGTTATCAACACCGCTGTATGTTGCTGTGATACAGACACATCTGTTACAGTTTGTTTTGAGCATCTAGAGTTGAGTTTTATGTACAAAAAAGTGTAAAAAGGGTGTGTTTTTTGTATAAATTGTGCTGCCAGGTGTTTCCATAAACAGTCAAATCTTAACTAGCCCATATTTCTACACATTGTTCAAGTGATGCATCATCCAAATCTCTACATTGTTCATCTTTGTTCCAGTGTTAAATGTAATTAATTTAGTTTTTGGGGAAGAAACATGGATGAAGGAGTTTCTACTGGAAAAAGAGGCCTAGTTATGTTTGAATGGACGAAATGAAGATGAACTAGTTCATTTTTTGAAAAGTGAACTTTGTTTAACATTTAAAAAATGAATTATGCAGATGAACTAGTTCATTTAGTCCTTTCTAAGTGTGAACTGGTGCAACACGGATCATGATTGAGCTGTCGGGGACAGCAACAACAACACTGACTTGTGTGTTTGTGGTGTTTGTGGTCGTTACCTCATTGGAGCCGCTGAACAGAGGCTCTCCTGTGTGCATCTCCACCAGGATGCATCCCAGAGACCACATGTCGATGGCCAGGTCGTAGGGCATTCCCAGCAGGACCTCCGGAGAGCGGTAGAACCTGCTCTGGATGTACTGGTAGATCTGAGAGGACAGAGGACGAAGATGAAGGAGACTTATTATCAGATTATCAATCACCTGGTAATTCATCAATTATTCATCAATCAGGACTGTTGCTGTTCGATTTCCTGTTGATCAGTTGTTTTAAAGGTCCAATGTGTAATATTTGTGAAGGTTTATTGGCAAAGTCTGAATATACTACCCATGAATATATTTGTATAAGTGTATAATCGCTATAAAATAAAATCTGTTTGGTTTTCATAGCCTTACAATTATTCTATCATATATACAGTATATACACATATAGCAAGGGTCTTGCTTTAGAGAGCGTCGCCATCTTGTGCCGCCATGTTTGTACGGCATTTTTTTTGTCCTCAGAGGCCACCGTCACTTTGCCAACAGGAGGGGTGAGTGCAAGCGAGTGAGTGAGCGCTGCAAACTAGAATCTGAGCGCTGGATGTGACAGTTTCCCCCCACATTTTACACACTGGACCTTTAAAGAGGAACTATGCAAGTCTTGTCGCTTTTCCTCTGTTTTTCTAACTCTCCTCCCGACCATGTGCATTTGTTTTTAACGAAGCTGGTGAAAAATCAATCCATTGAGCGGTGGATAATGTTGTATAACACATGCAATGTTACGATGTGTATATCTGTGTAGTCTGAACCGTCATAAACCGAGTAAGTAACTTGGTTTTCAGCCGTGAGAGGCCAGGTGGAAGACAGAGAGTCATGTAGTTAACCATCACAACTACTCTGGAGCTTTTTAATGAAGGTAAAAATGCAGCATAGCCACGGGAGAAGAAAGATGAAGGAAGATGAAGGAATGAAAGAAGATGAAATCCTCTGTTCCAGCTGCTGTTCCAGATGTTGTCCACTGTGAGGCGCTGTGGTCTCCTCACAGCTGCAGCTTCAGTCACGCTGCACCTTTAATTCATCCGTTCATCCAGCTCCTGAGCTCTGACGACGAGCTTATGACCGCACTTTGACATTTATATATGTTTCTATGTGTGTATATGTTTGTGTGTGTGTGTGTGTGTGTGTGTGTGTGTGTGTGTGTGTGTGTGTGTGTGTGTGTGTGTGTGTTGTGCTCACCCTCTGTCCCAGCTGGCAGGAGGATCCGAAGTCGACTATCTTGATGGCGGATCTCTTGGGGTTACACAGCAGGATGTTCTCTGGTTTCAGGTCGCAGTGGATGATTGACAGCTCCGGCGTGGCCAGGAATAATAACGCTGCACACACACACACACACACAGACACACACAAACACACACAGACAACGACACAACAGGGTTATACAATACAATCTGTACATTTATCACCATGGTAACTGTAGCTGATGCTCATTTCATCATTTTAAAAAAAACACTAAATCAGCGTCTGATGATGTTTTAGGTTTTAGAAGCTGCAGCCGACAGTTCCTGCTCTGGCCACATGGGGGCAGAGCAGCACAACAATCTGAGCCTAGTGTGTGTCTTTCTGTGTGTTTCTGTGTTTCAGTGTGTGTGTGTGTGTGTGTGTGTGTGTGTGTGTGTGTGTGTGTGTGTGTGTGTGTGTGTGTGTTTCAGTGTGTGTGTGTGTGTGTGTGTGTGTGTAACCCACCTGTACAGAGCTGCTGTGCAAATTTCCTAGTGAGGTTGAGGGAGACTCCTCTGAAGTTGGTGTTCCTCAGCAGGTCGTACAGGTTGTAGCTCAACAACTCAAACACCAAACAGAGATGGTTCCTAAACATAAAGTGACGCTTCAGGTGGACTGCACACACGCACGCACACGCACGCACACACACAGACACACACACACACAGACAAACATAGAGAAAGACAAAGACAGATGGGAGAAAGAGAAGAAGGTTAACACGAGAGAAACAAACACATCACTTCCTGTCATGAATCACATTTACAGTTAAGTGACATTCAACCAAACTTTCAAATTGTAAGATGAGACACTGCAGGTGAGTAGGGTAAAAATGTTTAAATAACAGATATCACCATGAAACTTCCCAAGTTTATCACTTACATTAAGAAAAATATTTTTTATATTACAAGTTTTGTCAAATTTTATGTTTAAATCTTTAAATCTCTTTTTATCACTCTGTAAATGAGAAAATACTGTCACCAGCCCTAAAAAAAATCCAATTTCGCCCTGTTTTTAGGAATTAAATGTTGCATAAATCAGGCTGTGAATGATATATCAACAATCCCCTCTGTAAAAACCTTCAGAATATAGACAGGAATAAAACTGGAAGGTTTGGTGTCTGTACGTGGAGATTTCTGGCCCAGAGTCTGAGGAAAAACTCATTTTGAGAAAACGGCCTTTAAAGACTTGTACTGTAAAATTCCATAGATTGTTAATGTAAATCGTACTTTTACGACTGGTTGCTGATACAGAGGAAATGACAATTTTTGGAGCCTACATCATTGTTCAGGAGAGAGAGAGCTTTACAATAATATATGTATATATATATGTATTGTATGTGGTGAAGATGGCATATGATTGTTAACTTGCACTTGCACTCTGCGATTGATTGCTAATTGATTTTTATATAACTGTTTTTACTGTAACTATGTATACCTGTTGTGAAGCACATTGAGTCTGCCTTGTGCATGAAATGTGCTTTATAAATAAAGTTGAATTGAATTATTTCTTTATAATCTTTATGTTTCCTGTTCTTCTTTGCTGCTGTTTCAAGTGAATTTTCCAATAAAAAGCATCATGTTTTGTGTGTGTAGTTGTGTGGTTGGTGTAGTGTGTGTGTCGGCCTGCAGGGGGCGCTGCAGAGAGACCACTGACCCACACAGGGTTTAAAAAAAAAAAAAAAAAAGGCCCTGGCATCTTGATGTCAGTGATACTGTGTCAGAGTCATGTGGATTGACACATTTATAGAAACACAAGTGTCTCAGTGACAGACGACTAACAACACCTCACAGATGCTTCATGTCTGACCGAGGACACACACACACACACACACACACACACACACACACAGGGGTGCATGTATATGTGTGTGTGTGTGTATATACTGTATATGTGTGTGTGTTGTGGTTGTTCTTACCTATGTAATATTTCATCTCAGTGTCGTGCTTGTTCATGAGCTCCAGCAGGCGAAGTTCGATCTGTGCCTGGTTTAAAAATGCCTTTTTGTTCTTAATGATCTTAATGGCGACCCATTCCTGCTCGTGGTGGTCGTAGGCCTTCACCACCTGCAAACACACACACAGAGAAAGACACACACACACACACACACACACATACTCAGTCATCTGGGCGGCGACTGGGAGCCTGATGTCCCAGACTGTCAGGACGCCGGCTGGAGCCTCTGCTCTGATTAAAAGCTAATGAGGACGTTGCGAAATGTTAAAAAAAAAGAAAAGAAAAAAAAGAGCTAAATACACAGGAAGCTGAGCAGCTCCACTTTTATACACACTGATGTTAAACATGACATCATCAAGGTGGACTCTTTGGTAACCCTTTAATTTATAGGCCCTTAATTACATGAGAATGTCAAGAAATAGCCAAGAAATAACAATTAATTGCGTCAAAACGTCTAGAAGTAGCCTAGAAATAACGGTCAACTTCAAGGACTTGGTGGAGAACCATTCTGGCCTTTCCCAAAAAGATTCAAAGCATGAAAAGCATGTGTAATCTCTAGCCTTTATAAAAAATATGACATTACTATGAAATTGACCGTAATTTCTAGGCTATTTCTTGACATTACTGCACAATCAATTGTTATTTCTAGGCTATTTCTTGACATAATTGTTATTTCTAGGCTATTTCTTGACATTACTATACAATTAATTGTTATTTCTAGGCTATTTCTAGACATTACTACACAATTAATTGTTATTTCTAGGCTATTTCTTGACATAATTGTTATTTCTAGGCTTTTTCTTGACATTACTTCACAATTAATTGTTATTTCTAGGTTATTTCTTGACATAATTGTTATTTCTAGGCTATTTCTTGACATTACTATACAATTAATTGTTATTTCTAGGCTATTTCTAGACATTACTACACAATTAATTGTTATTTCTAGGCTATTTCTTGACATAATTGTTATTTCTAGGCTTTTTCTTGACATTACTTCACAATTAATTGTTATTTCTAGGTTATTTCTTGACATTATGAAGCAATACATTGTTATTTCTAGGCTAATTCTTGACATTACTACACAATCAATTGTTATTTCTAGACTATTTCTTGACATAATTGTTATTTCTTGGCTATTTCTTGACATTACTACACAATTCATTGTTATTTCTAGGCTATTTCTTGACATAATTGTTATTTCTAGGCTATTTCTTGACATTACTACACAATCAATTGTTATTTCTAGACTATTTCTTGACATAATTGTTATTTCTAGGCTATTTCTTTACATTACTACACAATTGATTGTTATTTCTTGCCTATTTCTTTACATTACTACATAATTAGCGGCCTGTAAAACCGACCCTTCTTCTTCTCCTTCTTCTCCTCTCACCTGTCCGAACGAGCCCTTCCCGATCAGCGAGTCTATCTCATAGCGGTCCAGCCACTTCTCTCCATTTTTCACAATATAGTCGTAGTTGTCGTCATCGTAGCCGTCGTTGTAGACTTTTCTCTCCTTCTTGGTGCTGCTGTCCTCTGGAGGGACCTGCTGGGCCCGCCGCTTCTTCTTAGTATAGTACACCTGTAGATGACGAGGAGGAGAAATAAACTATCTGTTTACAAGGCCTCAGTTCTTTTACCTTTAATTTATTGAAGTTTACCTCATTATTTATCTCTATTTGATTTAACGTTAACTCATTCTTTGTCTTTAACAGGTTTTCTATTGGCATTTCATCTATTTTTATTATTCTCTAAGTCCTGATCAGTGAGACTTGAGCAGCTGTCCATGTTTCTGTTTTAATTATCTTATTCTGTCTTTTAAATGTTCATATCTGATGTTGACACACTCTCCTGCTGCCTACAGGTATAGATAAAGTGAACCTGAACCTGAAGCTGCTCATGTGTCCACAGGTGCAGTGAACGCACCGTTCTCCACCATCAAACTTTATTTATATTCACTTCCATCCCCTCTCATCTAATTGTTGTTGGAAATAAATCAAGATTCAGGAAATAAAACTCAAAAACGCTACATGAGTTATGTTTTAGACCAGTTTTATTACTCACTTCTGGTCAACTACTGTGTTTTCTTAAAGGTTTTTATATTATTTGTTGTATTGATTGTACATGTGATCTTATGTTCTGACTTTATTGCTTCATTATTTCACTGTATAAAGTTGTTTCTCTTTTTAAATGGACCCCATGAAGAACAGTGATGACTAATGGGAATCCATAAATGATAAACAATTTGAACTAAATGCAAATACAATACACTAATACAATCCTTCTAGGTCATCTAATTGTTACTGAAAATACATCAAGATTCAGAAATCTTTTGACTCGTTTCTGGTTGACTATTTCCTTAAAGGTTTTTAATTTTCTTATTCTTCTTTTTCTTATTTGTTGTATTGATTGTACATGTGATTTTGTGTTCTGACTTTATTGCTTCATTATTTCTCTGTATAAAGTCGTTTCTCTTGTCTTTTAAATGGATCCCGGGAAGAACAGTCTTCACTGTGATAATGACTGATGTGGATCCATAAACAATAAACTATTTGAACTAAATAAATGCAAATACATCTCATCAGGTCCTGCAGCTCAAAGCGAAGGTGTAAACTTTAATATTTCTAATGGTGCTTTATCCCAGGTACTTGAACGTCACATGAGATGTAGGAAACAGGTAAATACACAGAACTAGAACCCGTGTGTGTGTGTGTGTGTGTGTGTGTGTGTGTGTGTGTGTGTGTGTGTGTGTGTGTGTGTGTGTGTGTGTGTGTGTGTGTGTGTCAGTCGTCGTACCTCATTGATGTGCTTGTAAGTTTTGATGAGGTCAACAGAGAGTTTCCTCAGTGGGGCGCTGGCAGGGTCTCTGAAACTAGGGGGGATCCTCCGCTGGAGTATGGTCATATCAGACAGCACCTGCAGAGGACGGCAACAACACGTTAACAACACGTTAAAAACACGCTAACAAACACGTTAACAAACACGTCACATTTGTTTGTCTTAAGACGACAGACGATAACGTCTTCTCAGCGTCCTCGGGCGTCGTGGACAGGAAACCTTCAGGCTGTTGGTTCAGTTGGTGGAAACATAACGAACCGTGATGCGACGCTGAGAGTTTTAACTCTTGGTGGTTGGATACGAACCTGATACGACTGTGATCGAGCGTTGGGAACGATCCATTTGAGCAGCTGATGTTGGACGATAGTGGAAATGTTAATAATGTCGCCTTAAATCCATATTGTTACCCAAATGTAAGCTGAACTGGGATTATTCTTTTTGCTCATCAGGTTTTCATAGGGTTAGTCAGACAAACTGGTTTTCTCTAATATTGTGTCTCAATTTGAATACTTCCATACTTGAACTAAGTATTTTGAGTTTGTAAGTGCGTCTCAATTCACAAGTATGGCAAAATGCAGTTTACTGTAAAGCCTAGTTTATGGTTTTGCGCCATGTTGACGGCGTAGCTACACTAACTACGTGTTGCGGTGACGCGAACCGAAAGGGCTGCGATTGGTCGGCTCAGAACTTAATTCATTTCCGTCTTTCTTCCTACCACACGGCCATTATTAAAGTTTTTGTGGAACGGTTACGAACGTTTTTGGACAACAATGGACCAAGTAGAAGAGCGAGTTATTTAACACACAGCCACCCCCCCCCCCTAGGGGCATGGCGGAGAATTGCAGAGGAACGCGCTCCCTCGATGCAGAACTTTGAATGGTCCAATACTATAAACCTACCTTAAGAACCTGGATGCTTCACTCAAAACGTTGGAATGATGGACGCTTCACACCGTCAATGATCGCCACTTAATTTTCTGTCGTCTTTGGACCAACACATTTGATATCTTAAGGTGGACGTCAAAATAAACCTTTTTGGTTTGGTCCATAACATCAACAACAGGCCACAACGCTTCACTTTGTTGAGTTCATGTTTTTAAAATGAAATCGTCCTCACAATGAAGTAAAGATCCACATTATATAGGTAAGTAAACACCCAACAGGCGAATGAAGATCAGATATCCTTCTGTATCGTGTCTAGTCAGATTTAGAGATGACATTAGTCCAGCTGTCTTATCATATTGTCTATTTAAAGTCTTTCCCATCGGTGTGGAAGATTTTTTTGTTAAGTTTGGTCTCTCATGTGCAGCTACGACTCCAGTTCAGGTCGGACGATGATGCACAGTACTTTATCTGCACTTTGTCTTTTATCATTGCTATTATTCTTCTTGCTCATTTTGGTTCTATTGATTTCATACAGTTATTTATTATATTTATTATATTTATCTCTATTTCTATGCTAGATACTAGCTGCTGCTAAATGCCGACAATAAAGCTTCTTCTTCGTCTTCGTCTTCTTCTTGGAGACAGAAGCTGGAGCTCGTAGAATAAAGGTCAAGGTGAAGAAGAATTAACCCCTGGTGTTTTTACTTCCACATCTGGAGACAGATGCTGCTGAGTGAAGGATACGACTAGAGTGGGTAGAGACGCAAACATTGATTTTCTTTCTTTTTTTTTCGTTCTTTCCGTCATTAACAGCGAGCGTTCACCTTGTCACAGTGGGCGTGGCTCGACCCCGTTTGATACGTTACTGACGGTTTTTATCCAGATGTTGTGTCTTTGATTTTTCACTGTTTTCATTATTAAACTATGGGTTTTTTTTACTCATGGGACGAGACGTTTGTGGCATTGAGTGTGTGTATATGTGTGTGTGTGTGTGTGTGTGTTACCTGCTGCTGCTCGGCCATGGAGTGGATGGAGCTGAAGGTGGGGTGTGTATGTGTGTGCTGGCTGGTCATGGCTGGCTCAGCGAGGGAGAAGCCCTGGGCAGTGGAGGAGGAGGAGGAGGAGGAGGAGGAGGAGGAGGAGGTGGGCGGACATCCTGAGCTGCTTACACCTGAGGAGAGAGAGAGGGAGAGAAGGAGAGATGATCAGAGGGGGGAAACTCCCAACGTTTGGATGCTCTCCTCCATCTTTGGTGCTCTACACCTCCATCGCACCACCACAGCCATCGATTATCAGTCTCCATCTCCGACACACACACACACTCTATAAACACATCGTCGCGACAACACAACACACACTGCTCACACTGCACCGATGTAGCTGTGATAACCCCGTGTTGAACACTTTGGCCACGCCCCTCGCACACCGTGAATCCCACTGAGCTGAAATCTAACCCACAGTCCAGATCTTTATCGTCCCCAAAACACAAAAAAATAAAATAAAATAAAAATCCTGGATCGTTTAAATCTTTTTTATCATAATGTGAAAAGGCAGTAACATGCAAACATTTTTTAGTTTCCAGTAGGGATGTCACGATTACTTGTTTTCACAATTAATCGTGGTATTAAAACGCCACAATGAATTAATCGTAAATACTGTCACTTTGCAAAAAAGATTATGTTGAAACCATATCAGCAGATGTGTGCCGTAATAAAGGTAAATGCTCAGATACTGGTCCATTTAACTAACGTAACATTGAATTGGTAGGAATTTAAATGTTAGCGTGTCATTTGTATTAAAAACAACAACAAAACAAAAAACAATGAAAATAAATGTAAATATTTGGTATAGATGACAATTTATGACATGTATGTTTCAAACGCTTCCCCTGGGGGGTTATCAATTTGTCATATATTAATAGATACTTGAAATATTTTGTGTAAACAATGAGTAATGTAATTATATTTTGACTATATTTGATTTTACACATTCATAGTGTTGTAAAATTAATTAATGCATAATAATCGAGGCAATCGTAACACGGTGATTATTTCTCTGACAATAATCGTACCAGAAAAATGTATTATCGTGACATCCCTAGTTTCCAGTTGTATAAAATCAATATCTATAGTTGTAGTTATTGTCTTATGGGTGGAGAAACATTTAGCAGGACATTGTCACTACATAACAATATGTTTCAGTCAATAATAATAAATAAAAAACCGGGATAAAACTGGTCTCACTCAGCGACTTAAACTGGACTTAAGCTCGACTTAAACCCGGAAAAGAGCCAAGAAGATGGCGCTGACTGACTGTGACACGCTACGAGCCTCTCTTTCCCTTTTCTTTGTTTTAACCTTAGTTTTTAGCTCTGGTGTGAATGATTGTGAAGGCTATGGACTATTGATTGATTGATTTATTGGTGCTTTTTATTGTATATTGCCACTGTTTTATTCTGTCATTGTTTTTTATCCTATGCTGTTACTGTTGTTATTGGTTTTTATGCGCTGAGAGAGCCAGGGCAGACTACATTTCACTGCATTGACTTTTTAATGTATATGACAAATAAACTAAACTTAAACCTGCTCGTCGCTTTTTGTCACTTCGACTTCTTCATTTCTTCCCCCAAAAGGTTAAAACCTAAACATAAACTGGTTTGTTCTTCTTCTTCTTTTCTTTACCACAGTCTCTCTCACACGTGTGAAGTCAGTATCCTGTCACTTAGAGCTGCGATCACGTGCGTTTAGTTCAGATAACGACCGACTTCCCCCTTTCTTTCTTTTTTTTAACGAACACCAGATCCACACAGAACAAAACTAACCACCATTAATCTGATTTAATAATCCTGTCACATACGTCGTGTATTCATGTAATAATGAACTTAAATTAACTGTTTTATATTTCTGTGAGGTTATAAATAAGAAAAACCCTCCACCGGCCAATCAGAGAGCTCCTTTCAACCATCTTTTCAGGTCAAATCTGTGCATATAGCAGATTAAACTTTGGTCTTTTAACTGTGTGAAAATATCAACACAACATCTGTTTGTTTGTGTCTGAACGGTTCGACTGTTCCTGTCAATCAGACGTAACATAAAATATTAAATTTGTCAATTAATTTGTCTTTAAATCTGATCAGATTTTAGCTGCAATAATGAACCAACACGATCGGTTACAACTGTTCGTGTTCACACTTTCACAATGAAGTGTGTGTGTGTGTGTGTGTGTGTGTGTGTGTGTGTGTGTGTGTGTGTGTGTGTGTGTGTGTGTGTGTGTGAACCTTTTGCCTAATGACGTGAGTCAGGAGTTATTTCAGTGAAACCACACTGGAGGTTGTGGGTCAACAGACACTTTTGACTTGTAAAAAAACCAACAACACTCAACACAAAAATAAAAAAAACAACAGCAAAGGTCGTCAGAGTGTGCGTCGTTGTTGTGTCTGTGTGGTTGTTGTGTTTGTATCTGTGACCGAGATGAAGATAAGAGAAAATGTAGCGGAGTTTGTTCCTCTCACCGTTAGCTGTTTTTAAAGGTACATTGTGTAGGAATTACTCCCATCTAGCGTTGCGGTTGTATATCGCAAGCAACTCAGTCGTATTTTTTATGCTGCATTCACCTGAAATTGGGCAGACGGCAGACGGACAACCGCCGCTGCACGTAACGGCATAAACAAGCCTCTATGTAAACATGTGGTCCGTTTTACCGGCTTTCTCTCGACTTCTGTGACTAAAATGACATCTGGTTTGTTACCGACGACGGCCGTCTGCCCGACTGCAGGTGAATGCAGCATCAGTGTAACGCTCCGTTCCTCCTCACTGCGTTACCGCGGTGACTTTTCACAGACGCCACCTCGACCTGAGCCAACAACAAACCTGTGGATCTTTATCCTGGAAGCTGAAGTGAAGCCGCACAACTTCAGCTCCGCATCAACATTAACGTTAGCCGCGTAGCGCTAATCATCACTTCCTGTCTTTAGTTTTACACCAAAGACCAAATAAACCACTGACTCATCATTGCAATATTTTCACATAAACTCAATCAATCAAAAACAATCAGTCCAATGTATCAATAATTATGCACAACAAGTTCAAAGTGCTCGACATGACATGAGCAACACAACAAGGAAACGTCGCTAACCAGCAACCAACAACAACAAGATATAAAATCTGACTTTTGCACCCAGACATGCTTTTATTGTGAAGCAGCAACAGGAAATTCTCTTTTTCTGCTACAGCAGCGAGAGGAGAGAAAGAAAAAACACACAGAAGAAGTCTGAATTTAGTTAGATGAAAGTCAGACACACACACACACACACACACACACACACACACACACACACACACACACACACACACACACACACACACACACACACACACACACACACACACACACACACACACACACACACACACACACACACACACACACACACACACACACACACACGCATCTAAAATACTCAAGTCGTCTTCTCAACACAGTTTGGTGGAGAGAAATCCAGCCTGGACTGGTTGTGTTGTTGTGACACCACCACCACCAAGAAGTACGCACGCACACGCAGGCTGCAGCTACAGCACGTTAACAACGGGCCTGTGTGTGTGTGTGTGTGTGTGTGTGTGTGTGTGTGAGGCCATTAGATGGACAACCTCAGATTTACATATGTACGTAACGGTGGGGGAAGCCCAGTCAGTATAATGGCAGATCTGCTGCTCTGTAACACCCTGTCAAAATAAAAGCCTTCAGTCCAGGGCTGCAAAATGATAATGATGATGATGTCGTCTACTTTTTTTGATACTTTTTATTTAGTATTTTCAATTAAAAGGGAAAAACAAGCTGTCAAGGAAAATTCAAAAACAAAAAACAGACAAAAACATGGGGGCTATAATGTCCAGTCAGTGTCTTTAATTGTTAATGTGTAGCATCCTCTGTTGTTTTAATATGAGCAGTAAAAGGTCTAGATCTGAGAGTGAAAGTCATCTTTTCTCTTTTCCATTAAAACACATTTCCTTCCCTCTGTCCATCCACCGATCGAGACTTTGAGACTCAAGTTTCATCCCCAGCACTTTTGTTAGAGTTGATGTCGTCTATTTTTATGTCACGAATGAACATAATTCAGGGCAGACATGTGAGAATTAACTTTATAATTAGAGGTTCCTCTGCCTCTCCTCTCCTCTCCTGCTCTACATTGTTGTTTTAAAACTAAATGAGGCTGCTGCATGTGTGTTGTTTTGTGTTGTGTTGTGTTGTGCGATGAGGTAGAGAGAGAAAGAGAGAGAGAGTAATCCAATCACTGTCAGTGGGATTGTTGTGGTGCTCTGGGTCCTGGCCTGCTTACAGACATGACACTGCTGGAGAGAGAGAGAGAGACAGAGAGAGAATATCTGCCTAGTACTGAGAAAATCTGCGCCGTCTCTTTAAGAGACCGAGAGGCACTCACAGCACTTCCTCAATCTGGCATCCCCCTTCCTGCGCTGCCATTGGCCGGGGCCCCCTCTTTCTCTGTCAGCTGATTCGCTGTTGGTATCTAAGGGCTGGCTGGCCAGCGCTCTATAAATAAACCCAGTGCTGTCTCAGCAACCAGCCCCTACAATACTCATTAGCTACTTCTCTCTCTCTCTCTCCCTCTCCCTCTCTCTCTCCCTCTTCCGCCTTGCTCCCTGCTAAAGCAAGTAGCTTCCAATCGCAGGCCGGGCTCTCGCTCAGCGGCAGCCTGACATACTCTCCCCTAGCAACCCAACCCACCCTACCAGCCGCTACCTCCTCCTCCTCCTCCTCCTCCTCCTCCTCCTCCTCCTCCTCCTCCCCCTTTTCCTTCATCATCCTTCCTGCTTTCTCAAAAAAAAAAGAAAAAGAAAACCTCTCTGCCACTGAATCTGCCTCTGTTTATCCATCTATCATTCATACATACATCCCTCCATCCCTCCTCCATCTCTCTCTCCTCGGTAACAGACATCATCATCATCATCATCATCATCATCATCATCATCATCATCTTCGTCTTTCTTCTTCCTGTGTCCACTGATGTTTCATCTCCATCAGTTTTGCGTTGATGCACAATGATGTAACAACAACATTCAGGGGCAACAACAGACACAGAAAGAGAAAGAGAGAGAAAGAGAGAGAGAAAGAAAGAGGAGTCACTCACACCAGGCGCCACGGCAACACACAGTACAACACAATGCAACGCAGCAACGCAACACATGACGGTGCAGCAGCAAAACGCACAACAATTGCAATGGCACACACATGGATGGAGTAATGCAAAGAGCAACACAAAGTATAACGCAACACAACACAATACGAAACATGACAATGCAACAACACACAACAACTTACAGAATAATACACACGCACACACACACACACACACACACACAACACATGACAATGCAACAACACACTGTGCAACTCACAGAACAACACACAAACAGACAAACACCTGTTCACACAGACACACACCAGAAACATCAGCCCATGTGACCTCGCCACGATGTGATTAACACGGTCACAACAACTCACACACACACACTGACAGGATCAAAGAAGTAACACAATGAATCCACAACACACATCAAATGAAGACGTTCAATCAGAGCTCAACCAGACCCACACTTTCACCTGGACCCTGAATGCACCACAACCGGGTTTTTTGTGTGTTTTTTTACACTCTCACAAACAGAGACCAGTCACTTCCCAGTCCAGAGCTGCGTGTGTGTGTAAACACCACATCCTGGTTGTGATGTGTTGTGTTACCTGTAGAGGTGTGAGTCACAGCTGCTCAGAAAAGAAAAACCTAGATACTGTTTATTATTATGAATGATCCCAGTTGGCTGTGTTTTTATCATGTGAACACACACAGAAACACAGAAACATGGACCTCTGATCTAAACTCACAACTTCCCACAGGCCCTGAATGTGTCTGAATCCACATGTACGACCATAAAAGGTCATGTGACACCTTCCCTACTTCTGCTGACTTTGAGCTACAGACTTTAATAAACTTGAGGTTTGACTTCCAGCTGTTTTCTGACATCTTATACACTTTTTAAATGATAGCTTCAACCGCTGCTACGCTTCTTCCTGTCATCGTCACAGTTTCTAATGGAGGTCTATGGGAGCAGGTCACATGGCCTTGTGGATTCAGCTTCAAAATAAGAGTCTAAAGCAGGTAAGAGAAGTTTTAACAGGAGGCAAAAACATAAAGATTGTGATTCTGTGACTTTTCATCTCACACCATCATCTGTTAAAACTTCATCCACATATTCAAAATCACAATCAGCTGTCAACAAGGAGATATTAGTATGTCAACTATCATTGTGACACTTCGCACCAGTACAACTTCAGAGAGTGTGACGTTTATGCTTCTTCATAGCAACACCGGTTCACCAGAGCCTGGTAGCCTTCATTAAAGCAGGTTATCAATTGGACAAAAACTGAATGAACCTTTACTTCAGGACCTCAGGACAAGAGTTAACGTCCACACCAGCACTGACGACAACAACCGATGATGTTCACGGCACAACAGGTGTTCCTAATGAAGTTACCATTGAGAAACAAAGAGCAGTTGAGCACATTGATAGTTGATCATCAAAGAAAAAGCTGTTCAGGCTACACAACACCACCACACACTGACTGACCAACTGACTGACTGACTGACCACGGTTGGCGGTCGTTGGCCATGGCCACACAAACTAATGACTCAGATTAGGAAATACATTCTTGACCACATTAAATGATCAACGACACGATGCCCTCCATTAGGACAATTACTAACACAACTTACTTTATTGTTGTGAACTCTCACATGTGGAGAAGTGATGTTGGGAACTTGTTTCACGGCGCCACTGATGTCAGTGTTATCAAAGTCTTGTTTGTGAACGATGCAGGCAGGCAGCCAATGTCTGTCCAGTTTGAGACGTTGCAAAGTCTTCGTCCTGACAAACCGAACCGATGGGATTAAAATATACACAGAACAAGACTGGTGGTCATCATAGACACACATCATCATCATAATCGTCAGCCCGATGAGGAGATGGGAGAGCTGTCAGGATGGAGTCACACTAACCTACATAAGAGTGATGAGGATCACGTCTCATGTGATATAGAGACAGCTGAACCGATCTGGTTCCTTCAACCGTACGACCACAGAGCAGCGAGGAGCCGCTTTAATACTGAGGGGTGGGGGATGGGGGGTGGGGGGGGTGGAGGACAGCTGACACAGATCCCAGTATCAGAGGGTATCTGGACTGAACTATACCTCCAACACAGCAACAGACACCCACATCAACACTGGCTCAAACTACTGTTGTCGTCAAGAAGACCGCCGTCCTAACCCAAGACCGAGTCAAGACCAAGACTTTGAGGGGGTTGAAACCAAGTCAGGACCAGGACCGGAGCATACTAAGGCCAAGTTAAGACCAAGACTTTGAGGGAGTCGAGACCGAGTCAAGACCAAGACAGAGTCAAGACCAAGACCAGAACATACAAAGACCGAGTTAAGACCAAGACCAAGACTTTGGGTGGTCAAGACCATTCCGAGACCAAACCAGAGCATACCGAGACCGAGTTAAGACCAAGACAGAGTCAAGACCAAACCAGAGCATACCAAGACCGAGTTAAGACCAAGACTGAGTCAAGACCAAGACCAGAGCATACCAAGACCGAGTTAAGACCAAGACTGAGTCAAGACCAAGACCAGAGCATACCAAGACCGAGTTAAGACCAAGACCAAGACTTTGAGGGGTTGAGACCGAGTCAAGACCAAGACCAATGGGGTTAGGGTTAGGTTAGACTGATTAAAATTTAGTAGTCGATTCCGAGACAAGACCAAGACCTTTCTAGGCAATTGAATCAATCAACTGGACTTAGTTTTTGTCTTTGAAGACGTTTCGCCCCTTATCTAAGTGGCTTCATCAATGAAGTGATGAAGCCACTAGAGATCCCTTTAACCTGGACAAATGAGAATTTGCACAGACAAGACCAAGACCGGTTTCTAGTACCACATCAAAACATTGCAGAAGAACTTAATTCAAAGTCAGCGTGTTTTTTTAATGTTTGATTGCCACCCAATGACGACCATCAACCATTACCGATGTGGAGAACTGGGGGGAAAGTGTTTTATAAGGAACCAGAACCTTTTATCTTGATGTAAGAGGAAAGGTTTTTACAAAGAGAGTGAGTGCAATCAGGTGAGTCAATGGTTCCTGTCCAATTCATGAATGGTGAGTTTCAAGTTGTGCTACAGGAAGCAAAACTGACGTCAACTAGAAAACCATTTGTTCAAGCTTTTCACATAGAGAATAAAACAAGTATTTGAATCGATAGATCAATGCCAATCATCACCGATCACACAACTACATAGAAACAGTTCTATAATCTATCTATCTATAAAAAGTTAGTATCAACAACACAGACAGAACAATATAAAGATGTCCTGGACTCTGATAAAGTCTTTATCCTTTGTTCAAATCTCCACATTGTCTAAACTGTAAAACCCAACAGCTCCTGTGTGACGGTTTTCTTTACCAACACTGACAGTCAGTTACATCCCTGCATCGTTTCAAACTGACATAATGTGTACATCTGTTTTAAATGAACCTCGTCGAAAAATATTTTTCCACAGTCAAAGCCTGACACTCCCACACTTTACAGTAAAGGGTATTTATTTTTGCAAAGTAAGCAGGAAGCTTCAGGTCTGAATCAACAGTTCTTAACGTTAACATGAGTTCACCTCGGTAGACGACTGAGTGACGAGGATCAGTCAGCCAGAGGCTGGTTTCTTTTGAAACCAAAGCAACACGTGTTAATGGGAACCATGGGAACAAATTAAAGGAATAGAAATTGTGTCAGTCATGTGATGTTCCACCATGAAATTCAAGTGAACTGAATTGTAAAGGGTTCTTCCACAGGACGTTCCCTGGTTTTGTGTTTTGCTAATGGTTGTGGGGAATTTCTGTCCGACAGAAATCTCCCTTAGGTGTTTCACCACCTACAGAGCTACTAAAAAACCCAGAAGAACCCCCTAGAGACATTCAAGAACCACCAGAACCTCATGAAGGACCACTAGAAACCTTCTGAATAGCTTTTAGGACATCTCAATGAACCTTTAGAAAGTCAAAGGACCTCTGTAACCCCCTTCTCCGACCACTACAGCCTCCTAAAGGATCACCAGAATGTTAAACCCTTCTTACTCATTATGAAATATCTCCTAAATTAATCCATAGGACCTCTGAAGAGCCCCTACAACAACTTGAGGGGCCTCAGGAACCTTTACAAAACCAAAAAAACAAAACCTTAACCAACCTAAACAATCCAAAGAACCTCCTCAGTAGGGCTGTTGGATCGAACTTCGCTATTCGAACAGAATTCAAATTATTTTCAAAATGAGAACATTCGAAGGTGAAAACTAAGGTTCAGATTTGTGCCTTCCGCAATGAACATTGCGACGTTCAGAGTAGTACGGTAAACATGATTTAGTTGTTGTTGTGCACTACGTAGAGCTGCAGTTTCAAATTCACGAGCAGAGTTTTTTTTATTGCCCATTTGTTCGGCTGGGGCGGTGGCCTACACATTCCTTTTTTTCTTTTTATCGATCGATCGATCCGTGGACCACTTATGTGCCAATCACGGATCAACTGTGATCCGTTGAACCACTACTTATAATATTTCGATTTTCCTCTTTGAAGTTTTATATTGAGTTGGTAAAACTTGAGTGTGTTGCAAATGTTACATAACAGATTTGGTTGGAATGCCCTTTAATGGACGCAGGACGTAATAATAAGCTGGTATAGGTAAAAAAAAAAAAAACAGCCCTACTCCTCACTAACCACTACAACCTTGTATCTTGTATTGACCTATTCTGACATAATGGTTCTCCATATTTACAGAACCACAACTGCTTTACTTCATTACACCACCGTGTTCAGTCTGATGAAATATCAGGCTCACACTGTACAGGATGTCTGATCTGTCCCATTCATCACACACTTCCTGCGATATCACAGGTGACGTTGGCTTTGGGAGCCGAGCGGGAAACACTGGAGCTGGGCCAGGACCAGTAACAAACACACATTCATCTACAGGTCTCACCAGTTACAGTTTACACTATACAACCTAATGACATAAATATCATCATTATTACGATGGAGATTTTTTTTTATCAATGGGCTTTTACCGGGTTATTACACTCTTACAAGTTGAATTAACCATTAGAATAAAACTGAAAAACAAAAAGGAAATTTAAATAAAAGGGAGAAAGTAAAGTGAGTTTTGGTGCAGATGAACTGAAACAAAATGTCAGAGCTCAGATTTAATCCACAGCTGGGTAGACCTGGACAGCAGACGTCATGAAGCCCACAATGAGCCCAGCAGCTTTTTTGGACCATCCTATTACATCCTGTGACAGACATGTAAATCTCTGTGGATAATGTGAGAGTTTAAAAAAAAAAAAACTTTAAAATGATGATTAACTCACAGTCCTGAGCAGTAACAACCAAACAGACTCACACGGCTCCTGTGTGATCTCCGTCTCCACGTGAACCTGAGCTGATTCAGTGATGCAGCTCAGACTGATGTCAGTGATTCATTGTATTATCTCTGGGCAGTTTAGGCTGGTTTTTTATTAGGAAGACAGATAATAGAACAAAGGTCCCTCGTGGATTTGAACCTGGCAACGCAGCAGATCATAGGTGGCCTCTTCTTAACCTTTTAGCCAATAAGATGAAGCTCCTGGTTTTGCAGAAGCAGCCAGATGTTGAGAACCACATCCACAACAAAACAAACACTCAGTCTTTAGACGTGAATGAGCATTTTAACAACAGCAGTCAGACCGTGGAGCAGCTACCAGCTCAATGATTGTCGTCGTTGTTTGCACGTGCCTTCATTTACAAAAACACAACAACACATTATATCAATGTAAAAACCATAAACCATGTCCTCAGACACAGACAGATGTTGATGTTAATGTGTGCCATCAACAACATCTGTCACCACATTATTGACAATGGACGTTTGATTATTTATTCCACCGAGTCACCTAAATGAGGTGGACAAAATAATAGGAACACCTGTCAGCATGAACGACGTCTTCCAAAAATGACTCTACGTAGAGTTGAATCAAAACTACGTTTAAAAAGTTTGAAGGAGGGTTTACGGTACTGGTGGACTATTGGCTCCAATTCGGCTTCAATAACTTCAGCTCCCAACAACGTAACGATTAGAAAGGCAGATACTCGAAGCGACAACCTTCCCCAGCTGTGTCGCTGATCTGATCCTGGAGCTGTGGTACTGGAACATCAGTCCACACACCAGCACAACTCCACTACTACCGAGTATGATTTACATCCAGCGTCACTGAGGTTTGTAACTCGGTAAAAAGACAAAACGCTGCAGCGGCAGAGTGCAGTTTGTGCTTTAAAACAACATTAACAGTCTGAAAAATACTTAAGACCGACTCGACTCGACACACTTGTTACTCACCGACACATATAGAGACGGATCAGCGGAGAAAGAGGAGGAAAAAAGTGGTTGTAAAGCTCAGTTGTAAGTCAGGACGGGGAGTTTTTTTTCTGTCTTTGTCACACTTCAATAATCAATCATCAATAATTTAATATCAAATGTTTCTATCGTGAAGTCATAGGGCGAGCTAGTTAGCGGCGAGTCGCTGCAATGTGCACCGTGGCCACGTGACCAACGACTACTACTACGTACTACGATTCACAGTTGTGGAGTTTCGCTTCAAGAGGTGAAGTCGCTTCGTTGACAAAAAGCGGAATCGAGCAGGCGAGCGACGGGTTGGTGGACCCACTGACACACATATCGACTCATTCATCTGTTCGGTAGTAAAACTACAAACACCACTGAAACTCAGATTTTGAGTGAAATTTTCAAAATTGCAACAAAAAAAATAAAAGTAAAGAATTAAAATTTGAAAACACAAGCGCTGCAGGTTGCACCGACGGCACTGAGCGCGATCCCATTCAGCCGCCACACACTGACACACATTCACACCAGCATTATGACATATTAACTACAACATATCCACGCTCTCGTTATACTGTACTGTACTGTACACGGAGGAACGACTCACTGCTACACGCGAACCGTCAGCCAGATTAGCATGACATCGTAATATGGAGTTTACACTGTGTTTATCAGTGCGATTGACTGTGTGTGTGTATGTGTGTGTTTGTATATGTGTGTGTACTGACTCTTGTTCTTGCGAAGCAGGGCAGAGGTGATCCAGGGTTCTGATTGGACCATCCTGCACGAGGGCACGGGCTTGTCCTCCACGGATGATGACGTGATCACCATGGAAATGCTTGGCAATTGTTCAATCCAGCGAGGAAAAACACTGTCAATCAAAACACTCTCTGACTGGTTGGTTGGTTTTGGGGGGGTTGGGGGGTTGGGGGCGGGGCTTGTAAGGGGTCAGGTAACTGTCATCAGGCGTGTTTTTTTTGTCAATCCCAGAGTTTCACTTCAACAACAGTTTACATCCAACTTAAAAAAATCAATGGATCTTGAA
Source organism: Trachurus trachurus (assembly GCF_905171665.1). Lineage (NCBI taxonomy): Eukaryota > Metazoa > Chordata > Actinopteri > Carangiformes > Carangidae > Trachurus > Trachurus trachurus. Next base: position 28,134,219 of record NC_139902.1, on the reverse strand, counting down.
ATGGTGGGAAACCGACCAACCAATCAATCAAAAGGCACCGTCTTCTCTGGCTTTATTTCTTCTTCTGTGAGATTTCTTTTTTTTTTGTTATTATTATTATTTCTTTTTTTTTTTTATTATTTGTGACTGTGGTTTCTAAGGCAAACAACTGGTGTACAGGCAGCTCGTCTCTCTGAAGTAAAAATATAAAGGATGCAATCTCTGTCTTCTGTGGAGTTACACTAAAAGATATAGATCTCTCATTCAACATATATATTCTGTTTCTCTGTGGGAGTGGGGTGGGAGGGGTTTGTGTCTGTATGTGTGTGTGTGTGTGTGTGTTTTGGGGGGGGGTAATAGAATATTTGGTTAGTCAGGTTAGCTTTTAGTTACGTTGGTTTCGGCAGTTTCATGCATTCTCTCTTTGTGCTGGAGGTTCGTACCGCTCCAGATCGCTGGTGACCGACAGTTTAGGTAGTCGAAAAGTAGACCTGTCTTCTACTCCGCTGTGTTAAAGTTAGAGTTTGAGCTCAAAGTCCAGGGGGTGAAGGCATAGACTCTACTTGCTTATAATAATAATAATAATAGTAATTATAATAATAGGTTCACTTAGTCCGGGACTGGTTTAACCATAGGTACACAGCTAGTAGTCCTTCAGACATCTTTTAAAGTCGTAATCCAGAGTAAGGTTTGTTTGTGTGTCCCGTCCGGGTTTTAACCAGTAGGACACAGGACAGCTAGTATTCCCAGGTTACCAAGTCTCCATGGTGGGATGGTGGGGGGTATCATATGTTTCCAACAGGTCTCAAATAGATTATGAGTTCATCCAATGTTGTTGTTGCTGTTCTTCTTCTTCCAGATGACTTTAAGTTAAGCACACTAACTAACTAACTAGCTGCGAAAATGGTCAAAGTCTGTGTGTGCTAACCAGGCTCGCCCAGCATGCTGCCAGGTGGGCTGAGCGAGGTAGTGTGACCAGAGTGGAGGAGGACGAGGACGGGGGTGGTGGTGGTGGTGGTGGAGGGTGGTGGTGGGGGGTTTGGAAGAAGAGAAGGAGGTGGAGGGGAGTTGGGTTTCCAGCTGCCTGCTTTTACCCCATCCCTTACACTAAAAATAGCTCCAATTACTGGCGCTTTCTGTTCTGGTGGGGTAGTGGTGGTAGGGTGGGTGGGTTGGGGGGGGGGGGGCTGGTCACTGGACAGAGTAGGGCAGTGTGGAGTGATGTTATCACTCAGATTAATCCAGTGACACACACACACAGCCCTGCGTTGGCACCGTCCCACTGTGGGGTGTGCTGTGGTCACTCACTCAGCTCTCAGCTCCCCCCCGCCCCCCCCAGGGGTGAGACGGGACCCTGTTGTTGAAAAAGCCTGATGATAATAATAATACTAATATTGTGATCCACGTACACTGCACACGGGGAGATCTCTGTGACGACAAGCAAGTAAACAGAAACGTCCACTGCTACGTGTTGATTTCACAGAGACCTGTTCCTCTTGAGGGGGGGGTGGGGGGGCAACAGATCTAGATCCGGACCAGTAGGGACACTGCAACGCACTTAACAAGCCTCTTGTCCCTGGGAGTGAGGTGGTTGGGTTGGTGGTTGGGTTGGTTGGTTGGTTGGTTGGTTGGTTGGTGGGTGGGAGTGGGGTAGGGGTAGGGGTGAGGTGAGAGGGGGGGGTTCTGCCCTCAAACACTGAGGGCAGAAACTGGGCTTTAGAAAAGTTCAGATCCACAATCCAGAGAGGAGGAAGGGGGGGTCAGAAGAAGGCAAATGTTTCCGCACGGGCAGGATTGCATTATTATTATTATCCAGCCTGCTGCATTATTATTATCCCCCTCTCCACAGTCCAGTCCAGTCCGGGTCACAGTCCTCTGTTTACCCCCGCACTGAATCCAGGAAGGAGTGAGTCTGTCCGTTCGTCCTCCCGAGGTAAAATCACACCAAAGTGGGAAAAAAAAACACAAAACAAAAACAAAAAGCGTCTGAATTGCGACGAAAAAGCCAGAAAATAAACTTGAAACTCGTCTCAAAGTGAAGAGTAGAGAAACCAGACCCAGCGGAGTTCCTGAGCTGCTGTCAGCCGCCTGTGATCTCCTCCTGACGCGCCTCTTCTTCCGTCTGCTTCCGCTCTCTCCTACCGTCCACCTCTGCTGCTGCTCGTCCGTCTCATTATCACTGCTGGGGAGAGTTTTTCTTTTCTTTTTTTCTTCCAATTATTATTATTATTATTCCTCCGAGGTGGAAACCTTCAACTGGGGCGATCAGGACTCATGTTTCTCTCTCTCTCTCGCCCGTTTCCCTTTCCGTCGTTGCTTCTCCGTTAGACGGAATCTGTGCTGCTCTCCCACACGGCTCCCCCACCCTGCTGCGATACGGACTGTACCATGTGGCCGTGGCGGGGGGGGGTGGGGGTGGTGTGTATATATGTGTGTGTGTGGGGGGGGGGGGGAGACTCGGAGTTGCTCTGTCTGGCGCAGCCTCAAGAAAGAGTAGTCATGGTGAAAACCGGCACTGATAATAACGCAGTGACATTACTTAGCCACCAATAATAAACTCACACTAATTGTATTATTATTAATTTTTTGGTGGGCGCCATATCCGCTGCCCCCGAGTAAAAAAAAAAAAGTTAGCAGGACGGTCGGTGGTAACCTTCCCTCTGACCGCAGTAGTTTGTTCCGAGCAGACCTCTCCTGTCCTGTCCATTTATAGTAACAGCGGGATATATATACTGGGAGACTTTATATACACGCATACATAGACAACCTGTACTTAATTTTAATGAAACCTTCCCCTTCCTTCTACAGTTTCATGGTTTTTAGAGAGATAGGCTACATATTAATAACAACTTCCCGTGGGGGGTCATCAGCAATAGGTTGTAGGCTACTTTTCTAAACTTATCAGCCTCTCTCAGACAAATGTTTTCTATATAGAAAACGAGAAAAAGTTATAATGAATGCTGCTGTTGTTGTTTGTGGAGGGAGGGGGCTATAGTGGAAACTGAAGCTGTGTTGATAAACGACATTAAAACCCTCTCTCTTCTTCTTACAGTAGATTTATGTGTTAAGCCTACTAGTTTAAGCTGGACAAAGTTTAACCCGGTGGATACTGTGGAGTTTTTATTTTCTGTTTTGTGTATGTATGTGTGTGTGTACAGTGAACAAGACAGCTGGGGTTTCTCTTCTTGCCTTCACACAGGCTCATTTTGTTCCTCCAGTCTTTGAAAAAAAAAAAAAAAAAAAAATACTTCAACTTCTCTCTGTGTGCTCAGCTCGGCTACAACACGCTCGCTCCCTCTCTTTCTCTCTCTTTCTCTCAGTCGCTCTCTCGCGCTCCCTCTCTCTCTCTCTCTCTGTTGCTACCCGACGCCATGGCAGCTGCGCAGCGATTGGCTACTTAAAGTCCCGTCCTCGGCTGTGATTGGCTGGCTGCCGGGGTTCTGTGGGCGGGGCCGCTCGGCTTAGTTTCCCACTGTCTCTTCAAACGGGCGCGATGCAGGAATGACGCGGAAATAGTTTGAAGATGTCAGGTAGAAATGGAAATAGGGAGGGAGGGTGAGGGAGGGGAAGAGGAGGAGGAGGAGGAGAGAAAGAGAGAGAGAGAGGGGCTGCTAGAAGAGGGGGAGGGGAAGGGAGGGGAGGGGGCAAAGGCTTCCATAAGCACATGGTCAGTGAGTGACTGTGTACAGCTGAGGTGTGTGTGACTGCAGCTCCTCCACAAAGCGGCCAAAGCTAAAAGTTGTTACTGTTGCTATCCGAGCATTCCGGCTAAATCAGGCACAATGCTGCCTGGGAACAGCTCGGCACACAAACACTGTCATACACCAGCTGACACCCCCTTAAAGGAAAAGTCACCCTCAAACACACAACCACTCAACTGCACTGACAAATGTGTGTCACTTCTTTTTCTTTCTTTCTTGCTTTCTTTCTTCTGCCTTTATCATAACATATACATGTATATAGAGAGATAGTTTTTAACATCACAATGATACAATATTACTGTATATCAATTCATCAATGGATAAGGATTCAATTCTTTTTCGATACAACAAAGTGATATCGATACACTTTGATTTGATTCAGGAATCGGTGATCGATATGAGATGACATCATTAACACAACCACTTAACATTTCATATCAAATAATGTAAAATATTTTTATTTCTGAGCTCAAACCAAGACATTTGAGTGAAAACCAGCCCTCCTGTTCACTATAAAGTGCCACATTTTTTGATTTATTCAGCTTTATACAGTTCTCACCTTCTATAAAAAGTAAACTGAATGAACATTAAATTCATATTTGTTTACATTAAAGACGGATATTAGTGTGAACCTCACTACTATTTAGAGTCAGAAACAAAATAGTTTTATAACTGGGTGATTAGCTACACATGTCTTTGCAAATGAAATATGAAACTGCAGCAGATACTCGTTACTCAGATGTCCCAGGGGAATTTCAAAATAAAGGCATGCCTAACAAATTATGATGTATCGATGTCTGATTGATACTATTGAATTGTTGATCATTGAATTGATGTATCGATGTAGATCGATGCATTGTTACATCTCTAGTCGAGACCTCATAACTGAGCAAAAGGTGAGTGAAAAGGTTGTAGAGATCTTTCTATAAAACTGTATTGATCATTGCTATTTATTATTAGTTTCTCTGTCTAATTAATATGTAGGACTGTTGCAAACTTTTTTTTAAATTCATGTAAAGCAATTTGAGCTGCAATGCATGTCATAAAAGGTGCTCTATAACTTCAGTTAATAACAACAATATTAATATGTCAGAAAATATTAAGAATAAATAGAAAACCTTGCAGTTAATAAGATAATAAAATAAAGGTGTCCAGGTCAGCTAAAATAGGAACATCTGGAGGTAAAGTGTGAGTTAAAGTTCCCTAAGGATAAAAGTAAAGAAAGTTTTAGCTCCATGTTACAGGCACACATTAAGACTTGGTAACATGTAATGAATAAGGTCTAGGTCACAGGTCTACTGCACTTTGCCTACTGTGATTACCTCCTGTACAAAGGTAAGAGCTCCCATGATAATCCTGTGGCTGAAGTTTGGGAACAGCAGTAACAGGTTCTTCTGTTGTTTATTGCTGCAATTTACAACTTCATTGCCGCGATGTTATATCAACTAGAGCCTGTACTGTTTTTAAGCCATATTCTAATACTGTGCATGAAGCCCTGATATGGTAACCTGCACCAACAACTGAGCTCAGTGTCATTTAAAAAAAACTTCAGTTTATTATTAAGTGTATTTCATGTGCAAAACAAACTTCAGCTCCAGACCCCCATGGTCCAAAACTCTCCACACCCACATAGTGAGGAACAGGTGACCTAATGGTGCTCTATAATTATAAAATAGTCCGTCTCAGAGATAAGTCATAAACAAGCAGGAAGTAACGTCACCGAGCAAAACACAGCGCAGCAGCAATGTATGCTAATCACATCCAGATGTGTCACTACAGGAGGTCTGCTTCAAAAAAGGCCCAGTGGCCAGCTCAGGGCGAAAAGGCGTAAAGCATGAAGCATGTTCACAAGTTAGTTAAATAAAATCATCTCTCATCCATTGGGTTAAAAAACTATAAATCTCCACAACAATAAAGAACTAACTACTTCTGATGGAAAAGTTCAGGTCCAAACAGCGTCACCAACTTAATATCTTCACGAAACTTTATTGAACTAATAAATTAACTGTCCTCTTATAGTAAAAGGATCACAGGTGCAGACCAGTTTGCCATATGTAGAAAACATAATGCAGAAACACCAGCACTGGGACAAGAAGAGGAACCGTACTGTAAGTAACATTTCTTACATGATGGCCTTGAAGGCAACACAGCAGCTGTTGCTATAGCTTTTTTACTTTAAACACTCTGAGCTAAGTTCACACTGTTGATTTCATGACTAAAATTAAACACTGAACATATAAAATTGGCACTATTACCTTTTTTCATCAGGAAATGTACACAGGGACGCCCACAAAGGAAATAAAGCTTCTCTATAGATCAGTGACAGGAAAATGTGCACTGAAGACGCTGCTCCACAAGTGAGACTGTTCAGACTTTTACAGTGACTAAAGATGACCAAAACCAGGACTTTCCCCACCTGAGCATGCACGCTAATTTGGATTTTTTTTATGTCAGATCTATTTCTTCCCTCGGACACATAACAACCAGGATACAAGAAAAGTAGCCGGGGCAGAAACACAGAAGGATCAGGGGGTGGAGGGGTGGAGGTGGGGGGACACGGTGCTGTGTGCATATCTGTGTTTGCATTGAGCAGAAAACATGGAGGGTTACCACATTTCTTCTCATCATCACGCAACACAAACCCCACAATTATCTCAGCTCCACAATTACAGACAGATGAGCAACAAGTGAAGAAGTGTGCGAGCTGCGATGACGGGACATTCATATACAGTACAACACACACACAGACACACACACACACACCACTGTCCTGTATTAGGTTCACAAACTGTTGACCACCACACACTGAGCCATTATTATCTTCAGAAATGTAGTTTCTGATGTATGTCAATAAAAAACTTTTTTTTCTTTTAATGTAAGGAATAACAGTTAACATTTATAAGCAGTTTTAAAACTCACATAATTTGTACATTCAGTAAAATGTTAACTCAAAGAGTTCACAAAAGAAAGTAGAAAAAGGTTAACCAGGATTTTAATATATGGTATTTATTACACTGATTAGTATACTGTTATAAATAAAAAGGCACATTGGTACATATAATAATAATAAATAAGCATTACAGTCCTTTGTGCTCTAACGCGTCTCTCAACATGAATCATCACTATCTGAATCTGTGTCTTAGCATTTTTAGGGCTTGATTCTGTTGAGCTAGAGCTTTGTTAAAAGGACTTTGCTTAAAAATAATAAAATGAAATAAAATGTAACTCCTGATTATTCATTTATTTTTATTATCATTATTTTTTAAATAAATGCTAAGGAGCGCCTGTAAGGGTCTGCACAAAGTGAAATGCTGCTTCAGTACATGTTGGGTAATGATACAGCACAGCCTGTGAACAGTGGACTTAAACAGGCTGTGTGTGTGTGTGTGTGTGTGTGTGTGTGTGTGTGTGTGTGTGTGTGTGTGTGTGTGTGTGTGTGTGTGTGTGTGTGTGTGTGTGTGTGTGTGTGTGTGTGTGTGTGAATTAGACGCAACCGTTTCCTGCTCTCCTCTCCGCTCGGCCGCTCTCTTCTCTTCCCTCTCGTGCCTTCTCGTTGTTGTTGTGCGTGTGTGGTGGTGATGATGATATTAGTGAAAATGTGAACAAACGTCAGTATTTTCCCTTCGCACGGTGGGTGAATGACTGAATGACTGACTGAGTGACTGACTTGCACTAAGTCACGTTCAGCGGTACTAACGGCCAGACAGCGGAGATTACAGCGGCAGCGCGGGGAGGCAAGCAGACTCGGAGACTCACGTGCCTTGCAGCAAAATTCCACCCGGCAACTATACACTGTACCATGGCAACAGCCCTGCCATTGGTCCCCGGTGCGTTTTCAAATGACCAATGGGATGGCCAGCCGCGGGTGATGCTTGTTGCTAGGTAAACATGATGCAGAGGAAAGATAGAGGGAGCAGAATTACCATGCTGCTACTGCAGGGTGCTTTTCAGCGAGGAGGAGTGGAGAGAGGAGCTCTTCACACTCCGACACAGCACAGCCTTCCTCTCCTCTCCTCCTCTTCTCCTTCTCCTCCTCTCTCTCGGCACTTGGCGGTGCCAGAGAGACGAAAACAAAACGAAGCAGCAGCAATGACACAGGCAAAGAGGAATAAAATAGAAGACTACTGGGTTACAGCCTCTGGGAATGGAGCTGCCACAAATGCCATTAATGTACATTTAGCTAGCTAGCCGGTTAGCTTCGAGAATTAGCATCCCCTCTGAAATCACGTTACTCAAATAAAACACCGATATAGGACAAAGTGCTACACTTTGAGCTAATGCAGAAATGTAACATATAGGCTAATATATATGTTCCTACCGGTATATCCATAGGGAAGATATTAGATATACATTTATAACATACCGGTACACTAAAAAATAAATACAAAGAAAAATCTGTTTTTCACATGGTATAAGATGTTGCAACCATGTATTTAACAATATATGAAAGTACATATATATTTAATTTATTTAGATACGTTTATTAATACAGCAAAGATAATAATAATAAAAAAACTACAGTACTGTATGTTTCCTTTTTTATTTCCACATTAATTTGGACATATTTACACACAAGAAACTGGATTTTTTTCAACATATATTGACACATTTATGTAACATATGTATACAATATAAACAAACATAGGCCTACATAGAAATAGACATATATGTTTGTATAGGCTGAATATATGTGTCAATATATGGAATTGTGCAAATTTCTAATAGGTCCCATGTACGATTTCTACATATGTGCTTTTTTTTTATTTAAATAAAACTATTCATATATCACATTAGTGTGGGTGTTACAGGAAAGTTCAGACCTAATGCTAACGCCACTATAACCTACTGATCTAAAAACATGTCAACGTCAGAGGGAAGAAAGCCCCGACCAGGAAATGATGCTCCAACATTTCAAAGATCATGGAAAACATCAGGAACATCATGGAGAGAGAGACTAACACTATTAGACAAAATAAATAAATACAAATCAGAGAAATTTAGGAGGTTGTGGTCAAAATGGGTCATTGGTACATTAGCTCACAGACACCAGACCTGTTTTAATTACCTGGCTTAATTGAATAGTTTAACTCGACTATTAAGGAGAGTGTGTTGTTAGTGGATCTTTATGGATGTGTGTGACATATTTTGTTCAAGTTTATAGTAAAGTAAGTAAAGTAAAGTAAAACAAAGGGTAAAGTAACAGATTACAGTGTCTATGTCTCTTGTTTTTTCAGTCCTGGACTGTTTGACCTCCATGAAAAATATAGAAAACAAACACGTTCACAATGGGAAACCAGTTTGGATAAGTAAATGTGAAGGGACTCAGTCAGAAGGAGCTGTATCTGATTACAGGTAGTTACTGTATTGATGCCATGCATGCTCATATGACCGTCCAGCAGACGTCCCTGCTCATCAGCTGTTTGTGTGGGATCACGGTTTAGATAAGGAGATGATTCAAGGATCTCAGACAGACTCTTATTCAATATTATCTGTTTCAGCTGTGGGTCACAGTTTGACCTGGTTTCAGGATCCTACAGTTGTTCTTCTCACGACCCTGGCGGTGAATGATCTGCTCGTCTCACACGGGTCCCAGTACACCGCCCTCACTGCTGCAGGACATGTCCTCTACCAGAGTTTCCATCAAAGCTGAGATCGACAACTTTTATTTCAAATCCAACTGTTAAAGGGATAGTTCACTCAACATTCAAATTGCACTCATTATCTACTCACCCTCATGTCGACTAAGGGCAAATCTTGCGCGATTTGGACGGACCAGGAAGAGGAGCTTCCGCTACAAACAAGCTTGAAATATAGACTTATTTAATTTTTTTCGGAACAATTTCGCATTTCGGGGCTTCAATACAAGACGGACATTACATACGAGCAGCATGGAGGTATTTGGATGTTTTTTGATGTGTCTTTTTGTTACGAAGACAGTTGGTATCCATTTGCAACCGTTATATGGACATGCACTGCTACGCCGAGACCCCCTGTAACTCAGAGAAGCCACGGATAACTCTGAAACTTCTCCCAGCCCTTAGTCAACATGAGGGTGAGTAGATAATGAGTGCAATTTGAATTTTGGGTGAACTATCCCTTTAACAGACATGTGTGGTGGTTGAGTTGTTACATCCTCTGGACATCATCAACCACCTTCACAGAAAAAACAAAAACCCAAAGATCTGCCAGGTCTCATGTTCATGTATCACACTACTGCGTTCAACCACAAAAACACAGCGCAGAGGAAACCGACCCTTCACAAGTGCGAGCCTTAAAACCAATAAACCATCTTCAGATTGCATTAACGTATCCTCACTCATGATCATCAGCACCTTGGGGTTGAATATATAACTAATTATATTTACTCAAGATATTGTAGTTCAATGCTGAATCATGTTACACTTCTACATCAGTCCTCACTTAGCCCAACCCCTGAAGGCGCCACAGGTACTTTCCAGCTTCAACATCTTCTCAGCTGTGAGAGATCGTGGATCAGGTTAAAACCATCTCTGAAACTCTGCAGAACAGAGATGTGATGTTTATTGTCCGACCACTTCATTCTCCGATCGGTCAGCTGTGTGCAGGTGAGATCGTAGACAAAACCTGTCCTGAACTTCTCCTATATCAAATATCTGCTTTTATTACCTGTATTAAAATAGTTGTATCCAATGTGGTTGGATGAAAGGTCCTTTTTACTACGTGACTAGTTAGGGGAGGGATGAACAGTTAATCAAAAATATATAGTGACAATAATATTATAAACTACTGTTTGGCCAAAAGCAACATCCAAATCACACAAGGGAGAATGTAAAATGTGTCACAACATATCAGCTATATCACAATGAAATATAGCATAACATTCTTTGACAACCTATAATGAGCAGATAAAATATAGCATACAGTAAATGAACAAATCCAACAGAATATAAAATACCAGTAGTTTTAAATTAGCTTGAGCTAAATAATACTGTATGGGCAAAAAAAAAACCTGTGCTTCATGTTGTGACGTGCCAAAAAATACATACGATTTACCAACCAAAAATCTTTTAATTAAAATATTCTGTAACTGAAATAAAATAAATCAAGGAAACTTAAATGCGGCTCCTAAATTACAACAATAATTTAGTGCTGAGTGAGGAGTCTACAGGTTCAATAAGTTAAATAAAAGAGTGAAAACATACTCTTTCCAAGAAACCCTTAGGTACAGCGCCATGGTTGTCATTGACTTTGTAAAGTCTGTCTATTATGACACTAATGTAGACAAGAGGTCAATGGTGGACGAAGTATTCAGATTCTTTACGAGTAGGGCAAAGTAGAAACAGTCCAACTGGAGCTTAAAAGTTTTATTTTTGTAGTTTAATTCATCCTAGCGGTTGGTACAAGTCATCAGAACAAACATGTAAAAGTGTGATCATTTGTTTCACTTGTTTTCCTTTTCAAAAGTTAAATAAATGAAATATTGTGATTGCAGTTATGACTGAGATAAACCATACACACAGGTTCTGAAGTCACTGTTCACGTACAGATGTGTGAAGTTAGGTTTTAATCCAGGAAACTGATTTAAATCCACAGTCATCATCACTTCAGCATCAGACACAAATGTGATCATGATACCAGTAAATGATTTGGTCAATACTTTATCCACCACTTGGCCACATAACATCGTGTGCCTATTGAATTATTTAAAGAAAAGTATTTTTAGCCATGCTACTGTGAGGCTCCAATTTCGGTCTGTCCCACATTCACTGTTGGTCTGTCCACCAACTCGGGTCCAGACTGAAATATGTCAACAATCACTGGCTGCACGGCCTCAAGTCTTGGCAGCCATGATGGCCACAGATTCAGGAAGTTAGAGCCGGGGTCACTGTGACGATCCTGTGATTTGTTCCTGGAGAACCACCACCACCACCGCCGCCGTCGCCGCCACCACGAGGCGGATACTCGTGTCTCCAACATTGTCCTCTCCAACTATGTCTACACCCACTTGCTGCGTGGACGTGACATGTGGTGCGCACACACACATTCATGGTCCTGTCAGGATGAACTCTGACGACCTCTGTGATCGGGTCGGGTTTCATTGCGTCTACCACTTCAGCTTCAACTTTGTGTGCATTGATATCAGAGGGAAATTCTGATCAGAAAAGGCCAGATCAGGTGTCCGACGACCTTTAATGTTACGTTTCTACTCTTCTTGTTGTAGCTGTTAATATGTAAAACCAGGTATTTTCCTGATAATTCTGCCTGGTTCCTTGACCTGCTATGTAAAACAAAAACGTGTATCAAGTCAAGTTAATTCAATACAATGATCAAGATTTAAAACTTTGTCTCACAATGCATCATGAAAATAACCTTCTCTGTTGTTAAACTAAATAAAGTAAGTGACTGAATGACAGCATAACTACAAGTGTAAACAATGGCTGACAAGTATTATGAAGAAAAAGACACTCGATCATGTCCAGTATATCATTACAGGAAGTACGACTATAGACCAAAGGTTTTATTTCCAATCGTTTGCATAATTGGTCAACGAGAAAACGGCTTCAGTGTCTTCATGACAAAAGCCGTTTTTGCTGTGCGTTTGTAATATGTGTCTGTAAAAGTGGTGAAATTCAGTGTTGGATTAAAACGTTCCCGTGCCATCCTGTTCCTCAGTCTTGGAGGCTTTGTGGTAACCAGAGAGTGAATCACAGTTTGTTAATCAGAATATCTGATCGGGATCAAACATGAATATGTCTGGACCTCCGTGAACAGTTGGCCGTTTGGCCAGCAGCCGGGGCTTATGGGAAGCTCTGGCTATTATTTCACTGTACAAAAGACCTCAATAAGAAAGGCTAATGTAATATTGGTTATGGAGGCATCTGGGGATTATGAGGTGTTGGTACCGTATGGCATATAGCCAACTACATGCACATACACAGGAGGGTGAGTTTACAGTTAGAGTATTAATAATCTACTTAAGTAAAAACAACTTCACCGAGATCATCACTCAGGTTTGAATCAGGTTCTCCGAGTCCTGAAGTATTAACAACATCTACTGGACACATGGTGTCTCTGGTAGAGTGGTGCACATCAATACAATAATATACGAGAAGTATCTTATGCACTGATAAAGCCAAACTAGACCCAGTGTCCCTAGTGATGGACGAACACAGCTAGCACAGCCACGTTCTCCTTTAAACGGTGTCTATGAGTCACTTCTAACCTTCAGCTGCATGGCCCCATTGGCCCATGGTCTTCGTTCACCCAGTGGACTTTGGTCACATATAAGTGGTTGTATACAGGTGGGGTTTGTAAATCCTGGGCCCTTCGTTTCCCCCCAGGTCGGCCACTGACTTGTCGTCCACCACGACCTTCAACTGATTCCTGATCCTGAGGCTGATTTTATTCTGAAGAGACTATAAAACGTGGATTCTCAGAAACCTACAGAGCTTCTAGCAGCTTAGCCAAACTGGACACCAGTGGAGATCTGAGACCAGATCAACAGATGATGCAGGTTTGTAGAAGATCTGGTCAAAGATTAAACCCTTAAACTCATCAAGGCAGCACAAAGACCAACACTGTCTCCGTCAGTGTAACCTCTTCCATACAAAGTAATGTTTGTCATGTTTGTATTGATATTTTATCAATCACTTGTGCTTGGTGTTGATTAATTAATTTATACTATGTCACTTATGATTCAGAACTGTGCAATTGAATATTTCCCAATTACTATCAGACAATTTTCTCTAAAGTTTAGTTGCTTGTTGATCAGTAGAGTGGAATTGATGCGTATTGACATGATCTCCTTAAAAGCAATCACCTGTAATTATTGTCTTTGGCTGAGAGAGGATTGGTGGAGGATTGGCCGGTTACACTCAAGATGATCGGCGTAAACTCGATCAAGGTTTCCCTAATGCTAATACGTACCTGCTGTGAACCAGTGAACTCTTGACTGAATGAACCCACAAACAACTACCGTACTTTCCGGACTATAGAGCGCACCCGTATATAAGCCGCACCAGCTAAATGTTAAAAGAAAACACAAATATAGGCCGCACTTGAATATAAGCTGCAGGTTTTCATGTTGTAACATGAGATATTCACACAGAACAGACAGTAGGGAACTGTGCAAGTCCGCTCGCTTTTCCGCTGTTTTGGTTAGCGCTTTTATGTGCGGTGTGCATAGACAAGAGCTGGGACACCGGGGCGGGGAAAAAAAGTAGCGGCTTATAGTCCGGAAAGTACGGTAACCGAGTATATCGAACCGAATAAAACCATTTAATCGACTATTATAGACTTAGTTTGTAGATGGTTAGTGGTCCACAATATGAGTGAAGTCATTAGTTTCTCTGCAGAGCTCCATGTGTTGGAGGTTTTTGAAGTTCAGGACTCTTTCCATGAGTTGGGGGGACATAACACATTTGGGCTGGGTCAGGCCGGCCCTCTACTGGACGTGTATGTAAAGCAAATGCCGACATGTAAACACTCAACACTCACGGAAACACCAAACTATCAGCTAACACACACACAGCGAGATGTTGACAAGTCGTTTTAGACGTGAAGCGGCACATGGATAAATCCCTGACTCTTAAATACAGCACAAACTACAAGCCAGGTTGGTTCATCTGACAGGTTGGCTCATCTAAACAAGTGTCTGACATGAGCAGACACACACACACACACCACCAACACACACTCTGAACCTCAGACCAACAACAACACACATCGGGTTTACTAAACTGGATCCTGGAGCCAACATTAGGCTCAGCCCGGTTATAGCTGAAGGGTTCAGTTGGGTCACAGTTCTGCTGTTACAGTCGGTCCATATGAGCCTGTACAGCTCTGGAATAACACATGTAACACACACACACACATACACACACACACACACACACACACACACACACACACAGTGTATACATATATATACAGGCACTGTTGCCAGGCGAGACATAGTCAGGTTCAGTGCGAGACCCAGAAATAGAGTCCCAGTAAGGACAGGTGGAGGGACCACATGCAGCAGCAGCCCTCTCGCCCAAATTACCCCGACACACTCAGACCGGGAGGCAGGACCGAAGACCTGAGGACCAGGACGAAAGTGTGTGTGTGTGTGTGTGTGAACATGTTTGTGACACCAGCAGAGACACAAACATGTTGTGTGTCAGAAGCACGTGCATGTCCAGTTGCATCACGGGTCACATTCAGGGGAAGCCGACAGTGGACCGATGTGGACTTCAACACACCAGCTGAACGGAGACATTTTGTCTAATTCAGCCACAAACCGAGGCCTGTAGCTCCTCTCTGCTCTGATGTAAATGACTTTGATCTAAATTTAGACGAGCGGTTAGGATCAGACATACTGTATATAGGTTCACATTCAGGGTAAGTCTCTGCTCAGGAGGAGTAAACAAAAGGTAAACTGACAAGAACTCAGGATCCGTCGCCTGTGCTTCGACACTTCAGCTGCCGTCCTCACGTTTTCCTCCACGGACGGTTTAACTGCTTTCACTCGCTCAGCTGCTCGCTCCTTTAAAAGCCACCAGCTCCAACACTTCACCTGCTTTCAGCTCTCAGTGCTCAGGCCTGTGAAAAACTTGTGTTGCAAAACATTTTCACACCTGGTTTTTCAGACTATTCAACAAAACTTTCACTTGAGGTCACAGATTAATTGAAAGGGTTTTTACTAACACCTGCTTCAATCCTCCATAGCCGGGGCATAATAAGGTAAACTTTTGTGGTTCTGACATGAATCAAAGAAAAGTACAGGTGTGTCCATTTGCCAATTGTACAGACACACCAGGAGGATAAAAGTGTCACAATGGAAGGAAACCTACGAGTGAATGAATTAAAGAGACCCCGAGGAGTTTGCTTTGGGTTATAAAAGAGTCTCATATTAATGTGGATGAATCTACGTTACCACTTGTTAATGGGTCCATTTTCGATAAATATTGTCTTTATAGTTATTTTGATATTATTATTTAGTGGTCGACTCGTCCAGCATTTCCTAGTTTCAGTTTCCCGGACGCTGCCCGGCGGGTCATGGGAATAACGCCGCCGGATCGCTATTTGGCATCATTTATGGTCGGATCTACGACGGTATCTGATCGTCTTCAAACCTCCGACTTTCGTTCTTGATTAATGAAAACATTCTTGGCAAATGTTTTCGCTTTCGTCCGTCTTGCACCGGTCCAAGAGACTCATGGGAAATGTAGTGGGAAAACACTTCGCTTTCCAAAACTCCTCGTAGTCACTTTAAAAGTTTATTTTCAGGAGAACAGAAGCAAAGAAAAAAAAAGTGAACAATCCAGGTTAAACTTGGCTGAGCACCGCCCGGACCTCCAACCGAGAGGCAGACCGCTGGAACGACCTTCATCTGAAGCTAAACAATGATATTTATGGGGACAACTCATTAAACAGACTGGACTGATGCAATCTCTACTGTCCATCAAAATCAAAAAAAAAAAAAGTCAATCAGTCGGTGAACTGATCCCCAGTAAACACACCTGTACCAGAGCGGCCCACTGGGATCGGTCCTGGTCTCTGTAAACAGCCGGTCTGACCACTAAGGGTTGTGTTGTACCGGATTGGTCAGAGTGAGTATAAATGTATAATAAACACTTAATTTAATGTTTAATGTTAAATCTAACCCTCTCCCTCTCTCTCTGTCTCTGTGTCAGTGTGGTGATATTTTGCAGCAGTGGGCTGCCGCTGCAGAGTGCACATAAAGGAAACACAGATTCAGATATCTGCCATTAGTCACACAGTGGCCTCTGCCTGGGTGACTCAGTGTGTCCAGGTGGACGAGGGCAGCCACAACTGAAGCCACAGAACATATAGGCTACATTCATCCAGATATACAGTATATACACATGTCTGCTGTTGCATTCACTGACCATCTCTGACTGACATGCACATGCTCATTTTTCAGCTTTAAAGGCCCCATGGCATGAAAAATGTGATTTTGGTTATTTTTTCGTGCTTGGGGAGGTCTCTGGGCCACGTATATACTGCCCCATGCATCAAACTGGTCATAAACGGAGAAACACACACCGCCCATTTGTAGGAACATTCTCTTTAAGACGAGCAGATAGCACTTCCTCCTTTCTGTGATGTCACACACAAGGTAACTCCGCCCACCGTGACCAGTTGTTTTTTTTCAATTTGTATGAATGCAGCTTAGGTTTCAGTTACTTGCCTGTGATTGGCCCGACCACATGCCACTCTAAAACAGTCGGCCAATCAGAGGAGAGGTTCTCATTCTCTCTTCTGATTGGCCAAATGACCTGTGCCTGTTAGAACTCCAGAATGAGGCAACAGAAAGGGGCAATATAAACGATATTAAGCAGATCACAGGTACTCAAAACCAATGATACATTTTGTTAGGGATATCAGCAGGTAAATAAACCCAGAGAAAAGTGCACAGCATGGGGCCTTTAACATTAAAAAAGTTTTTCTCCAAAGAACTTAAAAACTGAACCGAGTTGTGTAGATGAGACGAAAATACTATATCAAATAGATATAGATCAGAAGCAGGTGTTTCTATTTCATGTATTGTCCTATAACGCATCATGGTTGATCAATATACATGACATGGTGTCTTCTGGTGGATCAGTCCTGGACCAGTTTTTATTCCCACTCACAAGACCGACATTTCACTCTGAGCAAAACAGTCATATATTTGTTTTGTCAAATAACTGTAAAAAAAAATCTATTATATCTTGAAATGTTGGTTCAATACCCGGTGATCAGCTGACCTCACCTGTGAGCCACTTTCACAGTAAAAGCCTGAGCTGCCTTCAGTCACATTAGGACCGTGGAAGAGTTGAATTCATGAGCTGTAACTGGTATGGAACTCATCCATTCAAACACCCGCATAAAAATCATTTTCAATGTTAACAAGACTGAATGTTTATGTTCAAATTTAGGACTGAAATTTCTTCAAAAACTTTCAAACCGACTTCCTGAATTCGGGGGTCTTTTTTTCCCTCAATGTTCAACTTCCTAAGTTTTTAGTAAATTTACATTTAGTTTGAAGTTGTCAAATTCAAGTGTCAGGTACTCAACACTTCAGGTGAGATGACTGGTTTCCTGTTGGTTAACAGCACACGGTGCAGTCAAGTTGTATTTATTTTTAGAGAACCAAGTCTCAGCAGGTGTCAAAAAAAAGTTTTACTAGTAATATATAATCAGATTGTATTGTATGTTTCTGCTTGATCATAAGCCAATAGTTCTAATTTGTCACATGGCAGAGTTCAATGTTCACTAATCTAAATAGTGAGAGACTAGTGGACATCCATGTGTCTGAAGGGACAAACGGAGCTAAGTAACGTAGTGATGTTCAGGTTTCCAGTCTAATCTCATCAGCAGGACGACACGGACTCGACTGTGTTTATCTACTGGTTGACAGAGACAGAGGACGACCCTCTGGTGGTGGGCTGGTCCCACGTACAAAGTCTCAACAGGTCTCTGTGATGTCATTTATACGCTGATCAGATCAGATCAATCATATGACTCATCCACTTAAAGCATCATCATCCTCCTGAGGCTGAAACCGGATGCTGCAGTCCCTCCACCGGCCACTAGACTGAGTCTCCAACTGTGAGTCAATCCCACATAGACTCCCATGTTAAAATGTCCAACTTTACACCCTGGTATCAAAACAGTTTGGGTCTCTACGGCTCATTTCCTGCTTCATGATGACTGTACGGTTTTTATACAACTCATCTGTCTTCATTTTATTGAGGGTTAAAAGGAGTCTTCATAACGGAGGGCGTGGCCTCTTTAAGCTACTCCAAACATGCCCCATCTTTTTCTCCATATATGGATTATTTGGGAGTTAGGGGTTGAAACAGACACGGCCAAGATGGAGACGATGGAACAGCTTCAAACCATTTGTTTCTGTATTAATCTATCTGACATAACTTCAAGGTCTTTAAATGGTTTCTGGACATCACACAGGTGCATCACAATCTGAATTTAAACTCTAAAATAAAAACCTTTAACGTTACGTTTCTGAAATTGTACCATTTGATTCAGACTTCCACCAGTTTCTATAACTTGATGAAGGTGGTGTTCAAAGTAAAATATACCTAAAGATCCTTAAATTTCAACACGTTGTCGGTAGTGATTTAATGTCTAAATTCACAGTAAATCAGATTATCGTGGCAGTAATTTGTTTCCACAGAACGTACCACCCTTCCCGAGGAACAGATAAGACACAGGAAGCTGAAACTGAGACGATGGATGAAGGACGTCAATCCCCAAAATCTTCAACAGAGGTTGTGTTTGTGGTTTAACAGGTTTAACAGTACCACACAAGGTACTTGACCCTTGACCTGACGATGGCATGGAGCTGCTCTGGAGCTGTGCACTGGTTTGTCAACAACATGTTGTCCTGCCATTGTAAACCCAATCTGTTCTGGGCCACCGACCACATCTGAGCTGTTTATCGATTATAAGTTCATGTATTTTTAGATATTCTTTCTGCTTAAATCTTGGAAGACCATTTTGTAGATTACTGCTAACCATTAAGATGAGTATGGGTTACCTATGAAACCCAGCAGTGTGTCCTTCACCAGCCAACAATCCAATTGTTTCCAAAGACTAAAAACACAATCTGATCTCAAAATTACCAATCAATCAATCTCAATCAGTCTCCAACATCAGCAAACCAAAGAGGTACAGCTGCAGTTTGTTAATTCGATGGATCCGTTAGTTAGATCAGCGGTTATGACGTCCACAGAGCAGACGCAAAACCTCAGGTTCCCGCTATGGTTCCAGATTTCATCACTTTAAACCCCAATCCTATTTCAACACAGCACTCTGACCTCTTCTATTAGATCTTAATCGACGTACCAAAGCCTCGACTCTGGCCCTACCCGTCACCACGGTGGCGTCAACAGGTTTCAGGTTGAGTCAGTCCAGGTACGAACCACAACGTATCTAAACTGGTCCGAAGTTGTTTGGGATAACCTGTTTTAAATACGCCTGGAACAGCTTGTTCTGGTTTCATTGTCCATCGGTAACCGACATGAAGTCCTTCAACAGCGTTTGATTTCAGTTTCATTGATAATCCATCGCTGACAGTGGGGGACACTCCCTCACACCTGTCCAACAGGGCTCAACCATTCATTGAAATATTACCAAAATCCAATATGGCACTGAAATCTCTTTTTTTTTCACATAAAAGGAACATACCGTACATTTTTGGTTCAAGCTCCAACAAAAACCACATTCTCATTTTTATATTCTCTACAGCAAAAAAATGAATGAACAACAAACCAGTCACACTAAAACCATGACTCACAGTATCTACGGGAATAAGTGCATCCTGGTTGTTTGCATGTTGTTCAGCTTTCTCTTCCCCGCTGTAGCATCTCTCATTAACGTCGTATACTATACAGACCCTTAAGAGTTCAGTTACATAAACCTGACGGTCTGCAGACATGGACCGACGGCTAAAAACGTCAATTCACATCATTAGAAGTGAAACCTGCACAGAAATAACAAACTGGTACCAGGAGACTGGTGCACATGGCAGTCACACTGACGTCAATGTATTTAAAAAAAACAAAAAAACGATTCATATCTGTGGCTCTAATGACGGTGAAATGAGCTGCTGCTACAGACATGTACAGTTCTCTGAAGTCCTGGATTTCTGAGGTAAAGTAAGAACTGTAGTTAAGCTCATTAAACCCTCCTATGTGAAGTATTAAAAGTAAAATTCACACCCCAATTTAAAAAAAATGAATATCAGGTCTTTATTTCAAATGGTTTAATCTTAAAGCTGAAAAATACATCACAAAATGTAATTTTTATGTACATTTTTAAGTTGTTACTTATTTGTTATCTTATTTCAGCCAGCACTGAGCAATATCAAATCACAGTGACCGCGTTTTGCATGTCATTCATCAGCCACACCGCTGTTGTGTTCTGATTTCTAATTTCACCACAACTATGTGTTGTGTGATGATGCACATTGCTCCGTTGCAACCACACTGACATGTGACACACACACACACACAAACACACAGAGACATGTCGGGGAAAACAACCAACAATCAACCTGCAGGAACAGAGTCTTCAGAGAAAAAGGTAAAGGCACCGAATGAATGAATGAATGAAAAGGAAACACATGTGTGATCTAACAGGTTGTGTGTCCTTTACTGTGATGTGACAGTGAAATTACCTGCTTAGCTAATCCACCAAACAAAAAAAAACTCACAGATCCACACAACTCAGGTAAAAGTCTTATAAATCTGATATTTTGATCAGTCCTACGTTGATTTTCAACACTGTTCACAGAAGCCTAATACAACATGAAACATTAACTAAATGGTACATCCATTCCACTCAGATACTATCTCTGGTGTTTGTTACAGCCCAACTACATTGTAATATTTACCATATATATATAGACATATTTTATATGACTTGTACTTATAATTTAGTGTGTAGGAGTTACCCATATACATTTGCATTATACTACAAATACATTAACAGATATCCCTAAGCAAAAAGGAGCAAACCGCTACAGTAGCTACATCAGTTCAGTCTTAAAGAGGAGCTACACCCAAACTCCTGCTCTGTTCGCTCTGTCTCTAACAGCTGCACATCAGCAGCAACAACACAAACTTTTCATTTCAGCAGCTACAGAGTTCATGTTCATTTGTTAGTTACAGCTGAGGTCAAAGATTTCAAGCGGAGACGTCACCGGTCAGATAAAAAAGAAACAACCCTATCCTACCTAAAAGTGAGACAGTCACAGGTTTGTCACCTGGATAATTTATCCGTCTTTAAATGAGTGTCATGATCATTATCTCCATTCAAAGTGCCCTTATTTTGACAGTCTGTGGTAGCAGGAAGTGGGAGAGTTAGGCGACACCTGCTGAGATCTCGATGTTACCTCTCACACTTTCAGGTGACTCAGTAGTTACCTGTCATATCAGAACTAGCACTATTAGTACGGCTTGTATTATCTTTATTATAAAATAGTGATGGATATTGATGGATGGATACAACAAACTGATATAATCAACAGATTAATCAATATCTTAAATGACTGTGATGGAGAAATTGTGCAATTTACTAAAACTGGACAATTGAACATCCTCCTCTATGGACATTTGACTGTGTTGTGTGTGTGATACATGTTGTGCTGTGATGATTCCAGTCTAAATCCAAGTCACATTTTCTTTTCTCTACTCAATTCATTCAGAAAAAACAAATCTGTGCTATAGTTTGTATTAGTAGTTGCAGTAGTAGTAACAAAGCTATGATGAGTAAAATGTTTATAAACGCAGAACCTCTCTCACCCACTTTTGACACCTACAGGAAGTGTTTGATGCCGAGAACAGAACACGCTGCTGATGTTCTGTTGCTTTACAATAATAAGGAAAAAATTGTCTGAACATGAACATGGTTGTGCATAAGTTTGTTTGCCCTCTTAGTTAGTTAGTTAAGTTATTTGGTCACTAAATAAAATACTGCCACTTAGTTTCACTATACAACATGGGAGGGAGGGAGGAGGGGTGTGTGGGGGTCTGAGCGCATGCAGAGTCAAAGGACACAGATACAGATGCTGCCACTACGCGGCGGGAGCTGAAGCAGAGCTGGAGAAGTTTGAGCCCCGAGTAACGAAGAAAGCCGTCGTTCCAGGATGGAGGAGTCGGATGATGATGATGATGATGATGATGATGATGATGAAAACAAGCGTTATCAGAGTTCCTGGTAAGTTTAGCAGTCTGTCCATCAGAGACTACAAAGAGTTGAATTTGTGTGTCAGAGCTGTCACACACACACACACACACACACACACACTGGGCCTGAGCTTGTTGTCACAGCTGTGCTGTCAGTCAGGGAACAAGTCCATTGGCTGTTTGTGGCCAAGAGACACACAGAGCGCACAAAAAAAAAAAAAAAAATCCCACTCAAACCATCAGAGGAAGCCAAAAAATGTTTTACTTTACATTACATGTGTGCGGCGGGATGAAGCGGTGTCATGCAGAGGAGAGGAAACAGTGGGAAGAGGAGGGCCACTCCTCGGTCTGGGCTCCAGCTACAAGGTCTTGGTGTTTCAGTGGAGGATTTCTGGTGCATATCTTCTGTAGTCTGAGGCCGTTTAGTGGCTGTTTTGGTGAGCAACCACAACCAGGGCCTTTCTGTCAAAATAAAACCACCAAGCTAAAAAAAAAAATGCTGTGAAACTTTTTAATTTACAAGAAAATCCTCGAGCTGTTAAGTTAACCCTTTTTCTTTTATTGTATTTAACTGTATTACAAGTTATTGTCTATTTTATAAGTTTTACATTGGTGAACACTTTTACTTTGGTGAATTTGGTGAATTCTGGATTGGAGTGAACGGACACCGAGCTGTTCTCCTCTCTGTCTGAAGAGCATGGTGACGCGAGGCTCTATCCTCTTCATGCATGACGTTGGTGTGGTGTCATTTTTACAATATGGCATGGATGGATGTTCATTCATTTTACGTTGAAATGAAGTTAAACCCAGGGCTGTTGCATTAACTAATAATATTGTGGGGTATTTGTTTATTTTTCTATGCAGTGATCGCGGATGCAGATTGTAAATGTGATTTCATACAAGCTGCTGCTGCTGCTGGTGCTGCTGCTGCTGGTAGTAGTGGTGGTGGTTCAGGCCTACATCCTCCAGAAAAGCAAGTCTCTGAAACCAAGCAGCAGGTTCAGGATGGATGGACGCAGCTCATCATCAACACAAACCTCAACTGGGTTTACACGTCGACGTCCACCAGCACCACCAGCAGCTCCTCACCTCAGCCTCTCTGTACCAGGAGCTTCAGGCTGAGGAACTGTGTCATCATCATCATCTGCCTCACTCACTCACACTTTGCTGAGTGTCTCCATCCATCCTGGCCTGCATGAGGCCGGTTTTGATGGAGCACAGAGAGAAAGACAGAGGGAGAGAGATCACTACTACTAGTGGTAGAGAAAGACAGAGAGAGGGAGGATGCAAAAAAAATGAATGAAGAAAATGAAGTAAAGCAGAAATGGCTGGGGAGAAAGGTCCATTTTGAGACTCTGGTTGCGTTGAGCACAAGGAAAACAGCAACACAACTTCAGCGAGGTGTGTGTGTGTGTGTGTGTGTGTGTGTGTGTGTGTGTGTGTGTGTGTGTGTGTGTGTGTGTGTGTGTGTGTGTAGCGAGGGGAGGGGGGTCCAGGCAGGCAGGCAGCATCTATACGACAAACCTCTGTATGTAAAATGTGCAACAATTTCAGACTATAGCATCTTCAGTTGAGCAATGACAGAACGAGGACCACACACACACACACACACATACATACACACACACACACAGGGAGGAGATGTCAAGTCATGATTCCTCCAGCTGTGCATCAGCTCTGGTCCCCCCCTCCCCTCCTCCACCAACCACCACCACCACCACTACCTACCTACCTACCTACCTACCCCACAGCCCTCCTGTTTCTCTGCCCCAGGAGCAGAGCAGAGCTGCCATCCATCCAACCAAGCCTGTGGTGTGTGTGTGTCTGTGTGTGTGTGTGTGTGTGTATATGCATGCACACACACCCTACCTCCACCACCCCCCCACCCATCTACTCCAGGGCAGGGTAGGGGCTGGGGCTGGGGCTGCTGCGGTAGCTAAGCTAAGTGGCTAGCGTTAGCAAGCAGCTGCCACAGCAGATGAAACGCTGCAGATCTACAGAGGACAGTCGGGGGTTGCTGGGCTGGCTGCTGCTGCTGCTGCTGTGACACCCAAAGTCATCGCCATACACACACACACACACACACATATATATGTACACTCACACATATACACACATGCACACGCCAGAACCGGCAGCGTGCATGCATGCATTGCATTGCAACCGCCTATACTGGAGGGTATCATCATCAACCCCCCCGGTTCTCCATCAATGCAGCCGCACGTCCAGCCAATCTCCCTCTCTCCCCCCTTTCCTCCCCTCTCCCCCCTTCCCTCTCCTCTCCCCTGTCTTATCGGTGTCGTGCGTTAACTTAAGGCAGGTCGCGATGCCACCACCACCACCACCACCACCACCGCCGCTGCTGCTGCTGCTGCTGAAACTTGCCTGGATACACGCACACTGGTCGCATCAATCATTAGCCTATTTAAGACCAACCCAGCCCTGTAGTTTAGCAGTCAACCCCGGCCAGATGGTTAGTAGCTGTTAGTTAGAAGAAACCTACTCGGTCACAAGGTAAAAAAAAAAAAAAAAAAAAAAACTAGAAGGGCAGGACGTTGCATGCTACTAAAAAAAAAAAAAAAAAAAAGAGGGGAGGGGGGGTAACGTGTAAGTCCATCACCACCATAAAGCAGCAGCAGCAGCAGCAGCAGCAGCACGCCTCAGCTACTGTAGACGCCTTAATTGTTCGGCATCATCATGATCCATTGTGTCCAACAACACACACTCATTCACACACACCGACGTTAACGTTAATGTTAACGTTAACCCACCTGTTTAATAATCGAAGCCTGCCTCGTGCCCCATTATTAGTAGCCGCCGCCGACGTCCGCGCGCGGCACCGGCACAGGAATGGGGACACGAGGCCAGGTGACAGGGGGCGAATAACGTCGGGAAGAAGAAGGAGAAGAAGGATAAGGAGAGGAGAAGAGGAGGAAGGAAGGGGGGTTAACATTATGCTACCTACCTACCTACCTAACGTTACCTACCCAGCTGCACTGTTACCACTCATTGACTGTCAAACCCCTAGCACACACACACACACACACACACATTATAGAGACAAGAACCAACCAGATGAAAATTCATACATGAATCAACCCCCCTCCCTCCCTCCCCACCCCCCTAAAGAAAAAAATAAAAAAATAAATAAAAGAAAAGACAACGCCGGCCCCGGTTATGTCTTATGTCTGTCTGTCTGTCTTACCTCAGGCGGTGGTGTGTCGAACCAAGTTCCGCGTAGCAGCAGCAGCAGCAGCAGCCATGTTCAATCGGAACCCCTCTCTCCCTCTGTCCGCACGAACCGAGCCGAGCCGAGCCCCCTCCCCCGGGTCAGTCAGTCAGTCAGTCGTCCTTCTTCTTCTTCTTCCTTCTTCTTATTATTCTTCTGATTTCTTCCACAGCAGCAGAAAGAAAAATCCCCCCAAAATATGATGGTGCAGAATTGATTGTGTGCAGCCGATAAAAAAAAAAAACCCAAAAAACAAAAAAGAAAAAAAAAAAAAAAAAAAAAATCCCGGTGAGATTAGTTAGTTTCCAGTAGAAGTTGTTGTAAAAAATTAAAAATTAAAAAAAAAAAAAAAAAGAAAAAGAAAAAAAATTGCGTTATTCTCCGGAGCTCAGGACAGGAGAGCGGCAGGCCGGGCGGTGGGGACCGATCGCCGGCGCAGCCTACGGGGGGAGGTGGGCAGCCTCAGCCACCGCTACCACCACCACCACCACCACAGAACTCAAGTCTCTCTCTTTTTTCTCTTCAGTTAAAAACTTAATTCACTTGTTCCAAAACTGTGGTTCAGCTTAGCTTGCACCCACAAATGACTTTTGCGAGGACCCCCACCCCCCCCAATCCCTCCCCCCCCGTCAGCGTCAGCTTTTTTTTTAAATTAATATAAAAAGGCGAGAAGCTAACATTAGCTTAGCTTCTTAGCTTAGCTTCTTAGCTCCTTAGCTTAGCTTAGCATGCTAACCCCCGTCCAATGATAAAACTCCATTGGAATCTTGGAGGAAGACCGAGCAGAACGCTGTCAGTTAGTCCGCTCTCTGCAGGCTGCTGGGCGGGCAGCGCTCGGCCGGCCAGCCGTCGATGATGGAGCGGAGGGTGCCGATGGACAAATTACAAAGCGGCAAAGAAACTACACGTATTTTTTCCTTCTTCTTCTTTAGCACACACACACACACATACATATATACACACACATACACCGCTACAGCTAGCTAGCTAGCTCGCTCTATGCCGGCCAGCCCCTCCGTCCGTGGTGGTGATGTTAATATCGGTCAAAGGAGAGAGAGCGAGAGGGAGAGAGGGAGAGAGGGAGGGAGAGAGAGGGGGGGGCTGCAGTGAGCGCGCACTCCCGCGACACCACCAGGCAAAAGAACGAAGAACGGCAACGGCCCCGCTGCGCGCTCCCGAGAATTTTCCCACAAAATGGCTGCCAAAACAAATCCACCGCGGACAGTCAGTCAGTCAGTCAGTCACACGAGTTAACTTCCCGAAAGTTAAAGTTAGTTAGTTAGTCCTCCTCCTCAAATGAATACTAGTGCTTTTGATTGTTTGTTTGTTTTTTACATGTGGTGAAAAATATTGAAACTCAATTAAGTCTCCATGGGGCCCTAATCAAAATTTCATATTGGGACCCTCTTCTATTACTGCCAATAATTATTGATTATAAACTACAATCACTCAGACAATACTTTTCAGCCATAGCATCAGCCTTTTCAACATTTCTTCAGAAACTTCAACTAATTCAACTAATTTCTTCAGCTCATTCAGCAATGGCGTTCAGCATTCACACGCATTTCCATTCTTGGAAACGCTTTTTCTAGTTCATTTTTCTAATCTATAATCATCATCCTAGCCTGGCATGTTTTGACCCATCTATGGTTTTTAATCTGAAATGGTACCAAATTCAGCTAAAAGTGCAACCTGGGGTTAATTTATCCTACACTTAATATTTAAAATGATAAAGTACTCAGTGGGGATAGGCTGAATGTCATAGGCCTACTACTAAAACTAACAAAATAAACTAATAGAGAATGCATTTTCTGTAAGCACGTCATCTGCTTTTGTTTTTTCTTTGGTTTGCATGCAACAACAACAATTAAGGGTTTTTGTAATTACGTAGGATTTCTCTAAAGTGAATTGCTCTTTGGGGCCCCAGTGGTCACAGGGCCTGAAGCAGGTGCTTCGTTCACTTATAATGCCTTGGGGTCGGCTCTGGATCTGGTACATCTTCAAATGGCACAAATCATGAACAGGGCAACAAACAACCTTGGGGCGAGACTAGGGTAAGTTGAGCGAGCATAGGGGCAGGTTGAGCCACCCAAACCATAATAAAAATTCAGCTTGTGACCAAATATTTAGGATGAAGGCATAATTTCATGGAGTCTGTGAAGGTAAGAACCACATGGGTAAAGTGGTTTGACGTCCAAAAAAAAACATTTTTCACTCTCAAAAGCGAATTTAGTCGACCATAAGTATGAGAATTGTGTTTAGACTAAAAGAGATAATTATAAATTTGTTTTAATCATCAGTTGTGGTATCTATGAGCTTCAACATGAGGTAGTAAACTGAGCATGAAAGTGCACCATTTTAGCTGTGGGACTAATAAAGTCAATATGACAGCTCTGGGTTAATTTGAGCCACCTGCCCCGTACAAAATGTATGTTGGCTGTTTATGTCTTAATTATTAAATCAGGATTCTGGATGTTTATAATTACAGTCAGTATGTTCCAGAGAACAGGCAAAGTTGTTTACGGTGAGGCCAAGCTTCACTTTCAAAGTGAAAGATGCAATGTAATTGCAAAACTTCCCAAACCACAGGAGTTGGTGTCCCAGCAGTTTGTATTCACCTGTAACCTGGACAGGTGGAGTATGGAGTAAAGAGGGAGGTGGGAGATGATGGATGGAAGGAAAGGAGATGGGTGGCACAATTTACCTCATACACAGGGAAAGTTGAGCCACAAGACCACTTAACTTTGGACACGTTGAATCATCATAACAGTTATGCTTTACACTCATTCTGTTGCACAACATGATTCCTGAAATATATACAGATACAATAGTTAGCAACAAAACTATAATTGTCTTGATGTAGTGATCCTGAATATAAAAAGTGGCCCATCTTGCCCCACTCTCCCCCACTCCCAGTAAATATCCAAACATGTTGTGTTTTTTTTTTTTTTTTTCCTTCAGAGAGAGAGGGCAGGGATATAATCTGAGGGGAGAGCTGAATCTAAAACATCAGCATTGCTCACACAACTTTTTGTATTTCTGTATGTGGAGTGAAATTGTGTGAAACAGACTGACGATGGAGCTCGGCAATGTCCGACCATGAGCATTGTTCAAACAGCGGCACAAACACATGGTGTTCACTAGGTACAGGGAGCAAGAAGGCCAGCACTAGGGTTTCTCACTTTCTGTAATTTAGAAAACAGGACACACAGGAAGTTGGCTAAACAAGTACTAAATGGAGATGGAGAAGGGTTAGGACTAAATAAGTTAATGCTTCTTCCTACTACATGCCAAGTTGTATTGACTGAAGTGCTTTAAATGTGTTATATATTACTCACATGTTTGAAATAAAGCCTTCGTTCATTCAAAACGACCACCCAAGCGACTTAGTGTAAGAGAAAAAAGAAAAAAAAGAGACGGTTTGTTTGGTGGAGATGTGAGATCTGACTGACACTGGGTTCACTGGTCTATAATATTTCTAGATTTCTATACACCGGGGATCCAGACTGCATTTTTTTTCCCTGCTCGAATTTGAGACGGTGCAAGTAAATGTTCTACTTGCACATGTGCAAGCAGCAAATTGGCCGTCTTTTTTTTTAACACTCAAAGAATCAGGGATCTGGCGTCAGGCCACGGTGTGTGAGGATCATGAATGGAAAGGAAATGTGAATATTTGTTTTGCAAGTTGATTTATGCCCCTAAATCTTCTGTTTGTATATATTTCTTTGTTTGATATCTTTATATGTAATGTTGACAATGGTTATTAGAGGACAATATGATATAAAGGACAAGGTGTAGGACCACATACGTTTTTTTTCACTTCTTCCTACTCCCTTTCAAGCATGTTAAGAATATAATTCATTCATTTTATATGTTTTCTATTACCATTTGTTTCTTGTTTGCCTTCTCTTCTGTCAGTCTCTTTTTTACACCAACTTACATGTTCATAATAAAGCTTAGTAATACAGAGACATCCCCATGTGTGCATGTGTGTTTTCACCTGTTATATTTGCAGATATTACAAGCTGATTTAATCAAAACATTTTTTTTTTTATTAAAACAAAGTTACTGATCATGTCAAAAATAATAAAAAGAAAAAGGTTTCAAGCATAATTTGTTGTAAAATATTTACAACTGTTCTGCTTCATACTCAACTTGCTCACACACACACACACACACAAACGTTATAACTGATATCAGATTACATGTCAGAGTGAAAAAGTCACTTTCTATATTTGTCTGTACACACATGCACACACATTCGCACGCACACACACACGGAGGGGGTCGGTTTACCTCCTCGCCACTAAACAGATCGGGGGGTTAATGGTTGGATATTGTGACAACCTGAAGCTCTTCACACCAGGACACACAACATAGCATCAAGATAAAGTATATTTTATGTACACAAGTTCAGACATAACTCATACACTAAAAAAAATACTACTACCCATCTGGGTATATGATGTGTGGAGGAGCAGGGGAAAAAAATAAAATACAATAAAAAGACAAAAGAAGCAGAACATAGAAGCAAAATAGGTGATGAAGTAAAAACTACACAGACACAAACCCTCACTGGAGTCGTGCAGTTGTTCATATGTGTGTAACTACACAGAAGTCTTTTGTTTTCAGGTAAACTGTTGAGTTGTTCCTCAGTAGAAAGGGACGAGCTCACAGGGCAGCGGCTGGACGCTTAGAAAAATAATAAAATAATAAAAAGCACGACTCCTCTCAAAGGCTGAAACACACGACACACAGGAACAGAGCTGAACTGAGGCCGGTTCACCAGCCCTGTGGTGAACCTGTACATTATTATTTTTTTAATATATATAAAAACTTGCTCAGACAAGAAACTCAACAACTCAAACGGCCCAGAGTCGTGTCGTATGTCGCAGCCTTTCTGTCAAATGAGTCAAAAACAGAAAGAAAAAAAAAAGGAAACCCAGCGTGCCTCTGCCCCGAGCGCTCGTCATGCTTTCACCGTAGAAGTCTACAAACAGGCAGGTGGAGGTGGAGGAGGGAAACGGACAACAGATGGTTGGTAGAGAAGAAGCCACTGATCACTTCTTCCCTTTAGGTGGAGGTCTGTGGAGAGAGAGAGAGAGAGAGGACAGAGCGTTAACATGGGACGTGAAAACGAGCAGGGACTATATACGTAGAGCTGAGCGCAGCGGGTTCGCGGCGGTCTGGACGTTTATGTGCCAACCTGTCACCATAACTCAGCTCTGAAGGAACTTAAGTCGGGAGCAGAAACGGCTGCAACCTCTCTGTCCCAACGCCACCGTCACCTGGAGCCGTCTGTTTACTTAGAGCTCGCTATATTAATGTGCGTAAATCAACCGTCTCGACAACTACGGAGGCCCGAAGGAGACACTTCAACTCAAACACTGATCCAGAGGAGAAAAACAAAAAGGTGAGTTTTAAAACTGAACAAACATCCACTCAAGTTTTATAATAATCTGGATTAACTGTTTGGTTTTAGGGGAGCTGCAACATTAATATAATATCCAGATGTTTGTATATTTATTTTTGAGAGTTTTTATTTTTATTTTCGGTCTTGTAAAATCAAGTACACACATCAATAAACATTTTATCAGGACTGGAAATGTATGGAAAATGGAAGCTATTGTATGGAAATATATTTATCTTAATACTTATTTGGGTTTGATCTTATCTGAAGTTATTTGGGTTAATTATTTTGTATGTGACATAATGGCATACACATTCAGAATAATGAAAACAAATGATTAATTGCATGATTTTTTTTTAAATATTATGCACATATATTTACTTAAATATCACAAAGTTTTTGAATTTTTCTACTGAGAAGTATGTAAGAAGTAGTAAGGGATTTGGAAATTTCAAATGCGTAGGAACCCTGTTATATACATATGTTTTAAACGTAAATAAACAATTCATTTCTTTTTTTCCCCCGTAAACAAAATGTACCCCGACTGAAAAGGTGTAGGCTGAATCATTCATCTTATTTTGCCTCCCATTCTTAAATTAACAGTTTCGATTAGCTAATTTTAGAAATTTAGACAAAACAAAACATGTACATTCTACATACAGTAGGTAGTTTGATATATTTGAATTTTGAACATGTATTTGTTATTAATAGGAGTACAATGTGCTCAGTCATTATCAACCACTACTTCCCTACGTTAAAAAAGGGCAGTAAACATCATAACAGGTAACATCGACAGCCCAGGTCGTCTCTCCTCTAACCACTTTTACTTCTTCTACCAATAATCAGGTTCCATCCATTTTATTTCAGCTTTATGTGTCATGTGGTGAGACTCTGACTTCAGGAACAGTCCAGCAGATGGAGCCGTTCTCAGGCCCCGGCTGATGCAGGTGCTGTGACGGTGGTGGTGGGTGGGTGCCGCCATATTCAGGCATATACAGGCCCCGAGGAACGACAACTTCCTGTAACGCATCCCTCTTTATGTTTGAGAGCGACAGCAACGACGACAACGAGCGGCCGAGTGTGGACGAAGAGACCGAAACACGACCGGACATTAAGATTTACCAAGACGAGAACGAGTTTATGACATTTATAGACGATTCAATAATGCAGCTGGTGTTGGATCTGATACTGAGATTAATAAATATTAATTTCTAACAATAGAACAATTATAAAACCACTTCAGGATCAGAATAAAATGATCCAGAGGAGTTTAACTCCTCCTGTTTGGACTGAGTATTATTTTAAGAGCAGGTTTTACTCCTCAATTTCAAATTTGACAGGGACAAAATCTTTTTGAAAAAGTGATGATAGAAAATGAGCTACTTAAGATATTTAGGGGTCTAAGAGGGTGGAAAACCTAATCTGATCCGTTTACTTGTTTAACTTTTTAGCCAATTGTCCACTTTTCCTTCCTCGCATTTAAAACCCTGTTTGGTTTTCATTGATGATTTTTTAAAATGTTCAGTCTCTAATATTTAAATCATAAAGTAAGAGATGAGAGGATGATGCAACTAGCTTGTCCGCAC
This sequence comes from Trachurus trachurus, assembly GCF_905171665.1. Taxonomy (NCBI): domain Eukaryota; kingdom Metazoa; phylum Chordata; class Actinopteri; order Carangiformes; family Carangidae; genus Trachurus; species Trachurus trachurus. The sequence continues at coordinate 28,101,637 of NC_139902.1, read as the reverse complement.
GCTGTCGTTATGCCATTATGTCACATTTCTCATACATACATGTATTATTTGCCATTATGAGCTTCTATTAGGTAAATTCATATGCAGGTTGTATTTTAATGAATTGTTGCCCTTTTTTGGTTTTGAGGTTGCCTTTAACATCTGTCCAGGGACAACGGATGAAATTAGTTTTACTGGCCAACTCTGGCTCACTTGTTTTTTTTTTGTTTGTTTTTTTTAAATACTGTTGAATAGTGTTGCATTGTCCCCGTTTAATAAACCAATTAATAAAGATGTTGCACTGGATGTGAACCAGTGGATTCACACAACAGACTGAGTTCAACAAATAGTGAAGATACTGAGCCGAATGTTCTTCATTTCAAATCTATTGTCTGTAAATATTAATGATATCCAAGTTTGACTTCCTGCATTGTGCGATTCTTTCATTTACTGTAACCGACCAATCAGAACTTCTCAATGAAGAGGGGGCAGCTGTATATTCATCCATAGATTAATAAAAAGGTGAGTTGTGGTAAAAAGGGGCTTGTGAAGTCTGGTGTACCTGTAAATGCCGACCACCACGGCGTGGTCTCTCTCGTACGGCTCCAGTGTGAGCTGCTCCTGTGGCTTCATGTTCTCGGAGCTCATCTTCTTCACCTCGGCGGCGAACACGGCCTCAGGAGCCGCCGTCGAGTCTATACAGTTGGCCTGGAGACGGGGAAAAAAACATTAAACATCAGCAGCTGAAGATGTGGAGGAAGCTTTATCCTCAATATCGCTAAATTTAACATAATTTGACTGAAAAAGAGGATGCATGTCTGGGGAAAACTGCACAGAGGGCAGCACAATTATTTATTTTACTGAAAACTGTTTAAAGCTCATAAGCGTTAATATTTTGTGGGTAGATGTACTTATAGTGCAGTGTTATGTTGCATCATGCAGTATTTGTTCTTAAGCTATGGAGGAAAGGTTTAGTGTTTACCTCAATACATTTGAAGTAATTTCTATTTAATTTGTGAACATTTTAGTCATTAACATTAAAAACACGCTCTTTTTTTGGAGAGAATTACATTCAAACTGAGGAAGAGAAGAGAACTGGTCAAAATGACTCTATGTGTCGACTGTAAGATCTCATTTCATATCGATGGCAAAGATAAGCTCTAACCCTTTAATAGGAAATTATTTTCCCCCCATTTTCAAGCAGCTTCTTTATATTCTTTTATGTATGATGTGCTTATGTTGTTTTACTTAAAGCCCAAATCCTCCCCTCGTTACGTTATGTGCCCAGCTGGAACATAAGTGAATGTTACTAAAAGAAAACAAATAAAAAGTAAATAAAAGACACTCGAGTAACAAGTAAAAAACTGAATTTTGAAAGCGTAAAACGGATTTCATAGGTCCCTACGCCAAGTCTCATGGTCAAACAGCAGCTTATGGATCTGCAGCTGAATCGCCTGATTAACCAAGTTTCATACCTTGATGGAGATGACGAAGTGTCCGCCGTTCTTCAGGAAGTTGTGAGCGTTCAGAGCGACGATTCTGGTCTGGTCGGGCTGAGCCACGTCGGCAAAGATCACGTCCACCATACCTACACAACACAACAGAGACCAGAGGGTTTAAAACACACACAGAGACACCAGGACACGACGGATGGACGGACGGACGAGGTCCAGCTGCTCGGCTCGGCTCTACTTACCAACCAGCATGCGGTACTTGTGCGGGTGCCGGGCGTCCTCGATGATGGGAATGATGTTGGTGCGTTTCTTCGCCACGTTGAGAAGGTCGCGGCCCGATCGGTGGGAGAACTCGACGGCGTAGACCAGGCCGTCCTGGAGAAGAAGAAATAATAATAATACATGTCAAGATGTGTTGAGTTCTCCGGGGAAACATCTGGAGGGAATCGACCACGTGGAGACTTCTGAGGTCAGAGCGTTGGACTGAACTCTGTCTAATTAGGTCGTTGTGTGTGTGTGTGTGTGTGTTACTCACCGGTCCAACGATGTCAGACACGTGGGACACTGTGGTTCCAGAGGCGGCGCCCAGGTACATGACCTTCGCCCCGGGCTTGATGTGGATCTGGTCGACTCCTCCCAGGATGGCGGCTGCCAGTTTGGAGCGGAACGGATTCCACGCTCTGTACTCAATTTTAGTCTCTCCTTCCTAAGAAATAAAAATAAAAAAAGAAGAGAACAGTGATTCACAAGGTCCCAATTCGATTCAATGTTGATTCATTTAGTGACATTCAAGTTTTAATATTAATTTGCTTGATTATGAAAGAGATTTTCACAAAACTAACGTTGCGAATTGTACAAAGATGATACTCTCTTACCTGGTGTATTAATAAAATATTCATGTCTGTTGCATCAATGCACATTTATTTAACAAACTCAAAAGATCGATCTTAGGATTTTATGAATCGATATCAAATCTTTCAAATGAAGATCAATATGAATCGGAAATTCGATTTTTTTTTTATACCTAGCCCTATAATTTACCCATAATTGAACTGGGAGACTTCAATCCAGTGATGGTTAACAGGTATGAATGAAGGAACATCTCACCTCCACATTCATCCTCTTCTCTCCGTACACAGACTCTCCCACCACCATGTTCTTGGTCACCAGGGCGTCCTCCTTCCCTCTGCAGATGAACACGCCTTCATGTCTGTGGGGCTCCACCATGACCTTCCTCCCAGCTCCGAAGCCTCCTCGTCCTCCTCCTCTTCCTCTCGGGGCACCTCTTCCGCCGCCTCTGCCCCGAAATCCTCCACCGTCTGGGGACCTGAATCCACCTGAAACAAGCGTTTTAGAGACCGTTTTAAGGCTGGATCGTACTGAATCTACCATTTTTACAGTCAAGACTCCTTAAAATTCACAAACTGGGTGGCAGTTTCACTCAGCAGCCTAAAAATTAAAGGGTTACCAAAGTTTTTTTTATTATAAAGAAACGGTTTTCATGAAATATAGATGGGAAGAGGTTATTTAAATACAACCTGATGGTCATGGTTATACTGTTTTGTGCTCTTTATTGTTTCTTTAAACCGTATGCGAGGGACAGATACATTTTAGTTTTTCTATTATGTGTGTAGAGGTAGAACTAAATAAGTGTTACACTCTGACTTTTGTTATTAGGGATGATGTTGTCTGTTGTTTCATTTGGTTTTCTGTTCATGTTGTCTTTTGTCACATCACTTAAAAAAAATATATAAGCTTGAAATAAATTGTGAAATGAATGAATGAAGCTCCAGTGTTTCACATGTCAACTGATGCACATTAACACAGTTTCCCTCTAGTCTCACCTCTTCCTCCTCTGAATCCACCACCGCCTCGTCCTCCTCGGTCTCCAAACCCTCCTCTACCTCCTCCACCGAATCCTCCTCCGCCACCGAATCCTCCTCGGCCTCCTCGTCCACCTCTTCCTCCTCGATCGCCCCCACGGGGACTGAACCCTGGAAAAAATAAACAGTTTGGTGAGATTCATACTCATCAGATCAGGAGGCTGTGAAGTGCAGAAACAGACGCCTGGTTATAGATATGAAGACCGGACACAGACGGTTGTATTTCTGCTACACAGCCAGTTGCTGTAATTCTGACGCCCAGTTGGGACGACGCCTGGCGTTCAGGTAGGAGGGAGATTTAAAAATCACACAAGGTGCAAAGTGAGTTGTTGGTACTTTGGTTGAAACTGGGTCTTGGGGTTTGAGCTGAGAATAGACGTCGTCTCAGAACCAGGTCTATTTCTGGACCAATGTCACTTCACTGACAGTCTGCTGCTTTTACAAGAGCACAGACTTGGTGCTTTAAAACTTTAAACTATCTGAATGAATCGCAAACAGAGCTGGTGGTGGGTGAGTTGAAATCTTTAGAAAAATATATATTTATACACAAACCACAGCTGTGATCTAAAGGAAGAATCAGTAAATCTATAAATGAATCTGACCGGTTCTAAACCATTTTATATTTCTTTAACATTTTCTCTTTTAGTTCATTAAAAATCCCTGCAGCACCTGAAGGCAACAGGACACGTTGAGCAGCTGCACCTCAGTTCAGTGACATCTACAAGCTCCTGAAGAGCAAATAATACGACTGTAGGAACATATTGATATACTAAAATATCATGACACTGTATAGATTCTGTCTATCAATATTTAATCAATAGCTGGTGGTGGCTACAGTGGTTTTGAGCCTCTGATGGTTCCTTTTTTAAAGAGTGTTATTTTAGATGTTGCTGCATCTGTATATCTTATTGTAGATCTGTTCTGAGTCTGAATGCATAAAAATTATTTAAAAAATAAAGTGTATAACATTGAGTGATTATATGGTGAGTTTTTCTAAAAATAAAAACGTTTAGGGACTTCATACCACCTTGTTTTTAGTATCCTATCATACTGTCAGTAGAGCTGCAACAATTAATCGAACAATAATTGATTATTAAATCAATCGTGTACCATTTTTGATAATCGTATAATCGATTTGAGTAGCTTTTAAAGAAAAATAAAAGTCAAAATTCTCTAATTTCAGCTTCTTCTATGTGAATATTTCTGGTTTCTTTATGACAATAAACTGAGTCTCTCTTTGGTTTGTGGACACATCTTGATCCTAAAAACTTTGTAGATCCGATTTTTTTTTAATGTGGGCATTGTTCATTCATGTCCACTTCAGTGAGAGCAGTTTCCTCTGCCCTCCTTTGCTTGGTTCACCACTTTCTAAACACTGTAGCACCACCTACTGTCTAAAGGGTGGGACAACAACATCCACGCCTAAAAGGACATGTGGACAAAAACACTCCACAGCCCTGTTTCTACTGCTGGTGGGAGAAAAACCTCCAGTTACATGTGCCACACAGAGAAGACCGTGGGGGTCATGGGAGACTCGAGCAAAGTGTTTGCATGAAGCTCCACAGTATTTTTTAGGGGACGGTATAGAGCAGGTTTAATTCCTCAAAGGGCCATGTGGGTTAAAGGTTTTTGTCCCAACCTATCAAAAACACACAGTTTGACCAATCAGCTGTCTGAACAACCAGATCAGTTGATTAAATGAGTCAAGTCTGGTCTGCTGCTTCTTGGTTGGAACAAAAACCTGCAGCCACATTGGCCCCTTTGAGGAATAGTTTGTTGAGTCTTAGTAGATAATAGACTATATGGTGGGGTAATACACACAGCTGCAACACAAATATAAACATGTATACTTGGTGACAGTAATATTAACATTATACAGGTCAGAAATGCTCAGAGAGAGCAGTTTTCTCATTCCTCACATCTACTGCCCTCATTTAAAAACCTCCAGATCTGCGAACACGTGAGATTTAGCACAAACCTCAACTGGTTCACTAAATTCAACCCGACTCGGTGAGAAAAGTCTCCATCGACATTTACCTGGTTCTGTGGTGTAATCAGTCTTATTTTTAGGTGTAAATCAGGTCTTAAAAGTGCAGTTATGAGCTGGGTAAACACCACCACGCATGGCTCCAGTCTGTGCTAGCGTTAGCATTGTGCTACATGCAACTTAGGTGGTGCTGCCTCGTGGCGCACAGAGATGAACACATCAGGCTCATTCATTTAAAAAACAAAAGAAACATCTGTATCTCCGTTAAAAGACGCCATCTTTCATTTTAACAATAATTTTTTCTTACAAAGAACCGGACTGGTACCGTTCAATCTGACACCAGCTAGCCCGGTTCTGCAGCGCGATCGAGGAGACTCAACACGTGTGCACAGCGTGTCGTTGCCGTTGGTGACGATGAACCGTAAATTAACCGATAGCGGCACCGTGAAACAGGGAAACCGTTACCAGACTTTAATCAGAAGTTAACTCGGTATTTTAATCACAAACTGGCACAGAAAGAGCCGGAGAAAGCGACACTTTTCCCTCCCAGAGACCCAACAACCAGCTACTCGCAGTGTGGTCACCGGGGCAACATGGCGGACTAGGCCACGAGCAACAACCGTTTTAACTTTTCTCCGCCTCGACGACGAACCGACCACCGTCACCGTTAAAACACCGTTAAAGGTTAAGTATTAACGGATCTACTGTACCTGGCCTCATGTTTTTGCAGGCGTAAAAGCGGCTGTCAATCAGCGGGACTCGTTTCGTCTCTTCTCTTCTCCGGGATCGGACCTGTGTCTGCGGCGCTGCGCACACTCAACTCTCAACTGTGACCGCACGTGCGTCTCCTGCTCTTCTGCTTCTTCCACGGCAGCGTCCTACGTCACCGGCGTCACCAGCGGGCTCAGCAGCGACACGCGCTGGTCGGAGTGCGGAGCAACGACACCAACAAGACTTTACCAGTGCAGATTAAAGCAGATATCAGTGGAATGTTTTTGTTAATATAAGTCCTAAATAGTCCTATTTTCCGTCAGCAATCACTTACATGAAGTATTTCAGCCTAAACACGAGTCTCTCCGTCACTCTGCTCTGCTGTAACCCGAGGAGAAAATTTTCCTTGTGGGATACAAGTGTTATCCAATGAGGAGAGAGAACGGCATGAAGGGCTGTGTGTGCAGCCAAGGGATGCGCGTGAATGTGGTGACGTAGCACGAGGACCAATTGATGCCTGACAAGGGCGGGGGCTGCTAACTCATGGTGCGTTCAAAGAAACTCGTACTTTGTGTTTTTCCTTCCTGTGAAGTCATACCAGTTCGATCTGGTACGAGTTCACGGGTCGGAAGTTACGAGTGGCCGTTATAGGGAACTTTCACAGACAACAGGATGGTAAAAACACGAGCTACGGGTTACCTGGAACGCTACCAAGTCGTAGTTGTGACTTGAAGCTGTAACTTACGGTTTCAAAAGCCTGCCTTGAACGCAGCATTAGCCGAAACGGCCGTGAAGCTGATATCTGCTTTAAAAAGAGAGGATTGGAAGTAAAGTTTTTTCTAAAAAAAGGGTCCTATGTTCCCCGCTGTGTCCAGACCGGGGAACATCTCCCTATTTTAGAAAAAGGGTCCTATGTTCCCCGCTTTTCCCCAAAAGGACCCGGGGAACATGCAATATTTGTACCCATACCCAGTGGCGTGCACAGGGGGGGGGCAGGGGGGGCGGTCGCCCCCCCTCGTGGCCCAATTGTTGAAAAACGCGTGCTAAAGTGCCCCCTGGGAGCCAAAACGCGCGTTAAAGTGCCCTCTTGGAAGCCAAAACACGTGCTAAAGTGTCCTCATGGGGGGCAAAACGTGTGTTAAAGTGCCCTCTAGGAGCTAAAACGTGTGCTCAAGTGCCCTCATGGGGGCCAAAACGTGTGCTAAAGAGCCCTCTAGGAGCCAAAACGTGTGCTAAAGTGCCCTCTAGGAGCTGAAACGCGTGCTTAAGTGCCCTCTTGGGAGCCAAAACGCGTGCTTAAGTGCCCTCTAGGAGCCAAAACATGTGCTAAAGTGCCCTCATTGTTAGCCAAAACGTGTGCTAAAGTGCCCTCTAGGAGCCAAAACACATGTCAAAGTGCCCTTGGAAGCCAAAACGTGTGCTAAAGTGCCCTCATGGTTAGCCAAAACGTGTGCTAAAGTGCCCTCTAGGAGCCAAAACACATGTTAAAGTGCCCTTGGAAGCCAAAACGTGTGCTAAAGTGCCCTCATGGTTAGCCAAAACGTGTGCTAAAGTGCCCTCTAGGAGCCAAAACACATGTTAAAGTGCCCTCTTGGAAGCCAAAACACATGTTAAAGTGCCCTTGGAAGCCAAAATGCGTGCTAAAGTGCTCTCTAGGAGCCAAAACGTGTGCTAAAGTGCCCTCTTGGGAGCCAAAACACGTGTTAAAACCGGCCACATCGATGTTTTTTAGTCTTAAGGTATTGATATTATAAAACAGGCCAAATCAACGTTTAAAAAGGCCAAATTTTTCTCACTCTTGTCATTTTCTGAAACTTGGCAGCCCTGAAAGTGCCCTCTAGGAGCCACATCTAGGAGCCAAAACATGTGCTAAAGTGACCTCAGGGAAGCCAAGACGCGTGCTAAAGTGCCCTCTTCAGTGGCGAGGACGCGCTATTAGGTGCCCCTTTTTTTCCTTTTCGCCCCTGCCCTTCAAAAAGTCTGTGCACGCCACTGCCCATACCTGGAAGTGGAGTTGTGACTTTGCAGATTTTTGCCTATTTTTGAGTGAGAAGTTGAGTTGTGACTTTGAGTGAGAAGTGGCATTGTCCCATTGGTTGGGTTTAGGCAATGAAGAAAGGAGTTGGTTAAGTTTAGTAAAAAGACCAGGTAGAGGCTAGACAGGCCAGATAGAGTCCAGATAAGTAGAGAGAGTCCATCGACCAGCAACAGCGGGGAACATAGGACTCTTTTTGGCTTCCAAAAGGGAACTTTAACTAAACCAACTAACTAACTTAACTAAATCAGTGCTTTTTTCCCCATTTATGAACCCCCCACACACACACACCCCAACTCCAGAACAGATCCCACAGCACAGTCTTGTCTTACAAGTGGTATTCAGAAAGATTACAAATGTACACACATACTACACATGCATACAAGCACACATACTGTATATGCACATATACACATAATATATAAATATCATTCTCATAAGGCTAATCAAACATATTCTCTCAAGGCAGCACCTAGAGATGACCATCCACGCTTATAGTCGGCTAGACTATTGTAATGCCTTATATGTAGGGGTTAGCGCATCCGCCATCACCCGTCTTCAGATGGTACAAAATGCTGCTGCACGCCTTTTAAGTGGCATAAATAAACGTGAGCATATTACCCCCATTTTAACTGCGCTACACTGGCTGCCCATTCGTTTTAGGATTAATTTTAAAATTATTTTATTTGTTTTTAAGTCTCTTAATGGCCTGGCCCCACCATACCTTTCTGAGCTGTTAGAACCTTACGCCCCTACACGCCCCCTCAGGTCAGCTGACCAGCTGCTCCTGAAAGTCCCAAAAATGACCACCAAACTCAAAGGGGACCGCGCTTTTTCAGTTGTGGCACCAAAGTTATGGAACGACCTCTTGATATCAGACAAGCTCCATCGCTGCATGTTTTTAAAAAAGCACCTCAAAACTCACCTGTTCTCCATAGCCTTTGACCCCGTTTTAAATTGATGTCTTTTATTCTGCTGTTAGTTATTTATTGTTTGACTAATTCACCTATGCGCTATGTTTTAATTGTTTTATTGGTTTGGTATAGTGTTATTTTAAATGCACTTTATTTTATTCTTTATTATTTTCTGTTGTGTTTTATGTACATTTTGTGTCTTATGCCAATTGTATATTTTGTGTGTGATTTTGTACAGCACTTTGGTCCACTGGGTTTTTAAAGTGCTTTATAAATAAAGTTGGTATGGTATGGTATAAGAAAAGAGAGAGTGAAAAAAAAGGAGAGAAAAAGAAAGGAAAAGCGAGAAATACAGACAAATAAGGCTCCCCCACAAATTCAATCATCATTCCGTGGTTTTGGAAATGTCTTCCAAAATATAGCAGATATCCAGGGTCCCACATAATCCAAAAAATTGAGTCCATATGTCAAAAAATACACCAATTTTACCTTTGGCCCAGTATGTCAGGTATTCAGGGTTCCCACGCGTCCTGGAAAACCTGGAAAATAGTTGACCAATTATCCAGTCATGGAAAACACGTGGAAATTGAGAAAAAAGGGTAAAAAGTCCTGGAAAAGCTTGAGTTGTCGTGGAAAATTATTTATCACATGGTGACATCAGCTACCAGAGCTCTATTTGACTTCTTCAGATCCCGATAAGGATTTATTTTCCAAAGATGTGCCCACCGAGAAAAGAGAGCTGTTTTAGGTGTGGTTTAAAAACAAAAACAATATGTTTTTGCATTGTTCTATGATACATTTGTCTTAATTTCTGAGCACGTAAGATATCATTTCATAGATAAGTTAGAGCCATAAGTTGCACATCTTTAAATCTAACTTCTGGGGGTGAGAGAAATGAAATAAATATAGAAATAAATTGGTTGAATGTTCAAAAGAAAGTACAACTGTCAAACTACAACTTCTCCAATGCATGAATGGGACGGTGTGCACTGTGTGATGTGTAAGGCCTAATAGCATGTCTGTCAGACTGTAGCAGCTGAAAAGCAGCTGGAAAAGTCAAAATGATTACAAGAAAAGAGTGGGAACCCTGGTATTCCATGGGTAAAAGACTAAATATGATCTTATGCCAGTCTGATAGTGCTGGCAGCTTATTTGAGATCCGTTTTAACAGTATGGGGTTTTGTTTTTAAAACCATAACTTCAGACCAAAGCATAAGTGAACTAAGCACCTGCTTGGGGCCTCGTGACTATTGGGGGCCCCCCAAAAGGCAAGAAACTTTAGTGCGTAACTTTTGTCGATCCTTAGAGAAACACTGCGTAATTACAAAAAACGTATTGAATTATTGTTGCATTTCAAATTGTTGTTGCACTTTTCCGTTGCAGTCCGATATTTAAAACCAAATATTTAAAAAAGCAGATTATGTGTTTACAGTAAATGCATTGTCTGTTGGTTTATTTTGTTACTTTTAGTCGACCTAATAGGTGACATTGAAGATTAAATGTAAATCAACCCCCAGGCTGCACTTTTAGCTGAATTTGGTGCCATTTCAGAATAAAAACCATAGATGGGTAAAAACCTGCCAGGATATGATGATTCATAATGACCGAGTAAAAAATGAAATAGTATTATTGTATTATTTTATTATTTATTATGTAGTATTATAGTATTATTTTCAAGCATGCTCTGTCTTCTCATCTCATGGTGACCTGTTCCTGTTTTTTTTTTTTTTTACTGAAGATGCATTTCTGATTTGTTGAACTGACACTAATCATTATATAGGCTACTGTCATTTCAGTCTCAGTGTTGACCATTGTGGCCTTATTATGGTTGTTTTGTTTTGTCCCAATGTAGTTACATTAACTGTGGTTTGTCCTTTGTTTGTTCTATTGTTTTTGTCTTTGTCTTTTTGTTTGTTTATTATTAACAATTATTGGCAGTAATAGAGGGCACCAAAATAAAGATTTAGCTTAGGGCCCCATGGAGGCTTAGGCCAGCACTGCATAACTTTATTCTTGATATTTCAGAATAATCAGATAACCCATTGTTGTGTGTGTGTCTATGTGTCCCTCGTGCTGACAGCGCCATCCCGCGGCTCGAGGCGGCATCGCGCGCCGACCCAGGCGGAAGTAGCCGGTGAGTCGGTGACACGTCACTGAGGTCAAACGGGAGGAAAGATGGCGAGCACCTATCAGAGCTTCAACCTGTAAGTGCTAATGGAGTGTGTGTGTGTGTTTATATGAGAGAGAGAGTGGTGTGTGTGTTGGTGTTGTGTGTTGTTGTGTGTCTGCGGAGTGCAGCTCGTCCGGACCGGGATCGAACCGGATCCCCGGGCTGCTGCACGGACTCTGCCTCCGTGTCACTGATCACTGTGGCGTGCTATTATACCACCACCCGATCCTAGACCAGGACCAGGACCAGGACCAGGTCTCCTAGTCTGTCCACTAACGATACTAACACTGGGTCTGGCTGCACGGAATCAGACCCACGGCTGCTCATGTGGCCCAGTGGGTCGTCTGCAGCAGCGGTACCTGAGCCTGGCTCTCGAACAGCTGCTGCTCCAGCATTAGCTGCTGCAGCACCGGCCTGCAGCTGGAGGAGGGAGGTGGTGCTGTAGCGTCGGTGGTTGGTTGATAATGATAATGTAGCAGTATGTAGCTACCCTGAGATACACCCGTTTTCAGGTTTTAAATGCATACAAGTAGCTACCACATACATTTGGTTATAGCATCAAGGCCTTTTCACTGTGTCAGGAACCTCTATTTAAACAAAATAAAACAAACAAAAAAAATGTTCACAAACTTCTAAAATGCTCTGGTTAAAATTATGACATTTATGGTGTTAGGGTCAATTTTGACCCAGTTATACTAACAATAAGAACAATAATGAGAGTTCAAACTGAAATCATAAGTGCAAAACCAACCTTTTCATGGATAAGGAAGTCTAACAATGTAGCCAAGAAATGAGAAACAAATGGGATGATAAATAATTGTTTTAGTGTGTTTTAGGCAAGGCAAAGCAATTTTATTTGTATAGCCCGTTTTTACAAACAGTTTGTCTCAAAGGGCTTTACATGGCATCGTAACAACATCCTCTGCCCTTAGACCCTCACATCAACTGAGGAAAAACTCCATGGAAAACCCTTTTAACAGGGAAAAACTGGAGAAACCTCAGGGTGAGCAACAGAGGAGGGATCCCTCACCCAAGACGGACAGCTGGGGTCAAAAGAAAACTGACCCAAAACAAAGAAAAACACGCACTCTCCCAAAAACTTTCAGGAACAAACTGAAGAGGTGCACGTCCAAAAGTTGCACTTAAAGAAAAAGAAGAAAGGCCAGCAGCACTCGTGTCCTTCTCATTGTTTTTTTTATCGCAAACTGCGCTGCCGCTTAACACACACAGACCAGTTTCGACAACGTATTCCTCAGTGTGCCAAAACCGACCCTAACACCAGAGATGGCAGCAGAAAGCTGACAAGAGGAAGGTTCAGTTGAAGCCAAGGGTCATACTGACAAAAATAAAACCCAGGGGCCCACAGCAAAAAAATATTAAAGCCAATATGTTCATGGATAAGGAAGCCTAACCATGTAACTAAGAGAAGAAAAACAAATTGGATGAAAAAAAATGTTTTTAGTGTATTCTACAGCTGATTTAAAACACTGGTCAAAACTGACCCGAACACCATAGATGGCAGCAGAAAGCTGACACAAGACAGAGGATACACAACTTGCACAACAACCAGTAAAATTTCATTGAGTAAATCCTGGGTGAGGACATTAAAAAAATTAGTCTCTCTACAGCCATGAGAATAACCTGTTGTGGTGCTTGAAATGGTTGTAGTACGAAAGTCTTAGCTTTACAAAAGCAGTGGGATATTGTATGAATAAAGGTTGATAGATAAGTGTGGAAAACAAGTTAAAATGACATTTTTATGAAATCGCCGTTTGAGCATAAATGTTATCTGTCATTCTGTTTTCACCAAATGTCTCAAATGTGAGATAAAAGAAGCTGAATATTGACTTCACATTACATTTCAAACTTCATGAGACGTGGGTTTAGCCATAAATGAGAAATTAATTCAACTAAACAGACAAAAAACACACAACATTTACAATATTTAGTCTATATAATGTACATGTGTTGTCCCTGTGGTGCTGTTTGAGAGGTAAAAATACCTATACTGCTTATGCCACGGGCCGGCTTGGTTGTAGGTTTCTAACAGCTGTGGTTGTTGTGTTGGTCTCTGCAGGCGGACCACACCGGAGAAGTTCTACATCGAGGCCTGTGACGATGGGTCCGAGGACGTCCTGGCCATCGACAGAGTCTCCACCGAGATGACGCTGACAGGTGAGTCCACCTCTAGAGACTGTGGTTGGTCAGCTACTTCCTGTTTGCTTTTAAAGATCCTCCAGTCAGACGAGTCTCTAGAGTCCGTCACTGAGCTGAGATCAGGTCCTACAGCCCAATCCAACTACTTTCTTCCACTTATCCGGATATCATGTCAGGGTTAAGACCCTCCAGCTCCTTCAAATTCCTCCTGCAAGTTCTGGTTCTGTACCAGAGTCCACTCGTAGTTGGACATATCCAGATACGATCCTCTAGATGAGTCTCGACCTTCATTGAGCCTCGATCAGGTCCGACAGTCCACACTGCAGCTCCAAGCTTTTTGTAAACGATCCATCCAACTATTTTCTTCCGTTTATCTGGATATCATGTCAGGGTGCAGACCCTCTCTTTGGTAAGACCTTCCAGCTCCTTCAACTTCTGGTTCAATGAATGAATGAATGAATTTATTTATTTAAAACAGGGACAATGCACAAAAAACATTAATCTTGTAAAACAAGAAGAGATACTTTGAGCCAGGTTATAGCAACAATCGCTACTTTCCGCCTGTAGTCCCTGGGCAGGTAAAGTGGGAGCAGATACAGTATTAAAATCATTGAGATAGGACATAAGTGACATAATAACCATATAATGCACTAATAAAAGCAGGGAACAGGAGCGCCAAATCATGAAGTGCACAATAGGGATTAACAGCACATGCACGCTCTCTTTATTTAAATCATTCATTAAAGCAAGAGGAACCAGACTGAAGTTCAAACACAATGTCCTGTTTATCATCTGGATAACAGCGGCCTTAAAGAGAAGCAAAGACCGAACTGAAGACGTCTGTAAAGACTTGGAAACTTTATCTGTTTTTAAATAAAATCTGCAGCAAAGTAAAGAGAAGGAGACACAGAGATGACCAGTGATCCAGAGTTTCTACAGCTGGACTCTAGGTCTCTGTGTGTGCAGTGTAATGTGTGGATATGACCTGGCCTCCTGCTGTGATCAAATATCAGCTCAGTGATTAGCAAGCAACATTTTGTAAAAGCACAAGCACAATATCAGCAGCAACAGCGGTTTAGTTGGTTTTAGAAACAAGACGCTGCTGCAGCTCTCAGCAAAAGTTGATAGACACTGGATTTTATTTATTTTTTAAAGCTCTCACTGGTCTGTTAAACATCCTATATTAACTATTTAGTATCTTTTAATGCAAATCTCTATCATGCATGTTCGAAGGACTGGCTCTTACTGCAGGTTCCCTCTGTTAACACTGGATTTGGAAAGTCCAACCATCTGAAACTTACCACACTTTTATCATTAGGACAATTTAAATCCATAACGGCATCTTATTTTACCTCCAACTGCTCCTGTTTTTAACTCTAGACTTCTCTGTTTTCAATTTATCTTTGTCACTTTGACTTATTGGTATTTCGGATATGCTTATGGTACTGTATGTTTCAAACGTTTTGTGTTTTGTCTCAGCTATATTGTAAATGAGGTTGCTCCTCAATATTTTTCAGAGTTTAAATAAAGGTTATAATGTTATAATGTTAAGATTCATAGTCCATGTTGACATAAAGTGATCGTCACAGTTTCTCATGATGTTCTTGAGGTCATTAAGACGCCTGATGTGTGTTGTTGTCTCCTCAGTGAGGAGGGACGTCCCGGCGTCAGCGGAGAGCAGGCCGATATGTGGACTCATGGGGACCATCCGTCTGGTGGCAGGTGAGCTCAGCTTGTAGAGGAGGAGGAGGATTGTGGTCCAAGATCAATCAATCAATCAATATCCTTTATTTAACCAGGTAAAAAAACTCATTGAGATTTAAAACCTCATTTCCAAGAGTGACCTGGACAAGACGGCAGCACAAAAGCAAAATAGTTACACAACACACAAATAAAATACAATCACACATTTCAGGAAAACATGATTAAACAATGCAATCACACGATCCGATTGAGCTCAATTCTCTGTCTTTTATAATTGACTTGAATTCCCCCAAAGTTACAAGATGTGTCAATTTCAAGTCCTTCTGCACATCGTTCCAGGTCGACGGGACAGAAAATTTAAAAGACTTTTTGCCTATTTCTGTTCTCACTTTCGGGACCTGCATCTGTATAATGTCCTGAGAACGCAGGCCATATCGGCTGAGGTTTCTACACATGTGTAAACACAAATATATAGGCATGTGTAGGCAAAAGTCCAAGAATAGATTTATAAATGAAAGTCAGCCAGTGAGAGAGTCCACGGACATTCAAAGATGGACAATTTGTGACGGCATATAAGGAACAGTATCCTATTTCTTTACAAATGGACTAGGAGCGTTCATAAAAAGCAGGTCTCCGTAGTCCAACAAGGGTAAAAAAAAGTTGTGCTGGTCAAGTGTTTTCTGACTTACAATGAAAAACATAAAAAAAGAAACCTAATTTCAATTTCAGTTTAGAAATGAGAAGTTTATCGATGTGCAGTTTAAAGGACAGGTTCTTCTCATCAAAGAGCTGGCCTTCTTCACCTGTGTGCTGCTCTGTCTCAGGTATGTACCTGGTGGTGATCACGAAGAAGCAGAAGGTCGGGGACCTGCTGGGCCACGCCGTGTGGAAGGCTCTGGACTTCGACATCGTCTCCTACAAGAAGACGATACTTCACCTGACAGACAACCAGGTAGGACCAGGGTCCTGCAGGTGGTAGCAGAGGCCTGAGTGATAAACCACCTGGTCGACACTCTCACGGTTATCTCTCCCAGCCAGCGGGGAGGGAGGGAGGGAGGGAGTGGCCTGAAGATACCACACACGGTTCAGGTGTTGAACTGACGTGTACCTAAAGCTCTGATACTGTAGTTTTTATGGGAGGTTTTCAGAAAAACAGCTGTCCAGATGTGGCCTCATCAGGTCCAGGGACAATCGCTCTATCTTTTCTTTAAGTTTTTTATTTGCACATTATATAACCTGCATAAACAATGAAAATAGTGAAATTAAACTTTGTGCAGGAGAGGTGGAAGCCAAAAAAATGCTTATGACAATACATCCCCTATGTAAAAAAAAAAACATCAGCGGTGGTCTTCAAAGTAAGAAGATAATACAGAAATTCATAACATAAAAAACAGAAAAGAAAAAAAGACAAATTTACATGGAAAAATTAAAGATACTGAATTAATGAAAGAAAAAAAAAAAAACAATTTACATAAAAAAAATGCAAGGTACAAATTGACTGATCTAGAAGTGTTACAAATCTTAACTAAAGAAAGATTTTTTCAAAAGCCAGTGTGGATATTGATTCTTACACAGAAACTGATCTAGATCTGTAGAACCGATGGAGGTCCAAGTCACTTCCTGTGGTCGTATACGAAGAATAACACATTACTATTAAAAAAGGTTTCTTTATTAGCATCAAACGGTAAATTTGTTGTGCAGGCGGGAACTCGGCAATCCCAATAAAATAACAACAACGCGACAGACATCATGAATCGTGACAGACAAATCAACACAATAGAAAAACACTACAATCATCCCAAAATACTATATATAATCATAGAAAAGTGCTAAGAGTGTCCATGCAACAACACAAAGCAGTTTAATTCCCATTAAACATAAGTTCCAAAATAATAATTATTGGAATATGGGTTGTGTCAACTAAGCTGAAATGAGTAAAACTAAACTCAAATTGTTGTTTTAAGAAATAAATATCTGCCTCATTTATCTAAAAAGTGACTTTAAAGCAAGTACAGCGATCCAATAAAATTTATTTTCTGAATAGAGAATTAACTACATCACACATGAATAAAAATGTGTCCCTATATTGGTCCTTTTGTCTCAAACATCTTGTTTCTCGTCTTGTTTCAGATGCAGGACAATAAAACCTTCCTGTCCATGATCAACAGCGTCCTTCACACGGACGGTTTCTACTTCGCCACAGACTACGACCTGACACACACGCTGCAGCGGCTCGCCAACACCAGCCCCGAGTTCCAGGAGATGAGCCTGCTGGAGAGGGTCGGACACACGTTATACACTTTATACACATTATTACAGTACATACATACAGTCTAATGTGGAGTTAAAGGGATAGTTCACCCAAAATTCAAATTGCACTCATTATCTACTCACCCTCATGTGGACTAAGGGCTGGGAGAAGTTTCAGAGTCCTCCGTGGCTTCTCTGAGTTACAGGGGGGCTCGGCGTAGCAGTGCATGTCCATATAACGGTTGCAAATGGATACCAACTGTCTTCGTAACAAAAAGACACACCAAAAAACATCCAAACACCTCCATGCTGCTCATATGTAATGTCCCTCTTGTATTGAAGCCCCAAAATGTGAAATTGTTCTGAAAAAAATTAAATAAGTCTATATTTCAAGCTTGTTTGTAGCGGAAGCTCCTCCAAACAAGCTTGAAATATAGACTTTTAATTTTTAATTTTTTTCGGAACAATTTCGCATTTCGGGTATCCATTTGCAACCGTCATATGGACATGCACTGCTACGCCGAGAGCCCCTGTAACTCAGAGAAGCCAAAGAGGACTCTGAAACTTTTTAGTCCACATGAGGGTGAGTAGATAATGAGTGAAATTTGAATTTTGGGTGAACTATCCCTTTAAATACCAAATCAGAAGTCTTTTTAATTATTTTATTGTGAATCAAACTGACATCTGCCCAGGGGTTTGTCTCTGTTTTAACATCTGTATTATTAACGTGTGTTCTCTGTCTTGTTGCAGGCGGACCAGCGGTTTGTGTGGAACGGACACCTGTTGAGAGAGTTCATGGCTCAGCCAGAGGTGAGACTGATGTTGTGGGTCGCAGGTTCGATTCCAATGTTTCACTGAGGGACTGTTGGACCCAGGGTCTGCAGCAGAACACAAGTTCTTTTTATTATGATATGATATTATATTGATTCAATGGATCAGAATTTGATGTTTATACAATACAATTTTTATTTTAAAGGGATAGTTCACCCAAAATTGAAATTTCACTCATTATCTACTAAGGGCTGGGAGAAGTTTCAGAGTCCTCCGTGGCTTCTCTGAGTTACAGGGGGTCTCGGCGTAGCAGTGCATGTCCATATAACGGTTGCAAATGGATACCAACAGTCTTCGTAACAAAAAGACACACCAAAAAACATCCAAATACCTCCATGCTGCTCGTATGTAATGTCCGTCTTGTGTTGAAGCCCCGAAATGCGAAATTGTCCCGGAAAAAATTAAATAAGTCTATATTTCAAGCTTGTTTGTAAACAAGGTATCCATTGGTATCCATTTGCAACCGTCATATGGACATGCACTGCTACGCCGAGCCCCGCTGTAACTCAGAGAAGCCACGGAGGACTCTGAAACTTTTCCCAGCCCTTAGTCCACATGAGGGTGAGTAGATAATGAGTGAAATTTGAATTTTGGGTGAACTATCCCTTTAAATATAGGATTTAAAAAAAAAAAATTAATTTCTGAGCTCAACCAGACAGTTAAATGAAAAAAATCTCTATTTTTGTAATAAAAATGTTCAGTTTTTTTTTGTTTGTTTAATGACCTCTTCTCTCATCTTCTAGCTGCACAAGTTTGTGTATCCTGTCATCCACGGCTGTATCCTTTCTCCTGTCTGACTTGTAACACAGTCAGTAGTGTTTTAGTAACTCAGTAACCTGTTGTTATCAGAGGGAAGCAGTAAATAATGTGCTTCCAGTTTATCTCAGCCTTTATGGCTTCACTTGTAGTTTTATCTTCGACCAGCTGCAGAAAAACAACGTCGGTCGTTCAGATATTGATATTTTATTATTATTTAAATATAACGCTGTCGGCTCCTTAACTCGTCGGTTGAACCAGTCATCCTCATGAAGTCCAGCTGCATCAACGGGAAGGTGTTTGAGTGGAGCATCATCTCCAGGAGGAGCTGCTTCAGAGCCGGCGTCCGCTACTACATCAGAGGTGACGGCCCCGCCCACTTCAGAGGACGCTCACGTGTCTCATGTCCACTGGATCAGCAGACGTCACAGCGTTGATTACACTGCAAAAACTCAAAATCTTAGGAATCTTAAGAATATTTGTCTTATTTCTAGTCAAAACAAATTTAATTATACTTAAAATAAGACTCATCACATAAAAAAGTAGCTTGTTTTTAGACAGTTTTTACTTTTTTCAAGCAGATTTTTCAATTGTTTCATTTATTACAAGCACAAAAAACTTGCTTTGACTGGAAGAATTTTCTACTTACTGTACCTCAACTGAAAATTAGTTTGAAACAAGGAAAACTGTCTAAAAACAAGTAAATTTTTAGGTGATGAGTCTTATTTTAAGTGGAAAGAGATTAGTTTTGACTAAAATAGAGACATTTTGACAAGAAACAAGACAAATATTCTTGGTAAGATTTTGAGTTTTTGCAGTGTAATCAACGCTGTGACGTCTGCTGAGGACGCAGAGACTTTTTGCAACGTTATTCAGTCTCTGAAAAAATATTTGTGTATTTCTGGTGTTCGTTTCAAAATTTTGAAGGACTGCAACTTACAATCGTTTTCATTATAGATTAATCTATTGATTATTTAAATGATTAATTAATTAATTAATTGGTTGTTTGGTCAATAAAATGTTAAAAAAATGTTGAAAAATATCAATCAGTGTTTCTCAAACCTCCAGATGACGTCCTCAAATGTCTTGTTTTTTCCACAAACCAAAGAGAGACTCAGTTTATTGTCATGAAGGAACAAGGAACCAGAAATATTCACATTTAAGAAGCTGAAATCAGAGAATTTGGACTTTAAAAAATAAAATACCCGAATCAATTATTCGATTATTGAAATAGTTGACGATTAATTGAATTTTAATCGATTATTGTGCGTTTTAGTTGATTAAGTGTTGCAGCTCTAAAATATTGTCCAATGGGGGGGTCCGTGGTTTAATTTGTGTCAGTTTAGGGGTCCTTGATGAAAAAAATTTGAGAACCATACCCAGGGGGCAAAATCCCAGTTTTTTGAAAAACGGACACGGAGCGTTGTAAAAGGTTTGACACCAGAAATGATATGTAGGAACTTCAAGGATTAAAACCTGGGTGGACAACCCGGTCAACTCGCTGCTGGAAAGCTACAGGGGGCTTAAACCCCTTTCTTGGGTCATTTTGCTGGCGAAATGATGTAAATGCAAGTATTTAGGTACTACAATGGCAGAAATAGTCATACAACTATAAAATTTGGCAGAGAGTATCTTGACACATAGGGGGAGGCATGAAAAAAAGATTCTGGGGTTTGTTGCAACTCGATGTTAAGATATCATCCTCAACATCCCAAAAAAGACCAAAAAAAGTACTGTTCGCCTGACAAATTCTCATGAAAATTATTATTTTTCAGCACTTTATGGAGAATATATGCTTAACATGTATATAGAAAATTTCCTTAATTCATAAGCTTCCATTTGAGTCCAAGATAGCCTTTCTACTAGCTACTGGAAAGCTACAGACTGTCTCCAAACAATGTAACACCTATTGTGAAAAACTACATGTTAACTGCATTATCAGAAACCATTCTATTTCTGGTCCACCCAAAGTGAACAGATAGATAGAGAAGACCGTTGGCCACAGCAAGTGGGGCTTTTGAGATAGAAAGGCTAGCTTGGACTCATATGGAAGCTTATGAATTAAGGACATTTTCTATATACATGTTAAGCATAGATATTCTCCATAAAGTGCTGAAAAATAATAATTTTCATAAGAATTTGTCAGGCGAACAGTACTTTTTTTGGTCTTTTTTGGGATGTTGAGGGTGATATCTTAAAATCGAGTTGCAACAAACCCCAGAATCTTTTTTCCATGCCTCCCCCTATGTGTCAAGATACTCTCTGCCAAATTTTATAGTTGTATGACTATTTTTGCCATTGTAGTACCTAAATACTTGCATTTACATCATTTCGCCAGCAAAATGACCCAAGAAAGGGGTTTAAGCCCCCTGTAGCTTTCCAGCAGCTAGTTGACCGGGTTGTCCACCCAGGTTTTAATCCTTGAAGTTCCTACATATCATTTCTGGTGTCAAACCTTTTACAACGCTCCGTGTCCGTTTTTTTGCTTTGCCCCCTGGGTACCACTGAGGACAAAACTGAGAATGAAAACATGTCTTTGTCTCTGCAGCTCTGAAGCTTCTCTCCTGTCTTTGTCTCTGCAGGCATCGACTCTGAAGGTCACGCTGCAAACTACGTGGAGACGGAGCAGATCGTCCAGTTCAACAGCGCCAAGGCCTCGTTCGTCCAGGTGAGTCAGAGACGCAGCGATCTACAGTCTTCAGTCTGTGTCCCGTCTGTTTGAGTGACGATTTAACTCAAGAAGTTTAGAAGAGACATAAAAACAAATACACAGAGAGCAAAAACAACTGCACAGACAACACAACACACTCCAATGTCGTGTTTTCAAGGTGTGAAAAGTGTTTGTGTTTGTATCTATTTCACACCAAACAGCTTCAGACAACCAGCAAAACCACAAACACCATGAAATCGTTTTCATATTCACAGACGAGTGACACATTGTGAAACATGAAACCTATGGTGTGTTTTCCTTCCTCTTCATTCTTCTGTTACGAAACACAATTTAGGTAGTTTATAGCAAAAGACCACCTATGTAAGTTCAATTCAATTCAATTCATAATACTGAGTATATATATATATATATATATATATATATATATATATATATATATATATATATATTTTTTTTTTTTAACAACAAATATAAAACAACACGTATTCAACATAAAACTACAACAAAACATAACATATTCAACAACATACATCTACAACAAAACATACATTTAATGACATAGAAATACGTAGATAAAAACATGTAATCAGTATGTGCATACTACATATCTCTCAACTTTTTATACACACACACCATAAATTCATATCATAACTCAAATAAATAAATGATTAGGTAATTCACTCTATAGCAACCCCCCCAAAAAACAAACAATAAACTATATCATTACTATATATTAAACTTTTTATTTTTATTTTTTATCTCTGCACTATTTTTCTTGTTTTTTTGGCAGTATCTCTGTTAGCAAATAATGATGTTTGATGAACAGTATAAAATACCTCAAATTAAGCTGGCCTTGACTTTTAATATATACAGTACATACAAGTGACAAGAAATAAATCTGGAAATCTTGACTTTAGAAAACAGCTGTGTAAAAAAAAAAAAAAAAAAGGTGCAAAACAGCAGCTGGAACATTACAACAGGACAGAAACATGAGAGCAAACAGACGAAACACAAACTTCTTCTAGTTCAAGTTGTGGTCAATGGTCACATGACTGTGACAGGAAGCTGCTGTATGTGGAGCATCAACCAACTTACTCTCTCAATTCAATTTCAATTTCAATTTGCTTTATTGGCATGACTGTTATATACAATATTGCCAAAGCATTGGGACAGCAGAGTTAAAACAAATACATAGATAGTTAAAGCAGAAGTAAGCGATATTTTTGTGTTAATATAAGTCTTAAATAGTTACAGTATATCTTCCGACAGCAATCACTTATATAGAGTGTTTGGTCTGAAACACGGGTCTGTCAGTCCCTCTGCTCTGAGCCGAGGAGAAAACATTTCTTGTATCCTACAACCTTTATCCAATGAGGAGAGAGAACGGCATGAAGGGCTGTGTGTGCAGCCAAGGGATGCGCGTGAATGTGGTGACGTAGCGACGAGGACCAATAGATCCATGACGAGGGCGGGGGCTGCTAACTCCATCGGCTGGCAAGACGTTATGGTGCGTTCAAGGCAACTCGTAACTCGTTCTTTTCCGACCTGTGAAGTCGTACCAGTTCGATCTGGTACGAGTTCACGGGTCGGAAGTTACGAGTGGCCGTTATAGTGACTTTCACAGGTAAAACAGGTCGGAAAAACACGAGTGGGTTGCCTGGAACGCTACTAAGTCGTAAGTTGTGACTTGAAGCTGTAATTTACGGTTTCAAAAGCCTGCCTGGAACGCAGCATTAGCCAAAACGACCGGATCGCTTACTTCTGCTTTAATTAATTAGTAATATTATAGAATAAATAAGTAAAAATAAATAAATAAATATATATATATATAAAAAGTTCTCTGTCTCTCTCTCCCTCCCTCAGACCAGAGGCTCCATCCCGTTCTACTGGTCCCAGAGGCCGAACCTGAAATACAAACCCAAACCACAGATCAACAAAACCGTGAACCATGTAAGTCGTTCTCCACCTCAGAGTGTGTGTGTGTGTCTGTGTGTGTGTGTGTGTGTGTGTGTGTGTGTGTGTGTGTGTGTGTCACAGTGAGTGTGTGTCTGTCTGACAGTGTGTCTCCTCTCTCTCTCCGTAGCTCGACGGTTTCCAGAGACACTTTGACTCACAGATTATTCTCTATGGACGACAAGTTATTCTCAACCTGGTGAGAGCAAACCTGACAATAATAATAACAATAACACTATTAATAATAATGATAATAATAATAATAATAATAATAATAATAATAATAATAATAATAATAATAATAATAATAATAATAATAATAATATGTTTGAAGTTTTCATGTTTGTTTACATTAATTTCTCACTTTGTTGCTGTTTATTGTTGTTTCTCTCTCAGATCAACCAGAAAGGTTCAGAGAAACCTCTGGAACTGGCCTTCGACAAGATGGTGTCGAGTCTGGGGAACGGCATGATCAAGTAACAGCACCTCCTCCTCCTCCTCCTCCTCCTCCTCCTCCTCCTCCTTCTCCTTCTTCTCTTCATCCTCCTCTTTCTCCTCCTTCTTCATCCTCCTCTTTCTCCTCCTCTTTCTCTTCCTTCGGCCTCCTCCTCCTCCTCTTTCTTCTTCCTCCTCCTCCTCCTCCTCCTCTTCCTCCTTCTCCTCCTCCTTCTTTCTTCTCTTTCTCCTCCTCTTTTTCCTCTTTCTCTTCCTCTTTCTCTTCCTTTTCTTCCTCCTCCTTCCTCCTTCACCTCCTCCTTCTCTTCATCCTCCTCTTTCTCCTCCTTCTTCCTCCATCTCCTCTTTCTCCACCTCCTCCTTCTCTTTGTCCTCCTCCTTTTTCCTCCTCCTTCTCTTTCTCCTTCTTCTTCCTTCTCCTCCTCCTTCACTTTCTCCTCCTAGATCCTCCTTCTCCTCTTTCTCTTCCTTCTTCCTCCTCCTCCACCTCTTCCTCCTTCTCTTCCTCCTTCTCCTCTTTCTCCTCCTTCTTCCTCCTCCTCCACCTCTTCCTTCTCCTCCATCCTCAGCTCCTTCACAGCCTCATGTCTCCTCCTCCTCCTCCTCCTCCTCCTCCTCCTCCTCCTCCTCCCCCTCCTCCTCCTCCTCCTCCTCCTCCTCCTCCTCCTCCCCCTCCTCCTCCTCCTCCTCCTCCTCCTCCCCCTCCTCCTCCTCCTCACATCTCCTCCTCCTCCTCCTCCCCCTCCTCCTCCTCCTCCTCCTCCCCCTCCTCCTCCTCCTCCTCCTCCTCCTCCTCACATCTCCTCCTCCTCCTCCTCCTCCTCCTCCTCCTCCTCCTCCCCCTCCTCCTCCTCCTCACATCTCCTCCTCCTCCTCCTCCCCCTCCTCCTCCTCCTCCTCCTCCCCCTCCTCCTCCTCCTCCTCCTCCTCCTCCTCCTCCTCCTCCTCCTCCTCCTCCTCACATCTCCTCCTCCTCCTCCTCCTCCTCCTCCTCACATCTCCTCCTCCTCTGCTCCTCCTCCTGCAGGTACGTGGCCTTTGACTTCCATAAGGAGTGCAGCCGGATGCGGTGGCACCGCCTGCAGCTGCTCCTCGACCTGGTGGCCGAGACGCAGGACGAGTTCGGGTCAGAGACACAAAACACTGCAACACTTTTACATCGTTTATCCACAAGTTTCCCAACGTCGTCTAATGGTCAAAACCGGAAGCTGGTTTTGTATTTCCGGTGGAATTGTATGTTTACGTTTCCATGGTTTCCAGTCGTTTAATCTATTAACGCTGCCTTATAAAGGGATAGTTCACCCAAAATTGAAATTTCACTGATTATCTACTCACCCTCATGTGGACTAAGGGCTGGGAGAAGTTTCAGAGTCCTCCGTGGCTTCTCTGAGTTACAGGGGGTCTCAGCGTAGCAGTGCATGTCCATATAACGGTTGCAAATGGATACCACTTGGCGATTTGCACCGGCGTCAGTATTCGCACTGACGCCGGTGCAAATCTCGCAAGATTTGGACGAACCGGGAAGAGGAGCTTCGAGAAGCTTCCGCTGCAAACAAGCTTGAAATATAGACGTATTTAATTTTTTCCAAACAATTTCGCATTTCAGGGCTTCAATACAAGATGGACATTACATACGAGCACTATGGAGGTATTTGGATGTTTTTTGGTGTGTCTTTTTGTTACGAAGACAGTTGGTATCCATTTGCAACCGTCATATGGACATGCACTGCTACGCCGAGACCCCCTGTAACTCAGAGAAGCCACGGAGGACTCTGAAACTTCTCCCAGCCCTTAGTCCACATGAGGGGGAGGAGATAATGAGTGAAATTTGAATTTTGGGTGAACTATCCCTTTAACACGGATGTCAATTTGTGTGATATCCATTGTTAAAAGCCGGTGTGATGATCCATGCGTTTTACAGATTTTCATTGAAAAAAAAAAAAAATCCATGCATTTACCGCGACTACCGACACCATGGAAACGTAAACATAAAATTCCACTGGAAGAGCAAAAACGGCTTTTACGTTTTTGACGTTCGGAAAGAGGTGGATATGTAAACATCACAACTGACTGTGTGTGTGTGTGTGTGTGTGTGTGTGTGTGTGTGTGTGTGTGTGTGTGTGTGTGTGTGTGTGTGTGTGTGTGTGTGTGTGTGTGTGTGTGTGTGTGTGTGTGTGTGTGTGTGTGTGTGTGTGTGTGCAGGTATTTCCTGGTGGACGCCGATGGGAAGGTGATGCTGAACCAGGAGGGAACGTTCCGGAGCAACTGCATGGACTGTCTGGACCGGACCAACGTGATCCAGAGTCTGCTGGCGCGCCGCTCGCTGCAGTCGCAGCTACGGGTAACCAACGACGACCAGCGCCGCCGAGCGCCGCCAAGCGCCAGATGTTTTAGCTTCAGCATCGTCATCATCGAACATCTGGTCTGAGATCTGTTTGTTTGTTTGTTTTGTTCACCTGTAGAAGATGGGCATCCTGCACGTGGGTCAGCAGGTCGAGGAGCAGCTGGATTTTGAGAAGATGTTCAAGAACGGTGAGATCATCGCACACACACACACACACACACTTCATTTTCCTCTTTCTCCTCCTTCTTCCTCCTCCTCCTCCTCCGTCTTTCTCCTCCTCCGTCTTTCTCCTCCTCTTCCTCCTCTTTCTCCTCCGTCTTTCTCCTCCTCCTCCTCCTTCTTTTCATTTTCCTCTTTCTCCTCCTTCTTCCTCCTCCTCTTTCTCCTCCGTCTTTCTCCTCCTCCTCCTCCGTCTTTCTCCTCCTCCGTCTTTCTCCTCCTCTTCCTCCTCTTTCTCCTCCGTCTTTCTCCTCCTCCTCCTCCTTCTTTTCATTTTCCTCTTTCTCCTCCTTCCTCCTCCATCTTTCTCCTCCTCCTCCACCTCTTCATTTTCCTCTTTCTCCTCCTTCTTCCTCCTCCTCTATCTACTACGTCTTTCTCCTCCTCTTTCTCCTCTTTCTCCTCCTTCTTCCTCCTCCTCTATCTACTACATCTTTCTCCTCCTCTTCCTCCTCTTTCTCCTCCGTCCTTCTCCTCCTCCTCCTCCTCCTTTTCCTCCTTCCTCCTCCTCCTCCTCCTTTTTCTCCCCCTTCTTCCTCCTTCTCTGCTTTACCCTCCTTCACACACACACACACACACCCACTCACCTCCTCACCGTCTCCTCCTCCTCCTCCTGCAGCCTGGGCCGACAACGCCGACGCCTGTGCGAAGCAGTACGCAGGAACTGGAGCCTTGAAGACCGACTTCACCAGGTCAGAGTTTAAATGAGTTTGATTGGATCCTCCTCTCTCTCCCCCTCCTCCCCCTTCTTTTCATTTTCCTCTTTTTTTTTATTTGGAGAGGACAGTGCACATTAATTAACATTTCTGTCAAAGTGCCAGTGTTAGTTTTCTTCTCCTCTTCCTCCTCTTTCTCCCCCGTCTTTCTCTTTCTCCTCCTCCTTCTCTTCATTTTCCTCTTTCTCCTCCTCTTCCTCTTTCTCCTCCTTGTTCTTCCTCCTTCTCTTCATCCTCATCTTTCTCCTCCTTCTTCCTGTCGTTTACACAATCACTTCTATTCATATCAAATCACAAAAAGCAAGTAGAATATGATTTGAGATTATTATTTCTGAGCTCGACCAGACTTTTAAATGAAAACAAATCGTATTTTTTTAATCGTCGTCCTGTTCACTTCAGTGTCACATTCAGATTTATTGATCTTTACAATTTTCACCTTCTATAAAACAAAACTGAAAGAACATTAAATTCTTATCTGTTTACATTAAAGCAGGATTTAATCTTGTTTAGAGTCTCAAACTAATTATCTTTTAGTAATTTACTCCCACACACGTCTTTGTGAATGAAATATGAAATTGCAGCAGTCGCTCTAGGAGAATTTCAAAATAAAAGCACATCTCACCAATGATACGTATTGATGCCGTCGACTCGTTGTCGTTGATGTTTCAGGACGGGGAAGAGGACGCAGTGGGGTTTGCTGATGGACGGCTGGAACTCCATGATCCGATATTACAAAAACAACTTCTCTGACGGCTACAGACAGGTGAGTGAACTACTGGCTACTTCCTGTTTCAAACCGACCAATCACAAGGTCGGTTTACACAGAGGCGGAGCCAAATGGTTTAGATGTCCCAACTGAATGAAAATGCTCGAATGAAACGTGAAATTTGGAGCTGATCAGCTGTGGAAACATCTGTAACATCTGTAACATCTGTACCGTCTGCTGCAGGACTCTATCGACCTGTTCCTGGGGAACTACGCCGTGGACGAAGCTGACTGGACCACACCGCTGCGTGACCCCAAAGACTGGAAGTTCCTGACGGTGAGAGAGAGAAACTCAGGACTGATGAGGTTTATTTATCTGTGTGACATGTTTGGTATATTGATGTGTTGATGAAAAGAAGGGATCACCGGCGCCGACACGTCTTCACTTGTGTTCAAAAAGTAGTTTATTAACAAGAAGAAGAACAGTGTACAAAAAATGCCAAATCTTGAAGCATCTCTGGTGCCAATGTGAGATCTCTCTCCCTATGGCTCAAAACCATAGCTTTATATGCTTTCTAACTCCAAAACTCCACCTTCTCCCAACATAAGGATATAGCTTACCATAATCCATCCGAACAATCCATTATTCTGTTAATCTAAACAATTCCTGTAACTGTTTAACATAGGCAGTTCATGTTTTGCATCTACGAACATGAGACAGGATCTAGCCTATAGAATTTTACGACCTTGCATTCATCCTCTGGACGAGGCTAACATAAACTTAGAAAAGGCTCTCACAGGAAAAATGTGATTGACAAGAAACACATTCTCCCAGGGTACATTTCACAAGAGTCACTCATTATTTCAACTATTACTATTAATTCATCTTCATCTCTCTTATAACATCTGCCTTCGATCCGTTTACTTCTAAGCAAAACATGTCCATGTAGCAGAGCACCAATTCACACTTTCCTTCAGTTCCAAAAAAGGGCACACATAAAAAGAAGAACATAATACATGATATTAAAGCAAAAAAAGTAAAGGTGTATAATAGACTACACATGTTTAACATAACTCCTGTCATCTTCCTCTTCCTCCTCCTCCTCTTCCTCCTGCAGCTGCCCATCATCATGGTGGTCGCCTTCTCCATGTGCATCATCTGCCTGCTGATGGCCGGTAAGACAAACTGCATCTCAACACCAACCCCAGATCAGAGCTCGTTCATCTTCACGGCTCCTTCAGTTGTTCACATTTTGGATCAAATCTTAAAAATTAAAAATGTGCGTCATTTCCACTTCTTCTTCCTGTATCCAAAACAACAACAACAACAACAGCAGCAGCAGCAGCACGGCGATCTCGCTTTCTACCGTCCACAAAAGACGTGATTTTGATGACATGTCTTTCATCACTTATGAAGTGATTTGTTTCCTCCTCGCTCCAACAGTGTGGTGTTATCTAGCATTTCACCATGTTCCCACTCATCCTGGAATACCTGGAAAACCTGGAAAATGGGAGACAAAGTGAAATTTCCTGGAAAAAGCTTGAGTTGTCCTGGAAAATTATTATTATCAGTTACCAGAGCTCTGTTTGACTTTTTCAGGCCCCACTAAGAATTTGTTTTCCAAAGAAATGACGAGTGAGAAAAAAAGAGACTTTTAGTTTTTTGCGTTGTTCTATGATAAATTTGTCATAATTTCTAAGCATGTAAGAGATTATTTCATACATAAGTCAGAGCCACAGACTGCACATCTTTAAAGGGATAGTTCGACATTTTGCCAAATTGGCTCATTGCCAGAATCCCTATAGTTTTAGCAGTAGGTTCGTTACCTTTAATTGTCCGTGCAAGCTATTTTTACGAACCTACTCCTAAAACTATAGGGATAATGGCAATGGGCCAGTTTGCCAAAATGTTGAACTATCCCTTTAAATCAGACTTCTGGGGGTGAGAGAGGAATAAACATAGAAACAAACTGGTTAAATGTACAATATAAGGTACAACTGTTGAAAAGAAGACTTCTTCAAAGCATGAATGGGATGGGGGATGTAGCTACGTGACATAATAACATCTCTGTCAGACTGTAGCGACTGAAAATGTCCTGGAAAATGATTTCAAGAAAAGAGTGGGAACCCTGAAAATGCGCAGAACACAAATTAATGTTCCTTTCGATGGGGATATCCTGATAGGCGTATACATGACCAAATATTCGGGTTAGAATAGGAGTGTGCCGGTAGCCCAGGGGTCAGTTTGGGTTTTTCAAAAGGGTTATCCAGGTTTTTGCTAATATTCCGGTTATGAAAGAGTTATTGACTGCATGTAAATGTACTCATTGTCTTCTCCTCCTCCTCTCCTCCTCCTCGTCCTCCTTCAGGCGACACGTGGACGGAGACTCTGGCCTACGTGCTGTTCTGGGGGACGGCCAGCGTGGTGACGGGCGGCCTCATCCTGTTCAACGGCCGCGACTTCGTCGACGCGCCGCGGCTGGTGCAGAAGGAGAAGCTGGACTGAATGTGTGTGTGTGGAAAGCAGCTCGGCCCCGGAGAGCTCACCGCCTCATCGCCGCCGCCGCCACCGTCGTCGTCGTCGTCACTCTACCCCCGGCAACAGCATCAACATCAGCATCAACGAGCCTGGAGCCTTTACTGAGGGACGGTGGATGGAGGAGGAGGTGGTGGAGGAGGAAGAGGAGGAGGAAGAGGAGGAGGGGGGGTCGACCTCGTGCACAGCTGGAAGTGGAAAGACAAAGACTATGGATGGGTGGAGGAGGTGTGTGTGGGTGTGTGTGTGTGCACGAGGGCGCTGCTGTCCACACGGCAGCGGTCACCAGGTGGACAGGACTGTCTGCTCCACCGGTTTTACTGGACTCTTACTGGATGTGTGTTGGGACCTTCTACGTCACGTTTCCTGT
The DNA here is from genome assembly GCF_905171665.1 of Trachurus trachurus. Taxonomy (NCBI): domain Eukaryota; kingdom Metazoa; phylum Chordata; class Actinopteri; order Carangiformes; family Carangidae; genus Trachurus; species Trachurus trachurus. The sequence goes on along the minus strand of NC_139902.1, from coordinate 28,070,836 downwards.
TTGTCCTTTTTACTGGATGGATGTACTGGGATCAGATCGGATCGGATCAGAGCAGCTGCTGCGAGCTGACGCTGGTTTATTTACTCGGTGTACTGTACCGTTTGTTCATTTCTCTCTGTCTTTCTCTTTCTCTTTATTTTTGTTGTTTCGTTTCCTTTTTGGGTTTTTTTTTTTTTTGTTGCTGTTGCCAACATGTTTTCATCCACGTTGCAGTGATTCTGTCCCGGGTTTGAATTTACAGTAAATGCTGCTTGAAGGGATAGTTCAACATTTTTGGAAAAATGGACCCCATTGCCATAATAATCCCTATAGTCATAGCAGTAGGTTCGTTACCTGTAATTGTTGGTGCAAGCTATTTTTAGAACGGCGGAGCAGAGCCGTGAGCTGCTCAGAGCTACGCCACGGAGGCTCATGGGATTTCTTGGTTTCCTTCATCATCAAACTCATCAAATACACAATCCAACAACTCCAAAACGCTCTGGTGGACAAGTTGTGACCTGCACATTCACCACGCTATGAGATAATAACACAACGTTACCAGACAGAGTTGTTTTAGAGGGAAATTCAGAGACTGCTTGATGAAAAACTGCCCCCGACGGGAATGTGCATTAGCAGTTTTGCATGAATTTACCTCTAAAACAACTCTGTCTGGTAACGTTCTGTTATTATCTCATAGCGTGGTGAATGTGCAGGTCACAACTTGTCCACCAGAGCGTTTTGGAGTTGTTGGATTGTGTATTTGATGAGTTTGATGAGGGAAACCAAGAAATCCCATTAGCCTCCGTAGTGTAGCTCTGAGCAGCTCACGGCTCTGCTCCGCTGTTCTAAAAACAGCTTGCACCAACAATTAAAGGTAACAAACCTACTGCTATGACTATAGGGATTATGGCAATGGGCCAATTTGCCAAAAATGTTGAACTATCCTTTTAAAAGTCTCTGAGGTCTGTTCAAGACTTCACGGTCCAAAGACGCCGCAGTCCAGTCTGAGACGTACTGGACTGGTTCTGACTGGTTTTGATGGAGCAGTCGCACGCATGACAAACAAAACAAAACAAAACAAACAGACAAACTAATGTACGTCAGTCTCTGTACAGGTAGATTTATGCTTCTGTATCAACAGGCCGCACGCAGGAACCTCCGTTTGTTCAGGTTCATGATGATCCAGACCCGTCAGTCGGACCCGACTTCATAAAAGCCTTAATGATATGAACCGGTCTGGAACGTTTAGATATTAATTATTATTACACTGAAATAAAAATGTATAAATAAAACACAGACTGACTGGTTGTTGAATGAACGCTCTTCATTCACCACTGTTCTTTATTTTATTACTGTATATATTGATTCAACGATCAATGAATGAATGAATGAATTTATTTATTTAAAACAGGGACAATGCACAAAAGACATTAATCTTGTAAAACAAGAAGAGATGCTTTGAGCTGGGTTATAGCAACAATTGCTAATATCCGCCTGTAGTCCCTAGGCAGGTAAAGTGGGAGCAGATACAGTATTAAAATCATTGAAATAGGACATAAGTGACACAATGACCATAATATTTTGTACATGACATTTTGACATAGGGTGAATTCAGGTAATGTGGGACAGTTTTTGGTAGATGCTCCAGTAGACTCATATAAAAACTATTAACTTGCTCCAATGATGTTTCATTGAATCATTTTAGGTCTTATTAACATTTTATGTTTGAATTAAATGGGAATATAATTTTCTTTTAGAAGCTACACAGCTTCAAACACAACATGACACCCTTTTTCGTTCGGACACCATGTTCAGGTAATGTGGGACAGTTTGTTTGGTAAAGTGGGACAGTCATTCTTAGATTAAAAAAGCAGGCCTTTTTGCAGTGAATAAAATTCATTTTAATGAACAATTAACAAGTAAGTTGGGGGTACCTTAAACACTGGTAACTCTGACAGATTATTTTTAAATGCGCTCTGTATTTGTGTCGTAACAAAGTAGGGACTGCTTGATAGCTAACACTAGCTAGCTAGCTTGTGTTAGCTAGCTAGTTAAATGATGGAGTAGACCTTGTAGTTCTACAAAGGTTAAAACTTGGTAGAGTTAGGGGTTAGATGGTTAGGATTAGGGGTTAGGTGGGTTAGGGTTATAGGGTTATAGGGTTAGGGCCAGTTTTTTTTTTTTTTTTTTTACCATAAATAAAGCATAACATGCTGTCCCACTTTACCTGAACGATGCCGTCCCACATTATCTAACATGTTCAGCTAATGTGGGACAGTGACATAAATCATGTTTTTATGAAAACAAAAGATTATTTTAAACTTTTTTCTCCTGCTTTTCAACCAGTGTTTAAACTACTTCATTATGAAACAGTAGTATAGATTTTTACCTAATTTAAATTCCATTAAAAGCCTTAACACTGAGAAATAGAAACCAACATGCCACTGAACTTACCAAGTATTTTGACTGTGTTGACCTCCTGTGAAGATAGGCCACGCCCACTCTGATGATGTCAAACCAACTCAAACCATTGTTTAGTGGCAAGAGGTGTTGTAGCAACAATTCAAGATCAGTTTTGACCATTGTATATTAATTTTGACCATATTAAATCATCGCAATGTATAAACGTCCCACATTACCTGATGTCCCACATTACCTGAACTCACCCTAATGATTTTAATGTTTGTCAATATCACAAAGTTGGATGCAATGATCAATATGAGACATATCACACCACCAAAAGCAACTAAAATATATAATTTGACATTTTTTAATTTCTGAGCTCAACATTTAGACATTTAAATTACGAATTTCTTCATAAAAATAGAAGATCAAAAAGCTTTATTATTGTCATTGTGTAACAAAAATGCAATGAAATTGTGCAACAGACGACATAAGTCATTATATAACTTTGTAGCTCACACACCCTGAAAAAAATTCACACATATACAATAAAATACACAGTTGGTTGTAAAAATCCGTCTGTGAACACATTCAGATTTATTGAGCTTTACAGTTTTGACCTCCTATAAAAGAAAACTGAAAGAACATTACATTTCTGTTTGTTTACATTAAAGCACACACATATGTCAGGGTTTCCGCTACATGTAATTGATCGTGGCGCACCGCCACGGCAAAATAAAAGCCACCACACCTTCAGAATGATGATTTTTTTTAATGTTAAAACAATGTAAATAAAAGCAGGTTTTCCACTAGGGGTTGCACAGACTAGTCCCCTGCTCCACAATGACGTTTTGAGCTTGACGTTGACTAGTCGCTGATCATGTAACAGTAGGCTACAAGAGTAGCGGCTTGAAACAACAGCTGAGTGCGCTGAATGAAAAAAATACGAGCGCCGTCAAGCTGGATAGAACGAGCGCGTAGCCTACCAGACAGGAAGTCGGGGACAGAAAAGGCGAGAGAATCCGGTCAATTTTCAAAATAAAATAAATGATGATTAAGTTTGCTTGTCCGTCTATAAATATTTGTCAGTTGCGTCTGCACACAAGACACACATCCATAGGCTACATACAGCGCTAGAGACAGACCTGTGTGTGTGGAAAACCGAGTAGCTACAGACGGGTCGATGTTTGACCGGCGTGGAGAGAGAGCAGGAGAAGCTGCCGCTTCCGCGGGCAGTGTGTCGGGCTGCCGGCAATTAAAAAAAAAAAAAAACTCCGCTCATATCGACAGCTTTACGTCGCGCACAACAGCAACAGCAACCAACCAGGAAAAACAAAAACTGTGAGTGAAACTGTGACTGAGCAGGACTGTGATGGTGACGAGGCCTGTGTGTCGTTTTCCTCCCTAATTGTTTAATGAACAGTAGCTACAGTATTTTCTTTTGCACCTGTATATGTTACAAAAAAACAAACTGATTTACAGCTTGTTGTTTATAAAGCTGCTGTTTCGTGGACTAATTTCTGTACGTGAGCTGTCAGTCGGTGAATACAGATTGTTGCAGAGCATTTCCCTCCTCCTGGGATTTTAGTTATGATGGGAAAAATATGAATGATGTCATCAGCGACTAGTCGACGATCCGGTCTCGCGCACCCCCCCCCCCCCCGTGGTCGATCAGACCACCCTCGCCGCCACTCTTTAAAAAAATCCTGGAGGAAACACTGTATGTCTTTGCAAATTAAATATGAAACTGCAGCAGATGTTAAACCACTGGTTCCCAACCTTTTTTTTGGCTCGTGATCACAAATTTCTGGCAATCACGTGCAGTTACGTGATCGCTGCCATCAATCAAGATGCGCCAGCTCAGATGTTTTTTATATGCTGCATTTTAATTGAACTCGATTTATATTTGAGAAAGTGAAAGTATAGAATACAGCTGTTTAAGATTGTGTGTGGTGGTTTTAATCATAATTTTTTAAAAAGAATAATAATTAGTTAACAAAAATATTTTCATCAGTATTTCATCAGTACCACATGGGGCCTCGACCCCAAGGTTGAAAAACACTGTGCTAAACACTCAAAATAAAGGTGCATCATAGGTATGTATATCAACAACTTCTGATGGATGCTTTCTTCTTGGATTAATTGATGCTACTGACTCATTGATCATTGAATCGATGTATCGTTACGCATCCATAAGTCACAGTTTGTGTAGCTATTTAACAGCAGCTTTTTCATCACAGTCTGTCATCATCATCATCATCATCGTCATGTGTGAAGATGTTCACTGTGACTCTTCATGACTGTGACTCATCATGTGTCTGCATCACCTTCATGAACCTAAACCTGCCTTTAGACCCAAGACCAGGTGTTTGTGGGAGGAGCCACGTGTCTGGAGGTCTCACCTGAGTGGAGCTTCATTTTGCACCTCATCTGGTTCTGGTTTATCTTGTGTCATGTGAACCAGAGACTGTAACAAACCTGTTTTTACTCTCATCCACAAACATGTTGGTTTCTCATCATGTCACTTGATTTCCCTCTTATTTCCTCAAAAATCAAGTTGCTTTGAGTTGTTCCTGCAGGAAACAAAGTCCACAATCCAAACAACTTCTGACAATTTGATTGATTATTTTTTATGCTATAATTTATGTTAAAGCAGAAGTAAGCGATCCGGTCGTTTTGGCTAACTTCCTGTCAGCCGATGGAGCTAGCAGTCCCCGCCCTCGTCCCTACGTCACCACATTCACGCGCATCCCTTGGCTGCACACACAGAGAGGACCGCCCCTTTATGCCGTTCTCTCTCCTCATTGGATAAAGGTTGTAGGATACAAGGAAAGACTGACAGACCCGTGTTTCAGACCAAACACTTTATGTAAGTGATTGCTGTCGGAAGATATACTGTAACTATTTAAGACTTATATTAACACAAATATTCCGCTTACTTCTGCTTTAACTCTAAAAACAGAGATCAAATTATTATTTTTTGAACAACTTTTCCATGTGGCGGCTTCAGGACACTTGGGTCAGTACAGACGAGCAGTATGGAGGTATCTGGATGTTTCATAGTGTGTGTTTTAGACGATTCAAAAGTGAACTCTATCCACCGCCATTATATGAAAATCCGTCGCCAGCCGGACCCCCCCTGGAACTCCTAAAGCGTTTTGATGACTGCAGAAGTTCTTCAACCCCTTCCTTGGCATGACGGTGAGTAGAAAATTGGTGATTTTGGGTGAAGTATCCCTTTAATAGTTCCTTATCACTCGACTGAATTTGGCCCAAACATTTATAAGGGACTTGAAGAAGGACTGATTTGACGTTTGGTGGTTAAAGGTCACTGTGATGTTACAAAACACATTTTGTCCATTTTTTTTATAACTCACAAATTCAAACACTTAAGTATGACACAATGAAAAATCAAGCATCTATTAGTATAAAAAAGGAAGTGAAGCGATTTTATACCCAAAAGTTCAAAGTTAAAGCTCACTGTGACATCATAATGTTCAGTAAAAACGCATCAGGTCGTTGTTATTCAATGCTGTAACTCATGAGGGAAAGTGTTTTCACCACACTGTAGACTGAATGTGTTGACAGTGAAACATACAAAACATCACCGGTGTCATGTGCACAAACACAAACACACAATGCAGAAATGAAAATGAAATGTGCTGAAACAGATTCACATTTTCTTCTTCCTTCCTTTACCCATCAGGCCGAGCTGCTGCTGCTGCTGCTGTATGTGTTTACCGAGGAGGCATCTGACTGTGTGTAATAATTTACTGACCTCTGCTGAACTCCGAATGTAAAAAGCTGTTATCTAATTATATACGAGTGTTTTTCTCGTTACCTGGTGGTTTTCAGCCCATGACATGCTTCCCCTTTCAGCAGCTGCAGTAAAAAAAAGAAAAAAAGAAACAGGGCCACAGAGAGATGATCGCCGTGGTGACCTGCTTCTTCTTTTCTGCTTTGTTGTGTCAAACAGTGACAGAGAAACACAACAGAAGTAAATGCTGAGTGTGTAGTGTAATTCCTCCTGTATCGCCACTTGGGGGCAGCAGACTAACATCACATCACATATTATTGCCTTGTTTACATGGATATATCATCATTACATCACAATCTACAGTAGATGTTATCGCCGAGCTGTTCAATCAATGACCAGGAAACAAAACAGGATCAATACGACCGAGTTCAGCCTCGGGATCAGAGGATTGGGGTGTCGGGTCGTACCATGGCATGACGTGATCAGGGATTATTATTTGTAGTAAAAGAGCTCAAAGGCACAAACATGCCCCTGTGATGCTGTGACTTCATGAAGTCGTTCTTGATTTACACCCCACACCATTAATACCATAAACACTATTGGACCGATAGCTTTGTCATGCAGCGTCAATAAAAAGCCCAGTGGTGTTTATGGCACAAGACAGAAAAAACTGCTGTGTCACATACATTTGATCTAGTGTGACAATCTGATAGATCAGTCCACATCATATGGGCCCATGTGGTATATTGATGTGTTGATGAAAAGAAGGGATCACCGCCGACACGTCTTCACTTGCTTTCAAAAAAAGTAGTTTATTAACAGGAAGAAGATCAGTGCACAAAAAATGTTGGAGCATCTCATGGTGCCAATGTGAGATCTCTCTCCATGGCTCAAAACCACAATCTTTATATGCTTTCTAACTCCAAAACTCCACCTTCTCCCAACATAAGGATATAACTTTCCATATTAGGCATTAACTGTTCGACATTAATGGAAGCATTCTGTAAATCTAAACAATACCTGTATTTGTCTAACATACACAGTTCATCAGTTTAAGGCTCTGTGAACAACAAAAACACATTCTCTTAGGGTACATCTCACAAGGGTCACTCATGTCTCATATATTACTGTTACTAAACACTTTCCTTCAGTTCCAAGAAAAACAGAAGAACATGCATGATGTTAAAGCAAAAAGTTCAGGTGGATAATACACTACACCCACATCACTGGTAGATTTTTTTTTTTTTTTGCCAGTCAAGGGGATTGTGTAGCCAATAGCCATCCTCTGTGTGCAGATCTTGTTACTAACAACAATGAGAAAAACATTAACACACCAAACTCTTTTCCAGTTTCAAACCTTCATAGAGACATTTATCTTCTCGGTCGCTCCGGGAAAAAATTGTGAGTTCTGACTTTTTTCTCAGGATTCTGACTTTAAACTCAGAATTCTAATTTTAAACTCGGAATCCTGATATTAAACATAGAATTCAGAGAATAATGTCAGAATTCTGACTTTTTTCCTCAGAATTCCGAGTTTAAAATCATAATTCTGACCTTCTTCTTAGCCCCACCTCCTGAATGGCAAGCTATGTAAAGAGGACAAGGATGTTTATATCTGATTCGCTGCGCCACCGGCCCCATCTAGTGGCCGAACAAAGTATTGGAATTTGCAATAGTGCTACTTTGAACTCAGAATTCTGACTTTTTTTCCGCCCCTCAGAATTCTGACTTCAAACTCAGAATTTTTTTCCTTTTTCTTTCTTTCTTTCTTTCTTTCTTTCTTTCTTTCTTTCTTTCTTTCTTTCTTTCTTTCTTTCTTTCTTTCTCCTAGACTGTCTCTGGAGCATTCTGAGATTAAAGTCAGAATTCTGCGAAAAAAGTCAGAATTCACTTTTTCCCCAGAATTCTGACTTTTTCCTTCAGCATTCTGACTTTAAACTCAGAATTCTGACTTTTTTCCCCTCAGAATTCTGACTTCAAACTCAGAACATCAACATCAAGCAATATGCAGACGATACGCAACTACTCATCTACACTGAGACAACAAACCCAGAATCAATGATCATCTGACTGGCTTCCAGAAACAAAAGTAGATTAGTGTTGACTTTTTTTTAAACCTGAATGAGGACAAAGTGGAGAGACACTTCCACTGGGACCAAAGTTAAAGAGAAACAGGCCAACTGGTCAAAAGTTTAGTCGTCAGATTAAAGTAAGTAGCAAAGTGACCTGACCTCAACCTCAGAGATGTTGGCAGAGTACAACCATTTTTTTTTATCATAACATGATGCCAAGAAGATAATTCATGCTTTTATCACTAGCAGGTTCAAGCCTATTGAACCTGAATAAAGCAACCAAAGCAAGAGAGCACTAACTAACAGAAAACTAATGAAAATGAAACTTATTAATTAAAGAATTATAAAAAATACAACAATACAAAACAAATCCTTCTCCTTTTATGGCCCCTGGTTGTTTATTGTTTCAGTGGTTATCTACACGAACATGACTCTAGCTAATGGGTTTTATTTCCTCCTTGGATGATGAGAAGATTCTGCTCAAGCTTCCTGAAACACTGAGCCAAGTTTTTTTCCTTTCTACTGGAGTCAATCTAACATTTTATCAGGTTATATCAGATATGAGAGACGATAATAGTTCTGGTATTGATCAGATTACTGTCAGTGGCAATGATGGTGGTACTTTGAACAGCCTTGATCGGAGAGTAACAACAAAAGAGTTTCCCTCATTTACTGTTTTATAATGGGAACTGTAACATAATATAACAATAAAACACTATAACAGTTCATATAACAGTGTAATGTGTATTATTTTCACCTCTGTCGCTCAGTGCTGGAGAAAGCAAAGCCTTCAAAAGTTGAGGCACCTTCACCTGAGGTAGAAAAAAACATACATTTATGAACTTCATGTGCAGTTTTTCGGAATCGAGGGTTATAAAAAATGATATTACTGCAAAAATAGTTTATTTGGATGATATTTTGACTGCCACATGGACGTACGTTGCTGGTAGAGAATTTCCTTTGGTTGGTCTGAGGGATAGTGTATCTGGAAAACAGAAAACATGACTTACATCCCTCTATATGCTCCTATTAGGTAACATCAGTCACTATATGCAGACGATACACAACTATACATCCACTCTCCATTATCACCTGACTGGCTTCCAGAAACAAGTTGATTTGTGCAAACTTTTTAAAGTTGAATGAGAACAAAATGCAGACACTTATATCCCTGGCCCTATTTATTGTAATGTATTTGTATCTTATGGATGTTTGCTGACGATTTTTGCTGCTGCCTTCTTGGCCAGGTCGCCCTTGAAAATGAGATCACGATCTCAACGGGTTTTACCTGGTTAAATAAATAATAATTTAAAAAAATCTCTGAAAATAATGGTCAGAAATACATGCAAAGAAAGAAAATAAATTAAAATCATGCACTACATTTAAACATATGTTATATATGGGTGGAAATTGATTAAATATTTGAAATCTCATTTGAAAATGTTATGTTAGTAGTGTCAATCAATAATAGTACTGTTTCATAACAACTCCCGTAGTCATCCATTTTAAACTGAATTAAATTTCCATCAAAAACAGTTTCTATTCAACTCAGCAGTGAACAGTCAATTCAATATATTATTGTCTTTGTTTATCAATCAAACTTGTAGTTGTAGTTTTTTTTTAAACAATTCAACATATTTGATGAGAGGTTAGAGCTCATACGCTGCTGTCTGTGCAGTGAGTCCCCAAGGCAACCAATGATACTATGTAGGGTATAGTAATCGTTATTAATAATAATAATAATAATAAATTTTATTTGTTGGCGCCTTTAAGAACCCAAGGTCACCTTACATGTAAGAAATGAGACAAAAACAAGAAACAAAAACAGATATAAATACAATAGCACATAGATGAATAGTTATTGTATATTCAAACAACAGCACTACAAAATGCAAATGCAAAAGTGTGTCCGAAATCCCTCATGATGACTACTCATAAGGGATTTCGGACACACGTCAAACTTTTTATTGTCTCCTTCTTATCAACTTCACTCAGCTGGTACTAATGATAAAAAAAGAGAAAAAGAACAGGATATCTTGTTCCACAGTAGCCAGCCAAATCCCACATCATCTGATATATAATTAATTTCATTTTCTTTCGTCATTAATAATTTTATGTTAGCTCCATATTTAGCTTTATACAGCGCTGTATAACTTTAATAGAGCTTCAGACCCCACGTGACTTCCAGTGTTCGGGCCGCCATTTTGGCAGTAAAATGACCAGCGCCAAAGCACATCTGAGTTCACATGACCTCACTTTAATTCCAAGGACATTGGACTTTATATTTAAGTCCTAAAACTAAATAGATTAAATATTATCTACCCTTATAATGCCCCCGGGGTGCTTTTCAAAAGTATCTCTGCCGAACAGGACGTCCTCTGGATCTATGAAGACATATAATAATCTTAACTTGCTTCTGCTTCTTATAGGGAACAATAAAGGTTTTCTGAATTTTATATAAGATGTGATATGTTGATAAAATGTAAACGTAAAATTTGTTTGTATGGAAAATCTCTACATGCAATCATCACTTAGTTTCACTTTATGATATTTAAATTTGCTTATATGTGTTTTTCTTATACATTTCATGTCTGTCTTTCATTATTTACATACCTCTATCTTTGTATGTGAGATATACAGTATAGTGTTATTAAATAAGACACAAGTAAGAATAAAAAATATAAAAGTTGACATCAATAAATGTTTTTTATATATTATACATTTCTGAAAAATACATACATTATGTAAATAATTATATTAATTATATATAAAGAATAGCCTAGACATATGTCACCATATGAAATTGCTCCAATTCTACTTGGTTTAATTTTTACATATATGACAGATGTGTTTTACCTTAAATGTACTATTACTTCATGTATGTACATATATTACCATATTTCATGGTAACCAACGCCCGGCCTGACTCCTCACACTCCGGTCCTTCAGCCATTAGTGAACATTAGTGAACTCTGCCTGTTGCCTCCAGGTGAGTCAGAGCTGTGTTTAAAGCAGAAGTAAGCGATCCGGTTGTTTGGGCTAATGCTGCGTTCCAGGCAGGTTTTTGAAACCGTAAATTACAGCTTCAAGTCACAACTTACGACTTTGTAGCGTTCCAGGCAACCCGTAACTCGTGTTTTTCCGACCTGTTTTACCTGTGAAAGTCACTATAACGGCCACTCGTAACTTCCGACCCGTGAACTCGTACCAGATCGAACTGGTACGACTTCACAGGTCGGAAAAACACGAGTTACGGGTTGCCTTGAACGCACCATAACGTCTTGTCAGCCGATGGAGTTAGCAGCCCCCGCCCTCGTCATGGATCTATTGGTCCTCGTCCCTACGTCACCGCATTCACGCGCATCCCTTGGCTGCACACACAGAGAGGACCGCCCCTTTATGCCGTTCTCTCTCCTCATTGGATAAGACTTGTAGGATACAAGGAAAGTTTTCTCCTCTGCTCAGAGCAGAGCAGAGTGACTGACAGACCCGTGTTTCAGACCAAACACTCTATATAAGTGATTGCTGTCGGAAGATAGAACTATTTAAGACTTATATTAACACAAACATTCCGCTTACTTCTGCTTTAAATCACTGTGCTGTTATTATTTCTTGTCCTCTTTGTTTTTGTGGAGTCTTTGCTGTGACGTTGGTCAGATGACGCAGAAAATAAAAAACAACAAAAGCAACAAGAAGCTTAAAATGCCACTTCAGATTATCCTCAGTGAGAAGGAGGGGGGTGGTGGTGGGGTTACCACAGGTCAAAGCCGTCAGACCTGCACCAGGACACCGAGGAGTTTCACTACAGTCAGAGAAACACTCCTCCAGATGTTCCTTTGACCTCCTCTTAGATTGTGTCTTTGATATCAAGGTGGACACAAATAACCAATCATCATCATCAAACATCTGTATCTGTTTTATTGTATTGTATTGTATTATATTGAATTTTTCTGTGTAATTTATATAACCTTGTTTTCACTTTTAGCACCCCCCTCCCCCTTCTCCTTCAGGCTGCACTTGAAAATAAGAATTTTGTTCTTAATTTGCTCGCCTGGTTAAATAAAGGTTAAATAAAAATGGAATAAAAATAAAAACTTCAACAGAAAACGTGTCTTCTCCAGATGTGGTGCAGAGAGATGACTCATGATGACCAGATGTTTTTATGTTAAAAATTATTTTTTTTAATGGCAGTTCATTGTCTGTGGGAGAAACTAACACTTTGTTTAAAACAATGGCACAAAAAAAAGTCACATTAGTTGATTGTTATGTTAGATCATTGGACAACACACGCACACACACGCACCCACACACGCACCCACACACACACACACACTCACACTCAAACACACACACACACACACACATATATATCTACAGTATTTACAGTTTACAGGTTAGAGGTCGTACAAAGCAAAATATTACACTTATATTTGGCTCAGTAGCTCCACCACTGGTTCACACACGCACACACACATGCGCATACACACACACACGCACACACCTGATGTTGAACTCTCTCACAGAGGGCTGGAGAGCAGACGCCAGCATTTAAAACAGGTACAAAACTAGTTATCAAAAAATACTTCATATGTAGGAAAAACAGGTAATTTGTACAACCTTCTTACAAAGAGAACAAACTTCACACAACCTATCATCATCATCATTATTGTTATTATTATTACTATTATCATCATCATACACAACATCTGCAGCTCTTCAGGGTTTTTGTTTTTTGGTTCTGGTTCTGTAAACTGTCCTGATACAAGAATCCAGATGTTGCTGCTAGGGATGTCCCGATCCGATCACGTGATCGGAAATCGGGGTCGATCACGTGGTTTCAGACTCGATCGGAATCGGACGTTACATCCCGATCAGGAATCGGATATATGACATATCTACATGTCAGGGTTTTCCTATCTGTCTAAAGCGAAGACGGGCCGCAAGGGGGGGCGTATTATTGTGATATTGTTACATCCCTAGTAGAGCACAAAGAACAGAAAAATAGTGGGATGATACAGTTGATCTACATTAAAAACTTTACTGCATTGCCAAAGTATCGGATCGGGACCCGGTATCGGCAGATACTCAAAATCAAATGACTCGGACTCGGACTCGGGGGCAAAAAAATGTGATCGGGACATCCCTAGTTGCTGCTGCTGCTGGTGGTGGAGGCAGAAGACCTGGACCTTCAGAGTCTCTACAAACCAACTGGACTAAAAAAAATAAAATAAAAAGGGCCGAACATGACAAAAACAACATTTTATATGAGTATAAGATAAGAAAAATAACAAACATACAGTATAAGTCTACATATCTACATACATTCATCATCATATTATGACATTTAGTAAACTAGCTGAGTTACAGCTACACAAACTGTATCTACACTAACAACAACGACGTCGTCCTTTGGGGGGTCGATGAAACCGGTCTAATGGTGATTAAAGTCTGAGTTTAATACTGAGACATGATTGAATAATAATACATTCGCTGGGATGGAGTTTTTTAAAAATGTCACTAAGCAGAGACCGTGCTGACGCTTTGGTCCCACTTTGTAGGATTCCCACTTTTCCTCTTCGTGCAGAAGGCGTAGAGCGCCGCCAGGGGGACGCAGCTGACCGACGACACCAGCAGGAGCGCGATGAAGACCTGACCGAAGACGGGGTACTCCGTCACCTCGGTCTTCCCCTGAGGAGAAAAAACGGAAAAAAAAAACGTTTAAGACTTTAACAAAAAAAACACGCAGAATCTGCCTGAAGATTTGAAGAAATTAAAACATCAACAAATACAGTGGCGGCCACAAATTATTATTAGAACAGCTGTCAGATCTGAAAATACCTGCCCTTTTTTTGCCTCCAAAACATGATGTCATTTCATAATGTCCATGTACTATGCAGATGTTTGCTCTGAGCACAGTCAGATGAAGTAAGTCCAACTGTTTTTAACTTTAATATTTGGTATGTTCACCTGTAGTGCATTTCTGTCACTGTATTTCCTGAGGACTTCAACACTTATACGTATTATCCCATCATGCCTTCTGCTACTCAAACCCAAGCTTTTCCTTTGAATGTACAATAGATAAATCCAGTTTATTTTCCATTTTCGAGGTCCAGATCCTTTGTAAATAGCTTCGTCTGTGAAGGATGATGATTGTGTGACATTGACAGTGAAACAGGCCGAGCTTATTTTTACCTAAATCTTCTATTGATGCCTCTATTCTATGGTTTATAGAATAACGATGACAACAACTGAAACCTCTTAAGGGATAGTTCAATATTTCCCTATAGTTTTAGGAGTAGGTTCGTTACCTTTAATTGTCGGTGCAAGCTATTTTTAGAACGGCGGAGCAGAGCCGCGAGCTGCTCAGAGCTACGCTACGGAGGCTCATGGGATTTCTTGGTTTCTCTCATCAAACTCATCAAATACACAATCCAACAACTCCAAAATGCTCTGGTGGACAAGTTGTGACCTGCACATTCACCACACTATGAGATAATAATGGAACGTTACCAGACAGAGTTGTTTTAGAGGGAAATGCAGAGACTGCTTGATGAAAAACTGCCCCCGATGGAAACGTGCATCAGCAGTTTTGCATGAATTTCCCTCTAAAACAACTCTGTCTGGTAACGTTCTGTTATTATCTCATAGCGTGGTGAATGTGCAGGTCACAACTTGTCCACCAGAGCGTTTTGGAGTTGTTGGATTGTGTATTTGATGAGCCAGGATCAGTTTATCTCAGGTCTGACATACTAGAGAATCCACCACCTCCACCACAGTAAACAGGTGAACAGCAGGTATTTAGGAGTGAATGTGGGCCAGTTGTGTTGTGTATCAGCGTGTGATCGCCGAGCCGAGCTGTTGTGCAACGTTCACACTGACCTAATGCTCTTTGCCCCCCGCAGCTCTTTACGTTGTTGGAGACTCATAAGTGACCTTTGTGTTTGGGTGTTAAGACCATGGCCTCTCAGAGACCCCGTCAGCTGATCCACACATGGAGACCTACACCGACACCTTTACTACTGTATACAGGTCTGATCGGTTCAATCTGAACCAGAACCACAGGACTGACACTGTTTTATGAGCCAATTATGGTTTAATTTTGTATTTTCTTTCAACATACCTAATTAAAATCTACATTTTAGTGGATAAATGTCAGAAAATGTAACAATAGAAGGTTTTAGTTTCTCCTCAGCAACAACACTGATGTTTACAACGACCACCAGAGACCTGTGGAGATGTTCACCTGAGAAAAACACTGCTGCTGTTATATAATTAGAATAATTACAGTTATGTAATACTGTAGCTGTGAGTGACACCAGGTGCAGGAAGTGTCGTCACGGTCGCCTGATTCTCACACACACACACACACACACACACACACACACACACACACACACACACACACACACACACACACACACACACACACACACACACACACACACACACAGGACATTATGAAGACCGAGCTGAACGTTGACCTTTTAAAATATAAACTGTCATCACTTCTTCGTGTTAGATATTTGGGTTAAATTGTGTCTTAATTAGTGAATAATTCTCAGGGTGACCTTTGACGTTCGACCATCAAAGTCCTGTCAGTTCATCCTTTAGGGGGTTGGGAGCCTTCACCATCATTTTTATCATTATCAAGTATTTTATTCATTTATTTATTTTTATTGTGTGTAGCCTTAATTGTTTTAGCCTTTTTTCTATTTTTTTAAAGCAAGAACATTTGCACTACTTATGCTACTTTGTTTTGGATAACATTTATTTTGTTTTATGTGGATAAACTTTTTTTTTGTTCTTGTTTTTTTTACTCTTATATAGACCTTGTTAAATCATGTCGAACTAAGACTTTCCAAAGTTAATTCTTGTTCTTAAAGTGTTTTAATCTAACTCGGGTACATTTACATTTGTTTTTACAATGTTTTATTACTGTACACTGTCCCTTTTCAAATAAACTAATAAGTTAAAAAAAAAGAATAAAAAACATGCTTTTGTTACATAGTACTTTGCCACCGTGTTACACGTTATTTAAGATTAATCTAATCTAACAACTCAGAAACTTTAATAATAACAACTTGTCAGGCTTAAATGAAGCTCGGATCGATCCATAAATACAGTTAAATGGCTGTACTCTGATGTGCTGTTATTATTTTTTCTCATGTTTTATACCTTTTAATTTATCATTATTTGTATTTTATATGAATTAGATTAGCTGGAGTTTTTGGGCCTGATCTATGTCAATGTCATGTTTCTGTGAAACATAAATAACCTGAATCTTTTTCAGTTCTGTGGCCAAATGAACAGCGACTGTGAGCCACAGACTCTGACCTAAACACAACATGACAGAGACTGGGCTGACTCTGCCCAGGTGACCTCAGGGGACCTCGGGTGACCACTGGCACCGAGACAGCCCCAAGCTTTTTCTTTTTCGTTTTACTTTTTTGTTGCTTTCCTTTCAAACACAAAGTTGCATTTGAAAGCTATAGTAATGCCTGTTGTATGTCTGTCCTAGTGTCCTGTTGTGTTTAATGTCTGTTGTTGTGTGTTTGTCCCCTAATGTGTTATTGTGTTACTGACTGTACTCAATGTCTGTTGTGTAAGTGTGTCTGTGGGCCCCCTACTAACTAGCTTTAAAGGGACAACGAGGAGTTTCTATTTGGTTATAAAAAACTCTCACGTTAATGTGGATGAATCTACGTTACCACTTGTTAATGGGCCCATTTTCGATAAATATATCGTTTTGTCTCATCGTTATTTTGTTATTATTAGTGGTGGTGGAAATGCTGGTCGAGCCGACCAGCGTTTCTTTACTTTCGGTTTCGTGGCGAGTCATGAGAATAACGCAGCCGAATCGCCGTTTATGGTCGGAACTACGACGGTATGTGATCGTCTTCCAACCTCTGACTTTAATTCTTGATGAATGAAAACATGAGTCTGTCTTGCGCTGGTCAAAGAATTGTACGGTGCGCGGAGGCTCATAAAAGTAGTGTGAAACGCTTTGCTTTTCCAAAACTCCTCGTTGTCCCTTTAAGTAGCTTCCTTGGGGTGACCCCCGTTTTCACACACTGTAGCTAATGAAATATGCTTGTAAGATTCTTCCAGTTGATGTGTGCGTGTGTGAAAATCAATCAATCAATCAATCAATCAATCAATCAATCAATCAATCAATCAATCAATCAATCAATCAATCAATCAATCAATCAATCAATCAATCAATGAATCAATCAAGCAGCTCACCAGCTCTTGGTTCCAGGCCTGGTAGGTGGGCGTCCCCCCCTGGATGTACTTGACGATGTAGAAGATGAAGAGCGCGATGAGAAGAACGGGACTGGTGACGGCCCACATGATCTTAAAGTACCAGTTGGGTTTATGTCCGATCATGTCCTCGATGTCTTTTTCAAACCTGCGTTTCAGAATAAGAGACGAGGATGAGTTTATTAAAAACCTTTATAAGGGATAGTTCACCCCAAATTCAAATTTCACTCTTTATCTACTCACCCTCATGTTGACTAAGAGCTGTGAGAAGTTTCAGAGTCCTCCGTGCCTTCTCTGAGTTACAGCGGGTCTCCGTGCAGCAGTATTTGTCCATATAATGGTTGTCAATGGATACCAACTTTCGTCGTAAGACACACCAAAAAAACATCCAAATACCTCCATACTGCTCGTATGTAATGTCCCTCTGGTATTGAAGCCCCAACATGAGAAATTGTTCCGCTGGTCAGTGCAAAAAACAGTGAATCGAGACACTGGGAGCTTCCGCTACAAACAAGCTTAAAATATAGACTTATTTAATTTGTTTCGGAACAATTTCTCATGTCGGGGCTTCAATACAAGAGCGACATTACAGACGAGCAGTATGGAGGTATTTGGATGTTTTTTGGTGTGTCTTTTTGGACAAAGAAAGTTGGTATCCATTCACAACCATTATATGGACAAATACTGCTGCGCGGACCCCCCCGTAACTCAGAGAAGGCACGGAGGACTCTCCCAGCCCTTAGTCCACATGAGGGTGAGTAGATAATGAGTGAAATTTGAATTTTGGGTGAACTATCCCTTTAACCTTTAACCTTTAAGCTGTGAATGTGATGCGACGCGAACCTCCGGATGCCGTAGATGTAGCTGACGGCGATGACCTCGATGAGGACGATGAAGAGCAGCGAGAACGTGGCGCCGTAGTCGTTGAACATGATGAACCAGTAGTTTCCCGACGGCGTCGTGAAGCCGAGGCCGAGCAGCAGACAGAACAGACACACGATGGCTGCAGGTGAAAAAAAAAGAGAGATGGAGATATAAACATAACTGATATGTGTATTAAAGACTTTTTTTTTTTTTTTAGACTTTATTTATTTGCACATAAAAAATAAAACAAAACATTTACTTATAAGAAAGATATGAAAAAGTAATGTGCAGGTGAGGTCTGAAACCCGAAAGGCTTATAACATGACCTCACCTTGATCTAACACATAATTGATGCACAGTCAAGAAATAATAATCACATACCTTGTGCAAGGTATAGAAATAATACAATTTAAAAAAGAAAGAAAGGAAAAAAACGAAAAAAAAAAAAACAGGGAAGATGTTGGTAGTAAAAATAAAAGTAGTAGTAATGATGACAACACTAAATAAATAAATAAACAAAAAGAGGTGAGAAAAGAAAGCGAGACAAAAGAAGAGAACTAGTACAGATGAATTAAGTTCAAGTAAACACTAAAAAGGGAAAAGAAGAGAAAAAAAATCTGTAATAAACATTTTAATTATTATATTTTTAGTTTATTAAATATAGAATCATCTTAATATAATATAAAATAAAATAAAAGAATAAGCCATTGGGTAAAATCATCTCATTTAAATTTAAATGAATAAATATTGAAAAGCTATAAACATTAATTTCATTCATACATACATATATAGAGAGAGATATTGATTGATATAAGAATAAGGCGTAATATATTTAGATCTTAATTTTTTGGTATATATATTTTTTTCCAATTTCTTTTAATTTTTTCTTTTTTAAATAATAAATAAATGTGTAAATGTAATCATTTTTAACATGCATAATATGAAATATCTACATTTACTATTATTATATAATATTGAATATACATTTTGTACTAAATTGTTAAATATTGAAGAAAAGAACAAGCTACTGTGTTTCAATAAATTATTATTAAACATCTGTCTGTTAATATGAGAAATTTAAACAAAATAACAAATATATTAACTTTTTTTTTCTTTACACTTGGCAGTTTGAACAACGTGTGTTTAATAGAGGGAGCTCTGGGACAATTCATCCTCTGATTGGTCACAGTAATGTTGGACAAAATAAATCTTACAATCTGTAAATGTAAACACAGAAACATGATGAAGACACCACCGGGGATCATCTCACCGTTGAACATCTCGTTGCTGATGCCGGACATGATCTTGAAGTCTCGCAGCGGGGTGATGATGGCGGTGACGTTTCCCAGCATGCTCCCCATCCCCAGCATCAGCAGCATGAAGAAGTACAGCACCGACCACAGCTGGGACAGCGGCATGTTCTTTATGGCCTCGCTGTACACGATGAAGGCCAGGCCCGTCCCCTCCACCGCCTGCACAACACACAACACACAACACACAATGCCATGAGCTTTTGTTATGCTGTATGTCAGACTTCTTACATGTTTTACTTGTTATTATGAGCTTTTACTAGGTAGATTGTTATGTAAGTTGTGTTTTGAAAGTACTTAAAGGGATAGTTCACCCTAGAATGATATTTCGCTCATTATCTACTCACCCTCATGTTGACTAAGGGCTGGAAGAATTTTCAGAGTCCACCGTCCCTTCTCTGAGTTACAGGGGGTCTTGGCGTAGCAGTGCATTTCAATGCAACGGTTGCAAAGGGACACCGGAGCTCTTCGTAAAAAAACACACACAAAAAAACATCCAAATACCTCCATGATGCTCGTATGTAATGTCCGTCTTGTGCTGAAGCCCCAAATTGCGTAATTGTCCCGAAAAAAATTAAATAAGTCTATATTTTAAGCTTGTTTGTAGCGGAAGCTTCTCGAAGCTCCTCTTCCTGGTCCGTCCAAATCTCGCGTGATTCGCAGTAACCGCACTGACGCCGGCGCAAATCACGCGAGATTTGGACGGACCAGGAAGAGGAGCTTCGAGAAGCTTCCGCTACAAACAAGCTTAAAATATAGACTTATTTAATTTTTTTCGGGACAATTACGCAATTTGGGGCTTCAGCACAAGACGGACATTACATACGAGCATCATGGAGGTATTTGGATGTTTTTTTGTGTGTGTTTTTTTACGAAGAGCTCTGGTGTCCCTTTGCAACCGTTGCATTGAAATGCACTGCTACGCCAAGACCCCCTGTAACTCAGAGAAGGGACGGTGGACTCTGAAAATTCTTCCAGCCCTTAGTCAACATGAGGGTGAGTAGATAATGAGCGAAATATCATTCTAGGGTGAACTATCCCTTTAATTGTTGCCCCTTTTTTTGGGCTTTTAGGTTGCCTTTAACATCTGGCCAGGGACAACGGACGAAAACTAGCCTTGTTGGCTATAACTCTGGCCCACTTACAGTTTTTCTTTTAACTCTGTTGATTAGTGGTGCACTGTCCCTATGAAATAAACTAATAAATTAAATGAATGGAGACTGGATTGGGCTTTTGACCCGTGATAAGTCCAGCATATGTCTAACCGGGACTCGTTCTTTCTTCCTTTTCTGTTCTCACAATATTCAAGACTATTCTGTCCATATGGAGTCTTCTTCACATCACTACACAGATGTTGATGTTGTGAGATTAAAGGAACAGCTGTGCACCAATCATGAATATATTTATATGATCTGAAAATTACCGAATGATCTTTCCTCTGTTTTTTTTACGCAGACGATGCACTGCTATTCACATATAGGAATTAAACCTTTAACTATTCAATTTAACTTGTCTTGTCAGAAAAACAGCTGTCTTGATTTGCTTCTATTTTTTATAATGTCTCTCTTCTACTGAAGTTAACACGCTAACCAGCCGGTTTTACTTTCTGAAACTGACCCACTGTCCATCATCGACGTAGCTGCTTGGAGGGCATATTAAAACTATTATAGCTACAAATACAGTAGGACGGAAATTAGTTAACATTGGTGTTTGCTTTCAAGGTCCAGGTTACAGCTGTTGCTGAATAAAGACTTTGAATGTAAACAGCTGCTAATGCTAACGTTAGATCTGCAGCAATCTGAAAACATGCATATTGTACCTTTAATATTACTTATGTTGATGTGAAAGGGTGAAAATCATCTGTATACAAACAGGACAAGTGAACTGAATACTTAAAGTTTTCCTAAATGTCTGTCAATAATAACACATCGTCTGCGTAAAGGGAACACTCATCTAGTACTGTAAGATCATTTAAATTAGGGATTGACCGATTATCGGCATGGCTGATAAAATTGGCCGATATTTGGCATTTTTATGATAATCACTATTGGCCATTTTTTTCACTGTTAACCACTGTTAGGAGAAATGTATTTTAAAACACATTCCTTTGGCTCTGATGGAGTTGTCTCTCTGCCTTAAGTCATCACTCAAGCGTGTAACAATGTCCAGCCCACTGAACCAAGACCTGTGTTATTCTCCAGAAATTTCAGGTCTTTTTATCACAGATTTTCACAATCTACAAAAAGCAAACAAACAGCAGGCTATACTGTAGTTAGTCCCAGGTGTGTTTTTTTTACACCAAAACTTTCATTTTTTAGTGCAAATGAATATAATAATTGGTATCGGTATCGGCCCAGAAAAAACCATATCGGTCTATCCCTAATTTAAATATCTGTGATTCATCCAGCTTCAATAGCCGCTAATGCTGCTTCTGCCCAGCTATATAGCAACAGTAAAACTGACAGATAGCTCCTGTAGATACTGACATAAACACAGCAGATCTCCAGTATTATCACGGTCATGTCATCTTGACCTTGTCTTTTCTGTAACTACACAAAATCTACAGTCTACACAAAATAAACCACCTATTTTCAGTCATTTTTCTACAACAAAAACATCAACTCATCTCTGACAGCATCTGATCGGACAAATAAAATATTCTGCATTAAACCGAACAAAAGAAATACGATGCACCAAACACGGATGTGCATCCAGACAGAGCAGAGCTCACTCTGTCACTGAGCCTCAACAACAACGTCCTTTGTTCCAGCGTCTGGCCACTCGCTGTGACAATGGACGCTTCTTATACACAGATCCAGCAGCTGAAAGGTTAATACAACAGCTGGAAAAGTCACATGACCTGTTAAAGGGATAGTTCAACATTTTTGCAAACTGGCCCATTGCCATAATCCCTATAGTCATAGCAGTAGGTTCGTTACCTTTAATTGTCGGTGCAAGCTATTTTTAGAACGGCGGAGCAGAGCCACGAGCTGCTCAGGGCTACGCTACGGAGGCTAAGGGAATTTCTTGGTTTTCCTCATCAAACTCATCAAATACACAATCCAACAACTCCAAAAGGCTGTCGTGGACAAGTTGTGAGCTGCACATTCACCACGCTATGAGATAATAACACAACGTTACCAGACAGAGTTGTTTTAGAGGCAAATTCATGCAAAACCGCTGATGCGTGTTGCATTCAGGGACAGTTTTTCAGCAAGCAGACTCTGTATTTACCTCGAAAACGGCTCAGTTTCATAACGTTCTGTTATTATCTCATAGCGTGGTGAATGTGCAGGTCACAACTTGTCCACGACAGCGTTTTGGAGTTGTAAGGTTGTGTATTTGATGAGGGAAACCAAGAAATCCCATTAGCCTCCGTAGCGTAGCTCTGAGCAGCTCACGGCTCTGCTCCGCCGTTCTAAAAAAAGCTTGCACCGACAAATAAAGGTAACGAACCTACTGCTAAGACTATAGCGATTATGGCAATGGGCCAATTTGCCAAAATGTTGAACTATCCCTTTAAAGTTAAAACTGTTCAAACTCACATCAGCCAAGAATAACAACCTTAACCAATCAGACGGCTCAGAACTCATCCTCATCAACATAAGAGTGAGACAGGGTGTGTAAATGTGTGTAGATGTGAGTGTTTGTGCTGCTGTAACAGTACAGTGTTAACGTACCGTGTCCAGTTCCTCCTCCAGGCTGCATGAGTCCAGTTTGCCGGCGATCCCGGCGAACTGCTCCGGGTACGTGGTGTTCAGCTTCACCACCCAGTCGGTGACGGTGTCTATGGTGATGGTGTCCTCAGGCAGGTCGAAGGTGTTCAGCAGCAGGACGCGGACCCTGGGGACGGGAAGAGGAAGGACTGTTATATGAAAGGTTTAAGATCTCAGACCTGATACCTAATCACCTACAGCCAGTTGTTGATCTAAATAGGTACAGTAACATAAATTTCAACTTCAACAACAGTGAATCGATCAGTGACATCGATCATGCAGCAGTTGGGGGGCCCCATGGAGAAAAATGGCCCCTGATATTTGCAAAATGTGACAATACCCATTGCCATAGCTACATAATGCCTGCAAGTGAGCCATTTAAGGGGACATCTGTAAATCATAGCATCAGCCAAGCCAATCGGAAGTGATATTTTTTAAAAAGCTGATACTCTATAATAACAATAGTCTGGTGCAGGAAAAAAAAAGCCAATTAATTTGCTGATACTCAATGAATTAAGAATCTTAGATTTTATTTGAAGCGATTTTTGAGTGAATATGAATTAATAAAATAATAAAAATGAAAATGACTCAAAAATAAATCTAGAGCACCAATCAGGTAGAGATATCTTCTTGACAGCAAACTTCACTTAATAAATCAAAAATTAAAGATATCTGGCTCATTTAACTGCAAACCTAAAGTAAAAACTGGACCACAAAGAGCCTCAGTCATGCAGCAGCACAACAAACAACTTTATCAAGCTTGTAGTTTGTGAATGAAGTCGACTTATACAAAGTTAACATTCATTTAAATAGAAATTAACTCAGGTACACAAAGGCTTTACACGTCTATGGTGCAATAGGATGATATGGCCCGACATCAGCTACTGTCAGAGCCGATACAACTGCGAATTTACTATAATTCATCAAATGTAAATCAATCTACCAAACCGATTGATCGGTTGACTTCTAGCTCCCATAGTCCAACACTCCTCATCCTCCTCCTCACCAAAGAAAACCTTCCTCATTAACTTTAAATCTACTGTAAGATGATATAAACAGTGAAGCAGCGAGAAGAAGTAAAAACAACACACAGATCAACAGTGTTTTCCATCGGCTGCTGCCACTCCCTGCTACTGCCCTTCAGTGGCTTTTATTGCCACCGAGATAAAGATAAAATAATAATAAAATACTAAAACGCTTGAGAGGAACTGAAGTCAGTAAAACTTGCAGGGATCAAGAGGAAACCAGTGCAGTGCAGAGAATAAAAATAGAACAAAAGGACACAACAGCACACAGACTAACGTGTATAAACAAGTTGAAAAAAATAGACTGAACAATAAATAAATGAGTTTGCTGTTAAAAATATCGTCACTCTGCTGCTCCTGTGTCGTCAACATACACTCGTGCACATCTGTGTAGTCAGGGCCGTTGTATAGGGGAGAAAGGTGATGATAATTCTAGGGGCCCAGCGCCCAGTGGGGCCCATAAAAAACCCCAGTAGTCTAATCTTTGTATGACTGAATTATTCTGCATAAGACCCTGACTAATACTCATAGTACACTGTAAAAACTCAACATCTTTCCAAGGATATTTGTCTTATTTCTTGTCCAAATGTCTCATTTCTATTCAAAACTAATCTCTTTCCACTTAAAATAAGACTCATAACCTAAAAATTAACTTGTTTTTACATCATTTTCACTTGTTTCAAACAAAGTTTCACTTGAAATAAGTTTAAAAATCTGCCAGTGAAAGTAAGTTTTTTGTGCTTGTAATAAGGAAGGAAAACTTGTTCCACTATCAGATTTTTTCTACTTATTCCAAGTGAAAATCTGCTTGAAAGGAGTAAAAAATGTCTAAAAACAAGCTTTTAATATGATGTGTCTTATTTTAAGTATAATGAGATTTGTTTTGACTAGAAATTACATTTTGACTAGAAATAAGACAAATATTCTTGGTATGATACTTGAGTTTTTGCAGTGTAATGCTGTATTAGCATCAAAACAAAGTAGGCTAAATAAAAAATTATAACACATATGTAGTCTAAGAAAAGCAACAGCCCTGTGTGTAGTCTTAACAGAGTGTAGCATGAACACACACCTCTCCAGGCAGTCCTCGAAGTTGACGGTGGCCTTGAAGCCGTAGATGGAGAAGGTGACGATGCTGGCGAAGACCGAGGTGCCGCTGTTGATGAGCGAGACGACGATGGCCTGGCGCTCAAAGTTGTTGTTGTACTGGTTGTAGCTGGCGAAGGCGATGAGCGAGCCGAAGCCCAGACCCAGAGAGAAGAAGATCTGCGTGGCCGCGTTGATCCACGTGTTCGGGTTGGCGAGCTGCTCCATCTGAAGACACACACACACACACACACACACACACACAAACATGGCATATTAAAGGGATAGTAGCATTTTTTTTAAAGTGGGGTTGTATGATCTACAAATAGCCCCTAAGTACTTTAATTGCAGTAGCAGACTCTCTGCACTCCTCCCGTTAGCAACGCCAGCCCATAATAGCCCTGCCCAGAGATTTACAACATACAGTGTTGTGAACAGACCCAAAGAAACGGCCTATTTTCACGGCCTAAAAGAGGTTTTAC
This sequence comes from Trachurus trachurus, assembly GCF_905171665.1. Classification (NCBI taxonomy): domain Eukaryota; kingdom Metazoa; phylum Chordata; class Actinopteri; order Carangiformes; family Carangidae; genus Trachurus; species Trachurus trachurus. The sequence continues at coordinate 28,044,881 of NC_139902.1, read as the reverse complement.
CTGAAAAAAAATAAACACAGTTCCATTGTTCACTATAATATAATTTTTTCCAGCCCCTCAAAGTGCAGGAAAAACACAGGTTTTATTTGGACCTAACCAACTGCTGATCGGCGGGCGCTAACCCTGGGCGGAGGGATACGTGAGTTAGTTAGGTCCAAATAAAAACTGTGTTTTTCCTGCACTTTGAAAGGCTGGAAAAAATTATATTATAGCGAACAATGGAACTGTGTATTTTTTTTTCAGGTAAAACCTCTTTTAGGCCGCAAAAATAGGCCGTTTCTTTGGGTCCATTCACAACAATGTATGTTGTAAATCTCTGGGCAGGGCTACTATCCCTTTAAGCTCTGTAAAACTGTGTGTGTGTGTATGTATTTGTGTGTGTGTATAAAACCTCAACGCGACCTCACCTTGGGTGTGAACATGTATTTGACACCGTTCATGGCCCCGTGCAGAGTGACGCCCCGGATCAGGTAGATAAAGAGGACCAGGTAGGGGAAGGTGGCAGTGAAGTACACCACCTGCAGATAGCCACACAGCAGCCGGGGTCAAAGTTCAACAAGGGAGTGGGACGGACGGGTAGAAAGTTATTGTTGTCATTGTGAGATTTCATCACCTGGTACAGTAGCATTATTATTATTATACAGTCCCTCCAGAAAAATACGATTACCTACGCGATCGCATAATTCAACGCATAATCAGCCGATAAATCGCCAATTTCCACGCAAAATGCGAGAAATATGCGGGGCTTGCATGATTTCATAACCCCCGCATTTTTGTTGCAAAAAGTCAATATCCTTGCAGAAAGTTGAAAAATGTTGCGTTTATACTTCACACAAGAGCAGCCATTTTCCTCCTGTTGCCTTGGGAACTTTATGAAGTGACATCATTGGAAAGCTGCAAATGATGAAGTCCGCTAATCAGTCTCAAAAGGAGCAAAAGGAGAGGGAGGAGATGGGCGTTGAGGGAGAGGCGATGGAGGATGAGGATGGCGAATGTTAGAGGCTACGCAATTATAGTTTTCACAGTGGACTGTCGTAGTTTCATTCAGGAGGTGATGCAACTTTACAGTCAGAAGATGCACTTTTTTGTTACCGGTTGGTTAAATCATAATAGTTTCAAAAACCTTACAGTTGTAATGTAAATTTTCGTTACAGTAAGAGATTGGAAGCATTGGAAGCATTTATTTTGCACTGTTTTGTATAGCTACCTGTGTAAAACAGGAAGCACACATTCATTTTAAAGAAGTTGTAGCGTTTTCTTTTTTTTATAAAACTACGAAACTTGTTTGACTCATCATTGTTTTGTAAGTTTGAGCCGTGTGTTTATTAAGGTCTGAAATAAAACAAGATGAGAACTTAAATAATCCCTGCACTTTCTGTGATGTAGGATGCTTACTTATCATATGAAGTCATTAGAAATGACTCTTTACATTAAGATAGTAGCCTGGTGTTGGGGGAATCACTTTTTTACCCCTTATTCGTCAAAGTTCCCACAATTTTTGCAAATTCTGCAATTTCATCGCATAAAAAATTGCAAAAACATCCTGCATATTCCATCGCATTTTTTAAGAAAACGTGCCGCATAATCAAGGATTTTTGCCCGCAACAATCACAAAAAAAAGCATTTTTCTGGAAGGACTGATTATAGTATGGTGGTATGATATTATTATTATTATTTGATGTTTGATGATGAAGTTACCTTTCCCGTGGACTTCACCCCCCGGCTGATGAACAGGTAGGTGATGATCCAGGCGAGCAGGAGGCACAGGGCCTGGCCGGTGTGAAGTCCTCCGTTCACTTCAATAGAAGGAGCGATGTCGAGCGTCTCCCTGAAGAAGAAGTACTGCGTGGGCGTGGCCCTCTCACACTCCTCGAGGGGCCCCGTCCGGTTGTCGTTGAGGGGACACTCGGCCCAGGGCAGGACAGGCTGGTGGGACACGGAGGGAAAGAGACAAGAGCAGCGTGGTTGTGTTATTGCGACTGTGCGGAGCAACGGGGAAACAGAATCTGTCAGTGAACAAATTGTTAGTTGTTAATCAGCAGCTCACTTGAAATGAATGAAAGAGGTACCAGAAACTCCATGCATTGATGACGTTGTAATAGAGACACAGATACAGGGAAGTCACAACACTAGCAAGACCTAAAAGGAGAAAGTTATACAAAAAAAAAAGAAAAAAATCAAAAACAAGTTCACGAGTACTTATTAATATACCTCAAAACCCACAATGCAGTCCAACATTTTCATGTGCAGCAGCAACTCAATGATCAGCAGCTGCAAATAATTGGAATAAAATCACTTCATTATCGGGTAACAGGATTCTTCACTTCATCACCGTCACTTACCCAATCCTCCCAGATACGGGCTGATGGCGGTCCACGCTCCGATGCTGCCGAGACGCATCTTCTGACCGATGGCGAGCTCCATGTAGAACAAGGGCACTCCCTCCAGAATCAGCATGATCATATACGGGATCAGAAACCCACCTGAAAGACACAGAGACAGACGGGTGAACATTTACATCAGGGGTCATCAACTATAGTTGTTGAAGGGCCAGACGCCTTGGGGGCCGGACATTCAAATTGGCCTAGATTGAAATTAAATTCACCTTTTTGCCTAATAATTTAGTTGTTTATATTTTATCTTATTTTGCATGTAAGCACATAATTTTCATTTATGCACATATTTGGTGTTTTATATCATGATATAAAATGTCAGCTACATGTGTTGTTATTTTAACTCAAGCAAGTCCGACATTTTCTTGGATATTAAAGCAGAAGTAAGTGATATTTTTGTGTTAATATAAGTCTTAAATAGTTATATCTTCCGACAGCAATCACTTATATAGAGTGTTTGGACCGAAACACGGGTCTGTCAGTCACTCTGCTCTGGTCTGAGCCGAGGAGAAAACTTTTCTTGTATCCTACAGTTTTTATCCAATGAGGAGAGAGAACGGCATGCAGGGCTGTGTGTGCAGCCAAGGGATGCGCGTGAATGTGGTGACGTAGGGACGAGGACCAATAGATCCATGACGAGGGCGGGGGCTGCTAACGCCATCGGCTGACAAGAAGTTATGTTGCGTTCAAGGCAACTCGTAACTCGTGTTTTTCTGACCTGTGAACTCGTACCAGTTCGATCTGGTACGAGTTCACGGGTCGGAAGTTACGAGTGGCCGTTATAGTGACTTTCACAGGTAAAACAGGTCGGAAAAACACGAGTGGGTTGCCTGGAACGCTACAAAGTCGTAAGTTGTGACTTGAAGCTGTAATTTACGGTTTCAAAAGCCTGCCTGGAACGCAGCATTAGCGAAAACGACCGGATCGCTTACTTCTGCTTTAAGCCCAAAATGTGGCGCCATATTACTGAGCTGAAGAGGCAGGTTATAACAACGGACCAACAAAAGGATGATGAGGATAATTCAAGGGAAAGTAAAAGAAGATGTTTTAACACAAAGTGGACAATTGGCGTGGATGGCAAGTTGCAGTACCATGCTTATGCATTTTCTGTGTCGTTCACCTTTATTTTAGGTAGCCTACAAAATATTTTGGCTGGCAAAAAGCCACTGTGGAAGGTGGATTTTTCAATATCTACCTGCCACAGTGGCTGGTGGCCAGAAAAGTTAACTTCAGGCCCAGTAGGAGATGCTCTGGTCTTCAAGAGATCCTTGAAGATTGAGTCTGAACAGACTGGACTCACATTGACTCATGGTGATAACAGAAAGATGTTTCTTGAGGTTATGAGAAGTCTTTTTGAGCTAGAGTAGATGTACCAGTTTCAGAAGACACTAATGAATGACTTGGGTAGATTTTGTAGATTAATAAGCAGCAGATCATTGAAACTCTTCAGGACGATTGAGGACCATCTGTAAAGGTTTCGCTGTGCGTTAAGGGAGGTCCAACAGAAGGAGAACCAATGATCAAACATGACCTCTGGGTTTCTCTGGACCTTGTTTAGACCTCAAAGCTCAAGAAGTGATTTCAATTTTGATATTACAATGAAGACACTGGATGGTTTAGCTGTGGGCACTGCACTGAGTCCGTGGAGTCGTATGCAGGGAACAACAGGCACAGTGTGGTGTCGTCCGCATAGAAGCGACACGAGAAACAATGTAAGCTGATCATTTGACCAGGGAGACCAGGTGTGTACTGCAAAGAGTCTGCAAAGGGTCCCGGTATAGATCCGTGTGGAACTCCGGGTGGAAAGAGGATGAGATAAGGATGTTTGTTTTGGCAGTTACACCTAATCCTAGAAAGGGCTTCACCTGAGATAGGCTACCCATGTCAGACAGTAGAGACAGCTGCAGGATTGTTTAGTGTATCAAAGGCTGCTGATACGTCCAGTCTGATAAGAACTTACAGTGAGTTTCCAGTTTACGCCGAGTATTATCTAACCCCAGTTCAGTATCTTCTCTAAGTGGGTTTCTAATGTTTGGTTTTTTAGAGGCAGACAGGATATCAAAAACACAAGATGTGCATTGGTTTACAATCGATTATATAGGAGTGTCTAATGAACAGGTGTGCGTATACCTCTGCTAAAACAGCAGCATCAACTCTGCAGCAATGATCCAAATCAGGAAACTGACGGATCATAGAACGAGTCAACAAAGCGGCAATTCAGACGTTTGATGTCTTCAATCTGCCTCAGTGATATCTGAGTTATTAAGTGCAGGCGACAGTTTTTGTGAGTTCATTGAGTTGACCTTCAGTTGACGTTTTGTGTGCTGCACAATGACTTGTAATTGCTTCATAATCCAACCTACAGTATGAGAGCAAAGTTTCCACTAATAATAATAGTAGTTCTTTCCTTTTTTTCCGGTTCTACCATATCACATTGTTGCTTATGGGAAACTTCAGAGGACAAAGTGTATAGGCTACTGTAAAAAATGTAAATCAGTAAATTTTAATAGTAAAAAAACCCCCATGAACTACTTTAAAAAGGTTAAATATAATGTTCTTACTATAATAGTAAATACTGTAATTCTTTGTGCATCTAATTTTTGAAAGAACAATGCAATTGTCGTTATTAAGTTTACAAACCTTGTGTAGATTAACAGGTATATGTGGTAAAATATAGAAGCTAACACTGTAAATACTTCAAGGAAGTGCGTGGGATTTCCCAGCATGCTCCGAGATGATGTGTCACAACCATAAGAATAAACAGACTTGTTATCTTAAAGTTAGCCTTGCATGATTTTTTTTTTTTTTACTGTTTTAGAGAACTGCTGCACATGATTCTGGTTGGTGTAAGTTTTTTTGTTTCTTTTAGAAGGACAGTATGTTACATTTATCTCTTCTTTTCCTTGGTTTTTACCATAGAAAATTGTGCTGTTTTGCCAAATAATTAACCTTAAATTCATATTTAGAGTATGGCTTTTTTTTATATAAATGGGAAAATGTGTATTTATGCAGTACATTTTGAAACCAGACCTTGATATCAATCATAAAATCAGCAGCAGTGATGTGTGGCAAACACAGCGAATTGTAAAATTTACTTTACTTCCTCTTCTCCTTTTTACAGTGTAACAGTCAATAAAAACTCTATTCGGGAAACCAGCTGTTTTCGTTTATCGTAAATTCATAAGTAAAACCTCAGTCTCTAGATTAAACTGTCTCTGTGAATGAGGCCGTGGACCGGTGTTTTTGGTCACGTCTCAGTCTCTGTCCACAGAGCGACTCCACCACCACATTGTTGTGTGTGAAGTGAAGTCACTGGACCAAAGGAAATGTTAATTTGTTCGACTCAACCTTGAGAGCAACTGTCACATGATGTCTCCTCTGGTTTCTTACACATCCAGGACAGTAATTACAGTAGAAGTTATGCTCAATGGTCAGTGACCCAGGACAAACCCCACGAAAAAAGACACAAAGGTCGTCCTCGAACTCAGCATGTCCACTGTGGGAACCCATCACTGCTTCACCAATCAGGAAGAGACTTAGTAAAAATCTACTTGTCAGATATATCGGCTACTGTAGTAAAAAAAGAAAAAGAAAAAAGAAAAGATCAATGGAGTGTATATCTTCTCTTTATCAGCTTCACCTGTGTTTACACACCGAACACGTGTCTTCCTTTAAAATCATCACTGCACAGCGCACACCTCCTCTGCTTCTGCAATCAATGTTAAAGCTCCATACAGTATAAAGGTAGATGTTTCTTTAAAAGCTCCTTCAAAATAAAGGTATATGTTTGTGTTAAAGCTCCATACAGTATAAAGGTATATGTTTGTGTTAAGGCTCCATACAGTATAAAGGTAGATGTTTGTATTAAAGCTCCATACAGTATAAAGGTAGATGTTTGTATTAAAGCTCCATACGGTATAAAGGTAGATGTTTTTGTTAAAGCTCCATACAGTATAAAGGTAGATGTTTGTGTTAAAGCTCCATACAGTATAAAGGTAGATGTTTGTATTAAAGCTCCATACAGTATAAAAGTAGATGTTTGTGTTACAGCTCCATACAGTATAAAGGTAGATGTTTGTGTTAAAGCTCCATACAGTATAAAGGTAGATGTTTGTGTTAAAGCTCCATACAGTATAAAGGTAGATGTTTGTATTAAAGCTCCATACAGTATAAAGGTAGATGTCCATGTGTAGTGTGATTATAAAGCAGCTCTAGCTTCTATATTAATACTGTGAAAGCATCAAAGCCTCAGTCCACAGAGAAATGCACACAGCCTGTATTCAGAAACTGAGCCTTTAAAAACCAGCCGTCAGGACTTCCTGTCACTTTGTGATGTCACAACAGAGCAGTCACCCTAAGCCCCGCCACAACCTGGACCCGCCATCCAACAACACTTTGCAAGATTTTAGTTTACTGAGTGTTTTATTCTGAAATCTGCTCTGTTTTTTTAATTGGATCACTCAGAAAACAGTCAGGAACGAATCAGAAGAGAGGATCGGCGCCTCCTCTCTTCTGATTGGCTGACACCGACGTGTTAATATTAATAAAACTCCAGAGAGAAGCTGAGAAATAAAAGATGTGTCCAAATCTAAACTTCAAACTAAAGCAGCATCGATCTTCACCACACATAATAAACACATCATCCCTCTGCTCCCTCTGAGATTCACTCGAAAAGGAAGAACATCTAAGCTTGACACTTCTTTTCTTTTTTTTTCTCTAAAAAAGAAAAAAAAAATCTTACATAAGCTCCACCTGTGAATTATACATCAGTGCTTCATGTCTCCGCTGCTGCCTCACACACTCATAACATGAACCGAGGAGGACCCTGCTCTTATCACAATGGGCTCTAATTAACTGATTAATTGTTACCGACAGGAGTCTTAGTCATTCACTGTACCAGAGTACATTTACACTGAAACGCTCTGGACGGTTGGTTCATGTTGATGCCAGATGTGCTCTCTTTTGTCTAACAGCTGGAATGGAATTTTTTTTATATATATATATACTGAAAACACAGAAGCTCTGATGTGGTTTTCATTATTCTTCTTGGCATAAAAGAACATATTTGTGATTAATAATAGCCTATTATTATTGATTTTCTGTCTCATTAGTTAACCTCCTGCAGCTTTATGACCTGCTCTTATAGTTTATTGCAGCTTTCAACTTTGAGTCAAGTGCCTTTGTAACAACAGCTAGTTCAGTCTGATAAGGATGAAACAGCCCACCTGCATGACACAGGTTAAACCGACCAGGGTTGATTGATTGATTGATTAATTGATTGATTGGTAACTCTCAGATGTTTTTTTCTCCCTGTTTCTGTTTCTTTCTTGGGAGTTTTTTCCTCAGTCGATGTGAGGGTTTAAAGGCAGAGGGTGTTTGTCAAATTGCATTGCCTATACAGTAGTTCAGTTCAAGTTTATTTGCCTATACATTAAAAAGTACGATGTAGCCTACAGTCAATGCATTGTAAGTAAGAGCCAGATGTGTAATGACAGCAGCGTTATCCAGATGTGTTGTGTCTGTCTTGTCTGCCTCCGCACTGATGCTGCTCGGTGACACTGTGGAGGCTCGTTGTTCATTCAGATCCAGCTGTGCCACTGTCCACATCAGCCTCTCTCCCCACCACACACACACTCCTTATGTATAAAATGTAAACGATGAGCCGTCAGTCTTTCGTTTGTTCAGTGTGTGTGTGTGTGTGTGTGTGTGTGTGTGTGTGTGTGTGTGTGTGTGTGTGTGTGTGTGTGTGTGTGTGTGTGTGTGTGTGTGTGTGTGTGGATGAGACACTCACCTCCACCGTGCAGCTGACACAGGTACGGAAAGCGCCACACGTTTCCCAGTCCGACTGCATACGACACGCATGCGAGCAAAAACTGCATGGGGTTGTCCCACGAGTCCCTGCCATCTTTCTCCATGTCTGTGTCTGTATCTGTGTGTGTGTGTGTAGCAGGTGTCCAGGTGTCCGGGCGGTAAGAGCAGCTGTAGGGAGCGCGGCGCTGCCTGCAGCTTATAAACTGTGACTGTGATTGTAACGCGCTCACTCCCGAGGAGGAGGAGGAGGAGGAGGAGGAGGAGGAGGAGGAGGGTCCAACTCCTACAGGAGGTTTTTACTGACTGACTGACTGTGTCTGTTACTGAGTAACTAACTAACTACACCTCCCATCAGCCGCTGGCAGCGCGGAGCCTCATCAGAGCTTCATGGGAAACGTAGTCCGAGCGAGCGCAGGTGCAGGTGGCGTCTGTTGGGGAGTGAGGAGGTGTGTAGGTAATAATAATAATAATAATAATAATAATAATAATAATAATAATAATAATAATAATAATAATAATAATAATAATAATACATTTAATTTAGAGGCGCTTTTCATGACACCCAAGGTCACCTTAACATCATTAAAAACAAGACATTGTGGGGGAAAAAACAGAACAATCAATACAGTGTCCAGTTATAAATTGTATGCAAGTTTGAACAGGTGAGTTTTAAATTGTGACTTGAAGATTGTGATGGTATCTGACTGTTTTATAGTACTATAGGTATAGGTGGAGATGCCAGTCAAACATCCACACCACCAGGGCCGGCCCAAGCCTCCATGGGGCCCTAAGCTAAATCTTTATTTTGGTGCCCTCTATTACTGCCAGTAATAGGCCTATTTCATTTGAATCATCATATCCTGGCAGCCTTTTACCCATCTTTGGTTTTTATTCTGAAATGGCACCAAATTCAGCTAAAAGTGCAGCATTCGGGTAGCCTGACAAACCAGACTATAGGCTATCATTAAAATGTTAGTCTGGCAATGACCGGTAGACCTCGGCTCAATCCAGGGGGCGGGATGAAGGCTGTCTTTCAAACTGCCTCTGCACGCAATAGGGTAGCGCTACGACCAATCAGAGCAAAGAACAGGATGATGTTAGCCTGACAAGCCAATTAAAATGTATGTCGTCATCGCGTTAAGCCCGCCCAACGACTCTCTAAACAGATAGAGCGCTGTGATTGGTGAACACAAACGGTGTTCGAGACTCAAAAAGTTCCTATGGCTCGTTTCTAGACCCACCTACGGAGCAAATATATTTGCTGCCGCTAGGGTGCAGCTAGATTTCTAGGCTAGTTTTTATTCTGAAATGGCACCAAATTCAGCTAAAAGTGCAGCCTGGGGGTTGATTTACATTTAATCTTCAAGTTGATATAGTATACTGGGATACTGAATGCCAGCTATAGGTCGACTAAAAGTAACAAAATAAACCAACAGACAATGCATTTACTGTAAACACATCTGCTATTTAAATTTGTTTTGGTTTTAAATATACTGCAACAGAAAAGTGCAACAACAATTTGAAATGCAACAATAATTTCATATATTTTTTTTATATGTAATTACGCAGTGTTTCTCTAAGGATCGACAAAAGTCACGGGGCCCCTTGCAGGTGCTTTATAGTTCGCTTATGCCTTGGGCCGGCTCTGCACACTACATATCCCAGAATGCACAGCAGCCGTGTCTCTCATTCATGTCTGTATCTCATCATGTCTGGCATCCCTCCTCCGTCAGGTGGGCGGGGCCTCAGTCAAGGTGAGTGTGTAGCTACAGTGGCTCAGTGGAAAATCCCAGCCTATACCTGTTCACCTGCTGCACCTCACCTGACTGACTGCTGCTGCTGCTGCTGCTGTTTTCATTAACTAACCTACTTCTCTCCAGCTGTGGTGCTGCTGATGTTTCACATCCTGACTGAAACAAAGGGCCCCTACAACACCACCGGCTTGTTTTTATTGTCTGGTCTGGTGTTTATGTAACCTCCACACTGTGAGTCTGTGACTGTGTCTGTGACCGTGGTCGACTTCCACTGTGTCACCGAGCGAACGGCTGAGTCACAGGCCGAGCGTTCATTCAAGAAGCTCCACAGGTAAATTTCCACTGAGCAGAATAAAAGACAGATTCATGTGTGATGATGAAGGTGATTCACTTTGGATTAATCCGGTTATTGATGCATCCCTCTCCCCTGTGTCTGCACTGTGGGTGTGTGTGTGTGTGTGTGTGTGTGTGTGTGTGTGTGTGTGTGTGTGTGGGCGTCCTCTACAGCCTGACCTGTGAATGAGACTTAGAATGACTTATTGTCATTTCTCATGCAGGTACCGGGAAACGAAATAGTGTTTCTCTTAAAACAAAGTGCAGTGCAGTGCAGAAAAGTTAATAATAAAAAAAAACACCCCCTTCAAATAATTAAATATCCTGCCATAAAACCATAATAAAACACAGGTAGCCTATGTTAAAAACATCATAACATCATGAAAAAAGATCTTCATAATTAAATTAATTTAAAAATCAGCAGGAGTTGTCAACAGTCAACATTTCATGGTGTACTGTATGTGCAATGTACTGTCAAGTTGTGTTTAGGAGTGGGAATTACAGATGGAGCACACCGAGGTTTATGGACAAACATGGCTGCTCGGAGCAACAATACCACGATGATCCGAACCAGAAGCATCTGTCAGTCCATATACTGTTTATTGTATATTTCTAGGATCCCCATGACATCGGCTCTTCTTCCTGAGGTCCTCAATGCAATTAAAAACAAAGATTTACAGGTAAATCTTTAATTTACAGGCCGTTAATTATGTGATAATGTCAAGAAATAGCCTAGAAGTAACAGTCAATTTCATAGTAATGTCATGTTTTTCATAAAGGCAAAATATTACACATGCTTTTCATGCTTTTCTCCACCAAGTTCTTACATTGGCATTTATTTCTGGGCTATTTCTACTCAATCAATCGTTATTTCTTGGGTATATTTCTCAACATACTATGCAATTGATCTTTATTTCTAGTCTATTTCTTGACATTATGACGCAATTACTTGTTATTTATTGGCTATTTCATGACATTATCGCACATCATATACACAAACAGCCAACGGTCTAGTCAAAAACTTCATGATCAATCATGATGAATCATCAACCCACCAAAATGTCCTACAATAAATCATCCCACAGTATATTTCTTATTCAATTTATTAATTAAAGTGTGTTTTGAGTTCATATTTTTGATGTAATTGGGCAATGAGTTCCTTTCTGTAATGGCTCTGTACATTACAAAGGTCGTTCTAGGTTTAGGTGTAAGTAAGTCATCATATCTTGATTGTTTACATTTCTGGTGAACACTATCTGATCTATATTGTGGGTTTTTTTTCATCCTATTGTTTTACGCTAACAGGTTCCATTAACGTGTCAACCTGGTTAACCATTGATTAATTAGAGGACACGATAACGAGACAGAGGTTGAATATAAACCAGGAGAGAGAGAATAATGTGTGTGATAATTAATCCGCTTCCTCCTGCTGCTGCTCACATGGTTCAACACAGCTGTCGTTTCTCAATTAACACCTTTAGATTGAACAAACTCATCAACACAACTGTGAGTGTGTGTGTGTGTGTGTGTGTGTGTGTGTGTGTGTGTGTGTGTGTGTGTGTGTGTGTGTGTGTCATGTATAGAGACACAGACAGTGTGTGTGTGTCTGCAGTAACAGATACAGAGCTGTGAGAGTAGGACTTTGGACCACTGTGATCCTCAAGGAGGGGTCAAGACTGAGGAAATGTCCCAACACACACACACACACACACACACACACACACACACACACACACACACACACACACACACACACACACACACACACACACACTGGTGCATTAGTGAGCAGCCAAGTGTTGACTTTTGTAACGTATTTCTGGTCCGTGTCCAAGTGGAAGTTGATCAGAGAGAGAGAGAGAGAGAGTGAGAGAATGAAAACAGAGCAGATTTCAGAATAAAAGACTCAGAGATACCAAAATCCTGCAAAGTGTTGTTGGATGATGGGTTCAGGTTGTGGGCGGGGCTTAGGGTGACTTTAAAAGTGACTACCTTTATACTGTATGGAGCTTTAACACAAACATCTACCTTTATTTTGAAGGAGCTTTAGTAGAAACATCTACCTTTATTTTGAAGGAGCTTTAGTAGAAACATCTACCTTTATTTTGAAGGAGCTTTAATAGAAACATCTACCTTTATTTTGAAGGAGCTTTAGTAGAAACATCTACCTTTATTTTGAAGGAGCTTTAATAGAAACATCTACCTTTATTTTGAAGGAGCTTTAATAGAAACATATATCTTTATTTTGAAGGAGCTTTAACACAAACATCTAGCTTTATTTTGAAGGAGCTTTAATACAAACATCTACCTTTATTTTGAAGGAGCTTTAATAGAAACATCTACCTTTATTTTGAGCTTTAATAGAAACATCTAGGCCTACCTTTATTTTGAAGAAACTTTACAATAGAAACATCTAGTTTTATTTTGAAGAAGCTTTAATACAAACACAACTCTTTCTTTATTAACAGTTAGTTAATGCTACTGTACATTAAGGTTCGTTACCGATGTGAACTTGTAACAAACTTTTCCGATTATGAAAACATTTTTGAGGAATAATGTTTCAAACCTGTTCACGCAGGCCCCCTAGTGGTTGGGACGCCGGCGTCCCAAATCAATAACACACGAACGGCGTCCTTAATATAACGAAAAGTAGGCATGCTGTAATTAAAACTCCACCACAGACCTTTTAAGGACACTTTCAGCAACAGGTAGAAAAAAAAAATGAAGTTTCTAGGTGCTACGGTTTTTTCACAGTCACTGAAAATGTCTCAAACAATATCAGACTACGGCAGCCCGCAAGTGACGTCACGTCAACAACGAAGGTGATTTTAACATATATGTACCATATGTACACCTCTTCTTTCACCACCAAAAAATCGTTTTCTGTCATATAAACAAAAGCAAAGCACAAAAATGCAGTTTTTACCCCATCAAAGGTTTAAACAAGCCTGCTCACTCAACAAAAACAAACCCGGAAGTCATTTTCGAGTGCCGAAAAAGACGGACAATAATCAATAATAGACCCACTAAAACACTGAATAAAATCACAAGCTTACCCTTTTTTAAAAGCTGAACATGTGCTCGAAAATAATCCATTGATTGATTTTATCCATCGTGACCAGATATTCCACGGCGTTTTACGTAACTCCGCAGTTCTAATACTACTCGCATTCTCCGGCAGACTGCGCACCCGCTTTGCGCATCTCTCGTCGCCTGTCAATCAAAGTCACGGGGGTGAAAACTTTTTGGTCCAATAGCAGAGACTCTAAGGTGTGACCTGATATATAATGATCCCTGATTGGGCAAAGCTTAAGCCTGCACCCAGCTGGTTCATGTGGTTCCCTCTCCCCCTAGTGTCAACATGTAAGCAATACAAGTCGACACAAAAAGTGTGTTTTTACTGCCCCAAGTTTAATTAAAAATAATAATAAAAGACAAAATGAACTATTTCAAATGTCCTTGTTAATTTAAGCCATCACTGATGGTTGTGGGATGTTTACTTCTGGAGTTTTAAAGGAAAATAACAATATAATACAGGCGAAAATAGGTAAATTCATGTTTGGATGGGTTTTGGACACTAAATATTCATCCCCAGAAATAAAATTTTCAAATGGCATTTTACTTATGTAACTGGTGTTCCTAAAACCCATCAAGTGTGTGATTGGCCCCAATAGGTTATCTGTTGGAAAAAAAAAAAATCTCACTAAAATCTTGCAGTGTGCATTTTAGCCAAATTGGACAATTTTGGACAGGTTTTGCACACTGTACATCGCCAAGGGACACTGTTTGGAAAAACTCTATAGTGCCTCAGTAGTTTTACATATCAACCTAAAATTTGGTACACATGTGGACAGGGAGTGTGTGAACCATATATGTAAAATTCAACCTGTTTTATAATTAGGATTTTGATATATCACCTTTTCACCAAAAATTTCAAACTCGTTTTTTTTTTTTTCAAAAAAAAATAGCAATTCCAGAAGCCCATTTTTTTATGGAATGACTCAATTCAATATTTTATACATATAGATGTAAAGGGACAAAGGTTGTCTTTCATTTAAGCCATAAACCATAGTTGTGGGATTAGTACTTCTGTGGCTATTAAGCTTTAATTGCAGTGATACAAAAACAGGCGGAAATTGCCAAAAATGGCCTCTGCATGAAGAGGTTAAATGGTTTTGGTCTTCGCCCTGACACCTCCAGCTGTGATGGCGTTGCTTAGCAACAGTCCAGCTGTGGAACTATTAGTGTTGACGCAGCCAAAACAAATGATGAAATAAACAAACAATCGCGCCATAACCTGCTGTTGCTTGTGAACTACACGTGGAGCTGACGGTGCGATTAATGCCGACTGTTTCCTGGTTCAGTTTTAAAAGGACAACGAGGAGTTTGTATTTGGTTATGAAAGAGTCTCATATTAATGTGGATAAATCTACGTTACCACTTGTTAATGGGTCCATTTTCGATAAATATATCGTTTTGTCTTTATCGTTATTTTGTTATTATTATAAGTGGTGGAAATTCTGGGCGAGCCGCGTTTATGGTCTGAGCTATACGACGGCATCTGATCGTCTTCGAACCTCCGACTTTCGTTCTTGATCAATGAAAACATTCAAGAATCCAAGAATTTCACCGTGCGCGCGGAGGCTCATGGGAAATGTAGTGTGAAATTACTTCTGCTTTCCAAAACTCCTCGTTGTCCCTTTAATACAGAGTAAGTTTGTAAGTCTGTGAGTTTGTGTGCAGCCGGCGCTCCACAGCCACATTCCCGCCCGCTCCACCTCCTGTTGCCTCCGCTCGGCCCTGCGATTATTTTTCCTAAAGAAACGCAATGTGGCAGCTGCAGGAACGAGATCCCGGAGGGTTCTTTGTCGCCGTGGAGCCGAGGAGGCCTCCTATTGAAAGTGGTCCACTTTCTGAGCAGCAGGAGGCGGAGCGGGGCCGGTGTGTGTGTGTGTGTGTGTGTGTGTACGGAGTTTCTTAAGGATCATTAAAAAAAAAGAGAGAGAGAGAAAGATTTGAAAATCTGTGAGCAAATCTGTGATCACATCCTCCCGTTTGGACATGCAGAGATGCCCACATGCACCAGCCTGCATGGACCTGAGTGTCCCCTCCGTCTCTTTATAATAAATATAACAGTATACGTACAATAAATAAAAAAACTGCAGCGACTCTGTGAGACTCTTGTGTTTTTTTTTATGCCGAAGGAAACTGTCCCACAGAAAACTTCCAGATTCCAGGTCAGCATGAAGCAGGACTCTCATCAGATGGTGATGCAGCTGGTTGTGTAATTGGCCCACGTGTGGATTCTTGCTGTGTCCCACTTAAACTGTTGTTGAGTCCGTCCAACACCAGAGACCATGTTTGTCAGGACCTGTGTGTGTGTGTGTGTGCGTATATGTACGTGCATGTGTGTGTGCATGTGTGTGTGCAGCAGTCTCAGGATTTAGGACTGTTGGCCCACGGGACATGGATACCTGTTGCTGTGAGATGCTCAGTTTCCTTCCTACCAGTGAATGAACGACACATACATGAGGAAACCAGTCGGGACTGAAGGAATCCAGTTAGTCTGGGTCCCACTAATCTCTCCTGACGGGACTCTTCATGCAGAATGAAGGAGGAGGTGGAGGAGGAGGAGGAGGTGCAGGAGGTGCTACGACCCCTAAAACACAGAGTTAACAAGGAACAGGAACACAAACCCCTGCAGCGCCGAACATAACAACGTCCGCTCTCAGCTGGGTCGGCCCAAAGTGTTCGCAACACTTTGATCAGATGGGTCTTGCTCCCTCGTATTTATCAGATCTACTTTTCTTACAGTATATGAGCCTGTGAGGGGTACACACTACTGTAAAAACTCCTGGGTCAAAAATAACCCAAGTTTTTAGGTTAAAAAAGGAACCAACTACATTCTGGGTGATTTTAACCCAGAAAATTGGGTTATTCTTTTTGACCCAACTTTTGGGTTAAGTAACTTGACCCAAAGGTTAGGTTATATTGACTACAATGTTGGGTTATTCTAACCCCAGAAAAGAGTAGTTGTGTTCCTCAAGCAGTAGTTGCTTGAGGAAGACCATTTGGGTCCAAACGTTGTGTGTTTTTTGGTCAATTAAAGATAATTGGGAGCTTTAACTCAGTGTGTGGATATTCCCCTTTTTTTTCTCTGTTGGGTTAATTTCAACCCAACATTTGGGTTAGAGAAATAACCCAAGAGATTTTAGTGTGTAACCCAGAAAATGGGTTACTCTTTAAAAAATAACCCAGAAATGGTTTATAACCCAAACAAGAAAAATAAGCCATAATTTTAACCCAACACAAGCAACCCAGAAATTGGGTTACATAAATAACCCAGGAGTTTTTAGTGTGTAACCCTGTAGGCTAATTTACAGGCCGCTAATTATGTGATAATGCCAAGAAATAGCCTAGAAATAACGGTCAATTTCATTGTAATGTCATGTTTTTCATTAAGGCAAAAGATTACACATGCTTTGAAGTTTTTGGGAAAGGCCAGACTTTTTCTCCACCAAGTCCTTGAAATTGACCATTATTTTTGGTCTATATTTCTCAACATTACTATGAAATTGACCGTTATTTCTATGCTATTTCTAGACATATGACACAATTACTTGTTATTTCTTGTCTATTTCATGACATTATCACGTAGCTAATTAGCGGCCAGTGAATTAAAGGGTTACAGAATTGTATTATATTTTATCATATGCCATTTTGCTTTGCTTTTATTTGTAGCTGTATTTATTTATACATTTATTAACATATACAGAGTCTGTATATGTTAAGCATGTTTTTTTTACAATTACTGTATGAAAAGTGCTATACAAATAAAATTAGATTTTGATTTGACGGGTTTATGCAGTAGAAGTAGTAATGTATTTTAGGTCTTGAATATTATTTGTACTGTTTGATTTTTCTATGAGAATGATTCAATGAATGAATGAATGAAACTTTACATCTAAAACAACCAGATCCTGAGGAGCAATCAAATCATTTTTGGAGGAAATAAATGAGACCTGTACATGTGTTGAGTGTGGTCCTGGTACCCCTGTGTTATGATGATGGGTGGCCTGGTCCTGGGCCCTGGACTGGAGGCCCTGACGCTCTGCTGGAGACCCTGTGGTTGCGTGGTTGTGTGGCTGTGTGGTTGTGTAGCTGCAGCTGTGGAGCAGAGAAAGAATCTGTTTTGCCCCGATTCCCCACAGACAACACAGCTTTTCTGCCCCAGATCCATGTTTGTGGTTTCGTCACAGCTCTGCTCTCTCAGACGGGCAGGTGGGAGGGAGGGAGGGAGGGAGGGTAAGAGCCGGCTCAGAGGAAAGAGAGAAACTGTTTTCTGGGGGAAGGGATGCTGCGATGCTGGAGGAAGAGGAGGAGGAAGGCAGAGGTTGATCAGATCAACAGACCAGGAATTTTTACAAGAAGGAGGCCAATATCGGTGCTGTTTCCGTAAACCAGCGCTGCAGCTGTAGTCCAGGCAATTTAGCTCATTTTGGACCCCAAAATAGAACTAATTGTCACAGAATGTTTTTCACCATCCATCATTTCTATGAGGTGTCTAGAACAACATACTAAAAGTCCTAAGAAATCCTAGTTGGGGAAATATGTTTAATTTGCATCATTATTTACTGTATAAAGTCTATGGTGCCGACAACAATACACCCCAATGGAGCTATTTTTTCCCTTTACTCCTATCACAATGAAACTTTACATGATGAAAGTATCCATGAAACGTAACATTTTTTGTATTACAAGTTTCTTTGAAAATGAATTTAAATATGCAAATGAGCCTTACACTAATCAAATATGCCCAAAATTCACCCAAATAGGCTTCTTTTTTTCCTTTACTCCTACCACAATGAAACTTTACACAATGAAAGTAGACATTAAAAGTAAATTTTTTTGTATTACAAGTTTCTTGGAAAATGAATTTGAATATGCAAATGAGCAATACACTAATGGAATATGCCCAAAATACACCCGAATAGGCTTATTTTCTTCCTTTACTCCTACCACAATCAAACTTATAAAACTTACTCACACAATAAAAGTATACATGAAAAGTAACATTTCTGTATTTCAAGTTTCTTGGAAAATTAATTTTAAATATGTAAATGAGCTCAACACTAATTGACTTATGGTCAAGGAGCCATAAAGCCGCAAGCAGCAAAAACAGGGGCAGAATAACTTAGTTCTTAGTCCCGCTCATATGTTGTTGAACATAACAGCATATTTAATATAACATCACACACAGTCGTTGAAATGACTTTGATGAATTCTGACTTTCATCTGATGTTCTCTGCAAACTGGGAGGAAAGTCGTTAGGTAAGGCTTGTTCGCTAATAATAAAAAAAAGAATTTAGAAAGCAACTGGAGACAAGACTGTGCAATTAATTCTTAAGGTCAATATAGGTCTTTTAAGTGTGGCAAGTGACATGTGTGTATGCATAAGTCAAGTGTGGCAAGTGACAGCACTCAGTGCATAGGTTAACTTATTGAATGGACATGAATGTGTTAGTTATTTGGCCCCTGTTGCTGCTTGCGGGCGGCTTTATGGCTTCTTGACCATAAGTCAATTAGTGTTGAGCTCATTTACATATTTAAAATTAATTTTCCAAGAAACTTGAAATACAGAAATGTTACTTTTCATGTATACTTTTATTGTGTGAAGTGTGATTGTGGTAGGAGTAAAGGAAGAAAATAAGCCTATTCGGGTGTATTTTGGGCATATTCCATTAGTGTATTGCTCATTTGCATATTCAAATTCATTTTCCAAGAAACTTGTAATACAAAATATGTTACTTTTAATGTCTATTTTCATTGTGTAAAGTTTCATTGTGATAGGAGTAAAGGGAAAAAATAGCCCCATTGGGGTGTGTTGTTGTCGGCACCATAGACTTTACACAGTAAATAATGATGCAAATTAAACATATTTCCCCAACTAGGATTTCTTAGGACTTTTAGTATGTTGTTCTAGACACCTCATAGAAATGATGTATGGTGAAAAACCTTCTGTGACAATTAGTCTGTCGTAAAACGCTATTTTGCCTGGACTACTGGACCGACCGGGGTCTGACACCAAAACAAACTTGAACATCCTCTCACTCTGCTCCCACAGACTTTCTGACTTCCTGTCACCTTCTTCAGAAAACAGTGACACATCATTCAGGATTTAAAACATCAGTGTGGCCCGTCTGTACGTGTTAGCTCCATGGTAACGTTTTTTTTTTTTCTGTAGAGCGATGAAGTGATGATGATGAGTCACACCACACAACGAGCTGTTCATTCCTTCACCGTTAATGGAGCAGGAGGCCGGGGCTCAGGAAGGATCACAGGCAGGCAGACTGCGTATATAAATGATGTATTCAATGAACTTGCCCCCATCATCACCGTCACCATGCCATGGTAACTGATGCAGCAGCGAGATATCTGTATCTGTTAACAGTCTAAAAACTACTGAGCAATCAGATCACTGAAAAAACCTGCGTCATCGTTCCTAAGACTCAATAATATTAACTATATTAATAAGTAGCATACCGTATTAATATTCTGAAAATCTGGTTTAAGGTTTAAAAAAAATTGATAAATAGAAAAATAAATACAAGGTAGGATTAAAGGTCTAGTGTGTAATATTTGTCAAGGTTTATTGGCAAAATCTGAATATACTACCTATGACTATATTTATATAAGTGTATAACCACTATAAAATAAAATTTGTTTGGTTTTTGTAGCCTTTTAATTATTCTTATAGCAAGGTTCTTGATTTAGAGAGTGTCGCCATCTTGCGCCGCCATGTTTGTACGGCACACTGGACCTTTAAGCAAGAACATAAAAGTAGGTCTTGAGGTGGTTTTTACAACTATCAAGAGAGGAACCAGGGGCACCAGGGGACCTGAGACAGGTAAAAGGTCAGATAGCTAAGAAGGTAAATGGCGGAATAGGTGAGAAGGTGCTAAACCATGGAGGAAATTGATTATTTTATTTACAAATTAATAACAGAACTTAAAGTTTATTTTTAATTTGTTGTTTATGAAGATCCAAGTAGCTGGTGGAGGCTGAAGCTTCATCAGTTTGTCTCAGAGACAGGTGAGAGGTGGGTGGATTCGACTCACCTTTTCTTTTTAAAAGTATTATTAAAGGAAATAAATATGTTTAAATGGTCATTATATGAACTCTTCACTGCTTCTTGGTTATATCCAGTTTATTAAAGTGAATTGAAATGTGGTAACTTAAATTATAGTGATATAGTTGTCATTAATGTGACATTTAAGCTGATTATTGACCTGATGTGGAATGTGTTATGTGATTATCTTTAATTTGAACAAAGTATTAAAATACTCCTGAAGAAAGAGATTTATTTATTTCAATAATGAACATTATTGAATGATATCAACTGAAGAATTGTGATTGTGTTGGTTCAGAGGAGCAGGAGCTCCGTGCCATGTTCAGGGCTGTGTGTGTGTGTGTGTGTGTGTGTGTGTGTGTGTGTGTGTGTGTGTGTGTGTGTGTGTGTGTGTGTGTGTGTGTGTGCGTGTGTGGTTGTGTGTGTGTGTGTGTGTGTGTGTGGTTGTGTGTGAGGGGTCAGATAGTGTATCTCACTTTATAGGCAAAGACTTTGAGAAACAGTGGAATGACCCTTTATTGTAATTGTCCATGACTCATAGGTGATGTTACGAGCAGGAAATAAGCTCTGAAAATATCTCAGCCATAAAAACATAAAGGCACGATAGTGAAGCAAAAAGGAAAGTGAACAGCCTGAAGTAGTGTTGATCCTCGTGCTGGGGTCTGTTTATATACTGAATATATATATACAGTATATACTATATATAAATATATAAATATAAATATTCACTCCACAGGTGGAAAAGGTGGATCTCACACCTCCATGTTGTCGAAATCACTCACTACTCAGTATATAGTGGATATGCCATTTGAATGTTTAGTGAGTATTAATATACACTTATATATATATATAATGCAGCGTGAGAATGGGGTAACCTTTTCATGCCTTGAATTTTTTGGGAAAATGGTCAGAATCTTTCTCCATCAAGTCGTTGCAATTGACCGATATTTCTGGGCTATTTCTACGCAATCACTCGTTATTTTTTGGCTACATTTATCGACATTACTACAAAATTGACCGTAATTTCAAGACATTACTACGCAATTAATTGGTATTTCTTGGCAATTTTTTTGGACATTACCACGTAATTACCGGCCTGTAAATTAATTAAAGGGTTACCTGCTTTAATTATGCAACGTAAAATCGTAATTAATTAATTTTTCGTGTCCGAAAGTGTCTGTTCATTTTACCGGTGAGCTCACCATATCGTCCTCCATATAGAAATCATTATATAGTGAGTAGAGAGGAGTGAACGAGAGAGTGGTCACACACAGAGCTGGGTCGGCCATGTTTGGGGCCAGGAGCAGCCGCCCTAAAGGAGAACTGATGATGATGATGATGATGATGATGATGATGATGATGTGACGAGGACGTGGACGTGGACTCGGCGGCGGCGCCCGCGGCCTCAGGCGTGCGCCAGCTGGTCGTCCCGCTCCCTGGCTCTCCTCCAGGCCCGCTCCAGCTCCGCCATCACCGGCAGCGGACCCTCGTACATGTTGGTCTTGATCAACCGCAGCTTCTCCTGGTAATCCCTCGGCAGCCCGTTCTGCTGCGCCCCCATCACGATCACCTGTGGCAGGTAATCAATCTATCAGTCAATCAATCTATGTATGTATGTATGTATGTATGTATGTATGTATGTATGTGTGTGTGTGTGTGTGTGTGTGTGTGTGTGTGTGTGTATGCATGCATGCATGCATGCATGCATCTATCTATCTATCTATCTATCTATCTATCTATCTATCTATCTATCTATCTATCTATCTATCTCAGTGTTTCCCCCAGAAAATGTGTTAGTTAAGGTGGTGTCTGTCCTGTTGGCGGGGGGGGGGGGGTGGCGCCGTATTAAAGTTTTGCCACGCGCGCTGCTGTTATGCATGCGCGCTTCTCTGTGGTGTGTATGAGAAGATGCGGAGATGAATGAAGGCGCTCATCCGACGGGGGGGGGTCGCGGCGGCGGGGAATATCGCTACATTTTTATTTTTTTAAGACGTTAGTTTAGGCGGCAGCGCTTTCCTGTTAAGGCGGCCGCCTTAACAGGAAAGCGCTGCGGGAAACCCTCTATCTATCTATCTATCTATCTATCTATCTATCTATCTATCTATCTATCTATCTATCTATCTATCTATCTATCTATCTATCTATTTATCTATCTATCTATCTATCTATCTATCTATCTATCTATCTATCTATCTATCTATCTATCTATCTATCTATCTATCATCTCTCTCTCAATCAATCAATCAATCAATCTATCTATCTATATATATCTCTCTCTATATATCAATATATATCTGTCTGTCTGTCTGTCTGTCTGTCTGTCTGTCTATCTATCTATCTCAATCTATCTATCTATCTTTCAATCAATCGATCGATCGATCAGTCAATCAATCTATCATCATCTTTCTATCTATCATCATCTTTCTATCTATCTCTCTATCTCTCTATCTCTCTATCTATCTATCTATCTATCTATCTATCTATCTATCTATCTATCTATCTATCTATCTATCTATCTATCTATCTATCTATCTATCTATCTACCTACCTGTCGACCAATCACAGCAGACACAGTGAGTAGGGTCATTCATGAAATATGATGTCAAGCTTAGCCCCGCCCCCTCTCTCTCTCTCCGAGCCCATTGTTAAAAAAAACCTTCAGGACTCACAGATCCTCGGGAGTTGATCTTCACAACAAAACTGAAGAAGAAACTTTGTGAAACACACACGCACACACACACATGCAGAGGGAACAATGCTGCGACTCCTGCGTGTGACTCTGTGGACGACGGACAAAGCCTCAGGCATGATCGGAGCTCTCACATGTGCAAAGGAACAATCTGGTCGAGGTCTAACTCGCTGGATGTCAGGGGGGCGTGTCCTGACTGTCCCGACCTGAGGATCACACACACACACACACACACACACACACACACCCAGGTCAGGTGACCAGGGGTGTGTATGTACAGTATGTGTGTGTGTGTGTGTGTGTGTGTGTGTGCAGACTGATCCTATTCCAGATGCTTCACAGAGAGGAGCTGCGGTGGGAGTGAATAGGCGATGACGCCGCTGCCGCCTCTGACCTGATTCGCGATCGTATTGTTTTCGTCTCCTGATGCAAAACAACAACAACAACATCAAAAAAACCTCCACGTTTGACATCACAGAGGTCATTTACACTGTCACCATCCATCCATCCATCAGTCAGTCACGCAACGCGCTGTGGCTGCAGGACGATGTCGAGTCAACAGCAGCTTCCTCATCACACATTAATCACTGCCTATAACTCCATACAGCACATTTATATGATGTTAGATTGTGGATAAGCAGAGGAGGCTACATTTACTCCATTACATTTAGTAGAGTAACTTTTGGGATAAACTGTACTTGTAATAGTAGTATATTGCCTTGCCTTGCCTATTAATGCAGCATACTTTTTACTTTTACTTGAGTATATTTGTGAAGAAGAAACCCATTACATTGAGCTACATTCCACTCGCTACTCGCTGATTCTTTTTATCGATCCAATGCGCGATCTGTTTGTTTTGTTTTGTCAGAGGTACTTTATACTTTACTTTATGTTATTTTGTAAAGATTTCATTTATTTTCTTAGTTGTTAAGTGTTGTTATTTGGCAATATCTGAATTTCTTCATTGCTATTTTATATTTTTGTATATTTGATATTTGATTACATTCATGCGCTGATCATTAAACAAATAAATCAGAGGGTACTCAGCAGTTACTCAGTACTTGAGTAGTTTTTTCACCAAGTACTTTCTTACTCTTACTCAAGTAAATATTTGGATGGCTACTTTTTACTTTTCCTTGAGTAATATTATTCTAAAGTAACAATACTCTTACTTACTTACTACTTAAAATGTTTGGCCACTCTACCCACCTCTGTGGATAAGAGGATCTTTTCAGCTGTGAAATGTACATAATCGGTAACCCTTTAATTTACAGGCCGCTAATTACGTGATAATGTCAAGAAATAACAAGTAATTGCGTCGTAATGTCTAGAAACATAGCGTAGAAATAACGGCAAATTGCAAGGACTTGGTGGAGAACAATTCAGTGCATGAACAGCATGTGTAATCTTTTGCCTTTATGAAAACATGACATTACTATGAAACTGATTGTTATTTCTAGGGTATTTCTTGACATTATCACATAATTAATTGTTATTTCTTGACATTATCACGTAATGAGCGACCTGTAAATTAAAGGGTTACCCATAAAGGGACTAAACTTTTATAAATTAACTTCTTCTAACTGGTTTGGAAACATATTTTTCTCCTATTAATAATAATAATTTTGTCTCAAGTATAAAATATGACTAAGATTTTCATTTAGATGAGCATTACTAGAGGTCACTGTCCTTTAATGAGTCATTTATATGTGAATTAGTAAGTAATTAAAAGGAAGATCCACTTTTAGATTTCAGCTCTGTGTTGTGCGGGGGCTTAAAACCTCAAGTTATGTGTGGTCAAGGTTGCTAAGCGACGTGAAACGGTGCGTCATCCAGGGACCAGACCGTCTCATATGAGTTTGACTGTCTCTCTCACGACGACACAGGGCCTCATGTTCGTAAACTACGTCCTCTGATCTGTGATGATGGAGCAAACCATGAGTTGAACTGATTTACTGAAAATTAAGAGTTGAGTGTCAGAGTTGTTATGTTCAATGAATGATTATTGTATGTGTTGTGCTTTTCCTTTTCTAACTTAATTGAACTGGGAGCTGTAAACTGAACAAACCTGAAACCAGAGGCAAATGCAGAGACTGCTTGCCAAAAAACTGACCCCAAAGGACACGTGCATCAGCGGTTTTGCATGAATTTACCTCTAAAACAACTCTGTCTCGTAACGTTCTGTTATTATCTCATAGCGTGGTGAATGTGCAGGTCACAACTTGTCCACAAGAGAGTTTTGGAGTTGTTGGATATTGTGTATTTGATGAGTTTGATGAGGGAAACCAAGAAATCCCATTAGCCTCCGTAGCGTAGCTCTGAACAGCTCGCGGCTCTGCTCCACCGTTCTAAAAATAGCTTGCACCGACAATTAAAGGTAACGAACCTACTGATATGACTATAGGGATTATGCCAATTTGGCAAAATGTTGAACTATCCCTTTAACCAATGCTTCACACTATAATATAAATTTATTGGAGAAACACCTTTAAAATTGTTTCAGCAGAAATTGACCATTGGAAAATCTACTGCTGGTTTAGTTTAAGACAGATGTTCCTGATAAACTGTCAAATGAATGCTGTGAATGTTTTTCTTTCCATCAACAAATCCAAAAAGACCGAAACCAGCCGTGATCACCTCCTTCCTAGTTGAACAGTGTGTGTGTGTGTGTGTGTGTGTGTGTGCAGCCTGCTGTGAGCCACAGACCTCCACTGCTCACACACATCGGTCTCACTGTGTCTCTGTGTCGACATTTTCCTTCAACACATGCGGCGTCCTGCCGAGGAGCTACAGGAAAACTGATCAATGACTCCTCCCCCTTTATTCTCTGTCCTCTGCCTATGATCAGATTGATCTCACACAAAAGTTAATCTACAGTAGATGAACTCTCTCCTTCAACAGTAAAACGTCTTTTAGTTCATCATCTAATAATGTTGCACGTGATGATAACATATCAGTGTTGATGTGATATTCTGCTGATAGTCTTTCTGTATTTACTGTATGCTCGTATCACAGAGCTCCGAATGCAGGATATCACTTCAATAATAAAGTATTTTCATGCTGCTGTATTATAAAGATCTGTGACTTTCATCCACCGCTGACACTTACGTTTACAGTACGTTTACATGACACTTAAACCGAATTATTGCCTTAATTCGACTATAACTGGACAACTGAGTGCATGTAAACGCGTTAGTCCGACTAATATCGGAGTTCTCCAACTCCGATTAAGACGCCCAGATAATAGGATTGGGATTCAGCTTTGGCATGTACACGCCTTAAAGGGATAGTTTACCCAAAATTCAAATTTCACTCATTATCTACTCACCCTCATGTCGACTAAGGGCTGGGGGAATTTTCAGAGTCCTCCGTGCCTTCTTGGAGTTACGGGGGGGTCCGCGCAGCACTGCATGTCCATATAATGGTTGTGAATGGTGCTCACTTTTCTTCGTCCAAAAAGACACAACAAAAAACATCCAAATACCTCCATGCTGCTCGTCTGTAATGTCCCTCTTGTATTGAAGCCCCGACATGAGAAATTGTTCCGCCGGTCAGTGCAAATCACGCGAGATTTGCACAGACACAGGAAGAGCAGTGAACTGAGACACTGGGAGCTTCCGCTACAAACAAGCTTAAAACATAGACTTATTTAATTTTTTTCTGAACAATTTCTCATGTCGGGGCTTCAATACAAGAGGGACATTACAGACGAGCAGTATGGAGGTATTTGAATTGTTTTTTGGTGTGTCTTTTTGGACGAAGAAAAGTGAGCACCATTCACAACCACTATATGGACATGCAGTGCTGCACGGAGCCCCGCTGTTACTCAGAGAAGGCACGGAGGACTCTGAAACTTCTCCCAGCCCTTAGTCCACATGAGGGTGAGTAGATAATGAGTGGAGAGGAGAGGAGAGGAGAGGAGAAGAGAGGAGAGCGAGCGGTCAAGTCGGGTCGTGTCTTACCTGCAGGTACTGAGGCGACGGCGGGGCGTACACACAGCTGTTCATTATGTAGGTGCGACAGTTGAGCTCCTGGCCTTTTGTCTTCACTGGGAGCTCCACGGGACTGTAGGCGCCTAATGTCACGTTCTCCTGACTGGGTGCACACACACACACACACACACACACACACACACACACACACACACACACACACACACACACACACACACACACACACACACACACACACACACACACACACACACACACACACACACACACGAACACAGACACACACATGTTGGATGTCAGTATCACAGGAAAACACCAGGGCCGAGTTGTTCCAAGGTAATCTGATCGGATTTTGGATAATGGATTGGATCAAATCTTGAAAATGGGTTGTTCAAAACTAAAACACGGATTCTGAGATCGGATTAGATCACGTGATCTTGGTTTTAATTGAATTAAATTCAAACTGGTCAAATAAACATTGATATTTTGCACCTGATTTTTTAATTTTAGTGTTAAAGAAAATAAAGTTAACTTTTTGATTATTTTGGAAAAATAAAATAACTTTCCCCCAACTACTGGATAATTAAATGAAAATTGAAATTTGTATTTTGAAGTTTGAATTATAAACACATGGAACAATATTCACAATGTGTTTGACTAATCTACTGCAAATTTGTTTAGTTTTTTATTTATTTGTTGCAGGTCAGATAACGTCTGGCTGTTTAAAAGACATGGAAGAAACAAAAAACAGCACAGAAAACAATAAATACACCCCATTTTAAAATAAACACACTGTGAGTGACCCCATGCTGCTGTTGTACCTGTTGTTTACCTACCCATCAGGCTTCAGTGTGATGCACAGTCACATTTAGAGCACTCATTATCTGGATTTGGTCATCTTGAAAAGTTTTGATCTGGATGAGACCGATCCAATCCAACTTTGCTTTGAACAACTGGGATAAAAGTAAAGACGGTTCACGTGATCCTGGATAGCAAAAAAAGAGGATTTCAAATTTTTTCACAGTTTGATCCAGATTAAACCTTTTGAACAACTGAGGCCAGTACATCCGTCAAATACATTGTGATATTTTTCCATGTGTTTCAAATTCAAACTTCAAATTTCAAACTCCAGCTTTAAATTTCATTTCATTTGTGGAATCATCAAAAGTTCACTTTATTTACTTATTTAAAATCAGGTGCAAAATATAAATCAATAAATGTATAATACTACATTATAAATGTTGTTTATTTGACCAGTTTGAATTTAAATGAATGAAATGAAATCCATCCTGATTCCACCAAACTGTTGGGATCAGAATAATCCTGATTATTTTGGATCAAAGTTTTATTGAACCTCCTAAAAACTTTGGAACAACACAAACTGAGGATTTGATTAAGATTAAAACCAAGATTGGATCACGTGATCTAAAATGATCTCAGAATCAGTTTTTAGTTTTGAACAACCTTTTTTTTAAAACATTTTTTTAAAGATTTGACCCAATCCATTATCCAGTATCCAATCAGATCACCTTTTGAACAACTGGGCTCCTGGAGGTTAAAGCAGAAGTAAGCGATATTTTTGTGTTAATATAAGTCTTAAATAGTTATATCTTCCGACAGCAATCACTTACATAGAGAGTTTGGACCGAAACACGGGTCTGTCAGTCACTCTGCTCTGCTCTGAGCCGAGGAGAAAACTTTTCTCGTATCCTACAAGTTTTATCCAATGAGGAGAGAGAACGGCATGCAGGGCTGTGTGTGCAGCCAAGGGATGCGCCTGAATGTGGTGACGTAGGGACGAGGACCAATGGATCCATGACGAGGGCGGGGGCTGCTAACTCCGTCGGCTGACAAGAAGTTATGGTGCGTTCAGGGCAGCCCGTAACTCGTGGTTTTCCGACCTGTGAAGTCGTACCAGTTCGATCTGGTACGAGTTCACAGGTCGGAAGTTACGAGTGGCCGTTATAGTGACTTTCACCGGTAAAACAGGTCGGAGAAACACGAGTGGGTTGCCTGGAACGCTACAAAGTCGTAAGTCGTGACTTGAAGCTGTAATTTACGGTTTCAAAAGCCTGCCTGGAACGCAGCATTAGCCAAAACGACCGGATCGCTTACTTCTGCTTTAAATTGAGTAGAGCTGTCATAATGGGACCTTCACCTGTCTAGAGACTCCAGATCGGACATGTTCATCCTCCAGACGACGCCCCACACCTCGTCACCTGGGCTGTTCTCTATGGTGGCCACGCCTCCGTGCCACCGGTCGCTGGCCAGGCCTTTGTGGTTCCCAAACACCAGCCTATAGTCCTGAAAGGGAGAAAAACAAAAGAAGTCATGAGGACGTAGAGTATGTGCGGCTGAGAAGAGCCGATCAATCACACTGAGGCGTTGGTACCTTCAGCCGGGCGACGCAGTGAACGGTGGCGGAGGGGTTCTTGAGCTGGAGCCGCTCCTTCAGGAGGTTGCTGCCGTATGCAAAGTAGAGGAAGGTGTAGTTGTTCTCCATGTTGTCAGCAGGCTGTGGCAGGAGGAGGAGGAGGAGGAGGAGGAGGAGGAGGTGGAGGAGGCGGAGATGAAGAAGTGGAGAGCCGAGCTGAGCCACAGCTGAGCGTCGGGAGGAGCGGAGGTGCAGGTGAGAGAGCGGGGGACTGAAATGAAGCTGTGGCCTTCCAGCACTCACAAACCATTCTCATGCTAATCCCCCCGCGCTGCCACCGAGCGCTATTCACGCGCACAATACACAGTTTGCCTCGTGTGTTGAGCCAACAGCAGAGAGCACACACACACACACTCACTCATATACACACATACACACACACAGAAATCTGGACAGCATGTAAACAACAGACACAGTAGCAACCGGAAACGAGTCAAATACGATTTCTGCAACACAGCAATAAAAGCCCTGTTACGAAACACTGGATGACTTTTACTTTGAAACAATTACAGGAAGTGTTGGGTCAAAACTATAAACTGTAAATAAATGAGGCCTCGTAATAAAAAACACCACTATGACCAATACACCACATATTAATCAAAACGGGGATTAGAAATAAGGGCCTCAAATAACCAAATAGACGACACGACAAAATAAATATAGTTTTCAGTTTATTATAACTCAATAAATTAGAATATCATGGAAAAGTTCATTTACATCAGTAATTCAATTAAAAAAAGTGAAACCAGGTTTCTACACATTTGACAATGTGTATCATGTAAATAAATTATGCAATTAATCATTTGTTTTCATTATTTTGAATTTGTGTGCCATTATGTCACCAAATAATTTCCAGCGCACACAAAATAATTAACCCAAATAACTTAGATCACACCAAACCCAGATGAGTATTAAGATAAATATATTTCCATGTAATAGTTTCCATTTTCCATACTTTTCCAGACCTGGAAAAGTATAAAATCAAATTCCATACTTTTCCATACTTGCATAGGAACCCTGTGAAACCAATACATTATATAGATCCATTACACACAGAATGAAACAGTTAATGTCTTTATTTATTTGATTTCTTTTAAGTGTAATGGTTATGGCTTCACATTTAATGAAGACCTAAAATTCAGTATCTCAAAAAAAAAGAGGAATATTACAACCATTAAAAAAAGCACTTTAAATATGGAAATGTTGGCCTTTTGAAAAGTATTCTCATTTATATGCTCAATACTTGGTTGAGGCTATTTGACTTTAGATTTTTCCATTAGGCTATATTCAAATTTATTGAGATGCACCTGTATATTTACCGTCATGTGGTTGTCAGCCTCCACCAGTAGTTTCCATTGGGATATCGTATCCAAGAAGACAGGAGGGACAAGTTGAACCTATAGAGTAAAAGTAGTGAAATTGAATTTGAGATGTACATCAGTTACATTTTGTAGTAGTTTTTTAGACAACAGAAAAAAAACAGAGGAGCCACTGACACCAAAACGCCCAAATGTGTGAAGATGCTCAAAACTGATGCGTACACATGGCAATTTTTGATGGTTTTTATGTTTAAATAAGTTGTTTTCTGTCTTAAAATGTACAAATTTGATGCTTTAATGTGGACGTCAGAACAGAACACACTGTGCTAAGGCTCCAGCTTTGTGTTTTTATCTTTTTATGTTGATGTGCGTTTGTTTTGTTGTTTTTTATCTATTCTGTTTTATAAATATTTTTTGTTAAGGGGAACAGTATTTAATTTTTCATGTATATTGGTGCAAAATCTGTGGCCTAACTAGCCTGTATGTAAAACAAAAAAGGTTTTCTATAATAAGTGGATGCAGCAGAGTTAATGTGTTACAGGAAATGTGTTTTTCCCTTCCTTTTGTAATTTTCCCCTGTGTTTTTTTTTCTTTACGGCAGATCACTGTGTATATCTTAACTTGAAGCAGGAACTGCTTTTACCTCCGTGGTTTTACCCGGTCATTAACCTTACACGCCTCTGTCTCATGAAAACCATCCAGCAGCCACATGTGACCGACGATGAGTCATCACGTCTTTGTCATACTCAGCTACAGAGGATAATAAACATGTATTTTGTCCGTATCACTGTAAAACCACTCACACAATTTCAAATAAAAAACAGAGTACAGTACAAACACGCCACAGTGACACACATGCTTCTTGTGTGTGTGTGTGTGTGTGTTTGCTTCACAATTACTGTAATTTTATAACATTCGCTCTGCGGATCAGCACATTCCTGCTACTGTACCTTGACAGCTTCTTGTGTGTGTGTGTGTGTGTGTGTGTTTGTGTGTGTGTGTTACAGACGTCGACTGACTCTGCCGGTGTGAGTGTTGTACTTTACACTGTATCACCCCATGCAGAAAACCAAACCAGTGTGTGTATGTGTGTGTGTGTCGGTGAGCTTTAACGGTCTTTAAAGGATGATTGCGTGGGAGTATTTATTGTTATACTTGATAACAAACAGATGATCAGTCACTGCTCATTGTCATCTTATCTAATGTGTTTAGAGTTTATTATTTAAAGGCTGCGGATGGTTTGATATCTCAGCAGGCTCTCGTCAATCATCTGGTGACAAAGTCTGATCAGATTAATAATAAACTGTTTATCCTGCTCAGGGTCACAAACATCACTGAGGAGCCTCTCATTAGCCAGCTCATGCCAATGACTGATAGATACCACAATTAAACATTAACACGCCCGCTGCTTCACTCATAAATTAAACTGACTCAGTAATTGTTGTACGTATTAATAACATGTATAAATCAATAAACTAAATACGTACACGCCTTTTTTTTTTTTCCGCTAACAAGCACTGGTCAAAAGTGAAGGCACTTTTCCAAAACATCTTTTCATTGTATTTAGTAGGCTAAAGTATGTGTGACAGTGAATGAATGAACCTGAATGAATGAATGAATGAATGAATGAATGAATGAATGAATGAATGAATGAATGAATGAGTACATTCACAAATGTAAACATCCTGTGCTGTGAACCATGTTTCCAAACAAAATCACTCTGTAGTCGCTCCCCTTTTTTTTTCTGTTTGTCAGCAAAAAACAGGACACCTGTGTTGGCTTTCTGCGAACATAACCACCTGTAATAATTACCTCATTTGATTGTAAGTATTCTTTAAATATGCTTTGATGGTGTGATGATTTCAGGTTTGACCAATGTATAATAGCAAAAAAACAAACACCCTACCCCTAACCCATTTAAAACATAAACACATTAGGATTTAGTGTGCGAACCTTATGTAAACATAGATAGCTAAGCATTCAGATAGCATTCACACACACAGTTCAGGACTGCAGGCTAACTTTTTTTTTTCACAAGGAGCACAGTGGCCCCCTAACTTAAAATTTTAGGAGCAGAAAATTTAGGGGCGGACATCGTAAATCGACTTGCAAAGCAAATATTCACATTTCCTTTTCATTCTTGATCCTCACACACACATTGGACTGACACCTGTAATGACAGATACCAGATTCGCCTTTTCCACTTTTAACCAGTGTTAAAACAACGAAAAAACAAAACAAAACAAAACTGCTAATTTACTGGCTGCACATGCACACAAGTAGATGAAGAATTAACTTGCACTGTCTCAAATCTTAGGGGCAAAATGCCTCCATTTTGGGGCAGTCTGGAGCTGGCCTGCAGCTTGGTAGCATTAGCTCAGCAGTGAGTGAGTCTGTGTATGTGTAATGTGTATGTGTGTGTGTTTACCGCAGAAACTAGATTAGATAATATGATAGTACCATAATTTGAAATATTAAAAATATCAGATATTACAGTGAGTATTATGCTATAAGTTAGGCTACTTACAGCTAAACAAAACAAAACAAAAACATCAGGCTTTACCGTGCTAGCAGTATCCTATAGACCAGAGGTCTTCAACAGGGGGTCCGTGACCCCTAGGCGGTCTGCGGAGGTGCTGCAGGGGGATTTCTGGTGGATTAGACAATGTTTTATATCTTTTAGTTTCCACATTTGTTTCAAATAAAAACGTCAATTTGAATAGCTCGAGTGCATGATTATCATGCAGTTGACAGACATTGTTGATACTGATATTGGCATTAAAAATGGCAGAAGCATGGCTGCCCTACTCACTGCACCTTGTACACTTTACGTTTAAAATAAAAACATAATATGAATCTGTATATTATTTGAATAGCTTAGTATTGAATGCACAATAACAAGCTGAATTTATACATGGTACTGGGCCCAGTTTAATATAAAACACTAGTGGGTCTCTGCTCCATCTCTTAATCATTTGGGGGGTCTTTGGCCTGAAAAACGTTGAAGACACCTGATGTAAACATAATGTAAACAGAGAATGCTAACAGATTAGCTCAGTTAGCATTCCCCAAACCACTACAGTAGCTCCGGTAGCTAACGTTAGCTCATTAATGGGTGAATCTGTGCGTGACAAACAACAGAAACCCGTTTAATTTATACAAAACACTAAACACTTCAATATTACAAACACTCAGTACGGATTAATGACGGTACTAAACTTACACTTTGAGTTGACAATTTCTCCGTAGTCCAGGGAGACGGAGCCGCGGCGCTGTTGGTTACTATAGTAACAGGTGCATTCTCTCACTCTAGGACCCCACAGAGCAACCTGGGCTGACCAAAGCGGTGCCTGACGATAAATAACAACACTTTTCCTAATGTAATGAGGAATTCATGGCAGTAAATCTCAATTTCATTCGGTTCACATGCCTAATAAAAAATTATCTATGAAACTGGAACCATTATTGAATGAATGAATGAATGAATGAATGAATGAAAGATTATTTAAACTCAGAATAAAAAAGAACAACAGTAAAATACAAGACAACAACGCAAAATAAAACAATGAAACTTAACAATTATTTATGATCAAAAGGATGTTTAATCAATCTATATCTGTAGGCTATATGATTACTAATACTGTACATGTGTTAGTGAAATATCAAAAATTAGGGAATAATGGACTCCATTTATATTTAAATATATTTCAGATATATGAAAATACGTGTAGCTAATATGTAGGCTATAATAGTTATATACATGATATATATGTATGTATTATTACACATTACACATTAGTTGCATCTTTAAGGATGAGTGAATTACCTTCATCAGTGTTTCTCATCTGTCCCAGATGATGCAGAAATGAACTGACGAACCTTTGAACACTCATTAAGAAACATCCATCCTGTTGGGAAAGAATAAACCCTGTAATTGTTACAGTAACAAATGATGTAGTTTTTCTTCACTTTAGATTTTAATGGTGCCGCCTGGCTTTGCTCAGCAGATGGCAGCATGTACACAATGATGCAGTTTCCACACATTACCCACAGTGTGTCCTGTAAAAGTTTACAAAATCTTAAATACTGCCAAAGATTAAACCTCTAACAGTGTACTGTTGTAATTAGAGCAGATTGAGCCAAGTAGCTTCAGAGACAATGAGTAACAAAACTCTCAGACTTTTTATCCTTGAGATTCTGACTTTTTTCTCAGAAATTCTGAGTTTTTATCTTAGAATCTTTTAACAAAAATCTCCGTTGTTGGTCCTAATGCTCTTCCATATGTGATATGTAGGTACGCAGCAGTACACCCACTTCAAATGCATTAATATTTCAGTATACTCACTAAGACAAAATGATGTGATACACACAGCACAGCAGCTTTGATAAGAGATGTTTATTTTAAACAAATATACAGAGCTTAACTCCCAGGACCAGCCCCCTCTGGGAACTATACTGTCTACAGTCAAGTGTTGCATAGGTTTGTTTGTTGGGTGCACGCCGGTCCGATGGAGGACAAGGTGTTTGAGTTGTGTCTGGTCTAAACTACTCGATGACTCTGCAGAACCGCCCACAAAAAGACAAAAACACATCGGATACAGACCCTGATAAGTGGAGTCAGTGAATGGAAATAAATTCACTTCTAATTGAGATAAATGGACGTTCTTATTGATTTAAATGAAAAGTCAGCTGCTGTAAATACAGTAAATAGGCTACAACAAAATAAACAGGAGTTTCTCACTTACAGTCAGTGATAATGGGAACCAAGTGGTTTAATTGTCTCACCATGAGTTATATTAGACTTTATAAGAAGCTTTAACTATAAGCTGGAAATAAACTAAGACTCTAAAGAAACAACTCACTGTGAGTTCTGCTGTCTGTCGACGTGTTAAAACATCATTTGTGATACAATACAGTGCTGTTATAGCAGAGAGTCATGAGTTCACCTTCGCTGCAGTAGTATTTCAGAGGCACATATCCTGATTATCTGACCCGGACACAGAGAAGCACGAGGACGAGGAGAGACGAAGACGAAGACGAAGAGGAGGGAGGAGGAGAAGGAGTGTTTTGTTTTTTTTCCTCTGCACTGACCCGTTAAAGCTGAAACCTGTTGTCTCCATCTCTGAGTGAATGTTCAGCTGGTTGGATGTGAACAGCTGAGCGTCTTCTGCAGATGAAAACTGTGACTGTGAACTTTGACATGAAGAGATTAGCTCAGATTTTAAAGTGTACATTAGTTCACACATTCACATTGACATAACACACACACACACACACACACACACACACACACACACACACACACACACACACACACACACACACACACACACACACACACACACAAATATGGGTCATCCTATGGAAATGTCAGTTTTTCTGTCATTCGACTTTACAGCACTATCACACTTTATTGTTACAATTTATTGATATAAAGTACAAATTTAATGTTATTTGAATAGTTTAACCTTATTGAACCATCAATCTGGGATTATATGTCTCTTAATCACTTACATAAAATAATAAATTCATCCATATCATGATCTATAGAAGGTGAGTTTTTGACTCTGGGGTCAAAAACTTGTGTTTTTTATGATTTAAACTGCAATAAATGTGCGAATAACGATCAAATATATGATGTAAAAGACGTACAAAACTGAAATGCCAAATAAATATTATGCAGAAATGTAATAAAAGAAGCAATCCTCTCGATTTATGTCACTGGTGATACCACATAACAAAACTCTTATTTTGAAATTATATTAAAAATTCTGATTTTCATCATAGTTTAATGTGGAGCTTTTGCGCAAAGTCACTGGTTTGCCACACTTTATTCTTTGGGAATTGCAACAAAAAAGAATACAAATTGATTAAATACTGATTGACAACATGTGGTTTGATGCTTTTTACTTTAGAAAACACATTTTTCATGAAAACTGTAACACCAGTGACTCCAGATACTTGAGTTCATTTGCATATGATATACCTAAAGTGATGACAAGACAGTAGGCTACATGTGAACAAAACAAAACATTTTTTAATCATTATTTTGTCCTTTATGTGTATCCATACGCCCTATGAGTTAAATAATTAAGTGGCTTAAGTGTAGATGTCAAAATAAAATACATCAATAACCTTCAAAAATGGATGTTTCTATAGGATGACCCATATAAAGTCCACTAGTGAGCCAAAACATTATGATACGAAGGTCACACGACCTCACACACACACACACACGCGCACACACACACTGTGACACCGACACCTGCTCCTTCTTCCTCCTCCTACATCCAGCACTGTTTTTTCTTTTTTTAACCGATGAGGATGATGTGTTCACTGACAGTTATAATAAACCAGAGTTGTGAGAGTTGATCCCTTCCCCTGTGAGGAGGAGGAGGAGTCTCCTCCGTGTCGCAGCGCGTCGTCGTCGTATCTACTGTACAGAGAATTGTGCAAATCCATCATGACACCTGTTGAGTTGTGCAAACGGCTGAAACATCGTGAGAGGCAGTAGCTGAGTCCTGTTGTTAGCGTGTGTGGAAACTTGTTGTCACATCTTGTCTCAAAGGACAAGAAAGGACAGGACAGGACAGGACAGGACAGGACAGGACAAGAAAGGACAGTCAGTGTGTCCACCGTCCACTGGAAGTCTTTGGGTCTTTGGCACCTCTTCTTCTGGCACAAGTCAAGTCCCGATCGCCCTCCTTCATCACGGCTCCTGGTCATTGAGCTTTCCACAGAGGGTTGTGGTACACCCAGCCTTCTCCCTACACACACACACACACACACAGAAATCTGATCATTAACAACCTTTAAAAAAACAGATTTGACTCAAGAGCTATCTCGTCGTTATGGTTCTGCAGGAACGAGCTGTAAAAACCCGGTCATAAGTTAAGCTCCTCATGTCCTGAGCTTCTTCAATGTGACTGAAATAATATTAATTTCATAGCCTAGAAATCTAGCTGCACCCTAGCGGCAGCAAATATATTTGTTCCGTAGGTGGGTCTAGAAACGAGCCATAGGAACTTTTTGAGTCTCGAACACCGTTTGTGTTCACCAATCACAGCGCTCTATCTGTTTAGAGAGTCGTTGGGCGGCTTAACACGACGACGACATAGATTTTAATTGGCTTGTCAGACTAACGTCATCCAGCTCTTTGCTCTGATTGGTCGTAGCGCTACCCTATTGGTGCAGAGGCAGTTTGAAAGACAGCCTTCATCCCGCCCCCTGGATTGAGCCGAGGTCGTTGCCAGACTATACATTTTAATGATATAGTCTGGCTTGTCAGGCTAGAGGAACTATGCAAGTCCGGTGTTACCAACCCTCCTCTCGGCCATGTGCATTTGTTTACAACGAAGCCAGTGAGAAATCAATCCATGGATAACGTTATTTATCACCTACCATGTTACCATGTGTATATTTGTGTATCTTATCTGTCATAAACAAGAGATTACAGGTTACGGGCGCGTTTGTGTCATAGTGCTGCAGAGACGAGAGCTGGGACACCGGGTCGGAGGCTCTGATCTTACAAGGTTGGTTTTCAGCCAAGAGACGCTCGGTGGAAGGCAGAGAGCCTCTATTCTCCCTGGAACAAGTTACAAGGACTCTGAAGCTGTTTAATTAAATTCAAATGTAGCAAAGTTAAGCTACGAATCTTGTGTACAAATCCCATAGTTCCTCTATCCGTTTTTTTTTTTTTTGCATGACCAAGTCGCACAACGACAAACAACAACAACAAAACATTGACATATTTCACAACAACATCACATAGTATAGATGTCTGCTCCCGGGCTGCTCCTCACCTCCTTGACGAAGTATTTGGGTTTCCAGGAGACTCTGGCGGCCGCTCTCTGTTTGCCCTCACTGCGCTGCCTCTCCTCCAGACAGTGTTTGTGCTCGGTGGCGGCGTCCATGTTGCCCGACTTGAGAGACGCCGTGACGTGCTGCCACAGACGCCTGGAAAACAGGAAATACCACCATGACGACAACAACTGTCAGTGTGACATCATCATCACAGGTGAGTTTTTACATGTGTGTGGTTCAGTCGATCTACGGCAAACCATTTTAACATTTAAAAGCCAGACTGGATGTGTTTCAGATTGCAACGGCTACAGTAGTACTAATTCGTACAGTAGTAGTAATTCCAGTTTGAGATATCTACAATTTGATTCTGACTAGTCATAATTCCAGTTCAAGATATCTTTAATTCACCTCAGTTAAAGATATCAACATGTGACTTTTCAGATATGTTAAATTAAGTTGTGACTAGGTGAAATTGCGTTATTATGGCAAGTGGATTTAACATTTAAAAGCTAACTTCGACTATCCGAAATTAACATTGTAGATAGCCTATCATCAACGTCTTTCTGACTAGTCGTAATCACATTTTGAATAGTTGGATTTTTCATTCAAGATATGTGTCTGTAATTCCATTTTGCGTAGTCAAAAAGAACATTTCAGATATCCGCAACTACGATCTTCCTAGGACAAATGACGTCACTTTAACCATTCATGTGTATGGGGTTTCTCATTACAGATATCTATAATTCAGTTGCAGATATCCGCTATGTGAATTATGGATATCTATAACTGAATTATGGCTATTCATAATTCCAATTTGAGATATCTACAACTTCATTTTTAATTTAAGATAGGCTATCTGAAAAGGGACATGTAGATGTCTTTAATTGCAGTGAATTTAAGATATCTTGAACTGGAATTATGACAGGTCAGAATCAAATTGTAGATATCTGAAACTAGAATTAGTACTAGTCGTAATTCAGTTACAGATATCCGTAATTCACATAGCGGATATCTGCAACTGAATTATAGACATCTGTAATGACAAACCCCATAGAATAGAATAGAATACCTTGAATATACCTAGAATACCCTTTGTCACTATACACATGTACAATGAGATTAAGAGCTCTCCTTCAGTGCAAACATACAGTATACATAGATTAAAAAAATAAAATAAAAAATCCAAAAGATACATTCCAATAATGAATAATAAATCTATGTATCATAAGATAAAATAAGTTATATATAAAGTATGGATTATTATGAAAAATTGCACAGCATAATGGCGATATTGCACATTCGATATTACACATGAATGGCAAAAGTGACGTCACGTTATCCTAGGAAGAATGTAGTTGTGGATCTAAAATGTTCTTTCTGACGAGGCAAAACTGAATTACAGATATCTTGAATGAAAAATCCAACTATGCAAAATGTAACGAGGACTAGTCAGAAAGACGGTGTTGATATCTACAATGTTAATTCCAGATAGTCAAACCTAGCTTTTAAATGTTAAATCCGCTTGCCATTATAACATCATTGCGCCTAGTCACAACTTAATTTAAGATATCTGACAAGGGACATGTAGATATCTTTAACTGAGGTGAATTAAAGATATCTCGAACTGGAATTACTACTCGACTAGTCAGAATCAAATTGTAGATATCTAAAACTGGAATTACTACTAATCGTAATTCAGTTACAGATATCTGTAATTCACATAGTGGATATCTAACATAGTGGATAGTAGTCACATAGCGGATAACTCGAGTGCCTTTACATGTGTTTTTTCTACAAATGTTTATTAATGTGCATTGTTCCTTTTCAAATAAACTAAACTGAAACTGAATTGTAGAGATCTGTAATGACAAACCCCATACACATGACTGGCAAAAGTGATGTCTAAGGAAGAATGTAGTTGTGGATCTGAAATGTTCTTTTTGACTCGGCAAAACTGAATTACAGATATCTTGAATGAAAAATCCTCCAACTATTCAAAATGTGATTACGACTAATCAGAAAGATGTGAGTTGTAAACACACACACATAAACACACACACACACACACACTCGCCTGGACTCGTACTGGTCCTGCCTCTCCAGGGGCCGGATCTTCTTCTTGACGACCGGCAGCTTGGACGTGTCGATCACTTTGTTCTCTCCGTTGTTGTAGGTGAACTCCAGGACGCCGTTCCACTCGCCCTGCGCCTTACACACCACGTTACCCGTGTGGTTGTGTTTCACCTCCGCCGTCACTCTGACAGAAACACACACACAATCAGACACACACACACACAGTCAGGAGTTTTAATGCTGCTTTTCCTGCTTCACTACTGTAATTTATCATTTCTCAAACGAAAATCAGGATGACACACAGACAGCTTCTTCTATTTATCAGTTTTTACTCTATTATTAATAAGTTTGTGACGCTAAGGAATTAAAGTAGCTGATATGTCATGAAAAACAAACATTAAAACATATTCGCTACAGTTTGTTTTTATTCTACAGCTTCAGGTACAGTCAGCTCATCCATAAAAAGATTTTATATATTTCATTTGGCAGCTTTTCTTAAAGCAGATATCAGTGGAATGTTTTTGTTAATATAAGTCCTAAATAGTCCTATTTTCCGTCAGCAATCACTTACATGAAGTATTTCAGCCTAAACACGAGTCTCTCCGTCACTCTGCTCTGCTGTAACCCGAGGAGAAAATTTTCCTTGTGGGATACAAGTGTTATCCAATGAGGAGAGAGAACGGCATGAAGGGCTGTGTGTGCAGCCAAGGGATGCGCGTGAATGTGGTGACGTAGCACGAGGACCAATTGATGCCTGACAAGGGCGGGGGCTGCTAACTCATGGTGCGTTCAAAGAAACTCGTACTTTGTGTTTTTCCTTCCTGTGAAGTCATACCAGTTCGATCTGGTACGAGTTCACGGGTCGGAAGTTACGAGTGGCCGTTATAGGGAACTTGTTGTCACAGACAACAGGATGGTAAAAACACGAGCTACGGGTTACCTGGAACGCTACCAAGTCGTAGTTGTGACTTGAAGCTGTAACTTACGGTTTCAAAAGCCTGCCTTGAACGCAGCATTAGCCGAAACGGCCGTGAAGCTGATATCTGCTTTAATGTTTGTTGAAGATATAGGCTACTATAGCCTAGTACTTTAAACTTCTGCTGCTGCCTTCTGTCATTTCTTTTCATTTCAGTGTTATTTATCTGTTTCTTTATGGGTTGTTTTTTTTTATGCCTGGCTATGTGAACTCTGTATTTTATACTGTTAATAAGTCTGGCATTCGAGGGAAGGTGAGGTGGGGTTTAGTTTATTTTGTTTTGAACTTGTGTAAAACTGTAAATTGTAAAAACAAACTAAAAAGACCTTGATCAAATATACATATATAATACTTTTCAATACTTTATTTGCAAAAAAATATAGTTTCAGACCATAAAATCTAACTTTTTTTTTAGTATTCAAGTATTTAATTACTTTAAGTACATTTTCCTGATGATATCTTATATTTCATGTACATATATGTACGTTTGGTTTAATACAGTGAGTTTTTTTTTTTTTTGCTCCAAGTCTTTTTATTTATATTTGTACATACAAAGATAATGTACAGAGTACATAAATTCAAAAGTATAAATGATCAGGAGTAATACAAATATAAACAACAACCCCCACCCACCCCACCCCCACCCGCTCCAACGGAGCCCCATCCCTGCAACAATATTACTGCACCATTTTTACAATCTTGTGTTGAGTTGGTATGCAATTACTTGTATTACATGCATCACATACATATCAATATTTATATAAATAAAAAAGTGACACAATTAGAATAGTAAGAAAAATAGTCGTTAATTAAACCAAAACAGCATGATAAACAAGTAAATAAAAGAAAATAAATAATAAATAAAAAATCAACAAGTGATTGAGAGTGGTCCTTATGGGTTTCAAATTGTACATAATACAGTATCAGTCATATAAAACACCAAAATTAGTGACATCTTATTTCTCTATATAACTTAAAAATGGTCTCCATGTAGCATGAAATTTTTGAATACATCCTCTTGTAGAGTAACGAATCTTCTCTAGTACCAAATGATGTAGAAGGTCATTAATCCACATCTTAAAGGTTGGGGGAAGTTTCTCCTTCCACTTAAAAAGTATTAATCGCCTAGCTATAAGAGATGCAAAAGCTATCATATTCTGTGCCTGGCGGTTAAGGTGAGAATCTTGTTGAGTTATTCCAAATATGGCAGTAATGGCAGAAAGTTCAATAGGTACTTGTAAAACATCTGAAAAAGTTTTAAATATTGACTGCCAGAAGTTGACTAGTTTTGAACAAAACCAGAACATATGCGAGAGGGTAGCTGGTGCTTGCCTGCATCGATCACAAATGGGATCGACGTCAGGTGCAAACTTTGCTAGTCTCACTTTAGACCAATGAAGACGATGCATGACCTTGAACTGGATAACTGTGTGTCGTAAGCAGATTGAAGAGGAATGTATTCTATCTAAAGCTCTTTCCCAAATCTCCTCAGGAAGTTCAAACCCCAAATCGTCCTCCCACTGAATCTTTAATGATGTCAAAGGTTCCAAATTATATGTATTTAGTAAGGAATATACGTTCCCA
This sequence comes from Trachurus trachurus, assembly GCF_905171665.1. Taxonomy (NCBI): domain Eukaryota; kingdom Metazoa; phylum Chordata; class Actinopteri; order Carangiformes; family Carangidae; genus Trachurus; species Trachurus trachurus. The sequence goes on along the minus strand of NC_139902.1, from coordinate 28,001,630 downwards.
ATATTCCCTTTGGAACCTGAATTAAGCTTAAGAATGGAATTTAGGAGGGTATTGGGTGGTTGGGATGGGAAGTGAGTAAATGATGTTGATATGAAACTACGGAGCTGCAAAAATCTAAAAAGATGGGAGTTTGGGATGTTAAATTTTAATTTTAATTGATCAAAAGATGCAAAAATATTATCAATAAATAGATTCTCTATTGTGGCAACTCCTCTATTAGCCCATTCATGAAAAGCACCGTCTATGATTGATGGCATGAACTGGTGGTTTTTTGTTATAGGAGCACAAGTGGGCAGGTCCTTGAGAGAAAAACTCCGTCTGAACTGTGTCAGAATTTTAAAAGATTGTTTCACAATTGGAGTTAAGGTGAATTTAGATATGGAATCCAAAAGAGGAAGTTTTGAGCATAGAAGTGAGTGTAAAGAAGCATGAAGACAAGAGGAGTTTTCCATTCGTAACCACTCAGGGGTGGTGTCACCATATGGAGAGTCTTTCCAAAACAACATAGACCTAATATTGGCAGCCCAATAGTAAAACTGGAAGTTAGGGAGGGATAGTCCTCCATGTTTACGATGTTGTTGTAAGATCTTTTTCCGTATTCGGGGGTTTTTCTTGTTCCATATAAATCCCGACACCAAATTGTCTACTGACATGAAAAAGGATTTAGATAGGTATAGGGGAATGCACTGAAATATGTACAGGAATTTGGGCAAAACATTCATTTTAATTATGTTAATTCTGCCTCCTAGTGACAGGGGGAGTAGACTCCAACGTTCCATATCTCGCTTAAGGTTAGCCAATAGTGGTGAAAAATTTGCTTTGAATATGTCTTTAAAGGCATGTGTTATCCAGATTCCTAAATATTTAAATTTTTGTGGACTGACTTTAAGCGGGAATAAACTAAAGTCAATTTGCTTAGCTGCTATATTCACTGGCATAATTTCACACTTCTGTAGGTTAATTTTATATCCTGATATTTTGCCGAATTCTTCAAGCAGGTTGAGAGTATTTGGTAGGCTAGTTAAAGGATGAGAGAGATATAAAAGCATATCATCAGCATATAAGGATACCTTATTATCTGAGTCATATCTCCGAATTCCCTTTATATTGATTTCACCACGTAACGCTAGAGCCAGTGGCTCAATCGCAATAGCGAACAGGAGTGGCGACAGAGGACAACCCTGTCGGGTGCCACGGTGGAGAGGGAAGTAGGAGGAGAGGTTATTGTTTGTTCGAACAGCCGCAAGTGGAGACGAATACAGAACTTTAATCCAGGAAATTAATTTTTCACCAAAACCAAATTGTTTTAGAGTGTAGAAGAGATAATCCCACTCCACCCGATCAAACGCCTTCTCTGCGTCAAGTGATAGTAATATTTCTGGAATGTCGGGTGGAGTGGGACCATAAAGAATATTAAATAGGCGTCTAATGTTAAAAAAGGAGTGGCGACCTTTAATAAAGCCAGTTTGGTCATCGGCTACAATTGAGGGCAAGACCGCTTCTAAGCGGCAGGCCAGCATTTTGGAAAGGATTTTACTGTCTACATTTAAGAGTGAAATGGGACGATATGAGCCACAATCTAGAAGGTTTTTATCTTTTTTAGGAATAAGGGAGATGGTCGCTTGTCGCATAGTTAGAGGAAGAGAACCAGTGGCAAGTGACTCCTCGAATACAGAAAGCAGGATAGGAGACAGCTGGTCTGCAAATTTTTTAAAGAATTCGCTCGGGAACCCATCGGGTCCTGGGGACTTTCCAGCTTGCATGAGCTTAATTGCATTCATAAGTTCCTGTACAGAAAATGGTTTATCTAGCTCGGATGCAGTATTGTTATTAATTGTGGGGACATTTATTTTCCTGAAAAATGAATCAAGTAGGACATGGTCGTCAAGAGATTCACTATCATACAGCTTGGAGTAAAATCTATGAAAACATGAATTAATTTCAGAGTGATCTATATGCTTAGTGCCCGATTCATCATTTATCTCAGCTATAGTTCTATCCACAGTTTTCTGGTGGAGCTGATGGGCTAGAATCTTCCCTATCTTTTCACCACATTCGTATGTTTTACTCTGTGATTTATTTATTAGGTTTTCAATTTGTCTTGTTGATAGCAGATTGAACTCTGTTTGAAGAGTCAATCGCAGTTTGAATAAATCATCAGATGGGGTGACAGCAAGTGTAGCATCTAATTTGAGAATATCATTTGTTAGCTGTTCAAGTTTCATATTGTGACGTTTTCTTTGTTGTGCGCTATATGATATTATTTGACCCCTCAGGTACGCCTTCATGGATTCCCACACTATTAAAGGAGACATTCCTGGAGTCTGGTTATGCTCGAGGAAGAAAGTTATTTCAGAAGAGATACATTTAATAAAGTCTTCATCTGAAAGTAATAAAGTATTAAGACGCCAGGGGTGATAGTTGGCATGGGAAATTGGTATACATAAAGTCATCAACAGGGGAGCGTGATCTGAGATAATTATGGCTTGATACTCACACTTTCTTATTAATGGAAGAAGCCTTTTATCCAAAAAGAAATAATCTATGCGCGAGTATGTTCCGTGGACCGGTGAAAAGAAGGAATAGCTTCTAGCCGTAGGATTTTGAAAGCGCCATGTATCAACTATACCATTCGTATTAAGAAAAAGCTGCAGTTGAGACGCTGCACTGGATTTGGACGCAGTCCTAGGCGAGCTACGGTCCAGAGTAGGTGATAATGTGCAGTTCATATCCCCTCCGAGGATAAGATGATGTGTGTCCATGTTGGGGATATGAGCAAAGAAGTTTATAAAAAAAGAACTGTCATCCCAATGTGGTGCGTATACGTTCGCTAGTACAACTGGTGTATTATACAGTCTGCCCACCACAATTACATAACGTCCTGAGGAGTCTGTTTCAACCTTTGACATAACAAATGGGATGTTCTTATCAACAAGGATGGCCACACCTCTAGATTTGGAATGAAAATTAGAATGATATGATTGCCCAATCCATCCTCCCCTGAGTCGAAAATGGTCAAAGGTTCGGAGATGCGTCTCCTGGAGAAAGGCAATTCCCACCTTTAATTTTCTCAAATGAGTCAATACTTTCTTTCGTTTAGTGGGGTGGTTCAAGGATTTTACATTCCAGCTTATAAAGGTTACGTCACAATTAGTTGATTTGTTTGAAAAGTCTGTGTTAGTCGTAGCCATATTCAAAATAGGGAAAGATTAGCGATGCACTAAGTCTGCCTGTATTTATAGTTTCAAAAATGTTGAAAGGACCTTTACAATATAAGTAAACATGACCAATGGACCAAGAGAAAAAGAAAAAAAAACCGATTGTAAACCCAGGTACAGCAAATCCCCAACCCTCACCTGAAAGAACTAGGTGACTCCCAAACCCCTCGCAACAGTATCTACACATTTAAGTGCTTGTATGAGGATACACTAGCTCTAAAAGAACAAACTCTGCTGTAGAACATAGTTTTGTATAAGGCACCTTAGAAAATGTTTTAAATTCAAAAGTTTTTTTTTTTCTTTTCTTTTTTTTTTCCTTTAAAGACAAAAAAAAATATTTCTTCTGTTGTCTAAGTGCTGAGTAAACAGAAAAGAAAATGATAATGACAGTGACACAACAGTATACTGACCATTCAAATTATTATCTGTTGTAAACAAAAACAAAAGAGTGAAAAACAGCACAGTTTTGATACCTTGGGTCTTCATCTGGAACAAACTGGAGCCATTTGGCTCTGTAGAGTGTATCAGTCAAGGTGATGTGTTTGCGTGACAGGATGGACAGCACCAACCTTATTCAGACGTAGAATTTAGCTATTCTCACTCATTTCAAGTCCTGGTCAGTCTTTGGAAGAGTCCGGTAGGATTCTGGTTTTCACATAGGTCATGGCTTCTCCCGCGTTTTGAAACTGCTTCTCAGTTCCGTTATGCGTGATCCGGAGCCGTGCTGGGTAGAGAAGACCGTATTTAACACCGTCTCGTCCACGTAGTAGTCGTCTCACCTCGCTGAAGGCGGATCTGGCCTGCACGACGCTCGGGGGGTAGTCCGGGAAGATGGAGATGTCGGTCCCTTTGAACCGGAGCGGCCCGGGCTCCCTGGCGCGGCGGAGGATGTCAGCACAATCTTGGTAGTAGTGGACTTTTGCCACGATGACACGGGGTTTACCGTCTTGGTTTCTCGGCTGTAGACCTCTGTGGGACCGATCGATCAGGACTTCTTTGTCTATTTTTAGCACTTCTTTTAATAATTTGGAGACAGCTGCCGGTGTGCTTGAGCCTGGAGTCTCCGGGACATTTAGTATGCGGATGTTAGAGCGTCTCATTCTTCCTTCCATATCAAGACATTTCTCCCGCAGGCTGCCGACCTCTGTCTCGAGTTTCCCCACTTTTGTTAACAATGTAGTCACGTCGTCTGAGCATGACGAGAGCCCCTGCTCCATGTGTGCCACTGTTGTTTTCATCGTCTCCACGTCGGAGCGAATAGCCGCGGTGTTGTTTGCTAGCTCCGTTTTTACTGCCTGTAGCTCGTACTTAATGTTTTCAAAATCTTCGGCCAGAGCGGTCTTGAGTTCCGACCTGAGCAGCATAGCTATGTCCATTTTTAACTCTGTGAGGATTTCTGCTTTCAGGTCCGCGGCATCCATTTGGTCTTCAGGCTCAGGTGTGTTACACCTGGGTGGTGAATCACTCGGGCTTGAGGCTTTGGGCCCAGTTGCGTTAGCTCCTCTGGTGAACTCAAATTTTCGCAAATTGTAGGCCATTCGCGCTGCGGTGTCACAATAAAAATGATTTACTGAAAAATAATTAACTCAGAACGATGTGTCGTAGTTTTCTGTTGGTATAAGGTGCCTAAAAAATAACTTTTAACCGAAATTCAGCAGAGCATGTTGCTTGTGCTGCCTACTCCATTGCCTGCTCGCTAGCGCCCCCCGTTTGAGCAGTTTCTAAGCTGCTTCATTTCTTAATACAGTGAGTTTAAGTGAGGAAAATTGTTTTACGAGTTTTGCAGAACTTGTGTCTAAATACTGATATTTCACCATAAAAAGAGATGTTATCCAATAAATGTGTTCAGGCCTCTGAAGATTTGGTTCAGATAATAAAAATTAGTGTTTTAGCAATTCAGAAAAGCTGTTATATGTGATTATGTACCAGACATGATTGTGTATAAGTGTTGTTAATGCTTCTTTAGTTAGGGTAAGATGTGTTTGAAACAGAAGCATGTAGTTTTTTTTACTGTATGGCCAATATCGTTATTTGTTTCAGTAAATGTTTTTAAACTGCATCACACCACAGACTGAGTTTCTGTTCTCTCAACTCATTAGTGTCGTCACACCTGTCACACTCACTCATCTCTGTAAAACCCACCTGTGCACTTTCCCTCCGTAGAAGGGTTTGGTGTGGAAGGTGACGGTGGCGGAGTATCCGCTCTTGGCACAGTTGATGGTGACCTTCCCTCCGAGCTCCACCCAGGGCACGGTGAGGATGGAGCGGGCGTAGGCACAGGGCAGCGTGAACACGTACTCCTCGTCGTGCTCCAGCAAATACAGCACACCTGGAAGATGCAGAGGAGAAAGGTGAAAGGTGAAGGTTCATTTTTTATTTGTGCATTTGATTTAAAAAAAAAAGAGAGAGATAGACAAGGACAAACACCAAAAAATAAGAAAGATGCACAGGTTGGATGAAGAAACCCGCAAGGGCTTGAGACATCTGCCACAAAATTTACAAATTATCATTTACAACTATAAATATACTTAAAATAACTCAAAGAGAAAGGGAAATGTGGAAAAAGAATAAAATAAATTACACATCTGCACTGCTTTCACCAGTGTTGGGAACGTTACTTTTAAAAAGTAATTAGTTATAGTTACTAATTACTTCTCCCAAAAAGTAACTGAGTTAGTAACTCCACTACTTCACTATAATAGTAACTAGTTACCAGGGAAAGTAACTATTGCGTTACTTTTTCTTTCTTTTTTTTAAGTTTAAATATGTCGAAGAATTTGGATTTTTTTCTCTCATTTTTAAATTGTATTTTATTGTTTTCATATATTTCACTGATCGCAATTATGGAATGCGAGTGTGTGTTTTATTGAAAGCGAGGCTGGTGTGCCTATGAAAATAGGTTACAGTGGGTTTTTTAAGTGCTGTGGCTACAAGCAAATCTCATATTGTCTCTGTACAAAGACAACAAAGACCTTTTTAAATGTGAAAACAGCGGAGACCTATTCAAGATTTGCATTTAATAACAGGCGAAACATCGAAATTAATTAATTTATGGCCACATTAAGTGAAATTATTAACTTTACCGATTATCCATCTGATTATCTGTCCTGCTGCGAGCGCACAACAGGGTATCTGCGGATCCTTAAAAAGTCTTAAATTCATGTATCTAAAATTAAGGCCTTAAAAAGTATTAAATGTAGTATTAGAAAATTCTAAGATGGTCTTAAATATATAATACACAGCATCATAAAATATGTATGCACTTAAACTTTTATATGAAATAACAGGGTATGCGCGCGGGGTCTTAAAAAGTCTAAAATGTGAAAATCTAAATTTTAGGTCTTAAAATGTCTTAAATTTGTTGAATTATTGTGTTCAAGTCTTAAATAATTTTAGACAGGTCTTACATTTTCTTATGCCCACCATGGGCGAGCATTTCACTCGCATTTGCACCTAAAAAAAACAAACGTGTGAACCGGAAAAATCACAAAAAGAAAGAGCACACGATTGGTCAAAAACTACAAATCCCACAATTCTCTGGCCTCAACAATAACAGTAGTTAGTGTAAGTAAGGGAGAGTGGAGCTGTAGGTGAAAAGAGGAAACAACGCCACGTCTGGTCCTGTTCTATGTTGTTCGTTCACACCGTCACCGTTACGTCCGCGGTGTAAAAGGCCGTGACGCAAAGACGCGATTAGGCGTGAGACGCGATTAGGCGCGAGACGCGGTATACGCGACTTTTTTTTTTTGCGACGCAATACACCCGATTCTTTTATGGCGACGGGACCTTCGCGTCTTCGTCCTTTTCATCATCAACACGAGGAACGCTTTTTTTTCGCTCGAGTTTATACGCGCGACCAAACGCGAGATACGCGAGAAATGCGATTTATCGCTCGTTTTGACTTTGTGTAAATTCGCGTCTTCACGAGCCCGCCCATTTTCACTACAACAACAACATTTCTGCTCTCACCAACCATGGTTGAGGTCACAACGCTGCTGTAGCTGCTCTGGAAGAGTTCCAGCTGATGAGCTACAGAGACTTTAGGGTCAAAGAGGAGCAGTGCGTCGCTGTGTCGGACTGTTTGGATTTAATGAAGAAGCTGCACAGAGTCAGGTGAGCAGAAGCTCAGGACAAACACTTCGCTCCGGGACATAATGTAGCTACACCTCACATGTTCTTGTCTTTTACCTCAGGGAGATTAAAGTAGTGTCTGTTTCCACTTTCCCTCCGATCTCGGCAGCTTCCCTCTGCTAGTCTGTGTGTGTGAGGCTAAACTGCGTGCGTGTGTGGTTTGTGTACAAACTGAACACTGCCTCTGATTGGCTTAGCATGAAACCTTACTCTGCCTCAACCAATCATCATCACCTATGCGGTTGTCTCGTCCCTCCCTCCTCCCCCCTCCCCTCACCAAAGGAGAGGAGGAAAAAAAAACAACAGTTTAGCAGCTTCTGTGTCTGAGATGAGCCAAGTCGGAGGACAACGGCTTCACTGAGTAGTTTGTAACGCGCCTCATTTAATTGTCGGTAACGGTAACGGCGTTGTAACGGTGGAAATAGTAATTAGTTAGATTACTCGTTACTGAAAAAGATAACGCCGTTAGTAACGCCGTTTATTTTAACGCCGTTATTCCCATCACTGGCTTTCACACACTGTTATCGTACCTCATTGTACAGCACTGTACTCAGGATCAAGGATCAAGGTTAAAACTGTTGTGGAGTGAAAATATGTAATTTCTAAAGGTCAATATAATATATAATATAGCAGCTGATGATGATGTGAGGTTTGGTGACTGGTCTGTAGATCTGAAACTTCTACAAAAACAGAGTAATTCTATTAATAAAGTAATAATTCGATTCCTATTCCTATTTGTAATCATAATTCAGACAAATAATGGTGAAAAGACATTCTTATAAATGTAAAAGCCTGTCAGTGTGATAATGATGGTTAATGGTGGGATCTTTTATATCAACACCGACCAAAAACCATGTAGGATGTTTGTATTTTAGTGTATTTGTGGACAAAAACTAAAGAATAACATATGTATAAGGGGTTATTAACAGGAAGAATTCAAAGGAACATCCTCAGTAAAGCAAAGATCGATTGCATGGATGTTGCTGAATCGACCTGGTGTCTGTGTTGATCTTCATCCTGA